>NC_092637.1:53044646-54244646 GCF_039555335.1 Amphiura filiformis
AACTAACAAAGCACTACAAGGCTGTGCTACACCATCTACTCATCTCTTGCAGCTCATTTTCAATTCACTGAGCTGGGTTCAATGCTAGAATTTTGTGAAAATACCCTTGAGAGAGCAGTAGAAAGAGAGAGAGAGAGAGGGAAAGAGAGAGAGAGAGAGCTGGTGTTGAGTATCTGTGGTACAAGCAGCAGAAATTAACATGGCATTACTGGGAAAATAGTGCTCCAAATTTAATTTTGTGGTTTCCTGTTTGTCAGATTTAGGTTTTGGACACAAAGCTATAGACTTCCATTAAATTTGTGCATGTAAACATATAAAGCTTTACATAATTTAATTATTTATTTGTATCATATTTGTTTTCCATATGATGGTGGAATTATCTGGGCCTCATGACTATGTGTCCCAATTCTCTGTGAAAACACTCATTATAATTTTTTAATGAATATTCATGATGGATGATACAAAAATGAAATTTATGAAAACCACCCTGCATGTACATGTACTTGACCCGCCACACTATACAATGCATATTTGGCATCTCAAAATACAAATCTTTATGCATTCATGAATATTCATAAACTACACATCAAGAGACAACGCAGCTGAAGTAGTAATAATGAACACAGAGCACCAAGGCAAGATTTTCCCATTATGTGGAATGCAGAGTTTTTGCCTTCCCAGCACGCAGCATATCTCACTCTATCTACCCAGTTCATAATTTGTAGGTAAATTTAAGTTATCATCGCGCGGTGGAATTTTCATCGGCGATGAGGGTTGGATTTTGTACAACTTTTTCGCTCTCTCTTGTGATATTGGGCCATGCATGCAAATGATTGGCTGCTGGAAAATCAAGTCTAGCATTTAATGTGGAAGAATGAAAAACAGGACAGCAACACTTTTGTGATAGCGATATATCGTTGCAGTACATTAAAAATTTTATTGCGCAATGCTGAGATGTAAAAAAGCATTGCAGCATCATGCGATGTGGAGTGGACTTAACAGTTACTCCGTAATTGTATCACATCACAGGTGGTATTATACGAGATTGCAGATATGTTCCATGATTATTCACCATCCAAAGTATAGAGAAGCCATGTGTGCCCAAGTGGAACTGAGTATAATACTCAATACCGTTACCGTATATTGTTTGTGACATGATTCGCACCGTTCCACTTTCTGCATTCAGTCCAGGGATGAAAAATGACAGGTCTTTGGTTGAAGTGCATAAAAATAGGGGTCTAAAGGCCTGCATGCACAATGCAAATCAAATAAGTTTGCCCCCACCCGAATCTCTAAGGTTGTGATGTGATGCAATTTCATGCAATGCATCAAGTGAAGGCATAATTTTGCCATTGTGTGCAACTTGATATCTTCTAATGCACAAGTTGAATTTTGTTGTTGAGAGCGATGCCAGGTTTAGACTTGCTCCAAGTCCTCAGGCAGGATGTTGATGATGAATAAAAAGGTGGAATTCTTGAATCAAGGCTATGGAAGGTTTTCATTTTGTGCTTTTATTATCGTTATCATATCATGTGCTCCCATCATGCATTGCTTCTTTGGCATAATAGTTTGGGTAGCGGATATAGGCTTCGACATATAGTCCAAGTTGAAAGATATTTTCTCAAAATATGAAGTGCTATTTCTGAAGTATTTCAAGAACCAACCAATAGTAGGCATGTTGTACTCAGTTTAATGCATTTTTCATGCCGATAGGGTTAATAAGCACTAAGCAGCGCATACCCGGTACTCATTTATCAATCACTGACATTTACCTTCACAAATTAAGACAATTATTATAGTATCTTATTCTCGGTCATGAGAGGTTGTACCTTGTGTGTACCATTGTGTCACGGTACTTTTCGTGGAACAACGTGCAATCGCACGACCAAAAACCGTGATTGGACAATTCTCAAAAGATGTGCTTGCGCCGTAAGTGTGTGGTCTTTAGTACGCTCGGTGCAAATTTCCCTGCATACCCAAGTTGGCCGTCATGATCGAGAATTAGATATTTTGCATTATAAGGTTTTACACTAGCTTCCAGAGAAGTATGGCACTCTTTTGATCTGATTGATGCCAGCGCTCACGAAGCCCCGCCAGAGCAGTTCTTCTGTGGGGAACGAAACATGCCTGGTTATCAAATTAACCAGTGACAAAGTTATCTCTGAATTTGACAGGTGCTAATTGATGTAAAAAAACATTAAAAAATCAATTAGCACCAGTAATATACCTTATATTTGATAACCAGGCAGGTTTGGTTCACCTCGGAAGAACTGCTCTGACGGGGCTTCCTCTTTAATGAGCGACATGCTGAGCTTTCATGGGTGCAGTTGAGGAATAGCAAGATCCATGGGTGATGTAGCAATGCATCATGGGTAGACATTATTGTATGCTTTCATTATCATCTATAAGATAGAAGAGTACAAGGTTTGATTCAGCCATAACTCCAAGTCTCTCTCTCTATCTTAAAATAGCTGTAGGGTGGAGTGCATACCAAGCATCTATGCATATCCAATTCACACTCACATACATATGGTGCAACGACTGAGTAATATGAATTCATAATTTTCATTTTCGTTCTTTATGTACGTACATTTAATGTGGGTTTTTTTTTCAATGACTGAGATATGCACCGCTTTGTCTGAACAGGAGTTTGTCTGAACAGGAGTTAATTTAACAAAGAAAGAACAAGGAGCTCAGTCAATAACTCGCAAATTTATGTGTAAGGAAATTGCTGCTGGTTCATGTGAATTTTACAAAGACCAGCAGCAATTGGTGGCTTTATGAGGGAAAATTTGCTCCCAGTGCCAGCTTATTTCAAGGCTTGCTTTGATAATTTTGAAACTTTTCTGATTTGCCACTCTGCTAATCCCATACATGTTGTTTTTCAATCTATCCATAGTGCAGCCTAACCTACGTTGTTGTTTTCACATGATGTAAATAATGTATCCCTGTAAGCTGTTGGCTGACAACTATGATTTCCCCCCTTCTCATCATGCATTACCCCTCCTCTGTGTGTCATGTTGGCTAGCTACACAACTAGGGTGGATAATAGAAATTATACAAAATACAATTGTCAAAGATTTTTACCTTTTCATGTTCATATTAGAAATTGGCACGAAAAGTGCATTCATATGAATGCAAACATGCCTACATGTATTGTGGGTTCAGCGATTCTTGCAACATCTACATTATTTTGAAGAAAAAGCCCAGATAGTAGAATCATCTGTTTTATTGTGAGTAGCTAGCTATGTGTTGAACATGTTGAAGTGTAGTTTCACTACTAGTATGGTGAATCATTTGTCCATGTATGCACTGCCAATGGCCTTACTAAACTGAAAGCGGGCATTATTGTCCAACATTTATTTCACACTTTTTGCATCCTCCCAATCCAACTAGCAATGGTGACAATAACAATCAGCAAATATTCGTTTCATGTACATCTTGTAAAAATTGTGAATTTTAAAACAAGTGTAACAGCCCAGAATTGGTAAAGCACAGAAAATTAGTCTTGCGAATATTTCTATAAATTGAAGTGACGGGTTTGCCTGATGGCTAGCCAGTTTGGTGAGTTTGCTTGGGCTGGGAGGGGGAAATTAAACTATACAGACTGAAGTGAACTCATAACACACTTTCAAAGTGTAAGAACGAGATCAATACACCATCAGACATTTATTATCATGATGCATTCCTATGTTGGTTATGTATCATGATAGAATACATGTCAAAATCATGGTCATATTTGGAGAATACTACTAATACATTTATAGGTTTTGTTACAAGATTTCATAACTTGATAGAGAGAACCAATCCACAGCATAGACTTGCCATAAATTGTTTTCATACATTGTACTTTGTTTACACACAGTTGAATGGAGAATGAGATGTGGTGAGAAATAGACATGAGCAGTCATTTCTCATGAGTCATTACCAAGTTCAGTGACCCACACATTAAGACATTGACCTACATTATGCATGTTACATTCTGGTTATTGTTTCTCCAGCTCCTTCAATGACAAGTTAAATGACCTCAGGATTGTATCTAGTCATACCAAGATCTGTGCTCATACTGACTGCGTTGACCTTGACCTGTTTTTCTGGGTACTGACTGTATAGTATAGGGACATTGACCAACCTGTCATTCTGGGTACTGACTGTATCTAGGGACATTGACCAACCTGTCATTCTGGGTACTCACTGTATAGGGACATTGACCAACCTGTCATTCTGGGTACTGACTGTATAGGGACATTGACCAACCTGTCATAGGGACATTGGCCAACCTGTCATTCTGGGTACAGACCGTATAGGGACATTGGCCTACCTGTCTTTCTGGGAACTGACTGTATCTAGGGACATTGACTTACCTGTCCTACTGATTGTATAGGGACATTGACCAACCTGTCATTCTGGGTAATGACTGTATAGTGACATTGACCAATCTGTCATTCTGGGTACTGATTGTATAGGGACATTGACCAACCTGTCATTCTGGGTACTGACTGTATAGGGACATTGACCAACCTGTCATTCTGGGTACTGACTGTATAGGGACATGACCAACCTGTCACTCTGGGTACTGACTGTATAGGGACATTGACCAACCTGTCATTCTGGGTAATGACTGTATAGTGACATTGACCAACCTGTCATTCTGGGTACTGACTGTATAGGGACATTGACCAACCTGTCATTCTGGGTACTGACTGTACAGTGGCATTGACCACCAACCTGTCATTCTGGGTACTGACTGTATAGGGACATTGACCAACCTGTCATTCTGGGTACTGACTGTATAGGGACATTGACCAACCTGTCATTCTGGGTACTGACTGTACAGTGGCATTGACCAACCTGTCATTCTGGGTACTGACTGTATAGGGACATTGACCAACCTGTCATTCTGGGTACTGACTGTATAGGGACATTGACCAACCTGTCATTCTGGGTACTGACTGTATAGGGACATTGACCAACCTGTCATTCTGGGTACTGACTGTATAGGGACATGACCAACCTGTCACTCTGGGTACTGACTGTATAGGGACATTGACCAACCTGTCATTCTGGGTAATGACTGTATAGTGACATTGACCAACCTGTCATTCTGGGTACAGACTGTATAGGGACATTGACCAACCTGTCATTCTGGGTACTGACTGTACAGTGGCATTGACCAACCTGTCATTCTGGGTACTGACTGTATAGGGACATTGACCAACCTGTCATTCTGGGTACTGACTGTACAGTGGCATTGACCAACCTGTCATTCTGGGTACTGACTGTATAGGGACATTGACCAACCTGTCATTCTGGGTACTGACTGTATAGGGACATTGACCAACCTGTCATTCTGGGTACTGACTGTACAGTGGCATTGACCAACCTGTCATTCTGGGTACTGACTGTATAGGGACATTGACCAACCTGTCATTCTGGGTACTGACTGTATAGGGACATTGACCAACCTGTCATTCTGGGTACTGACTGTATAGGGACATTGACCAACCTGTCATTCTGGGTACTGACTGTATAGGGACATTGGCCAACCTGTCATTCTGGGTACTGACTGTATAGGGACATTGGCCAACCTGTCATTCTGGGTACTGACTGTATAGGGACATTGACCAACCTTTCATTGTGGGTACTGACTGTATAGGGACATTGACCAACCTGTCATTCTGGGTACTGACTGTATAGGGACATTGGCCAACCTGTCATTCTGGGTACTGACTGTATAGGGACATTGGCCAACCTGTCATTCTGGGTACTGACTGTATAGGGACATTGGCCAACCTGTCATTCTGGGTACTGACTGTATAGGGACATTGGCCAACCTGTCATTCTGGGTACTGACTGTATAGTGACATTGACCAATCTGTCATTCTGGGTAATGACTGTATAGTATAGGGACATTGACCAACCTGTCATTCTGGGTACTGACTGTATAGGGACATTGACCAACCTGTCATTCTGGGTACTGACTGTACAGTGGCATTGACCAACCTGTCATTCTGGGTACTGACTGTATAGGGACATTGGGCAACCTGTCATTCTGGGTACTGACTGTATAGGGACATTGGCCAACCTGTCATTCTGGGTACTGACTGTATAGGGCTCAAAATATGCTAAGGTGTCATATTATAGCCATATATTTTGACATCTTTTTTTTAAAATAATAATTATAGAAATGGAATATTTGCTAGTTTAGTGGCAAGTTTAGGTGGTAAAGACATAGCATACACAATTTAAGTAAAATCCTTTCACTCTAAATAATAAAAAAATAAAAATAGCTGTAAAAATGCCTATTTTTACACTTTTGTTTGTAACATGCCAAGAGACGCCTTTTTTCAACAGCTTTTATGGATCCTTATAGAAATTCATGTGACCTGTTTCCCAAAATGGTGCAGTAAACCAATCAAAAAAACAGAAAGAGGCATTATGAATTATAAGTTAACAGATCAAGAAAAGGATTTAAAAGTTTGCCTTTATGTATGTTACTATTGTCTGTCAAACTTTTGATTGATTTTGAAGTCCCTCAGTTTTTTATAAACAAAGACTTGAAGCATAAACTAAAGGTTAAATCTATTGTAAATAACTTCATTTCTCCATATTATAATCAATTTGTAAGTGGCTGCCATCTTTTTGAACATATAACAATTTTAAAATTTTTCTTGAAATGTCTGTCAAAATATAACATACGCAAGACGGTGCTGTAATTCCTGCTAAACTAGGGTGATACAGCTAATTATGCTACATGACATAGCATTTAGCTCCACCTAGCTTTGTGGCACTATCACTTTGTGAGGAGAAGCTTTTTGATGACACAATCCATTGTTAAGTGTTGTCTGTCAAACATTTGTACGCAAAGTAACATACATAAGATTTGTATGTGTCTGTCAAAAATAACATACGCAATTTGTTTAAAAAAATTAAAAATCACTTGATGTTCACATTATGATGATAGTTTAGAGTTTATAAAAGTGTTTTAAAACATGTGATTTATAAACTGCATGTGATCTTTATTCAATTTCCCATCTTGAACTACTGTTTTTGCCAAATTATTATTCTGTATGTTACATTTGACAGACATCTTGCGTATGTTATGGCTTGACAGACACACATATTTTATTTATAACAATTTATCCTCCTTATTGTAATATTTGGACACATTTTTTCCACAATCAGTTGCTGTAGGTCCTACACCTAAATAACCACAAAATACCTTATGTAATACTTTATAAATTTTATTTGATTGCAGAAAATCATCAAAATTGTGTCTGTCAAATATAACGTACGCAAGGGCTAGAAAATTAAATTTGTGAAGTAAATGGTCTATAACTTATCTTTCTTTTAGTGTATTATGAACGATATATGTGCATACTATAATTTAAACCTGGTTGGAGACCAAAAGAAAAGAGCTGGAAAAATAATTGTGTGTTACACTTTTATGACACCTTAGCTTATTTTGAGCCATAGGGACATTGACCAACCTGTCATTCTGGGTACTGACTGTACAGTGGCATTGACCAACCTGTCATTCTGGGTACTGACTGTATAGGGACATTGGGCAACCTGTCATTCTGGGTACTGACTGTATAGGGACATTGACCAACCTGTCATTCTGGGTACTGACTGTATAGGGACATTGACCAACCTGTCATTCTGGGTACTGACTGTATAGGGACATTGGCCAACCTGTCATTCTGGGTACTGACTGTATAGGGACATTGACCAACCTGTCATTCTGGGTACTGACTGTATAGGGACATTGACCAACCTGTCATTCTGGGTACTGACTGTATCTAGGGACATTGGCTAACCTGACATTCTGGTACTGACTGTATAGGGACATTGACCAACCTGTCATTCTGGGTACTGACTGTATAGGGACATTGACCAACCTGTCATTCTGGGTACTGACTGTATAGGGACATTGACCAACCTGTCATTCTGGGCACTGACTGTATAGGGACATTGACCAACCTGTCATTCTGGGTACTGACTGTATAGGGACATTGGCCAACCTGTCATTCTGGGTACTGACTGTATCTAGGGACATTGACCAACCTGTCATTCTGGGTACTGACTGTATCTAGGGACATTGACCAACCTGTCATTCTGGGTACTGACTGTATCTAGGGACATTGACCAACCTGTCATTCTGGGTGCTGACTGTATAGGGACATTGGCCAACCTGTCATTCTGGGTACTGACTGTATAGGGACATTGGCTAACCTGTCATTCTAGGTACTGACTGTATAGGGACATTGACCAACCTGTCATTCTGGGTACTGACTGTATAGGGACATTGACCAACCTGTCATTCTGGGTACTGACTGTATAGGGACATTGACCAACCTGTCATTCTGGGTACTGACTGTATAGGGACATTGACCAACCTGTCATTCTGGGTACTGACTGTATCTAGGAGCATTGGCCAACCTGTCATTCTGGGTACTGACTGTATAGGGACATTGACCAACCTGTCATTCTGGGTACTGACTGTATAGGGACATTGGCCAACCTGTCATTCTGGGTACTGACTGTATAGGGACATTGGCCAACCTGTCATTCTGAGTACTGACTGTATCTAGAAATTTCACTGCTGAGCTCATAAAAACCTGGCTCAGAATCGGACTTTAGACCCATAATATTCTCAAAAGCAAGCAAGACTTGTGGTTGGAGAACCTCCTAGACTTCAGTGCTATTTTGATGTTTGTAGTTGGTAAGCTGTGCATATTTCCATGACCCAGAAAGCAGACCTGTACTGATTCAGTATGTGTTGTGACAAGCTGAGGCCCTTGCTATGAAATCAATAGTCTCTCAGTTTGAGTTTCAGGGAGATACAGCATCAGGCATATTATGTTCATCCATGTGAATTCAACTTTGAACAAGGTTTGGAGGAAATAAATTAGTGCATTTGCTCAAAACAAATGTACTTTGTCAAAAGAATTAAAAGCCAGTAAAACTGAGTCTTTATATTAAATTTAGGTTCCCTACATTCATATTTGAAGTAAACCGGGGCTTAAAGTACGGCTTTGGGGTGATTAGTGTCCAGACCCAAATTTCACAAAACAGCTCCCATTGTCAGTGGAATACATATACACACTGTACACACAGGGCTACTGTTTGTAGGATACAAATAAAGTCATCATTTTGAGTCTGGTTCAAACACTGCCTTGTGAACACTGCCTTGTGAATTGACACCCCTCCCAGGATGTTAACTAGCCACCCATCCACCCACCATTTTGACAGGCAGTTTGCTCCTGGGACAGTCAAAATAAATGTTAGATTCTAAAAATAATGCTCTAAAAGTTCTGCGAACCAAAACAAGACCAGATAAACAAATCAAGGCTATAGCAATAGTATTTGAACTGACTGAACCCCCTTCCCAGGGCAGAGACCTGTTTTTTTTCCTTTTCAGGGTCAAATTTTGGACAGGCAGTTTGGTGAAAATGATGGGCACTTATCCAATTGTTGCTAAAACCATGTACCCAACCCCTGTCTTTGGTCTGATTTTCATTTCAAGTGTGGGGCTGATCAGATCAGGGCGTATAATCAGAAACAAATACCGTGTATTTCGTCAGGGGCGCACATTTTCCCAAGGGGGGGCGTTTATTAGAGGTCATATTGAGCACGAAAATTCCCGCTAAAATCATTAGGAAAGCTTAAAAGTCACGCTAAAATGACGAAATATGAACTTTTGACACTGACTTTTGGTTCACTTCCGGGTTTCTGATGCAGATTTTCGCCATTTATTGCTGCTATTATACCGACCATGCGAGCAACTTGGTAAGCTTACTACACAAGATAGCATGGAAATATCGGAATTTTTTAAACATCTTGGTTGAAAAAAAGTGGTGGGGGCGTTTATTTGAGGGGGGGACTATTTGATTAAATACGGTAGCTGCAAATCTGCAACATTGATTGAAATCCTGAGTTTAACAAAATGTTGATGCAATCTGAGGCAATCCCTAGCTGCATAGAACCTCATACATTTATTATTAGCCTACATTGGGGAGCAAACAGCAGTGCTGTCTGCAATAGGCTACACACACATCAAGTGCATTATTATTTCATTATAAATGAAGTTCATCTGCCTTGTCAAGCGAGCAAACAATCTTGTCTACCCATCATGCTTTGCACACTATTTTCTCCGCATCACAGTGATCATTCATGGAACATTGCTTGATGGCCCATGTTCAAAGAATGCAAGTCAATGTTATATTTTGTAACTGTTACCTCATAGTCATGAGGAGGAGAGTATGGCTCAAATGGTTAGAATTTGGCTGCTGGTGTATGAGATTCCCAGTTCGATTCCTGGTGTTGGAAACTTGCTGCCAAACTGACCTGGAAAAATAAAGTCTGAAATTAATGGCAACATCTTAAAATTATTTTGATGCAGACTTCTGCTCTCCCCATTTGTCTGGTTTGGTATATGAACCATGAGGGAATTCTGTCCTTTGGAGTGGACCTTGAGGCATCTGTTCCATGAATAGAAGATGCATTAATGTACAGGTCTGTAGCTCACCGTCAGTTTCGCAAAGAGTAAGGTGCTAACCCCCAACCCCTCCTGGTGTTCATGGACCCCAATAAAAGGTGGAAAGAGGCTTTGTTGGGTTCAAGCCCAAACAAATCAAATCAATCCAAATTGCCAAGATATCATATTGTGTTTAATGAGGCACAATGCATTATGGGAAGGCAAAATTTGCTGCCTTCAGAAGCAAGCAAACAAGATGACTTGCATGATATTACGAGTCCGCCACGTCGTCGTCGTCGTAGAGGTAGCGAGTGATTCTATGTACATCATTGCATCGTAGACAGTTGTGCATTACACTGCTGTACTGTTGTATACAAAAATCAACTTGGTCCTCTTCAAGAAAATAATGTAGGGTCATGATACTCGAACTTTTGTGTTTTCTTGGGAATGCCTTTTCATCGGCTTCATAGCAGGATAACTGTGGCATTACATGATTTGACCTCAATTTTATTTTCTAAGATTCCACTCGTTGTTTTAGTAGTAAGGATAATAATTTTAGGATATGCAGCAGCACACACCTGGTTAGTACATCTATGCTGGATGTATTCAACTGCTGAGCACAACAAAACTGTCACATTCAAAGCCCTGTCTGTCATACAGAGATTGCAAATTCTACATATTAAAATGTTGTTCATTATTAAAACAACAACACCTAAGTACCAATTGTGTTCAGTTTTAAACAGCACAGGTAGGTACTGTACAAATCCAAATCTCAAGACCAAAAAAAAAAAATTACATCAGCCATTCCAAATTTTCTAAAAAAAATAAAAAAATAAGAATTGCACATTATCATGATTATTTGGAATCGGCATGAAACATGCATCAAGATGAGTACAAACAAGCTGAGAAAATTCTGGTTTACCCTGTGCACCCTGTGTTGTCAATACAATTCTGGTTTACCCTGTGCACCCTGTGTTGTCAATACAATTCTGGTTTACCCTGTGCACCCTGTGTTGTCAATACAATTCTGGTTTACCCTACGCACCCTGTGTTTTCAATACAATTCTGGTTTACCCTGCGTGCCCTATTTTTTAGGGTTAGGGTTGGGGTTAGGTTTAGGTTTAGGGTTATAATTGTGTGTAGGGCATACCAGAATTATTCCAACAAACCTAGTATTGGTTTTGTGGCTCTAGGGATAGCTCTTGATATTTTTATGTTGAACCCTCTGACCAGCATATTAGTAGCATACAAATTAAAGCACCTTACATTCAAGATACAAACCCAATACAAGGCATTTTGCATTGTATATTGACTGTGGAGTAAATTAAATGGCACAGGAACCCAACACTTGTTCGCAGATGAAGGGTTACTCACATGAATACTAGGTCAAATTGCAGCCATGCAGCGATTGCTGTACCCTGAGGCTATGCAACGGGATAGAAATGATTATTATCTCAATGACGATGACGACTGTCCGTGTGTCTGGCCTCTCGCCTGCCTGCGCTTGCCTCGCGTTAGCATGCATGTTTTAATGCCGTCCATGCAATTACCATAGTGGAACCTATGCATGAATAGAATATTTTATTATCACTGCAGATTGACTGAGTGGTGGTATGCTGTCCATGTAATCAATATGTGTAAACAATGATGTATGTAGGGTATGGCTGCTATATGAACACAGGCATCTATTGGTGGTACTATTGAGGACAGGGGTGGTGGTATATGTAATCAATATGTGTAAACAATGATGTATGTAGGGTATGGCTGCTATATGAACACAGGCATCTATTGGTGGTGCTATTGAGGACAGGGGTGGTGGTATGTCCTCCATGTAATCAATATGTGTAAACAATGATGTATGTAGGGTATGGCTGCTATATGAACACAGGCATCTATTGGGGGTACTATTGAGGACAGGGGTGGTGGTATGCCCTCCATGTAATCAATATGTGTCAACAATGATGTATATAGGGTATGGCTGCTATATGAACACAGGCATCTATTGGTGGTGCTATTGAGGACAGGGGTGGTGGTATGTCCTCCATGTAATCAATATGTGTAAACAATGATGTATGTAGGGTATGGCTGCTATATGAACACAGGCATCTATTGGTGGTACTATTGAGGACAGGGGTGGTGGTATGCCCTCTATGTAATCAATATGTGTCAACAATGATGTATGTAGGGTATGGCTGCTATATGAACACAGACATCTATTGGTGGTGCTATTGAGGACAGGGGTGGCGGTATGCCCTCCATGTAATCAATATGTGTAAACAATGATGTATGTAGGGTATGGCTGCTATATGAACACAGACATCTATTGGTGGTGCTATTGAGGACAGGGGTGGTGGTATGCCCTCCATGTAATCAATATGTGTCAACAATGAATGTATGTAGGGTATGGCTGCTATATGAACACAGGCATCTATTGGTGGTGCTATTGAGGACAGGGGTGGTGGTATGCCCTCCATGTAATCAATGTGTGTAAACAATGATGTATGTAGGGTATGGCTGCTATATGAACACAGGCATCTATTGGTGGTGCTATTGAGGACAGGGTGGTGGTATGCCCTCCATGTAATCAATATGTGTAAACAATGATGTATGTAGGGTATGGCTGCTATATGAACACAGGCATCTATTGGTGGTGCTATTGAGGACAGGGGTGGTGGTATGCCCGCCATGTAATCAATATGTGTAAACAATGATGTATGTAGGGTATGGCTGCTATATGAACACAGCCATCTATTGGTGGTGCTATTGAGGACAGGGGTGGTGGTATGCCCTCCATGTAATCAATATGTGTAAACAATGATGTATGTAGGGTATGGCTGCTATATGAACACAGACATCTATTGGTGGTGCTATAGTATTGAGGACAGTGAGGAAGGAAGAAAGGGACATTATTTTATAAAATATTTTAAATTTTGGTTTCGGAATGAGTGGTGACTGTTCGAGAGTGAGTGGTGACTGTGTAATCAATATATATAAATAATGATGTATGTTGGGCAGGGGTTCTCAACACGTAGTCAACCAGGGAGGGGCAGAAGATACTTCTTGATACTTGATTTGATGTCTCGCATCTAGTAACTTTTGTTACATTGACTCGCAAACACTTGAAGCTCAAGGTCAGATGCAAAAAGCGCTATCCATGTTTCTCTATTTGAGATTAAACAAATAAGTATAAACAAAATGTTAAGAAATAAGTGTTTTGGTACTTAAATTTACCTTGTAATTGACTCAATTTAGCCTACTTTTACAATCCATATGTTGGTTGCCTTACATGTAGGTTCTTAAACCTAAATCTCAAAAAGGGGCCTGTTGTGTTTGGTATGATCTGAATCCTTCATGTCAGCTCCATCCATGTTGTGGTGCACTGTCTTCCCACTATAAATTCAATCCCATTTTTTTGTCCAAGGCAAATAGGCACTTGTTCCAATACTACTTGGTCCAATCCCATTTGGTCCAATCTCATTTGGTCCACCTAGTGGCACTTCCCTGGTCTAAGGCCCCTAACAGTCAATTTTGAGTTTCCTGTCACGTAATTTCTGAAAACAAGTGAGGTAACTTTTTCATTATTCATTATTCATTATTTTTCTGCCTTTCATTTATATGACCAACACGCATGTAAAATGTGTTGTTATTTGCCGCTTACTCACTTGAAGATGGATGTTTAACCCAAATGAGATTCAAAAGTATATTAAAAAGAGTCTGCAAGGTTGACAGCAAAATATATGTTTTGATTTTGATTTTTCCACAAAAAATAAAGGGATATTCATAATTTTTTTTGCAAATATAACCAGTTTTTATCTGTATTTTTTGGAAAATCACAATAATGAATTCAAGTGAGGGTCAGAAAATGAAGTGAGGGCGGGTGACGGGAAACTCAAAATCGAATTTCCTTGGCCTAATGCCCATTTGGTCCATGTGCAACTGTACAGACTTGACCCATAAGTGAAGTGTTATGCATTAGACATGCATGCATTCACTCAGCATTCAGGTGTGAGCTATTGACCCCTGTGTAATTGAGTTGCCCTTCAAAGACTGTTTTCATTGCTCCCACACTGCTATTGTACTGCTAGCTGGACTAATCCATTTGAAGTACACACTCCCCTGTGGAAGATATCGGAAATACCTTCCCAATGGGAGTATGCATTTCAAATGGAATTATCACAGTCTTTGAAATGGACTTTCCTTTTGTTGAAGTTTCATGTTAAAACATTGTCAGAGGGTGTATGGAATTCAAATGGAGCTGCCTAATGTTTTCATGCCATTTGAAATTCTAACTCCCTCTGTGGAAGATATTTCTAACATCCTCCACAGGGGGAGTGCGTATTTACAGTGGAATGAATAAAATAGCCCAGTGTACTACTCTCAAGTTCAAAATCCTTGCAATAGTGCCACAAGCATGTATTGCAATGCACCATTATGCATTCCTACCTACATGAACGAAAACAAGTTTCCTAGTTAGATTCACTGACCTATCTAACTGGCTGGCATGTTGTATCAGAATACTGTAAAACAAGTTAATTTCATGAGGTATTTAATTTCGCAATTTATGAGAGAATCTACAAATTCGAGAAATTAAATACTCGCTAAATTGATCCTTGAAAACACACACAGAAAGCTTAAAACAAGCTTTATGTATTTTAAGCTTATTCTGTCCACACAAACCATCATATTTATATCCATTTACATCGCTCAGAATACAGCATGATATAATTTTTCATGATGCATGGAGGTAAAGTAATATTTTAATTTTATTAGTGCACATCCATTTTGTTAATTTTTCAGTCCTTCTGGACTTATTTTGACATTCTTTTTTGATATATTTTCTGGTATTTTTCATGTCAAATCGGCCATCTTTAACCCCCCTGAGCACTACCTGCCAATCTAACATTGCCTCTGATTGGTCAATTACGTGATAGCTTCATTTTAATCACCAATCAGAATGGAGCTTTGCAAATAATTCACCCCAATTTTTTTGCATGGTGAAATTATTCTAACAATGTTGCTGATTGGTCCAATCGATAATGAAAGCTTCTTTTTGGCCAATCGGCAGGTAGTTCTCACAGCATTGTGGGTAATAGGCAAGGGGCATTGGGAATAAGGTAATCAAATATGGCCGATGGTCCAACTTGGAAGTGGTAAAATATCGCAAAACTATCATCAAAATAGACAGTCAAAATGACAAAATATATAAAAAATCAAGGTTTAATCTGAATAACTAGATATTCATTGTACATTATAGGCCAAGAAAAGGGAAATTTATCCAGTGTTTAGAGCGATGTAAGCGGATAGAAATATGAAAGTTAGTGCAGAATTCTGTGGAGTTCAAAATTTGGCATACTTTGTAGGTGTAAGCTTATATCGAAATTGTAAATTCGCGAAATTAAATACTCATGAAAATGTCGATCATCGCCAATTCAGCGAAATAAAGTACCCATGAAATTAAAGTGTTTTACAGTATGTGGTTGTATGCATGATGAGGCTCTGGGTCTCTGATAACTGTATGATACTACTGTATGAAGATAGCCCAACAACTGATATGCTCATTGGTTTGCCAATGGGACTAGTTCTAGGAGAGGCCCAATTGCAACATTTTTTGGGTTTGTAAACATGCTAGTGTTTACTATATGTCTCAGTGTTAGACTCTTTTAAAATTAAATACAGGGCACAAATTTTATGTAAAAAATGTTTAGTGTTATTAGTATTACTTGATTACATAAAAAGCTTTTTATTTTTAGTAGGTATTTGTCTTATTGTAGAATTGAGCACCACATTTTTTGAGATGACAAATCGTGCCCAGGCCATAGGCCTAAATATTTAGGAGATGTGCAAGTGCTGCGGTCATGTTTGTATTTTTTTATTTGTGCATAGATGTGCTTGTATATTCATTGTAGCAGAGATCATTGGCTCATACATTCCAGATAAGGTTCAGGATAAAGCCCGATCCTGACTCCACATCGCAGCGCGATGCGATGCTGCGATGCTATAAAAACTGTAATCTGAGCCAGGTTTTTACGAGCTCAGCGGTGAAAATTCTCATCGCGGGTGGAAATTTTGGTCCGCGAAAAAGTTGAACAATGTTCAACTTCGCATCGCGCTGCGATATCGCAGCTGTACATGCTTCTGATTGGCTGCTGGGAAATCAAGGTCGGTAGAATGACCTTAAAAGGAGATGCAGACCCCACATGCCTTTAAAACATCGCAACATCGTGCGATAAAATTAAAATGTACATTTTAATTTCATCGCGCGATGCCGCTGATGTTTAAAAGCATCGCAACATCGCAGCGCTCTGCGAAGTGGAGTCAGGGTCGGGCTTTAGGCTGTGGATGAATACATTCTGGTGAAGGCTGGTGTTCTGCAGCTGCAGCCTTGGTATACATAGACAATGCAAGCCAGTATTTACTCAGATATATTCATGGTCAGTCAAACCTTGGTTGTCTCTCTATATCCAAGTGTGAATATAGAACATAATCAGTGGTGACTTTGTCATGACCTTACTTGGGTGGACTGCACATCTCTGATTCAATCTGCATGGAACTCAACCTGATTGACATTTGGGTGGGGAGTGTGCTTTCTGGAGTAAAACTGGCACGTTCTTACGACTGCAGTGCAGCTCGAATAGCAAGTGAAGCGAGCAGCAAGCAAAGCGAGATATCATCATACAGGTATCAGGATCCCAGCACAGAGGTATACTACTGTTGGAATATCTTAGATCATCATGCAGGTGTCACAGTCCCAGCACAGAGTCTCAGTGGCTCTGTGCTATTCTAGAAGAAAATGGATGATTTAGTCCATCAGTCTTCAAGATTGTACATCAGATAAAGGAGCTAGTTTGCAGCCTCATTCCAAGGCCCACAACATTTTTGACACAGGCGGACATTGATCTTGGCAGTAGATATTTCATGTTTGTGAAAATAACATTGTATGGGCATTGCATGTGAAATCAGTTATTAGTCATTTAAACCACAGTGGTGGTGTTGTTTAAATTGACACATGGGTTAATTATTAATCTCAGCTCCAATTGTAGCCAACAAATTTGTGCTGCGATTTGGCTTGATCAAGACAAGAAAGCAATTGACTACCAAACAGTTTGATAGTGCTACTTTCATAATACACTATCCTTGCGCAAAATGCAAGCCAAGACTACATGTTTTCAGGCAGATGGATGTATAATTATCACCAGGAAAATCAACACTCTGTGTTCTTCCATCCAGTGTGTATGTATTTCAAATGGAATAGCCCACTATTTTGAAACTGAAGGCCAAATTGCAAATATAGGGCAAAGATTCCTGAAGGCCAAATTGCAAAGGGCAAAGATTATTGTTTGATGGCTTCAAGGCTATTATGGGTCTGCATCCAAAATTTGCTTTCAGCTGGGAGCAAGTGAGATGGATCAAAGGTTATGCCCAGTTCCTTTGCCTTTCTAGTCTGCTTTAATTTCTTGAGGTCATGACAACATTCCAAATGGTGTTGAATAGAGGTCTATTGTATTGTGCAGTCTGGGCAAGTTGAACGCAAACCAATGAATTTCATCTGGTATCAGTACTAAATACTATTTAATGATGACTACATAAGCCCTATAAAAATGATAATTAATACATTCAATTAGTATAATTTTAGCTTAATTTGTTAAATTGCAGCCAGTCAAGTATTATTATTAAACATCCAGTAGATACCAGCGTGTGATGCGCTCAATGCTTTATAATATGCTGCACGCTCTTAATTTTGACACAATTTTGACATTGCAATCAAGAGAGAACTGGGCCAGTCCTAACCCACATTCCATATGTTGTAGTACACGATATCATCTATTTGCAAATTGGAGGTGCATCTCCATTGACAGCCCTGACAGCCAGCCTACCCCAAAAACACAATCTTTCTTTTCTCCTTGCTGTAAACCCATCCATCTTTTTCAATCAAAAGCCAATTGCAATCACGCCAGCCAGGCAGGCAGCTTGGGTTCATAGTCAGTTCAATTTGCTACAGCTTTACTTGCTAGCTTGCTTTACACAGACTATTGATACACAGGATGCAGCTATGTTTAATGCCCTGCATGCTGCTGCTACATGTAGCCATTAGCTTAAGTGCAACGTTTTTAGATATTTTCTCAAAATATCAAGAGCTATCTTATTCCAATGAACCAATACCAGGCTTGTTTGTACTCATTTTAATGCACTTTTCATGCTCATTCCAAATATTGTCATGAACATTTACAATTTTGAAATTTTTGAATTAAAAAAAAAAAAAAGTCTTGTCGTCTGCAGCAGGATGCTATGTTAAAATTGCTCTGGGCTGATTGGTACATTGATAGAAAGCTACATTATGTAGTCTGAACATAGCAACACATCTCATCCATGTGACAAGCAAGCGCTTGTTTCACTATAAGCCAAAATGAGCTCATCTCAGTGGCAAAGTTCAATAACCTCCATTCAACAAGCATAGCTCAAAAGTTGACCTCAGGTTGTGGAGTATGAGTTTTTGTAAGGGACATACTCAAAGGTCATTTTATGCAAGTGGATATTAGGGTTAAAGAACTGTGTCATGGAGATAAATGTGGATGTGGTTTACATGAGGAGGATGGTCCCATTCCATCACATGTAATTTCCATCCTGGTTGAATGGATGGCTGACCCTTACTGGCCCCACCAGTTTTTATACCAGTATCATGGTGCAATCCTCTTATTTGAATTTATTAGAAGGGCCCATTAAATAATGTGTGAGTAAGAATATTGTGGGTTGGCACATCTTGGCTTACAGAACCCAAGCAAAACGTCTTTCACAAGGTTAATTTGAAGGGAAAAATAGGTTTTCACTGATGCCAAAATCCCAATTTTCATACAGAAAGAAGTTAGGATCTTGGAATTAGTGAAATTGACTTGAAAATTAGGATTTGTAAAATTGCTATTGACTGGTTGATACAACATCTTATTATATGAGTTTTTATTAGCATTAATCTTCAATAGAATTTCCCAGTCACATAGCATATTATGCACAGAGAGCTGCACTGAGAGCTAGTGCCTTATAATAAAACATAACACAAACTTATAACTAGGTTTGTTAAAGAAAATATCCTGAGAGAAGATGTCATGGGTCTATTCCAGTTGAAATCCATACATCCCCAGATGGACGACTTAATCGTTCACACACACAACTGGGATTAGCAGGTGACTCTATTTGTGATCTTCACCCCCTGTGTGGGAGATACTGGTCATGTCTTCCATATGGGGGGTGTATGGATTTCAACTTGAATAGCCCATAGTTTGTTTCAACTCCTAAAAGAACCACCTCAAGTTATCTGCATTTATGAAAACAGGTTATGAAGAAAGTGTCTCCTCAAGGTGCATTACCAGAGAAGATATCGTCCTTCCCAGAATCCTTTGCAACATAATCTCTCTCTCTCTCTCTAGGTGCCATATCCTAAGACGTTGGCGATCATGTCATGCCACAATTCTCTGTTATAAGCCATCTCCAGAAGCTCTGTCGCTTTATGTTCAGCTCCCCTTTCTTTTAGCCAGTCTTTCAGATTTGATAACCACATCACTCTCTTCCTGCCTCTGCTCCTTGTTCCTTCTATTCTTCCTGTCAATACTAGGTTCTCGAAACCATCCTTTCTGAGGATATGACCAAGGAATTTGAGCTGCTTAGCTCTGATTTCACGTAACAGCTTCCTGTTCACATTTGCTCTTCTTAGGACATCGTCATTAGACACTTTATCAGTCCACGGGACATAACACATCCCCTCATTTCAACAAATGACGCTCCCATTACTTTGTACTGGTTTCCTTTGTTTTCATGTTGAGAATAAACTGGCTGAACAAGGGTAGCTAGTGTAGAAATAAACATATTTTGCTAGATCTGGATGTGCTCTGTTCACTGAGGTATATTTTGTCACTTTTGATCCATATGGCACAACATAGCAAATCAGTACAGAAAATTGAAATGAAAGAAATGCATTATGGGAAGTGTAAGATATCTTCGCGGGTGCATTACATCACATTATTATTTACCTTGCACATCACACATCTCTCCCTAAGTAGATGATTTCCACCACTCAGTGCCAGAAGTGGGTAAGTGCAATAGCTGCCCTGTGAAAATTTTCCAATTTATCCGCAGTACACACAGTATATCTCAAGTTACATTATTTGAAGCCAGTATGTATTAAATGGATTATGAACATTAGTGTCTTCCCAAGGCACATTACATCACATAATTTCATTCTCTGTATTCGACACACGTCCCCATATATGTATCAGTTATTGCATCGTCCCGTCATGCTTTACTCTACAGTGCGCAAAAGAATTTTAAAAGGTATAACTTGACTTATTGGAATTGCAAAGGACCCTGGGATAGCGTTATATGCTGTGCATCTTACCCCATCCAACCCCTTATGCCAATGCTCTTATCGTAAGATGGAGAAGAATATCACAGCGCCTGCAGACATCATATACAGATACTAAGAAGGTATAAGAAAGTAGTGCCTTGAATGAGGAGATTCTATAAACATCCTACGTTCCTGAAAAGGCAATCACAAGAGCAGAAACAATTCCAATGTTTTTGCAATGTCATGCATTGTGGCACAAGTCCCTGCATTTTATCTAATAGGCAAAAAAAAAAAAAGGTTTGTCTCAAAGCTCGTTTTAGTTTTTCCGGAAAAATGTGGCGACATTTAAATTTTTTGGCCTTATAAGAATTTATAAGAATGCAGTTATTGAGGCAGTCAAGTTCATGTGAGGCCTGTGAGCATCCAATACTGGCTGAGGTACATGTAAGCCATATATATACAGGTGTTTCTTGTTTGGTATTTTGTTATGAGAAATAGCAAGTTGAGTACAATGATCAGTACGATCACATCTACACTTCAATAACTCTTACTGTATACCTTTTGTACAGAAGTCAATTGTTGCTGTTTAATATGAATCCACACTTCTAGTAGAGTAGGCCCTATACTCAAACACAAGTTACCGGAAGCGTATACAAATGTACGCATTACATATGAACACATAAAATTTGTCATGCCTGGAACCTGTGGTTATACACGCTTACATGTCAAATGCTGTATTTTGGAAATAGCGGCTAAACATTGCCGTTTTTTTCTGATAGTTTTATTGCTGATATCAACAGAGAAATCACCGATCTTGTAAGGTTTAGTGGCAATGACTAACTGACATTCCTCATGAAACAATCATGTGAATTAGAAGATCTTTAGCTTGTTTTTAATGTTGAAAGGGATTCAATCATGGTTCACCGTTCAACGTTTAACAACTCACGTCCGGCACGTCTGTGTGGTTTACTTCGCTTCAGCTGCCCTCGCAAAGAAAACCACACAGACGCAGATGCATCAACTTTAAATGGTCATGGGCAATAGTTTATTATCCTTGTACTCCTCTTGATAGAGCAGGACACTAGTTCGAATCCTTTGTTAAATTGAAGTCGATCTATAAAAAGCAAAAGCATACAAAGCGATCCAAAGGTACCAGGTTCAAATCCTGGATGATTTGATAATGAATGTTTGTTTTGCACTGGCAATCATTAATGGGGAGACGTAGTGTGACCAATAAAAACCATCTCTCATAGAAGTAGATCTAGTGCCAATATTACTGTTGACTTGTGATATGTGATACCGGTATTCCATTTGAAGTCCATACACCCCTTATGAAAGACATGGCCTTAATCTTCCACACTGGTGAATGGGTGACTTAATTTGCAATCTAACCCCCCTTAGGATGTGTGGAAGATTAAGGTCATGTCTTACATAAGGACCGTCGATGTCAGGATTTGAACAAAATTAATATATTGGCCACTCAATATCGATAAAAATCAATAAATCAATTTTCCTCCCAATTTTACTCTTATCTTCTACATTCATCCATAAATTTAACCCATACCTATGTAACAGGATGCATCATGCCTTTTGGACTCACAAATGCACCAGCCACCTTCCAGCAACTTATGGAGCGCTATGCCTTTTGGACTCTTATATGCGCCTGTCACTTTCCAGCGACTTATGGAGCTCAATATCAGTCCTTTTTTCCAGATTTTTCTATGCTTTTTTTCTTCAGAAAGTGATATCGGTATTTATATTTATTGGTTAGTTACTTTATTGATTATTATCAATATATTGACAATTCTTAGTCTTACCTAGGGGGGTGTATGGATTTCAACTGGAATAGCTCATAATGCAGCTGTCTGTTGTTTAGCCTGTGTGGATGCCTGACTAGATACAATCCATAGCTATTTTGATACCAACCTTGTCAACACCACCTCAAATGCATTGGCTGGTATAGATGCAGAGATGAGAGAATGTCAAAAGAAGATGAAAACGCTATGTTACCATGGTTACATTGTTATTATGCCTGAAAGAAAATGCAAAGCTCGGAAATTCCTTTCCCTGAGTTTGGTACATGATCATTCATCAAAGAATCTGCATGTATCTCAAACATGACTGTCTCTATGACACAGCTCCTGACCCCAGTATGGTTCTGCACTTTAGGAATGACCTCTGGATGTGTTTGAGGCAAGGTCAAAATTTGAGCATTGCTTGTTTAATAACAGGCAATATAAAAAGCTAATTCTCATAAATTACAAGTCTCTATCATCTATTCTGTCACACAGTATGGAGCTGTTGATGTTTTGGTCCCCATTCATGACAGTTCAATATGGGATGTCTGCCATCATAGACTCAGAGTCTATGCTGCCATGGTGTTGGGTTATTCATGGGAGTCTAGCATCTTTTACATTGTCCCGTTGCTGTATAACTATAAGATAATATTGTTTGTGCAGCAGCATGGATAAGGTTGTCCTACATAACATACATGTTGGCATGTGTCAGACATGCAGCCAGCTAGCAGGCAATGTAGCAAGCTAACTAAAATTGCATCTCTCCTCTACCCATTCTCTCACACAGTACATTGACTCAAACCAAGCACACTGTAATAAATGCAAGCGATACCGTACTGCCTGAGGCCATTGAATTGTTGGTTGGATAGAATTTATGCTTCATGCTCAGCAATACGCAAGACAGGTTTTCGGAAATTTACACATAGGCCTACTTTTAATATCTATCTCAAGAACCACTGACCCACACTGTAATACCAAGTTTGTTGCATTTTTTATGTTGATTCCCAAATCATGGAATAAGGAATAGTTTGCAACAATGTTGTAAATTTTTGAAAAGGTGTTGATTTCACGAAATCGCAGGTAGAGGCTTAACACAGCAATAGCAATGGTTTTCTGTGGTGCCCTGACCATGGCTAGCTAGCCTAACACACAAATTCCTAAGCCTCATGTTACCAGCCTAGACAGCGCATTATTATGGCCAAGTATCCGTGAGCACTGTAGAAAGGAGGACAGGATTTGTTTTGATTCTTTGCAAAGCCAATGATTGAATAGAACGGCTGAAGTGGAATGCCATATTGGCATTGTATGTAGTTGAACAAGATTTTGTTTTCCCTCTCAAAAGTCAATGCTTGAGTATGCTATGCACACTACAGGAATATTATACCTGCACTTTTGCTCAGATTAATTAGCAGCACATCTGTGTTTTATTCAAATCTAGTGTTGTGGATAGCATTTAGATTTTCAAGGTCAGCAATATTGATTGTTTCTGGCAAAATGTTTTCCAACAGCCCTCGAATTAACCCACGGCACCCATGGCATTTTGCCGTGGGTGCCCATCCCCACTGCTGTAATGCCCTCAAAACATGTCCTTTACCCAAGGCAGTCACTTGGCGTGCCCTCTAATGAAGTTGCCGTCGTTGCCCCAGCCCTGCCCCTTCATTATAAAATCATCTATCTATGTTTGTGTGTGTTTTCTTCACTTTTGAGAAATTGCCTTGGTGCCTGTCTCAAATTTTTAACAGTTGCCATGATGTCCTCTTGAAATATTACAAACTGCCGTGCTGCCTTGCCTTTTCAGTGAAAATCCAAGGCAATTTTCAACTTGCCCTAAGTTGCTGTGCCCCTTCAGATCCTTAATTCGAGGGCTGTTTTCCAATTTGCTAAGTGGTGCACCCATTTGATTTCCAGGTGGGATTGGAATTTTTGACAAAAAAAATTCTGCCCGAACTAAACTTCCATGGCCCCCTTGGAAATCTAACGTCATTCCATGCATTACCAATTGCTAACGAAATTTGTTAGCAACATTTTGGTGTAAATGCAACCATAGCCAGTCAGCGCAGGATATTGTATAGCCTAGCAAAACAGCACCAAACCTGGATCTTGTCAATATACATGTACAGGAGTTTGTATGTAGTTGTGTATCAGCATACAGCAAGCTGTTACATGTCACGATGTAGTGGCTACATGGCTGGGTGCATTGTAAACCACAGGAGAATGAAAGTTCCTGCAGAGAAACTGGGTCAGCTAATGAAAACTGTGCTGTAGAAATCTGTACACTTCATTGTGCAGCCATAGACCTGGTGCAGCAAGGTATTTGACATAGGTCATTTACTATTTTCTACAAGGCTTCAATTCAAGGCTTCCCAAACTGGGGGTTGTGACCCTTACTTGTTCAGGGGATGGCTGTATTTGACAGAAAAAGTAAAAAATGTAAGGAGAACAATGCCTAGAATAGATTCTAATAAAAAGAGCTTCTTCTGGGCAGGTACATTCCTTGTAGCTCATTGTCTTGTCTCTCATAACCCTGCATCCAAGTGTGGCACACTGGTACTGGTCATGTGGGACAATGCTTGACATACATGAACGTAGGGCCTACAAATTAAGGTAGAAAAACCCCAGGTTTCCAAACTGAAGGATTCACCTAGAACTAGCCCCGTTCTCAAACCGCAACGCCTCTCGAACAGCGAGCGCACAGTTAGAAAATCTTTAGATCATCACACAGGTATCAGAGTACAACACAGAAGCCTGTGCTAGGATTCACATTATTTATTTTAAAGAGACAAGTTCCAAGGCCATGCACATTATTTATCTCGTGAAATTTGGGTCACAGAAATGGTATGGGTTCTACAATGTAGGTCTAGGCCTATATTATCAGGGGTGTAATTTCCACTCCATCTGTATGATTTTTCTAGGGAGGAGGAAAATGCCCCAAACCTTTGTTTTGGTATATTGGCCTTAACTTATTAAGTGGCTATTGTAGAAAAATATGGCTCCTGCTTCCCACTCAGGCTGTGATTCCTGCAGAGAAATGAGGTTAGCTAATGAAAACTGTAGACATCTGTACTAACTAGGTCATTATGAGCACATGGATCTGTGTTCCAATAGGAGACCCTTAGCTAAATGCCATTTGGCTAAGGTAATTAATAACAATATTGAATGGTTTATTTTTGTGTTTTACAACTTGAATATAGGCTACAATCTACATGTATTGCAATTGATAGAAAAGTAATGGACTCATCTTTGATGCATGCCACATTTTTCTATTCTAGTGCAATATATTCTTGTATCACACTCCAAGCCATTGATTCAATATTAAATCACTAGGATTTGACTTGTCAGAAAATAATATTATGGTAAACACAAACATAGAAGGTGATCCCTTACCTTGAAATGGCAAGTAAACAACTAGCAATGTTTACAGATTGCTGTGGCAATGAGACTGGCTATCAGGCTGACTGTACACACAGATCTATGTAGGTGAGAAGCATGCATGGTGCAGCACTGTTTGTAGATGTCTACTCCACCTATATCAGTATTCAGCTCTCAACTGAGAAAAGTGTAAAGGTTAAAGGTTTAATACAAGAAAGAGGTGAACTAACTCATTTTATTCGAAATCATATTACATGTCTTATCTCTGAGGGTGGGATGGGGAGAGGGGTGTACTGACCATCAAATGGGAACAATTTATTTTTATTTTTCCATTTCTAGATTAGTCGTCACAGGGCATGAGCCCTTACTTACATATGCCCAATTGCCCATCATATGCTACATTTAGGCTGAAAGCAACTGGAAATATTAGTTGACACCATTATTTTTTACTTGCAAGTTCGCTTTCTGAACTTAAAACTATTAAAATGGAAAGCGTAGTCAACACCAATTTTCATCCCTATTTCCTGAAAATATTTGTCAGTGTAAGTGTAACCTTCCATGATGTAACTTATTCAACTTAGCTGTCAATGTGTACCATATTCTTTATTATTATTTTACTAGTTACTTTTAATGATTAATATTCCCATAGAGGTAATCCAGTAGACAGTCTATTTATAGTGTTGTTTATTGGTTGGTATTGGAGATAAGGCAACTGATATTCAAGTGTACAGCTATGCATGGTTACCCAAGTGTTGTCAACTATTTCCACCTAGTTGTTATTCAGCCATTAAGGGATCTAAAATGGCGTTTATTGCGTTTAGACAGTATTTTTTGTGGGACATGAGAGCACCTCAGACCTATCGAATTGCATTCTGAATCTGAGCGTGTCTTTCTGATATCAAATAATTTTCATTTTTAAAAATCACAATTCAATACACATTTTATGGCAAATCATTAAAATTGATATTTTTGATATTTAACAGTACTTGAAGTAAACTTTATAAATCTGATGATTTATACTTAAAGTGTATGTAGGTGGGATGAAAAGCCGACGATCAATTGAAAATTGTGACCTTTAAGTTATTGAAGATATGGATTTTTTCCCCAAAACACCAAAAAAATTAGGTCTTTTTGGGAAAAAATCCATATCTTCAATATGAAAGGTCAAAATTTTCAATTCACCGCTGCTTTTCCTCCTGCTACATACACTTTAAGAATATGTCATTAGATTTATATAATTTACTTCGAGGACTGTTATATATCAAAAATTTGAAAAATATCAAATTTTTATAATTTGTCATAAAATTTGTATTATATGGTGATTTTCAAAAAATGAAAATTATTTGATATCAGAAAGACATGCTTTGTATTCAGAATGCAATTCGATACGTCTGAGGTGCTCTCATGTCCCACAAAAAATACTGTCAAACGCAATAAACGCTCATTTTAGATCCCTTAACCTGTTCAACAAAAGATAAATAGAAGGCATATATTTTAGAGTTCAAAATTAACTGTTACCATTCCATGGATGTATTACTATTAGGCTATTCCAGTTGAAATCCACACACACCCAGTGGATGGATGACATGGCATTAATCTCCCTTCACAAGGAGTGTAGATATCAAATGGAGTCACCTATTCCATAGTATAAACATTTGAAATTAACACTACTGTAGAACATCAAGGTCATGTTTTCTGTGTATAGGAATAGGCTAGCCCACTGCACACCAGGTTGCAAATGGAGGGTGTTGTAGGAACCACCAGGCTGGACATTTAGGGAGCTGGCCATACCTCCCATTTCCCAAAGACTTGGCCAATGGCGTGTACAAATGTTTGAACAGTCAGGGAATCAAGACCTGTGCAGGGCCAGAATTTCAGCGAGAATCAGTTCTCTCAAAGATTCTCATAAACAGATTTGTGTGAATCCTAGTTGAGTGTCGCAAACTTTTATTATTTACACAGAAGTTGATTTGCAAGAATTAAATGATTCCTGCAAATTTATTCTGCAAGAATCAAGATTGATTCTCGCACTGCAAATTGAAATTGCCGTCCCCCAGACATCGCTGGACTTGGCCTTGGTGCCTCCCAATGTCAAACATTCTTCAATACAGTGGCCACCTTGTGCCCTTGCAGCATTCTTCAATACAGTGGCCACCTTGTGCCCTTGCAGCATTCTTCAATACAGTGGCCACCTTGTGCCCTTGCAGCATTCTTCAATACAGTGGCCACATTGTGCCCTTGCAGCAATCTTCAATACAGTGGCCACCTTGTGCCCATGCAGCAATCTTCAATACAGTGGCCACCTTGTGCCCTTGCAGCAATCTTCAATACAGTGGCCACCTTGTGCCCTTGTTCACTGGCCTTGGAATTTTGAGGCCTGATAGGACCCCCTCAAAAATACCCCAACAACAAACCAACAATTTAAATAAAAGAAAATGAACAACAAAACAAGGTGTCAGCTTAGGATGAGTCATACTGAACATCATCATCATCAGTCGGCTGCGGAGCAGGCGACTACAAGCTTTCTCCAACTAATGCGATCTTGGGCAAGCGAAACAATTTTGTTTGGCTGCAGCATCCCTTCAGTATCTCCCAGGAGGTGCTGGACATACTGTAAGTACAGTGTGCGCGGCCCCGGGGCGCGGCCGTCCCGGTTTCCTCTTCCCATGTGGTGGAATATAAAGCGCATATTCTTTCACAGGCTCGCCATCTTCAAGACGCAGTATATGGCCGAGAAATTTGAGTTGATGAATCTTGACTCTGGCAACCAGTGGAGTGGTGTTGGTCAGGTTGTAGATGGTTTCGTTTGGAATCCGATTCACACGCTTGATGTTTAACATGACTCTGTAGCAAGATGTTGCAAATGCATTGATCTTGTTTTCCATGTCCTTGGTAATTACCCATGACTCGCACCCGTACAGAAAGACAGTAACACACGTTGTCTGAAACAGCTTGATTTTTGTTTCGATTGGCAGGGACGGGCTTCTCCAAAGGCGTTCCAGTTTCCAGAAAGCTGCCCAGGCTAGTGCTTTTCTTCTTTTTAGGTCTCCAACACTAGAGCCCATCTTGGAACCCAAATACCTGAAGTCTGTGACATGGTTGATGGTACTACCATAGACTTCAAGTGCTGGTTGGCGTTACAGTTTGCAGTCATATATTCTGTCTTAGGTGCGCTGATTACAAGGCCTAGATCTGCTGCTGCAGTTGCAGTCCTAGTAAGCTGTGACTGGGCCGGTCTATGGAAGATTCCAGCAGGGCAATATCATCAGCAAAATCCAGGTCATTCAGCATCTTGGCAGGATACCTGCTTGACCGGCGTGGGTAGGTAACAATTCCAGCGTCAATTCCAGAAGTTGATTTCATCAGAAGGTAGTCTACCAGGATAATAAACAGGAATGGTGCCAACACATCACCCTGAAGCACTCCAGTTGTTACTTGGAAAGGCTCTGAGATACTGCCATCTACCATAACGGCACTATTGGAGTCTTTGTAGAGCACCTGGATGGCATTGACCACAACCTTTGGTATTCCATAATGCCGCAGCACTGAAAACATGACGGACCTGTTGATGGAGTCGAAGGCTTTTTTGAAGTCCACAAAAGTGACTGTTAAGGGAAGTTGGTACTCCTTGAAGCCTTCCATGATCCTCCTCAAAATGTGTATTTGCTGAGCACAGCTGCGACCAGATCTAAAGCCAGCCTGGTTGCTTCTCAGTAAAGGATCAATGTGGGTCGGATCCTGTTCAGAAGGATCTTGTTGTACACTTTTGCGGCAATGGACATAAGCGAAATACCACGGTAGTTTGTCATGAGAGAGAGGTCACCTTTCTTTGGTAGAGGAATGATTACNTTCGTAACCCATTGACGTGGTGGTGTCAGCGTTGAGAATACTTCCATACAGAATTCGAGAATCATATCAATCATGCTATCCCCTCCTCCCAATCCTGCTGCCTTGTTGGTCTTCATGGCTGCTATTGCTTTGACTACTTCTTCACGAGTTGGGGGCTCAGTGATAATAGGAAGATCTTCAACAGCTGGTGCAGGAAGTTCTGAAGCTGCTGTGCCACTGTCGTTATTAAGGAGTGAGCTAAAATATTCCTTCCATTCCTCAAGCAGTTCATGGTCACTGGTTGGAGCTGATCAAAATGTACTAATCTTTGCTCCTGAAAAAATTAACGAAGAGTGTGTGCCCTACAGTTTACAAAGCTGTTTCATTTTTTTGCTTAACTTAAATGCACTATTTCAAATGTGATGTGTATTTCATTTTATCTACCATTGTTGATGAAGAAGCACCATATTTATTGCCCATTTTATAGGCTGATAAATTTGTATAGTAAAGTTCACAGGAAGCAGGTCATGGGATCCCTGTATATGGAGTGATGCCAATGGGACTGATTTATAAACTGTTTGAAATGTGTCCAATTTGTGACATAAACTATTTGAAAATGATTAATTTTTATGCTACTTTTACTAGATTTGTCACAATTTCCAATTTGGCATTTCCTTGTTGATTTCAGGTTTTATTTTGAGAATTTGATTAGAATCATAAGAATATAAAATGGTGACAGGACATTTCTGTTTTTATTCAGTTGTTTGGATCATAATATTTATTACGATATCATTATTCAAATCAACCAATGATATTAACTACATGTATCATTTGAACTTTATTCCTTCCTTAACCCTCCCTATGCGAACTGCTGATGACAAGTTTCAAAATGTTTTTAAAAATTTAAGAATTGTAAATTCTCGTGACCATATTTGGAATCAACATGAAAAATGCATTAAAATGAGTACACACTAAGCTATTACTATTAGGGGCCTATTGGTTCAGTGGTTCTTTTAAAGATACACTGTAGCTCTTGATATGTTAAGAAAATAATGGAATTTATGTTGAATTTATGTTGAAGTCTGTGGCTAGCATGCAAAACATTACAGTTACAAAACTGATCTTGGTATTAAATACATAAAAGGTCCTAGACTGATTACTTGAAGGTGTGTGTATGGGACTGTCTGTGCAGTATAGAAATAGGCCGAAGTGCCACTGAAATACAAGGGACATAATGTGTGTTTTCACAGGACCAATAAAATGGTGTCCTATGGAACTAAGTACATGTATCCTATAAAATGTAAAATTGCAATTATGGTCCTTTCATGCTATGCCGCAATTGCTTTGCGGTGCAGTGTATTGCAGATATATATTGATTACTTTTTTTGCTGCAACTCAATGCAACTTGTCGTATTTTCAAGTTAAAATATATTTAACTTTATCGCGATGCAGTATTTTGCGGTTCTATGCAGTGCATCAACCCTAAGTAGACCATTCCTATTTATTGGCACTCTCCTGTCATTGATAGGGTCACAGAACATCGATATTGCATCCTATACAATAGCGGAAGCGAGCTGCGAGGGCAAGAAGAGAGTGATATCAATGTTTACCCCATCAATGGCAAGAAAGCACCATTGATAGGAATGGTCTATAATAGGCCAATAGTCAAAAATGTTTTAGTGCTTTTCAGCTGGGCATGTTTGCGGTATTAAAATAGGCCCTATATTGCAGTATTTCTTTCACAGGGCAAGGATTTTGACTTCAAGGTTCAATGCCAGTCTAAATTAATTCACTCTGTGAGATTACAAGCTAACTGTGGTTCCCATATTTTTTCTTTTCCATATCCTTTCATCTGATATCATCAATGATCCATCAATGGGCACTTTCAATTGGAATCAACTAAATGCCTGGCTCTGCTTTGTATGGAATCAACTAAATGCCTGGCTCTGCTTTGTACCAATTTAACAGGTAAGTCACTTTTCAATACAAAATATTTTTAGTTGTTCCCTGATCCATAAAATCAATGGTTACAGGTAACCTTGGGAGAGCAGAAAGTACAAAGCTTGTGTACATTTTAGTTGTACAATGAATAGAGCTTGCTAAGCATTATAGTATACAAAACAAGTCAGATTACGATTACATGCAGAAATTCTTTTGGTGTGTGCCATAGGTACATTTAAGTGCATAATTTAAAGGACTCTCCAAAAATCTGTCAAAACCATTTAAATTTGTAAAGTATGAATGTAATCTGAGAGAGGTTTTCAGGGGCCTCGTTTATGAACTTCTGTATTTATTGTATATGAAATTTAATTAAGGAAGTGTTCACTCTCTAGAATTTCTACAAAATGGCATCATTCTGGCAAAAACAAAATGTAGGGGGCCTATAATTTCCTGGAGAAGTAGTAGCAAAGGACCAAACATCATTAGGAAATTAATGATTCAAATTATTAGGAGGTCCCTTAAACTCAAAGACAAAAGTTTTAGTCTTGGTCATTTCATCAGAACCAGAGTCAGAATTTTGGCAAGAATCCGAGAATCAATTCTCCCGAGGATTCTTGTAAACAGATTTGTGTGAATCTTAGTTGAGTCTCGCAAACTTTTGTAGTTTAAACAGAAGTTCATTTGCAAGAATCAAATGATTCCCGCAAATTTATTCTGCAAGAATCAAGATAGATTCTCGCACTGCAAAATGAAATTCTGACCGTGAGAACCAAACATGTGATTTTTCCAATTTTGAATTCTAAATTTGGGGAAGGAAGAAAATTGAGATGAAGGCTGATCACCAATGTGATACAAATGCAATTACAAACAGAAAATGCAGAGATGTAACCTTTGCGGAAATGAATTGTGGGCCATATTTTTTGTTGTTGTTGAAATGTAAAAATGCAAAATTAAAAAAAAAAATTGGGGGGGTATGATACCCTTGTAGCCTATTCCCCTGACGAGCTCTCATAAATATTTAATGGTATGTGGCCAAGTACCAGATTGATTTTCAGGAATGGATCTATTGTTCTTTCTACAGCCCATGTTTATACCCAGTGTCATCTCTGGACCATCCAGGATGTATTGTTTTATTGAAAAACAATGCAAGGTGCATCCTAAAGATTAAAACTTTTGTCCTTAGAAAAGTGTTCCTTATTGTAAAACTACAACAGCCTTGAGTCTGAACACCAGGACAGGATGTGATTGGGATATTCCAGTTGAAATCCATACACCCCTATGGAAGGCATGACCTAAAATCTTCCATACGGGGTGGGGGTGGGGGGGTTTAGATTTCAAATGGAGTTACCCATTTAGGGTAACCCCATTTGAATTTAGCACTCCCTGTGTGGAAGATAAAGGTCATGTCTTCCATAGGGGGGGGGGGGGAGGGATGGCAACTGGAACAGCCAAAAGGTTTCACTTGCTACGGTACAGTTCAATAACCTACATTCAACAATCATCTCAAAATTTGACCTCAAGTTGTGGAGTATGAAATTTATGAAACCCTTCAAAGGGTGAATATGAATGTACACACATACATGTAGGTTGAAGAACTGTGTACTGACAGGTGAGCTTGTTTGAAGGTAAGATTTCTTTTTCTGGTAGCATGAAATGAGCTTTTGTTTCCTAGTGAAAAATGGCAAGTAAACCAGACATATGGCTACTGAAGATAACAAAAATCCATGGTCATGATGAGGAAGCTAATTTGTTTGGTGTCTAAAGTTTGATTCAGATGCTGTGATGCTTTTTACACCACAGCATCCTGCGATGGAATTTAAATGTACTACAACGGTATATCGCAATTGCGATGAAACCAGGGTTCGGTTTTTGCCGGCAAAGTGGCAAAAACCTGGCAAAAAACTCTGTTTTGCCAGTTTTTGCCTAGTTTAAACCGGCAAAATGGCAAAAATTGGCAAAAACTCTCATATAGTCACTCAAATATTAAAAAGTGACACAGAAAGCTCATAAACAGTAACACACAACTTTTAATGAATCATTCAACATATTTTTTGTCTCATCAAGTCCTTAAAATGAAAAAGTTTTGAATTTGATACATGCCACATTTCGGTTAAATGCACTTGAGCACTGAAAACGCATGCCTTTAAAAAATATATTGCTTATAATTACAAAATCTGGCCTTGTTACACTCGGAAACTTATTTTTGTAACTTTATAATTTGTTTTGAGATGAAAAAACTGAACCATAAATCACTTTCTTAGTTTTTGCCATTTTTGCCGGCAAAAACTGTTTTTGCCAAGTGGTTAAAACCGCGGTTTGGGTTTTTCCACCTGCGGCAAAAACCTGCGAACCCTGGATGAAACCCCTGCTCTACTCTTTTCATCTTCTTCCATTGTGAATTCCAATATTGACATATTAAAAAATTGCTAAATTTCAATACTGGGCTGGAGCGATATAAAACGCGGGCATTAAACCAGGCCAACTCCAATGTTATTGATTTGTATATTACTACTGTCTGGTCACACTGTAATATTGAACACATCGTCACACAATGCTGTATTAAGGCTAAACACATTTAGTTGCGATATCGATTAAAAGACCACATATAAATGGCAATGTTATTGATGGCTTTGGAATAATAAATAATATTGATAATAGTGTACCGGTATTTAAATTAATACTAGGCTGATGGCATCGTGTGATGCACTGTGCATTGTAGGCATGGTAATAAATAAGGCAGAGAAACATTGTTTGAAAACTATAAATATTTTTTTGTCTTTGCTGTACAAAAATAGCTAACCGCAATATTTGTTGATATTTAGGGCTAACTCTTTACCTCACATGTACTTGTTATAAAATGCTTATGTAGTGATGACTGAAAAACTTGCCGTTCGTATGGTGGCAGACTCATGAAAAAAGTCTTGTGTAACTCTGGTTTGGGCCATAGCGCGACTGTCAAAGCCAGTGTTTACCATAGTTACAATCCAATCTTTGTCACTTGTCAATATAATAATAGAAGCAGGTGAATCTATAGGATGACTTGATTTAGAACAGTCTCGAATATTAGTCACTGATACTAGCATGGCTCACACTTCCCTCTTGGCATTTTATTTGATCACTTTTTCACTAGAATGGGAATTATGACAATCTTTTAAGGTCAAGAATCGTTCCCAAACACCCCTCGGTATCCCCCCATGCCCTGGCCCGAATTTGATGAGCTGCTGGCGTTTGACCACTCCTTGCTGCACCATTCTTGATTACAAACTGCCTAAGGTTTTGAAAATGACAACACTGAATAGACAGGGTCTTAGCTAGCCACCTGTCCACCCATCATTTTGGACAGGTAGTTAGCTCCTGGGACAGAGAAAAGTAATGCCTGTAATATGTGCTGAATTCTAAAACCAGTGCTTGAATATGTTCTGTGAACCATGATAACAATAGCTATTTGAACTGACTGAACCCCCAGATGGGGCAGAGGGCTTGTTTTTGTTTTCAGGATCAAATTTTGGACAGGCAGTTTTGGTGAAAATGATGGACACTTGACAAAACCAATGATGTTTGATTTTTAGAGTAATAGGGGTTAATACTTGAATAATTAAAATCAATTAGGGCCAGACGAATTAAAGAATGAAGCAGATTCAAGAGCCAGCTGCATGTACAGCCAGACAGGTCACAAAATTGTGCTATTCCAGTCCCCCCCCCAGATGGAAGACACACGTTTGTACAGGGTTTGTGAATTTCAAATGGGTTTCGGGTGACTCTTGAAATTTACACCCCCTATGTAAGATTTAGGTCATGTCTTCCATAGGGGGTGTATGGAATTGAAGTTTAACTGGAATAGCCCAATTTTCAGATTTTCATGTAGACCTGTCTGAAAGCAATTTGACAAGAACCCAGTCCATTGACAATAATTTCTGTTAAATGTTGTGTCATTAGTGATGTTGTGAAGTAGGAATAGTTGTGATTCATTGGCTGCAATGCCTTGTAGACAGACAGACATAAATGGGCAAAGAGGTTTGCAGGTCTATATAACATGTTACTAGAATGATTAGGCTGGCTGCTGGAAGCAAGAGATTGCTCTATAATCATGTAGCCTACTTGTAAGACATCATTTATGAGACATGTGGCAGACAAGGATAGCAGGCAAGTGGTGGTGAATGGACTATCATGAGTAATAATGGACTTATGTGATCACTGGGCCCACTGGCAGAGTTTACATCAAGGCAAACCTAGCTTCACTAACCCTAACACTGGACCCTGCTTTTTGGGATCGGAAGTCAAAGAAGATCTGAAAAAGTCTATGAGAAGAAGAATTTTTGACTTGGCACCCCCAGGATTCGAACCTTTGACCCCTCGCATGCCAAGCACACGATCACGGACCGGTAGCTACACGGGTTATTGCTGCCCGGCCAGCAATTCCGTGAGCATATAACACTTAGGGTGATTGCGTCATCGCAGACCCTGGGATTCATGCATGCGCAGATTTTTTCATCGTAAGATTTTGTAAGATTTTTGGGTGTTAGGGTTAGGGTAGGCTCTAATCTGGAAAAATACATCTTAGTTAACCCTAACACTGGACCTTGCTTTTTGGGATCGGAAGTCAAAGAAGATCCGAAAAAGTCAATGAGAAGAAGAAATTGTGAGTAGGAACTCCACGAATTCGAACCGATGCCCACTCGCATGCCAAGCACACGATCACGGACCGGTAGCTACACGGGTTATTGCTGCCCGGCCAGCAATTCCGTGCGCATACAACACTTAGGGTGATTGCGTCATCGCAGACCCTGGGATTCATGCATGCGCAGATTTTTTCATCGTAAGATTTTGTAAGATTTTTGGGTGTTAGGGCTAACAGAAAGTCAAAAAGTTGGGGATCTGTCACAAAATGATGTGGCCCCAGATGGAGTTCTAAATGCCTACACTATGAAAATAAGGCATTTGAGCTATAGGGAGACCGCCGCCCTATTTTCTTCAATCTCGCATAGAGAGGACAATTCTCATGTTAGAAGTCTATAGTTGTTACATTTTTAAGCTGTATACTATAGCTAAATACTACCACATTTGTAAGGACATTGAGCTTTCAGTAACGGCAGGAGAAGGGAAAATAAAAATCACGATGACAGGGCGGACTTGCCCTGTGCTGGGGCAAGTCCGCCCCTATGGTGGGGTAAATTCGCCCTGATAAAAAGAAAAGGTTATAATATTGCAAAACAATTATAAATTTAATGCAAACGTTTAGTAAAGGGTATAGGCACTCACTCTCTTCCAAATAGTCTACTAAATTTATTGGAGGGGTATAATGTAAGCTAATAAATGTAGGGGTTCAAAATGAGCAAAGCCTTTATTTACAACTTTGGTTTTAGGGCATAAACGGTGGTATGAGTAGCTCTATGAGTAATACTGATACCACTTAACTGTAAAAAATATGCTTGCATTTAGTTTAACTCTTCTTAAAGGTATTATTATCAATATTTTGCATAATACGCCGATGGGGGCGAATCCGCCCGAGTCCGCTTAGGGAAAACACAGGGCGGACTTGACCCTTCACATACAGGGCGGACTTGCCCCAACGCTACTTTTTTTTCTTTACCTCGTGTTATACGTACTAAACACAATATGCCGATCTTTTAATTGCATAATATGTTGGGCAAAACGTTCACCTTCCAAATAAATATAAGAACGAAAACCGTCTCTGCAAGGTCTTGAGATTATTACAATATTACTAAAATAAAAAATGTAAACTTCTTTGACTCAAAAACGTTTTTTGACGATAATTTATGTGGCGAGATGTATCGGACTGTCTTGTTTTCTTGGGTACTTAGCTATGACGTGTGCCAGCTAATTACATCATCATTGTACTTTTCCAGCAGTCACGAGATCAGAAATATGGGGTGGGCGGACTTGCCCCGAGGGCGGACTTACCCTATAAACAGGAAGTCCAAAAGTTTTGACATGTCCATTTTATTTTGCCCAAACACCTACCCCTGATGCAAGTTAATGCTAATCCTGTTCCCCATGTAAGGAAAGGGCTGTGATTGGACAAACATTTGCTCTTGGAGGGAGCTCTGAAGAGCTCATTCAGATGACATTGGTTTGCTTGCAATTCAGTATTAGGCCAAAAAAAAAAAATGGTTTGACTCAAAGCTCACGAGTGGTTTGAAAACAAATGCGAAATGCGATTTTTTCATGGTATTTGGAGAAAAAAATCTGAATTTCGCCTAATTTTTCTGGAAAAACTAAAAAAAAAAATTTTTTTTTTGAAATAAAAAAAATCCGCATTTCTTTTTTTTTTCCAAATTTCACGATATTACAAATGCGCGCGCGAGCTTTGAGACAAACCTTTATTTTTGGCCTTAGTGTTTCAAGAAAGGGAAAACAAGGTTATTCTTAGATTATTAGAAAACAACAAAACAGTAGTTAGTAGAAGCAAAAGAAAGAGCAGAGCACATGAATATTAATTTGTTTGAAAATGTTATATCTATCAGTATCTCCCAATATTGTGGTAAAAGTGATACATGTATGGAAGAATTGTAGTGATGGGTAAATTATAACTGAGGGGAAATCCCCGTCTGGGCAGGGAGTATTACTAGTAATCTCATCAGTCCATCTGTAAAATGGGTCACTTCTCATTTTTGGGGGGTGACGACATGCTGCAATGTCTGTCTCCATTACATTGCATTTTTAGGGACCATAAAGCGGGGTGACTTTGGACAGTGGGGTGACTTTGGACACGCATAAAGAACAGGGTTGCTCAATTCAAATCAATGATTTTTTAGAAAAAAATTGTGATTTAAATCAAGCAACGCTGTCCTATATGTGTGTCCAAAGTCACCCCACTGTCCAAAGTCACCCCGTTTTACGGGACTCAAAAGTAGAATTTTTTAGTCAGGTCTATGCCATACATGGATGTCAGTTTTCAGCCAATTCATTGCCTGATTTCCTACTTTTTGTAACTCCAAGTTTCTGCACTTTTACTTATTTTCATATGGCCATAAGACTCATCTATGTTAGTTTTAATTGTAGTACATTAGATCAGAAATTGTTTTGTTTGATAGTTCTGGTTTTCTGTCAAATATAAATAAATAGGCCCTATATTGTGTGTTTTTAACAATGCATTCGGATAGTTTTATGCTAAAAATCAGTCCAAAGTATCAAAATAAATAACAACATGCAGCTCTCTACTATGTTTATACCCAGGATAACATTTTCACTATTATGCCCATATTCGATCGCAAGCATAGGCGTAGCGGGTGGGATAACCCCCCCCCCCCACCACCAATATTTTGCCAGGGGGATGGTCAACTGTTGGCGCCTGTATATGGGTTTCTGACCAAATTAACATCATATTTTGCCATTTTAGCCCCCAAAATGGCAATTTTTGTGCGCTTCGCGCGAATTTATTCTACTTTTGAACCATATTTCACCAATTTTGCTTCAATATATCTCCACAATTTAAAAACATGTGACTTGAGGATCTACTTTGCTACATTTTGATAAATAGATTGGATGAGCTCTTTTATTTATATTTGCACAAGCTTGCTGAACAGTTTATTTCGGAGGCTTCAAAAAAGTTAACGGAAAAACGGCTCTTTGAAGTCAAGATTTTATAAAAATTTTAAAAGCTTGCAAATCGACTAATTTTTGTTACCCATTTCAAGTTTTAGATAACAACTGTTATGAATCAAGAAGAAGTGAAGAAATAACCAAGAATTATGAACCAAAGCTACACCCACAAAGTTTGTTAACAATTGTTAACGGAAAATGAAGCCTCGAAACGACAAATATCAAAGTCCGGTTCTCAAAAATACAGGGCTGTTCACAATTTTATGTGGCAGTGTTTACTGAACATATGACTGTACTTTCAGAATAAGAAAAATTATCCATGAACTAACTGAAGAAAACACAGGGTTTTACAAAAATGTTACTGTTTTTTATAGTTTTTCAAAATGGCAATATTAAGTACATTTAAGCCTGCTAAAACTGAACACAGTAACTCCCAAAGCTGATTATGCTACCCAAGGTAGCTGCTAACTAGATGACTTATGTGGCCAAAAATCATGGAATTCTGTGGCTTTATTAGAACACTACGGATTAAAATGTTAAAAATCCAAAGTTACACCCTTTACCGTGAAAATGACCATATGGCAACATTTTTCGCGCGCTTTTAAACTTATTTCGTCACCAAAAAGAGCTGGATTCACATTACTTCAAGAAATTACATTAAAAAAAACAGGTCAGGGCAGTTTTTGCAAAACAGAACTCTACAAACTGGATAAATTATGGCTTTAGTAAATAGACTTCGAACTTCAATTATTTATACTAGTGGTCAGCTTACTAAAATCAAGCATTTCTGATAGTGATAACAGATTCTTCAGCCTAGGCCTAGCAAACCCTTGATTGAATGGGACTTGTGAATGGCAAGGACTCTGAAAATTCCTATACAAAAAAACAAAATGAGTGAGTCATGCAAGTACACTATTAACAGGCCTGCATTTAAGGGATATTGAAAAATAACAATAGAAAATGAACTTATAAGAAGTAAAGATTTAAAAATATGTGTGCCATTTAGCCAGTAATTCTGATTTCCTGAATTCCTGTTTATTTGTTACCCACATATTTGTCTACATTTTTATTTTTAACCTGTGTTGGGGGGAGTATTTGTGACAGGGTTTTATGTGTTTTTTCCTGTTGTTTTTCCTGTTTCTTTTTCGATCAGAATAAGTATGTATTCTTGTGCCTGAATATATTTAAGTTTCCTTGCTATGACAGGACTGGGTACTGGCTTAAGAAACATACAGACTGGAGGATGTGAAATTATTGCGTGATTTGTCTCGGAAACATTTGATTTTAACATCACTGTTACCATGGCAATGTGATATTTTGGGTTCTAAAAAAAGGAAATTTGTGTGACCACTGGGATATGGTATCATAATGTTACAAATGACAGTAAAACAGTGTTTCCTCTAGTGCAGTTTGTATGGTTTATTAGATTCCATGGAGTCATTACTTTGTTGGCAACTTGTAGACTTTATAAAACACAATATACCCAATGGTTTAATAAGGCGTACCATTTTAGGGTTTTTTTTATCAGTAGTGAAATTGTGGTGATGTTATTTCATTGGGTCGGTGACATGAGTTATTCATGAAATATGAAAATATATGTGACGTGTCATGTCAAAAGGAGACACTTTTGGGCAGGTTATCAATTTTGAGGTTTTTACATATCTTAAATATAGAAATATTTTGCTCCACAACGCCTTTTTCCCAAATGAAAACGGACATTCCTAAGCGAAGATATTGAGTTCGTAAGTTATGGGATCATAAAATTGGAAATTGAGATATCGGCCTTTAAAAATATTATTGACAATGTTGAGAGTAGGAATTACCCTAAAAAATGTCTAAAAAAATACAAGATGCCAGTTATATTCCGGTCTGAAACTATCAGACAATATTTTAAACATTAATAACATCACAAATTCGCAACTAACCCAAATTGTGAAAAAATCACCCCGGGTAGATTTTTGGCTATTTCTCCATTTAGGCCAAAAAAAAAAAAAAAGGTTTGTCTCTGGACCTTTTGGCAAAAAAGCTATGTGCTATGCTTTTTTTTTTTTTTTTTTTTTTTGAAAAACAGGCTATGTCCTATGCGATGTTTTTTTTTAAATTTATTTTTTAACAAGAACGCCGCCCCAAATAACATGCCATACGCAAACGTAGTTCTTACTCCCGGTTTAACTAACCGTCACCTCCTAAAACCCCTAACCTAAACCCTAACCCTGACCTATACTAAAAAATATGCTAAATAATTCAAGTTCCCGTTCAAGTTCTGAAAAATTTCGATCACACGACGTGACAATGTAAATGTTGTGAGTAGTGCCAATGAATTGGTGCAAAATTCAGCACCACAAATGTTGATGTGCGCCGCTATTTTGTACTACATTTAAACGTTACGTACCGTAAGTAAGGAGTACAAAAAGTTGACATTTAGGCCTATGTGTTGAGGAAACTCCAATATGTACTCGGCATGGTATGAAAATTAGTTAAATGATGATCCTTTCTCTGGTATACCGATATGAAATCGCTTATCGAGCAGCAAAATATCTGCACATGGGGAATTCCCAGTGGCGTGTTCTAGATCTACAAGTAGAGTCGATTGTCCCGCTATTTCGCTTCGCAGAGCCGTTACTTGCATACTGTTTCAACAGATCGGTATTCAGAGCGAACATGTCATACAGTTCTTGGAGTATTTATTTTTGACATTTTGTCAGAAATGATCGCCAATTGATTGTGCTGAAAATGTAATTTTTCTTGAAAACTACGATGTTTTATTATTCAAAAAAAAAAAAAAAAAGCACTAGCGCGTAGCGCTACGCGCTAAATCACATTTTAAAAGTTATGCGCGCGGGGTCCTGAGACAAACCTTTTTTTTTTTTTTTTTGGCCTTACGATCCTGCCCAAAAGTGTCTCCTTTTGACATGACACGTCACATATTACTGTGCCCTGAAAAGAGGCAAGGTGCCATGTTGCCTAGTTCATGTTCCTCTGTCATGTTGTTTTTTCCAGACACATAAATTCACAAGTGTTTAAATGTTGTTACATTTAGCAGCCTACATTGTATTGGGTTATGTGTAATGTGTTATGTGTTGCACATGTGGCCAGTACATGTAAGTAGTATACAACAATGCAATGTGCGATATCATTTTAAATAAATCAAAGACTGGAAATAAACATTGCAACTCCCTATGCTACATCTAGTCTACCTCATAGCCCCTTAGCCTCCCATCCGAAAATCACGATTCCTGAGGAAAAAGAGCAGAACCAGTGGCATGTCCAGGGGAGTGCTTTAGGGGCTGAAGGCCCCCCCCCCCCCGCACTTTGTTACAAATCATGTAAAATCAGCCGTTTTTTGGTGATTTTAGCCATGAAAGCCGCAGGAACAGATCCTGGACACGCCGGTGAGAACGGTCACTGGGGATGCGTTTGGAAACACTGGACTTCTTCAGGCATCTGACTATAGACCCTATATTTGATCATTTGATAGACCTACATGTACAGCAGAGGATCTGCAATGATGAGTGTCTATTTGTGATGAGATGAACAGCTGATTGGAAATCACTCCCAGTCCAGTCAGTCAGCTGTTATCCATTCATGAGTCATATGATGCAGCCAATTCAGCTTGCAGGCTGTATCAGTGATTATACATTTATGCAGTCACACTACAATCAGCTGGAAAAATACATGTAGTTGGCACACTTGCTCCAAACAATTCAAATGCATTTATGTCAAGTGGTACAAATTTGTCATGTATTTTTGAAGTATCCTAAACTGTGTTTTTCATTGCTACTTGTGGACGTGAATCTTGGGCTATGACCAAGAATGACAGAAAAAGAGTTGATGCTTTTGAGATGTGGTGTTGCAGGAGGCTTCTGCAAGTGACATGGAAAGACAGGAGAACAAATTCCTGGATCCTAGACAAGATATAGGTAGGCTACATATTAAACCACCAGAAATGACATAGAGAGAAAGCTAAAGTACTTTGGCCATATTGTCAGGAAACATGGTGTAGAAAAACAAGTTTGCAAGGGGCTATGGAAGGCCAACAAGGAAGGAACATCGCCAACATCTTGGACTGATGACATGAAGCTGGTTTCTAACAAGGTGCAACACACTTGGCATCAGATCGAATGAGATGGGGCACTCTTGTGAAGACCATCTAGCAGTCTACATAGCACCAACTGACAGAGATAGAGAGACCAAAGTATTCTAGCCCATCTTTCAATGTTGGAGGGTCTCACAGATCTGTTGACAACATGGCTTTGTTCAACATTGATTGGGAAGGGGTGGGGCAGAGATTCACCCATAGGCAGTAAAAAAGTGTGTCAAAATTGTTTTTCATAACTGTATAGATTTAGACCTCAATTTGCTGTTCGATTTTAAATTAGACCCAAAATAGTGCAGCTCATTGAGTTTGCACACTGACTAGCAAATCTCAAGACCTGCTATTGCAAAGAGGGCTCATCCACCCTCTGCTGTATTTTGTTAAATCTAGGTGAACCTCTTGGTTAAAGATGAATTACAAATGTAGATTGCCTCCAAGAAAATAGGTCATAATATTGCTGTACATTTGCATTAAGTCTAATAGGAAAATGTGTAGTATTTGAACAGGCTACATGCCATACTCATGCGGAAATACAGACTTAATGCACAGACTCTATCCAGAGCACACCCATATTTTATGAGGTAGTCAGCATTGCTTGCAAGTAGCAGTATTCAACGTAGTAAAGCATAGTGTGAGCAGGAAATAAGAAATAGCAAACAAGCATGAACATGGGAAGTCTGTTGTATGACCTCAGATGACCTTGGTTAGTGCAAGGTATACAGTATTTTAGTAGGCTCAGTAGTATACATTGTAGTATTCAGTAATATAGTTAATATTCAGTAGTATTCAGTAGCCCAGTATTCATAATGTAGTAAGCATAGTGAGAAGGAAATAAGAGAGGGCAAACAAGCATGAACAACTTGGGAAGTCTGTTGTATGACCTCAGATGACCTTGGTTAGTGCAAGGTATACAGTATTTTAGTAGGCTCAGTAGTATACATTGTAGTATTCAGTAATATAGTTAATATTCAGTAGTATTCAGTAGCCCAGTATTCATAATGTAGTAAGCATAGTGAGAAGGAAATAAGAGAAGGCAAACAAGCATGAACAACTTGGGAAGTCTGTTGTATGACCTCAGATGACCTTGGTTAGTGCAAGATATTCAGTAGGCTCAGTAGTATAGTAGTCAGTAGTATAGTCAGTAGTATTCAGTAGTATCAGTATTCAGTAGTATTCAGTAGTATTCAGTAGTATTCAGTTGCTCAGTATTCAGTCATATGTAGTATTATTAAAGCATAGTGAGCTGGAGGCTAGTGCAAGGTATACAGTATTCAGTAGGCTCAGTATTCAGTAGCATGTACATGTAGTAGGCATACTGAGCTGGAGCTGGAAATAAAGGATATCAAACAAGCATGAACAAAGGAACTGGTAGTACATAGCAGGAATTTTCTTTTCTATGAATATTAAAGCATGGATTGCTCCGAGATGCCACTTTTCAGAATATTTCCTTATTTCAGTAAATTTTAGGACATTTCAGGGCAATATTGCTACCATATTTTGTTGGGGATGGAGGACAGTCAATGCACATCTGTGCGGTAAATGAGTGTGTATGCCAGCGATGGTACTGACTGGTAGGCAATGTGTGTATGAAATGTAATACAATGGAATCTGCACATGTGTTAGCCATCTATAGGCTACATAGAAAGTCCAACTTTTGAGATCTCAAATATCAAGAGCTATATTAAGGGATCTAAAATTAGCGTTTATAGAGTTTCGACAGTATTTTTTTGTGGGACATGAGAGCACCTCAGACCTGTCGAATTGCATTCTGAATACAAAGCATGTCTTTCTGATATCAAATAATTTTCATTTTTGAAAATCACAATATAATACAAATTTTATGACAAATTATAAAAATTGATATTTTTCACATTTTTGATATATAACAGTCCTCGAAGTAAATTATATAAATCTAATGACATATTCTTAAAGTGTATGTAGCAGGGAGGAAAAGCCGACGGTCAATTGAAAATTTTGACCTTTCATATTGAAGATATGGATTTTTTTCCCAAAAGGACCTAATTTTTTTTTTTGTTTTTTTAAAAAAATCCATATCTTCAATACGAAAGGTCAAAATTTTCAATTGATCGTCGGCTTTTCTTCCCACCTACATACACTTTAAGTTTAAATCATCAGATTTATAAAGTTTACTTCAAGTACTGTTAAATATCAAAAATATCAATTTTTAATGATTTGCCATAAAATGTGTATTAAATTGCGAATTTCAAAAAATCAAAATTATTTGACATCAGAGTGACATTCTTCGTATTCAGAATGCAATTCGATATGTCTGATGTGCTCTAATGTCCCACAATAAATACTGTCCAAACGTTCATACCCCAGCCCTTAAGAACCACTGAACCAATACTTTTCGTCGGCACACTGGTAGAGAGGGTTATAAGGTGTAGTGCAATGCTGCACCTCAAATTGAAAGTCGTATTCTAAATCTTACAGTTGATGCAAATTGCTATGCAAAACATTTGAACTTGAATTATAATATGAAAGTGTATTCATATGAACTTAAGAATTGTATTGCTGAGAACAGTTACAACTTGCAACACACATACAAAATAATTTTGAAACTTATTTTTAAACCACAAACAACTCTGATTGAGCTTCACAAAATGCATGCAGCAATTTAATATGCAGCTATACAATGGTAACTGAAATCTCTAGTGAAATCAAATTTAACTGTTTTTGAAATGAAGTTGTTTGAACAATACAGTGCCATGAACTTGTGGCTAAAAATAAAACTGGCAGGTTTTGTTGTGGTTTAGCATTGGATTATTGGATTGGTGGTGTGCAATCATTGATAGCAGAAGAAGGCTAAAGTTTGTTCGGTTTATATAAGGTGGAAAAAATAAGACTCATAACACTGTATTGATATAGAATGGCATGCACGCTGTTGGGCGCAATGCTTATGCTAGGTGTGTGTTGCGTAATGCGTGACCAGCGCACGCTTGTGTGAATTTACGCGAGCGAGCGTGCCAAACAAAAGCTGAATAATTTCTGCCTTGTAAACCGAACAATTTTTAATGCAGCCTCCATGCTGGATCTCTGATACCTGTATGATAGATATCCCATCAATATCACACTCTATGGCTACTTCACCACATGCATGCTATGTGAGGTGTGTTGTGGTTTGTGAACAGGGCTAGCAAGGGGCATCGCATTTACAAACCAGGCTAGAAAAACTTTCTTCACGCTGTAAGCAGGAGCAAATAAAACAATATTAGCTGAGATGTATAATAAAGGTGAAAGCAGATTTGTAAAAGTTTTTTTTGAATGACCTTGACCCAGTTAACATGCTGGATGTTCTGCAATTGATTTTACATGGGATGTCACATTCGAAAAACAAGCAAACAACAACACACCCATAACCCCTAGAACTACAACAGCACCCACACAACATCAGCCCCTCCCCACCATCAGCCCCCCCCCAACACACACACAAACCACAACACTTAAACTTAGTTAAGAAATTGCAAAATCTTGATTGTATTGTAGGGCCCATATGTTTGAAGACAAGGTGTGTTTTGATCATGCCTGACCTGCAGTTTGGAGTTCAAAGCCTGGTGATGCAACTTACTCAGTAGGGCCTATTCACCAGCCTTGGTAGCGAATATACAATATACGGAAGAATGGAGGCCCCTGGCTACTGTATGATTATGTGTGAACAATAACTGAACATGCCAAGTAGGCTAAGAATATTATCGGCGCTACATGTATTGTTAGATAGATTTTGTAACTTGAACAGGTAGGATGTGGTTATTGAATTGATTGAGGAAGGAAAGAGGAACTATGCCAAGGCAAATCTATGGGTGTTTGCTTGCTGCAGCAGGAATATATCTAGGCCTATAACTCAACCTTGTGCACTTTCATGTTAATTCTGTTCAAAATCTGATATTAACATAGATGCATACACTGATTCTCATCTCCATCACCCACAGTAGCACACATCCCACTACACACCCCACTACACACCCCACTACACACCCCACTACACACATCACTACCACACTCATGCATCTCTACTCGCATTCAACCTGCAACCCTTAGATTTACACAAGTAAACAAGGTCTGACATTTTTAAATTTGCCATACCGTGGACCTGGCATCGTACCTCAAACGGAGGATCTACTTGTAATAATAATATAACCATGCAATATTACCCAATTAAATCTCAAAGCCTATAGGCTAAATTATTTTTAAAGATGCATAGCGTTCTTTGGAATAAGCCATACTACAGTTGATGTAGGCCTACAGTGTTAGAATAATGAATAATGAATTTTAAAAAGCGTAACACAGACCCTGCACACACATCCCAGTGTACAGCATTGGCTGGTAACCATATGCACATAGACAAGTGCTGGCATGTACACACCCTGCACCCCCATCCCAACACATACCCCCACCAGCCCCCTACACTCACACACCCCTTTCTACCTCACATTGAAGGTACTGTCAGTTCAATAACCATTCAATCAACATGTGATTTTACCAGGGCTGATTTTACCATGTAGACCAAAATTGGGTTACTGCAATCTTATTATTGAAAACAACCTGATAGAGCTATGTTTAGGCAGGTAGCAACAGACAGACAAGCCTTTGCATACATGCATCCAGGCAAGGCAGTGGATGGAGCTTGTTATAGCTTGAGAAGTTCACTCAGGACGTTGATACATTTTAGCAGGTCGTTCACTCACTCAAGCAGTTATGCTGTGCTTTTACTAAAACTGGGAGCTATATTTTTGAGCTAGGTGTGCTGTGAAGCCTGCTTGCTTTCACTAGGATCCACAACATGCTCATTATATCAGGGCACAGTTCTTTACCACCACACCAATACATTTGTACATTCATTGAATGACCTCTGAAAATGTTGGTAAAAAAAACCCCTCTGCAACTTGAGGTCAAATTTTGTGCTATGATTGTATAATTGATTGAGGATATTGAACTATGCCATTTGGATGAGGCCATTGCACAGCAGCTGAAGGGAGTATCCCATCATGCATTGCAGTCTATCTGCTTGCTCCATAGCATATGTGTACAAAATATAAACACGAGCCGCTTAGATATCGAGAGCTATGGATAGTTTCACAATACTTTAGAGATCATATTTTTTCAAACAAACGTCTAAGCTCCCCTGATATAAGCGAGTAATTGGAAGTTGAAGTGAAAGATTTTGTGTACACTTTTAGATGGCACAAACAGTTTTATTATGGTACTGCAGAGCATGATGGGATACACCAATCAGCTGCTGTGAGGCCATTGTGTAGTTGACAACTTACTAGTCTGTATTTGTAAAGAGATTATACCCAGAGAGTAGCAACTCAGAATAACCATCATTTTGGATTGTTTTAATGAATGTAGGCCTATATTGTATAGTGCACCTCCTGCCTTTTTTGGCAAAATCTGAAGCAGAGCCTGATAGAATGATAACTTTCATCCTGAAGCTTGAGCATTGCAAGGGTTTTCGGCACACACATGGCTTATTCCAGAGCTTAGTGCATATTCTTGGACCAGTGTGTTGCAAACAGAATGTTAAAAACAACATACTGTGAATCAAATTTGCATTTGGTGTATTGCTGAAGACATTCGGCTGTATTCCTAAGAAATTTTGGTACATTTCTAAGAAATTTGGGTGTATTTCTAAGACATTTGGGTGTATTTCTAAGATATTTGGGTGTATTTCTAAGATATTTGGGTGTATTTCTAAGACATTTGGGTGCATTTCTAAGACATTTGGGTACATTTTTAAGACATTTGGGTGTATTGCTATAGACATTTGGGTGTATTGCTATAGACATTTGGGTGTATTGCTATAGACATTTGGATGTATTGCTATAGACATTTGGGTGTATTTGCGAATAAAATTGAAACTATACATCAACACCATGCACCAGTGTGCAATCTTGATGAACTGCATGTTCAAATACACACACAGGTCACAAGGACCCCCTGGCAAAACCCGCAAGTCATGCAATCAGAACACATGGACCAATGTCATTGCCATCAGTCAGGTATCATTGTAGCCTATACACCTGTAGAGACATTAGCACAGTGTGCAAAATGGGAACAAAAGTGAGGAAGTGGCCTGACAGAATTACTCCTATCACCACTGTGGGTGTGAAACCACAAGGGGTTGTACCAGGGATGGGCTCAGAGTTCAATTTATAGACATTTTCTCTTGTACACAAGGGTGAAAATAAGTGGACTATGGGCCTTCTGTCAGGTCCATGAATTGCCGTAGCCCATTGAGATTAAAAATCACAACACAGGCTATACTTTTTGCCCTGACCCCATATAGCCCATCACCATACAAAGGGATGAGATTTATTCGCAGAAATCCGCAGATTTGGGGCCAAAATCTGATCTCATTTCTAAGTAAATCTGTGAGATATTTGGGGGTATAGGGCCCCTCGCCTCCTAGCCTGTGCCAAATGCTGTCTTTTCCTTATACACAACGGTCTTCTGCATTGCATGAAAATCACCTTATAAACAATACAGAAATGAGAGTAGCAATTTGCCATGCTATGTAAATGTTATGGATCCACAATAAGGCCAAAAAAAAAAATTGTTTGTTTGTCCATAAAGGCTTATGAAATAGTTGGGTCGGTAGGTCGGATTTTTTTTTTTTTTTTTTTTTACAGATATTGCACTTGAAACTGACAACTGACAAGACTGGTAAATAAGTCCAAACCACACAGCACTTCACTGGTTTAACTCTTGAGATGGTTCTGCTGATAGGCCTGGCATTTTCGGTAATTTTGTACCCGGTACCAGTGCATTTTTCGGGCGGTAACCGGGTACCAAATTGCAAAAAAAAAAAAAAAGTTTTTTTATTTTTTGTGTAGTGTCCCTGGACCTAGACCTAAGCGCTAGGATCATTCATGGTTGATCTAAAAAAAAAAAAAAAAAAAAAAAAAAAAAAATTCAAGATGTTTTGTATTTTTAAGATGAAAATTGATACTTTGTATTCATGTCATACTCTATTAATGATTTCAAAATGCATTCAAATTCAATGCATTTTGAAATCATTAATAGACTATGACATGAATACAAATTATCAATTTTCATATTAAAAATACAAAACATCTTAATTTTTTTTTTTTTTTTAGGTCAACCATGAATGATCCTAGCATTTAGGTCTAGGTCCAGGGACACTACAAAACCGAAAAATAAAAACTTAAAAAAAAAAAAAAAAAAAAATCTTTTTTTTTTTTTTTTTTGAAAAATTCCAAAAAAAAAAAAAAATTCCAAAAAAAAAAAAGCGTCGGGACCAGGGTACACGGTCGGTCGGACGTGGACAAAAAAACAATTTTTTTTTTTGGGCCTAATGCTGTTATTATTAGTATTTGGTCCAACATGAGGGATCTAAATGTAATCCTATCCATGTACTGCAGTTATTGCACATATCCTTGTAGACAGGAATGGGTGGATTTGGGAGATCACTGGGTGTATTTGGGAGATCATTGGGTGTATTTGGGCGATAATTGAGTGTATTTTATGACATGTGAGATATAAGTGGGTGTATTTGGGTGCAATCCTCTTAGATGCTAGGTTCTGCAGTTATTACAAACTTCCTTGCAGACAGGATTTCTCTACTTTTATACTCCCCGATTATTTACCAATAAAATCTCCCTATGTTTACTAGCAACCTACATGTAATATTCATGTTCTTCAAACTAGTATTTCACATTTTTCATGTGTTTTTGTCAAACATGACCCTTGCTATAGGACAAGATTGCTTTCTCTGCTAGAACTGGCTCACCTTCTTGGATCACAGCGTGTAGCAAACCAGCCATCTGGAGCCTGAAGTGCGAATTACTAAGTAGTTAGTGCTGGGGGGGGGGGGGGTTGAAAAACAAAAAATTTAAATTCCTCCAAATGGCAAAATTCCCTGGAATATGGATCCATTACCTATTTTTTACAGGCATATCAACACTAACCATTTTCCTCACCCATAGGAAATGCATTGACTTAGCTGAACTAGTTTGCCTAGTGCCTTGTATTTCAGCATTGTTCCATCGCATTCTACAACAGCTACAAATCAGTGATATTGATCAGAGATAATTTTCCCTGATCATGTAAACATCAACTACTGGCTGACCTGGAGATGACACATATTGCAACATCTCACACTTGTCAGGACACAGTTCTTTGACCCCAATACATATGCATTTGGTACAGTAATAAAATGACCTCTGAATGAACTTTGCTGAGATTTGATGCTATTTTTGCTCAAAGTGCATAACACCTTGGTCACCATCCAGGCCAGGCAGGCTGTGAGTCAGGAAGTCATGCTTTAATATCTGCCAACAGATCTGCCTACATGTATAACCATGCTTTTCTAGCTTACATGATGAGTGGACAGTAGCACTATACTAAAAAGCAGCCGTCTCCCATTATCCGCCTAGAGCGCTTAACATTAATAGTCATTTCGGGTGGGCACTTATTTTTTATATTGTTTACATAATTGCATCTAGGTAAAAAATGGCCCAAAATATGGATTTTTTATTGGGACATGGCTCTAAACTAGAGCCAAGTATTTTAATTACAGTGCTAATATTGCAATAACGGGTACACCCCGTCAGTCCGAAACACCGCTAGTCCGAATTTTAAGCTTACCTAATGCTAACCTTAAACCTACCCTTAACCTAACCATAACCATAACCATAACCCTAACCCTAGCCCTAGCCCTAAAATTCGGACTAGCGGTGGTTCGGACTGGCAGTGTTTCAGACTGACGGGGGGGGGGGGACCCCGTAATAACGTTGAGTACACCGCAGTAACGTTGAGTACACCAGACATCAAAACCATGCCAACATTATGTATGCATGTATGATTCAGACTTTGCATAGCATTCATATACATAGTGCTCAGGGAACTGGCAATGTGTCATATAAATGCCAGGGTCGATTGAATCACTTATTTTGTGCTAAATTCCACTCATTACTCACAACTACACAGCCAGGTTTGAATCTTTAAATTTCCGATGGGGATGGGGACGGGGAAGTGATAAATACTATTATGAAGCCAAAGGAACTGTAATTTGAGCTACATTTGAAGTTTGCATGAAATATTGAATGCTTTATGGACCATTCCATTTTCATGAGGTGAAATATGGACTCATGTTTGCTCCAGCATAGCCTATATTGAGAGGTCAGTGACCTCCCCATACACAATACATTATGTGGTACATATCTTGAAACATGAATAATATCTTGAAAGCTAACAAACATATTGATCATGAATGTTGATTTATGTGTGATGACTAACATAAAAGAAGGAATCTTGAAAACATGAATAAAAATGCTGGATTGATTTTGTGTACAGTTCTTAGAATGGCTGTTAGAAATGATGTGTCTTGTGGTGGACAAGGTAACCCTGTAAATAACAATTTTTATCTGTGTAGTCTGATTGTAATACACAGAGGCTCCGGAAGATTTTGAATAGGGGGGGGCCCAAAATTTTTGGGGCCGCAAAGCGCGGAAGCTTTTGAAATGTATACATTTTTACATGAATTGTACCTTACATTTTGAATTATACCCTAAAATTATTAATCTGACCCTAAAATTATTAATTTTACCCGAAAATTTATGAATTTTACCTCAGATTATTGGGGGGGCCTCTAGGGTACTTGGGCCCCTCACCAAAATACTGAGGGGCCAGGCCCCCCCCAGTTCCGGAGCCACTGATACATGATGTTTTCTACATTGAGTCCCATCACCCAAACATCCTTAAATACAAGTTTTGACTTAAGCAATTTAAATTCTTGAAGCAAAAGTGTACATCACAGTAGCCCATAGATCATTAGATGACTTCTGGACTGTGGTATCCACAAAACTACCACATTTACAAAATAACGAGCCTTAAGCCTGATTCATACTTTTAGTTTAGGCCTATTTGTTATTCACTCTTCTTTCCTGTAATTTTTGACTCTTCTATTCAATGTTTGATGACTTAAAATCAATAGGCCTAGGTAATATTTGACGATATATGTGGTCCCTGAACGTGTAACAGGTTGTAAACATAGGTTTTGCTTTAAACATGTTTAGGGGCCAAAGACACAAGAGGTTTTTCCTGCCTAATGACGATATGATTGTTTTATTGATTTTTTCATTTTAACAAATATTCATTTTAAGAGGACAATTACTTGAAACAGATCAATGAATTTTTTTGCAATTTTATCAATTCTGGACAGTTTAGCGGATGTTTAAATCGTGTTTCCAAATGTGAGTAATAAATATTTTTGTGGGGTTACAAATTCAGGCCTGCCTGAACGACCGTAAAAAGCGTGAAAATTAACCCCTGCAAAAATTTCCCCGCTTTACATTTTCAATTTTGCTACATTTGAAACTGATTTAATTGTGGTTTTCAAGCCGTATCTATTCATTGTCACGGTGCAATAGACAGCTATAAACCATACTTAAATAATATTTGATGAACTAGAAATATGCCATCAGGTTCAAGGCCAAAAGACACTGATAGGGCTGCATTGTTATGAAATGACAGTACATGGCTAATACACCATACATCAAACTAATGATATTTCATATCAAAGGTATACTCTGCAATCATAACAAAAAGCATGTCAGGTTTAATAGTATGGAGGGTTTAATGGTATCTATTAAAGTTCATTGTTTATCCTGTTGAATTTTGATGTCTTCTTGTAGCAGGAATAATGGATAGTACATGTATTGAATGGGTGTATTCTGTGATCAGGTTTGCCAAACCATCCCTGGCCAAACAAACCCATGATATGGTAGCCATTGCCATCGCCATCTAGATGAATATTTTGTTTATATGCCCCTAATGTTATGCCAGAGTAAGATAACGCAGTTCTAAACATATTTGTAAAATTCATATAAATTTTCGGTGTTTATAGGTCTGGTGCTAGGGTAAAGGTCATAATTTGTTGTTTGTATAGTTATTATTAGACTTTGATCATCTTAGCATGTGACCAAATGCTTTAAAAAACACCCTACGATTTATTCTGTTCACTGTACATTCATTCATACACATATATTCATTAGACCGGCGCATTGAAACCTTATTGGTAGGGTATTCTAAAGTAATCCCACAAATTCAAAGTGATACCAGCATGTCAACACAACTTACAAAGTGCATCCACCTTTTATGTTTATGTAGGAATATGTGATGCGATCAAGCTAAATGAGTCTGATGTCGATTAAAATCAAAATTTGGTTTTCAATTTCATTTCATGAGACTTTTTCAGAGCTTCATTTTGCTGAAACCCCATCATAATTTGACTTATGGTTCTAGAGATAAGGCCATCTTAATGTTGCACAGAACAAAGAAATACAAAGGAAGTTGAATTCTATTAATAGCTATTATTGGCTATATCTCAAAATCAATATTCACGACATCCGACTCATTTTACTTGATCGCATAACATATGTGTTTATGATTTTGTTTACGATATTTAATGAGAACACACAGCTCATTCTTAACTATCAAACGAGGATGCAACTGCGATGGGACTATCCTCATTTTTTTTTTGAGATACAATAATGGATGGTAGTGCTTTCAGTGCGATAGAGATATCATTGCAGTACATTTAAATTTCATCGTGCAATGCTGCCATGTACAAAAGCATCACACGATGTTGTGATGTGGAGTCTGACTCTGAATCGGACATAATGCTGCATATGATTTTAGTCTGTACACCACAGCTCTCAAAACCAAGAGGAGCAGGTTTCAATGACAATCAATAATCATAGACTTGGACATACTGAGAGAGAAAAAAATCAATGCACTCCTAGCCGGGCCCAAGAAAGATGTTGCTCAGTCTCTACATTTAGTAATCTAATTTAAGCCAGAGGGGAAATTGTCTGGAGAAACGTCTCCTCTTATACAGACATCATCAAAATGTGTTCATACACAATGGAAGTGTATTGGATTTGTAATGATTTGAGTAGGTGATGATAAAGAGATGGGAGATGATCATATCTGATGGTTCTGAGTGACACACTCTTTCAGCCTTCAGGTCATGTGAGCAGAGTAAGGTCATGTGATCAGAGATATTACATAGAAAGGGATCATCTCAAAACATCATGACCTATTTAATATAACTTCAAAATTGATGAACTGTTACGTGTAGATCTAATATTTCAAATGGATAATACACGCAGTGGAACCATGGTGAAAGCAAATACTATGTATGGTTAACTTCAGACCAAAACTAAACCATCTCCACATGACGACAAGTCCCATTTAAATTTTTTTATATATTTTCATGATCATATTTGGAATCAGCATGAAAAATGCATTAAAAATGAGTACATGCTACATGCAAACAAGCCCATTTAGTGGTTCTTGAGATAGCTCTTGATATTTTGAGAAAATAATCTCAAAATTTGACAATCTTACGGCTAGCATGCAATCCATAGTATACCAACCATTATATTATGGTTCAAAACAAAGTCAAATTTTTCACTCCTATACTTTACCCCAGATGAAATTAGAGCCAGATTTTTACAAGTTCTGCAATGTAACTTAGTGTCTTAATGTGTTGTGATATCCCAGTGCTGTATTCTTCTGATTGGCTCCTGCCAAATCATGCAATGTAACTTAGTGTCTTAATGTGTTGTGATATCCCAGTGCTGTATTCTTCTGATTGGCTCCTGCCAAATCATGCAATGTAACTTAGTGTCTTAATGTGTTGTGATATCCCAGTGCTGTATTCTTCTGATTGGCTCCTGCCAAATCATGCAATGTAACTTAGTGTCTTAATGTGTTGTGATATCCCAGTGCTGTATTCTTCTGATTGGCTCCTGCCAAATCATGCAATGTAACTTAGTGTCTTAATGTGTTGTGATATCCCAGTGCTGTATTCTTCTGATTGGCTCCTGCCAAATCATGCAATGTAACTTAGTGTCTTAATGTGTTGTGATATCCCAGTGCTGTATTCTTCTGATTGGCTCCTGCCAAATCATGGTTGTGTAAACTCGGAATTAAAACAGCAGCATCTTCCTCACAGTTTTGCAGTGCAAACATTGAAAAAAAACACACACCTATCACAACATGGCAGATAAACCGCGATAATGGATGAGGCACTACTTGCAACTGACATTTTTGGTAAATCCCATTTAAGCCTTTGGATTTGGACCCCTGATGTCATTGATGTGCAATTTGTGCAGATCGTTATTAGGCCCCTAACAGTCAATTTTGAGTTTCCCGTCACATAATTTCTGAAAACAAGTGAGGTAACTCTTTCATTATTCATTATTCATTATTTTTCTGCCTTTCATTATATGACCAACACACATGTAAAATGTGTTGTTATTTATCGCTCACTCACTTGAAGATGGAAGTTTAGCCCAAATGAGATTCAAAAGTATATTAAAAAGAGTCTGCAAGGTTGACAGCAAAATGCATGTTTTGATTTTGATTTTTCCACAAAAAATAAATGTATATTCATCATTTTTTTGCAAATATAACCAGTTTTTATCGGTATTTTTTGGAAAATCACAATAATGAATTCAAGTGAGGGCCAGAAAATGAAGTGAGGGCGGGTGACGGGAAACTCATTATCGACTTTCCTTGGCCTTATGCACTTCACACAGTGGTTAGTGCACAGTAATGATGTTCGCTGACGATTGGTATGACTTAAGTCCGATGTATACTCCACTTCGCGAGAAGCTGTGATGAAAAAATTAATTTGCAGCTTCGCGCGAAGGCATTCATGTATACTTCATCAAAATATCGCCGAGTATCGCGAAGAATTGTTGCCTGCTCTGTGCTTTCATATAATCCAACTCTCCGCGAAGCGAAGAAACCGGCTCCGCGAAGGAATTTCCTTCGGGGAAGTCGTAAAATTTCAGCTCAAATTACTTCGCGGCCTGCGAAATCGCGGTCGCTAAGTGGAGTATACATCGGACTTTATGTATGTGTGTAAAAGTAAAGATTTACAGAAAAGGTCAATTTGGAATGGGGGTGATTTTGATTTCCCACTTGTATAATTTGACATGATGTAGCCATAGACCATATCATGATTGTCATGGTCCATGATGTAGCACTGCACTGGTCAGCTGATGGCAAGGGATCACCTTGGAATGACCCATTTGCTGAGTTGTGTTGCATAGCATGATATCAGATGGGATGACCTAAGCTGTCCATATCTTGATTGGACTCAGTGACAAGTTGCAGGTGGTTAGCTCACAGTTTGTGTTGTGCATTTTGTGTATAGACTGAGTGATCTGCTATCCCTATAAATCAGCCTTGCAATTACTGATAGAAGTCACTGTTACATATCTGAAAAGATTCATCCATTGATTTAAAATAATGTTTGGTTATTCCGTCATATAATTATACAGGGTAAGGGTTAGATTAGGGTTTAGGGTTAGGGTAAAGGGTTAGCATGTACACAAAATAATTGGGACTACTGAAGGATTGACCTATTTTTAATATTTTCTTTCCCAAGTTTAAACTGCAAAATATTTGGTCCTCCCTGGTTACACTGGTACTGCTGACATTACAATCAATTCTGGCTTCCCATCCAGTGATAAAAGTATAAAATGCATAGAAACCTTGTATTATTTTGTAAGGCATCCACCACAGATGCATAAATTCAGGGTCACTGACACAAACTAGTTTGACATATTATTCAGTGCCCATTCTCCACTCCTCCGTCATTGCCCACCCCTCTCCTCCTCTCCCTCCCCTCTCCTCCTCTCTCTCCCCTCTCCCCATCCCCCTTTCCAATCACTGTAACACCAATGCCTATACATAATATATACTCAACCAAGCAAAGTGCAATGCACAGAGAAAACCCATTTAGTATTCAGTGCAAGATAGGATGCTGATATAAAATTCAGGGTCACAGACAAGACTCAGTACCTTCACTGTCACACCACTCACCCAATCTGCCCTTCCCCTATCCTTTCCCCTTCCCCATCCATTCAACCAAAGTGCAGTGCATAAAGACACCAGTAATACATGTAGTATCTCATGCAAGACATACTGATATATACAGGGTCAGTGACATCATCCAGTCTGTTATGCAGGCTGCCTCACAAGCTAGCTGGCAAACAACCACAGATTACACCCAGAAGGTCCCATCTGCAATAGCTGCCCTATAGACATTAGACAATTTCTGCATTCTATATCATACACACTCTACAAATATGACACCTGGCAGCTATTGCTGTTAGGGTCGTCTTTGCTGCAAACTCTTGACAAGCAGGCTATGGCTGGGTTTTGACATGAAAACCCCAAAACAACATGCCTTGGCTGGCTGCTATGGCATGTATGCCAAGCAGGCTGATAGCTACTCTATAGAAAGTAGTTCCGGCTGGCTGGCTGGCTGGTTGGCTGGCTGGGTGTTTTTTGATGGTCTTGTCAGGAGGTCAACATGGTCATTGCTGCTGTCTTGTTCTGTTGACTACTTCCTGGCTATTTTAAAGTAAAGATGATTTTACATGATGTAGAAAATAAAAGCAGGATATTCAACTCTGAACAGGTTAATCACACCATGGTAACACATAAAGTGCAATGTATATGGTCCTGTGTCACAACCTGGGGTACCTTTGTGTTACATAGTAAAAAAATTAAATGGTTCAAACATTTTACCTACATATCTCATTTGAAGTGGTTCATCCTTCTGAGCATTTTGACACCTTTTTTATGGAAATCGGTTAAAAAATGAGAGAGTGCGGGCAAAACAATCACAAAGTAGGGAGGATGTAACCCCACCTCTTTTTTCCACATTTACAATCATTCTGAGCAAGTAAGTATTGGTCTTTTAAATGAACTTCTGTATTTATTTAATTGGTTTAGATGTCTGGGAGTCCATTTAGACATTTTTTACTAGATTCAAATTTTAATGGGGTTTTAAATCAAATTTACGATATGAATCCCTCCCTAATCCTCAGCCACCCTTGGCACATTTCATGCCAAACGTCATTAGAAAATAATTAAAAAAAATATTTTAAAACAGGATAAAAACATGAGTAAACTAGAATAAATTAGCCTTAATTTAAGACCTAATTGAATCTTCTAAGTGAAGGAATACTCAAGAGACAGTGTTTTGAAATCCAAGCTGCACATCAAAATGTAACAAAAACACCTTTTTGGGTACCCCAGTATATGACACAGGATCATATCTATGAAGACATATCCCTACTAATGGAAACAGATCACAGTTTCTGTTGACAATGTCAGTAATCTTTTTAAGACTGGCAATCTAAAAATGAAAATGCCATAAAGCACTGTATACCTGGAACTATGAATTGTCCTAACTTAGAAATCCTTGTAAACATTATATGCTCTAATTTAAATCACATAGGCACCTTGGGAGAACAATGCTAGTGTATTGAAAGGTCAACCCATGGTAAATAAGAAATAAATAAATGAATAAGTAAATCACATCTCAGTAAATACATGACTTTATAAATTGCACTTTAATTTATAGATCATATCCACCAAGTACATTTCAAGGTGCTGATGTGAAGGGCAATTTAAATGCAGTGGATAAGATAGCAGGAAAATATGAAGTGATTAGAACTAGCCCAGTTCATAAGGCACTTGAAACTTGATTCTGAGTTTAGCGTCCACCGCCCGTCCGTTATGAAATTTGTGCAGTGTTTGAGATGTAAAATCTGAAAATAATTCATTATTTTGCAAATTACTACTAAAACCAGAAAGAAAATTTGTTCTGCAAAATTTTTAAACCCCTTTTTTTTTGTATAGAAATCCTTGAGAACTACTAGATGAACCCATCTAAATATTTTAGCATTAAAAATATACAGGTTTTTGACCCTTGCTCTATCCAATTATTTCAATTATACCTTTGGGATACCAGGGTAGACTAGAAGAGAACGTTTTTTACCAGATGGTTAACTAGGAAAGCCCTAGTTTTGACAAATTGGTGCCAAAAATTTATTTCATAATGTTCTGCATGATTGTTATTTTTGTATAAATGAGTCAATCCTCCCCCCTCCCCCTCTATCCTCAAATGTACATGGAGAGGTTAGTACAAATTGGAGTGAAGAAGACTGGCATGGTATACTTTGGAATACATTTAGTTTGTTTTAAAACTTGAAAAACAAAAAGCAAGATAATTATACTTGTATAAATGTTTATGTGTGTTTGTGACATTATATTGCGACTGGCGATACCCAATTAGAATGAACAAAAGCGCATTTAGCATTGGTAAAAGGCCACTGATATGAAACCTTGAAAATAATGAATAATGAATAATGAAATAGTTGCCTCATTATGAGCTGAAAAAAATGGGACGCTAAACTCAACATCAAGTTTCAATAGCCTAAACCGTGACGCCTCTGGAATAGTGAACTACAGTTGGAAAATCTTTAGATCATCATCATACAGGTATCAGAGTCCAGCCCAGAGCCTGTACTAGGAAGAGATAAGATATTAGAATGCAGAAGGAAAATGTGCCACTTGGCCACGGGAGCTTCATGATTAGGCCATAGATGTGAGAGTTCCGTGTTTCCGCAGAATTCCGCATTTTTTGCTTTGCGGCATTTTTTATTTGTCCTAAATCTTAAATCTGTGTTTCTGTCATGTTATGATATTAGTCATTGTATGTCCCTCTGTGTTGTTGTATAAAATGAATGAATGAGACTAAATTATCACTTGTGAGCATCAGAAGGGTATTATGAGGCTATGATACCCAGATGCACGGTAACAGTCGCCGTTACAGGTGCGTGTGTATCTCTGTTTACCTGAAGTTGCCATGGGGATGATGTTGACGGCCACCATTGCTAGATTGCGAATGAGCGATTGGTTTGGCACCTGTGTGTCTTTTTACAATCAAAACCATCCGATGTCTGCAGAGAATTATTGATGTTCTGAACATAGAAATAATGTGGAAAAGGAAGGAAGGAACCTAGGGACTGCAATTTTATTGGAACGAGTGATAAACGAGTGATAAAGATGGATTCAGAATCCTTGGAGGAAGATCTGAAAAACCCCTTGGTTAAAAAAACGTGGAAGTGGGGATAGCTAATTGTGATCATTACTGAATGGTAAAATTTCTGCGTTTTTGATCAGAGGCCACTCACATCCCTGATTAGACAGATTGGAATTCAAACCTATATTAGCGGAATTTGATCTGATCCCAGCAAATTGTCCATAGTAGCTAGGGCTTCATACGAGAATTAAATTGCTGCCTCTCTGTATAGGAATTATAACATATCGATTCTCCTGAAATAATGCCGGCCTTATTCCACATGCCAGTAAGTTACTTGATGCTTGGGAGATGAGTTGGTGAGAATCAAGTTACTCCTGCACATTGCTTGTTATGCACAAATCAATTGTAGTCCCGGCCCCCCGGGGGCCGGGGATAGCGGGGACCTACCCGGGGATGTAATTTTGGAAACTGTTACAAACATGTTACAGTCCCGGCTTAGTCTCCACAGGGCGTTTCACTATTTCTGTGTACATCCCGGTGTGCATCCCGCCAAGTCCCGCCCTAGCCCCGGGCACCATGTTCAAGTCCCCACGAGTGTTTCCCCATATACGACCCGCACAGTTGTGTGTACTCTTCTATTACGTCCCGGGTACACTCCCGGGGTATATCCCGGCCTGTTTGAGAGGCATTACATCCCCGTACACTCCCCCACTACGTCCCCGCACTGCGGGGACACATTGAGCTGTTACATCCCCGGCCAAGTCCCGGCTCGGACCCCGCTATTGCCAGGCCCCTGGGGGGGCGGGACTACAATTGATTTGTGCATTATTATCATGGTTACTGTGTGTCAACAAACCAAATAGGATGCAATCTATACAAAACACTAACACATCCAGCCAGTGTGCTGTTATACTGCCACCTACCTACATACATGACTCTGTTACACAATGCTGCTCCCTTAACTCTCTCCACACACAGGTTTCATTTTTTTTAAATTCAAAAATTGTACTTTTTCATGATCAAATTTGGAATCAGCATGAAAAATACATTAAATTGAGTACAAACAAGCCTAGTATTAGTTCAGTGGTTCGCACGATAGCTCTTGATATTTTGAGGAAATATCTCAAACTTATGGATTTAAGGATCTAAAATGAGCGTTTATTATGCGTTTCGACAGTATTTTTTGTGGGACATGAGAGCACCTCAGACCTATCGAATTGCATTCTGAATCTGAAGCATGTCTTTCTGATATCAAATATTTTTCATTTTTGAAAATCACAATATAATACAAATTTTATGACAAATTATAAAAATTTGATATTTTTCAAATTTTTGATATATAACAGTCCTCGAAGTAAATTATATAAATCTAATGACATATTCTTAAAGTGTATGTAGCAGGGAGGAAAAGCCGACGGTCAATTGAAAATTTTGACCTTTCATATTGAAGATATGGATTTTTTCCCAAAAGACCTAATTTTTTTTGTGTTTTGGGAAAAAAAATCCATATCTTCAATACGAAAGGTCAAAATTTTCAATTGATCGTCGGCTTTTCATCCCACCTACATACACTTTAAGTATAAATCATCAGATTTGTAAAGTTTACTTGAGTACTGTTAAATATCAAAAATATCAATTTTAATGATTTGCCATAAAATGTGTATTAAATTGCGAATTTCAAAAATCAAAATTATTTGATATCAGAATGACATTCTTCGTATTCAGAATGCAATTCGATATGTCTGATGTGCTCTAATGTCTCACAATAAATACTGTCCAAACGTTCATACCCCAGCCCTTAAGCATGCAGAGCATTAATATTGGCATGGCCTTGTAAGCCAGCTGTTTGTTGATAGAGCTAAATCAAATGTGTACAAGTCCTATATCAACCAACCAATCTATTTACCTAGCTGGGGGGTTTACACCCCCAGCTAGGTACTGTAATGCTCTCCGATTCTTCTTTCTTTCTTCTTCTTCTTCTTCTGGCAACAAACTTCAAAATGCTTCTCCTCCTACATGTTACACCCTACAATTACATAACTTGCACATATGTATCGCCTATATCCAGTGCCCATATAGTGCAAACAGAATTGGGATCAAAGGTCATTAAAGGGGCATTTTCGGTATATAACCAAATATCTTCAAAATGCTTCTTCTGCCACATATTACATAGCACAATGACGTCACTTACACATGTGCATCGGCTTTACCCAGTGCCCATACCTTGCACACAGAATTGGGGTCAAAGGCCATTAAGGGGGTAAAATCTGACAATTGCATTATCTGGACATCTGTAAGGAGTATGGGGCTCAAACTCGATACAATAAATCTCATGACCAGGGAACATTTTTGGGGGTCAGGTCAAAGGTCATGCAGAGGTCAAATTTTAGAAACGCATTTCCTGGACATCTGTAAGGGTACAGGGCTCAAACTTGGTGACAACAAACTTAATGATCAGGGGAACATGTTGGAACACTTTGCAGGGTCAGGTCAAAGGTTATCCGGGGTCAAATCTTTATAACTTCATTTTCTGGATATCTGCAAGGGGTATGGGGCTCAAACTCAGTGACAACAAATCTCATGACCAGGGGAACATTTTGCAGGGGTCAGGTCAAAGGTCATGTAGAGGTCAAATTTTCTAAATGCATTTTCTGGACATCTGTTAGAGTGCAGGGCTCAAACTCCACAACAACAAACTTACTGACCTGGGGAACATTTTGGAACACTGTGCAAGGGTGTCAAAGGTCATCTGGGGTCAAATAGTAGAATTTCATTTTCTGGATATCTGTAAGAGGTACGGGGCTCAAACATGGTGACAACAAACCTCAAGACAAGGGGAACATTATGGAACATCATGCATAGGTCAGGTCAAAGGTCATCTGGGGTCAAATCTTAGAATTGAATTTTTGGACATCTGTTAGAGTACGGGACTCAAACTCGGTGAAAACAAACCCCATGACCAGGGGAGCATTTTTGGAACATTTTGTAGGGGTCAGATACCTCCACAACACCAACATGCCCCAGCTAGGTTTGTGGTCTATGACCACCATTTGCCACTAGTGATTGTTGTCTGGCAAGCAAGTGCTCCATAGTGCTGCTATTCTGTTATGCAGGTGTTGGCCAGGTAAAGGAGACTGTTTGAAATTTGGTCATGGTCACTGTCTATTCAAATTGTAATTATATTTGCTGTTTACACTCAGTTGCCTTAATTGTGTTACACTTTGTTCCGCTTTATTATGTTAGATTTTGTAATTTATTCTGAATTTAATATGCTGTGCTGCCAGAGTGGCTGTTTTTCTGTTTTAATGTCAACCTGTTTGACTGTGTCAAGTTGTATTTACAATCACTCAAGTGTTTGTATGCTATATTGTTTTTGTTTTATACTAATAGGATACTTATCAACAAAATCAAGTCTGAATTATCTGAGGATTAACATTTTAAGTAGCCGGTCTTAATACTAATTCTAACTGAATTCATCTCTTGGAAATCCTTCGCTTATAAATGAGAATTTTTTCCTCAAGGTTGTAAAATATGGCTCTTCGGCCAAAATGTGGAGTATATATATCCGACTTAAGGTGGTTATGGAGGCATTATAAAAGTGCTCTAAGCATGTTTTAAACAGATTAATTGAGTAGAGCAAAGTACACTGATCAATGTGCCTTTTGTTTGGAATCAATCGGACTTCCGGTTTTCAAAATATATCAATTTATATTTTCTTTGTATCTTATTGTTTTTATCAATAATCAATAAAGTTAATGAGCTAAAATGACTGGAGAAGCTCATTAACATATAATTTTTGCCAATATTTTGCTAAAAATCCATGCATAAATGTTCAGGGTACATTTATTTTGCCCTGAAACTTGGTCAAAGTGTTTCTAATATGTTCTAATGTATTATATAGTGAAGCCGCCCCTAATTTGCATATTTGCATAATTAATTAGCATTTATGCAAATTAGCTCATTAATTATGCAAATATGCAAATTAGAGGGCGGCTTCACTATATAATACATTAGAACATATTAGAAACACTTTGACCAAGTTTCAGGCACAAGTATGCAAAATAAAAGTACCTGAACATTTATGCATTGATTTTTAGCAAAATATTGGCAAAAATTATATGTTAATGAGCCTTTCCAGTCATTTTAGCTCATTAACTATATTGATTATTGACAAAAACAATAGGATTCAAAGAAAATATAAATTGATGTATTATGGAAACCGTATGTCCGATTTGCTCAAACAAAAGGCATATTGATCAGTGTACTTTTACCCTAAAAATAACCCTACTCAATTAATCTGTTTAAAACATGCTCAAAGCATTTTCTAATTTCTAGAAAATGCATCCAATACCACCTTAATTGTGCTGTAGTAGACTGCAGACAAAAATCAATTCACATTAGCCTTCAGAAGTTTGCTAGTCTTTGTATGCATGACCTTTAAGTTGATTACACACCCATTGTATGTACACACAGTCTATTGTTATGTTGATTGGTTCTGTGTTAGAGGCCATTAGGGTTGGCACACAACTATTGTATTGGAGTTGTTGTGATAGCTGAAGAGTACACACAAGCCTCATGACCTGATGCTAAACACTGTCAATGATTTACATGTTGGACCAACAAGCCGGATTTTTCAGATGAAGTTCGGACTTGAAATACTTTCTTTGATAGCCCTTTAGCGGGCTTAGCACTTTGATTCCAAGTTTCTCCATCACCTATTTTCAGATAATAAACAAGATTTCAATCCATTGATAATATCCATAATTTCCCAAGTTTCATTATCACAATATCAGTAAAAATGCAGTCAGGAGTCAACTCAGGGATTCACCGGATGTCCGGATATAGATCAGATCATACAGGTATCCGAGTCCCGGCATAGAGCTTGCGCTGCACATGATCCGGTATTAAATAAGTAGTCTAATTAGAGTCACTTGCCTGATGTTAACAAGCAGCAGAGATTACTACATGTATTGCCTTGGAAATCAAATCAATAGTTTTGTCTCTTAATAAAAGTTTTATTGCCTTTTTAACCATCTGCTTTTATGATTATCTTTAAATTAGCATGCAAATTGGACCAAGCCATAGCATGAATGGATGCAGAACTCCATATTGCCAGCCAGACAGATTGTTATTGTAGAAGCAGTGGCTGTCCAGATTGTGTTTATTTGACCAGCAATTGCTTGGGGTCAAACAGCACACTATCACTCAGTCTATACTGTGAAGTAGGCCCTCACTCACCTACACTGTAGCTGACAAAACAACTATACAATTCTGATATGCAGACTCCATTATGCGAGACAAGCCTTTAACATTGGACACTAATTATATTCAGTTTCCTCTTGTAGCCAGCAATCGTTCCCCATTGTGTTTATTTGTTCTTGTGCAGGATGCGTTTCCCTACTTGTGTTATGCTAGGGAAACGATTAAGCATCAATTAATGCATTTGTTTGTGTGTAGGGCCGGCCTATACTCAACTGCTCACATTAGACCTAGTTTTAACCACTGTTATCAGAGGTGGTAGCCTGGTGGATAGAGCATCCGTCTTGTGATTGGAAGATTGGGGGTTCGAATCCCATGCTGGCACACTGTTGGGTTGTGTGCCGGTCGTGATTTGTGTTTATTTGTTGTGCTATTTCTAAATTGTAACACTTTGGTTTGGTAAACTGTTCTTTTTTTCTTACATGTGTAGAGTTCATGGTATCCACCATGCCATGTTGCTTTTAGTTTCAAACAGTGTTGTTGGGCAGGAAATTACTTTGGCCCTTAGGCTTTAGCCATTGAACATGTTTAAAACAAAACTGCCAATAGATTACTTAGGATGTTTTGCCTTAAACATGTTCAGGGGCCATTGAGACATATGAGGTTTTCCTTACCCAACAATGACAAAGTCAACATTCGTCATATAAAATGGGAAATTTTGTGAGGTTTTTATTCTTGCACTTAATTTTAGAGCCACAAATTTAGCGTGTGTGTTATCATGACAAGAAACTGCTCTGAACAGTTCAAATCCTGAAAAATTTATACCGCAAACATTGTTTGCGGTATAAATTTTTCAGGATTTGAACTGTTCAGAGCAGTTTCTTGTCATGATAACACACACATATTTGCCAAACATACATTTAGGCCTATATATTGTGTCAGGGATGTTGTGTATAGGAAACTTACTTAAAACAGGCCTGGTGTGGTCTACAATTTTCAAATTAGGATGTTCCTGCCACATTGCACTTGAAATTGAATTCAGGAACTTGCATGTAATATTGTGTTTGTTTCCTTTAAATGTAATTCAATAATGAATTTGATTTCCAATCTTGAATGTTCTGCCACACACAAAGCCTTTAGTCCGGCTGCAAACACCATATTTTTGGGGTTAGATGGTTTTGCCAGTTAAAGTTTGTTTTTTTGCTGGTTATTGATCTTTGAGTGGTGTAGAAAGAGATTCCGTGGGATGTAAAATCGTCACCCTTGGGCAATCCGAGATATTCAAGATGGCATACGTATCTCTGAAATAACATTCAAATGGTGTTTTAGTGACAAAAGGTATCATACCAAATAACTATAGTGTTTTGGGTAGGTAAAGTTTGTTTTTTGCTGATAAATGATCTTTGAGTGGTGTAGAATAAGATTCTAAGGGGTGTGAAATTATCACCCTTGGGCAATCCGAGATATTTAAGATGGCCGCCACGTATCTCTGAAATAGCATTCAAATGGTGTTTTATTGACAAAAGGTATCATACAAAATACTGTTTTGGGCAGTTAAAGTTAATGTTTTTGCTGATAAATGATCTTTGAGTTGTGTAGAATAAGATTCTAGGGGCTGTAAAATTGTCACCCTTGGGCAATCCGAGATATTCAAAATGGCCGATTCGTAACTCTGAAATAGCATTCAAATGGTGTTTTAGTGACAAATGGTATCATACCAAATAATTATAGTGTTTTGGGCAGTTAAAGTTAGTTTTTTGCTGATAAATGATCTTTGAGTGGTGTAGAATAATATTCTAGTGGGTGTTAAATTGTCACCCTTGGGCAATCCGAGATATTCAAAATGGCCGATTCGTAACTCTGAAATAGCATTCAAATGGTGTTTTAGAGACAAATGGTATCATACCAAATAATTATAGTGTTTTGGGCAGTTAAAGTATGAAAGAATCACCCAATTCCATGATTTGAGTCTTGTAACACATTGATTGAAATCCAGTATATATAAAAGTTCACTTGTAACACATTCATTGCTAGAGAATGACTTTTGAACAAAAATGGGTTTAATAAAGGAAAGTGTGTGGTTTATATTACATGGCAGAATGCTTATCAACATTATACATACCTGTGTGCTTTATTTTGTATTATCTTACTAGTTGTAATCTCATTCTAACATTGTTGTCTTTGTATATGATTCAAAAAACCACCTAAGTCCAAAATTTAAAATGAACCCCACAAAGTCCCTGAAATGCTAATCGTCATACCTAATACAGGTTAATCCACTCATTTGCACGTAAAACTTTCCATATTGACCAGGTTAATCTAACTGAAGGAATTAAAATGATACACGGGTTTTTCTCTCAAAATAACTTCGCATGGACTTAGGTGGCTTTTGTATTCATGTATTCAATTTAATCATTCTTTACCATTTGCATAAAGTTTTACCTGTCTTTCAGACCATTTTAGCAATAGAATACACCAATTAGATTGAATTAAAAATCATTACATTCTACCCAGTCCGCCAAACGACTACGTTGATCTTCCCCCACTTTGACTTCCAGGAATACTAATGTGGGGAAGTGATTCAAAGCTTCCAGACAGATGGAAGCTTGCATTATGTACATATCTACACCTAAACGTTATGCCAAAATTTGAGTATCTCATAGCAAAATGCGCGATCGTGGTGATAGCTAGGCAAATGAAATCAGAGAACGTTTAGAAATCTCTGTGAGTGATCTTCACGCGATGGGAATTAGGCATCACAGAGACCAGTAAGTGTTCTATGCTATTACGAAGAAATAAAACAAGCATTAAAACTGTATTATTTTACTGTTTTAGTGACAAAAGCAATACACGATGTGATGTTGCAGCATCTGAAGAAGATGCAGCTGATGAATTCCTAAAACATGCTGTAGATGTCCTATCTGGTGATAAGAGTCACATTTGGAAACCTGCTAAATTGTATCAGGAATGATGCACACATTTGGAAATCACATTAACTCGTGCTGATCGTAGGTGACTCAATGAAGAACTCCAAACAAACTTTGCCAAGAGCTTCTAGTTCTTTCATCACAAAGTTATTCTAGTATTATCGTATTCCGTTGCAACTTTAACGCACATGTATTGTCGTGTAATGTGAAGTTATAATGATACTGTTATAGGCAGTAGCATCCAAAGAGTATCCAAACAGATAGTGCAGAGACATTCGCATTGTAAAGTCACACTACAATATCCCTATCGACGAGGATTTGGCTGCATAATCAGTATCTGACATGCTACAATTTCCTCGTCGAAGTTGAAGAAGTCCTTGACAGCTTTACTGATAGGCAACAAAGTCTTGTGCCAAAGCAAGCAATGGATCTTCAAGTGGCTTTGGGTGTCTTACTCAGAGATTCAAAGATGATTATGTTCGACTACCCGGTTACATGTTGCTATAATGATCGGTCCTACACTTCAAGAATTTCAGCTGCAGTTGCAGGCGCTGTTGATGTTAGTCGTCAAGGAATTGAAGGCGCTCAGCTCAGGAAGGATTGGTACAAGAGGGCAGATACAGATATCACCAAGTGGAAAGCTGTTAATCCCGAGCTGTTACTCAATACATTCCCTGCAAAAAGTCTTCTAAAATGTGTTATATTTCTACCTTTCATTTCGGTGGTGGCCATCTTGGAATTTTTATGCGATTGTAAAGAAGTAAAATATCAAACTGGATCTGCTTAATTCTAGGGTGTACATTAATTATTGTAAGAAACAAAATCTGGCAAAAGAACTTTACCTTGAAACTAATGGTTTTTGCTTATATGACGTTTAACAGCGGCCATTTTGAATTGCGAGAGTGTCATGTTTAAAACTGTATATAGTTTATATTTAAAGCATCCAAAAGGAAAATAATTTACACAAAATACTTTAAGTTATAATTTATTATGGTACCGCTAGTGAATAACCGAGCTTAATTTTAGTAATCATAGCGCCATCTTGAATATTTCTAATTGCCCAAGGGTTACCATTTTACATCCCCCAAAATCTTATTTTGTACCACTGAAAGAGTAATAATCAGCAAAGAAAACTACTTTAACTGGCAAAACCCTACTTTACTTAGAACACTGCACCACTGCAGGCCGCATCACGGCAAGTCTATTTTGCATAACAGAAAGTGCATAACTGCATAATGGGATTTGCAGACTAAAAGGACAGAGGACTTGGGGAGTTATTCATTCCTAGGAGTTACAGTGTCTGCCAAAATAACCTCATCTCCTATGGCAACGTTCATTAACACCATTCAATAAATATAGCTCAAAGTTGACCTCAAGTTAAAGAGTATGGGATTTTTTACCCAACAGACTCAAAGGTCATTCTATGCCTGTACAAGTGTATTGAGATTAAAGAACTGAGTATGTGTTAGCTCATGTGGGTGTTATAATTTGTGGTATTAATTGTTTTAACAGGCCTCATGTTCCAAGGATGTCTGTGTTTATATTTATCATTTCAGCTTGTCATATTATGTCTCAAGTCAGTTGAGGAAATTTCTGATACTGTGTTGAGTTACATGTTGGATCTGTAACCATGGTAAATGGTAATGGTGATAGAAAATACACACAATTTGGACTTGGTCAATACCGAGGTCAATTAGACATGAAATTGCAGAAGTTTAAAATGATTTTGTATTGCTCGCCTGCCTGGTATAAATATTAGTTTGATATTAATTTGTAACATTTTTATAAGATTTAATACAGTGGCAGGGCAAGGGGGCATTTGCCCCCCCCACCTTTGAAGAAAAATACCAAAACTTACGTAAATTTGGGCCGAGTAAGTGTAATTTGGTAGGCCAATAATAATATTACTTTAGGCCTAGTATGCGATATCTAAGACTGAGAATGAACTTAATGAAGAAAAACAGAGTAATATTATAATCCTATATGTTTTCTTATATCCACTATAAAACAAAAGAAATTGAAATATGAATGGATTAGCTTTTCTGTGTTCATGATTTTCGACTTTCCACTGTTAATCCACAAAAAACAATTGGAAACTTAAACAACACAAATCCTGTGAGGTACTACTTCCAGCTAGATCAATGCTTGGAATGTTCTGGAGTTTTGAACCTCTCATTTTAATTTTAATCTGGAAATGATATTAAGACATTAAGTTTACTTGACCACATTTTTATGAGTATAACATTAATGTTATACAGATAGACTAAGATAAGATAAACAAACATTAAACCATACCCCACAATGCCCCACATAAATTAGCATGAACTTGCTATGTGTTCATATTTTGTTTAATGCTAAAAACAGTACAGTGAAAATTCTACTGAATGCTGGGAAATCATTCGGGATCATGGAAATTATGTTTTGTTTTATATTATTGGCACCTACCTATCCTATAGTAGTTTGGCCAAGCCTATAAATAAGACCTTGCCTGCAGGATCTCGCATCATTGGGTATACAGAAACTCATACTCCACAACTTGAGTTTGCATTTTAAGCACTTACTGTTGTATGAGGCTATTGAACTATGTCATTGGAAATGAGGCTAGTTTGCTTCCAAAGACTTGAAACAAGTCTAACGCTTATCGAAGAAAAAGTCTACCACCATGATTTTGGAAGTACAAGGCATAAAAAAATGCAGTGCAACTCCTCACTCTTGGGAGCTCTACATAATTTTACTCATTTAGCCTGAGAATCTTTGGCATTTTGGTATGCAGGTTTATGCAGTTTTATGCACATTCTGTTATGCAAAATAGACTTGCCGGGCCACATCAGGGATGTTAGTTATGGTATTAATATACATGATTATAAGCTCATTCAAGCCATTAAATAACATGTTTCTATTATAGGGTCCTATAGGGGATAACTATTTGGCTAGTTAGCATTTGGCTAGTTAAATTCAAAATCAATAGAGGGCGTCCTATTTTGGCTAGTTAAATGTTGGTCACCCAGGCTAGTTAAAATTTTGTCCCTTAGGCTAGTTAAAATTTTGTCCCTCAGGCTAGTTAAATTTTTGTCCCTTAGGCTAGTTAAAATTTTGTCGCTCAGGCTAGTTAAATTTTTGTCCCTCAAGCTAGTTAAATTTTGGTCTCTCAAGCTAGTTAAATTTTGGTCTCTCAAGCTAGTTAAATTTTGGCCCCAGGCTAGTTAATTTTGTGTCCATCAATGCCAAAGATTCTCAGGCTAAAATGAGTAAATTATGTAGAGCTCCCAAGATTGAGGAGTTGCACTGCATTTTTATGCCTATACTTCCAATGTCATGGTGTAGACTTGTTTTCTTTGATAAGCGCTAGACTTGTTTCAAGTCTTTGGAAGCAAACCATCCTCATTTTTAATGGCATAGTTCAATAGCCTCATACAACAGTAATTGCTTAAAAATGCAAACTCAAGTTGTGGAGTATGAGTTTCTGTATACCAAAGGACTCTCAGTGCTCAAAGTCTCTAACACTAAAAATAAACCCAAAATAGTTTGATAACCTGCATGTAACAAGCATAACTCACAATTTGACCTCAAGTTTTGAGGTAATGAGTTTTTACACCTAAACACATTAAAAGGTCACTAAAAGAACTTACAAACATTATGAATAGAGACATGTGTTCTATAGATGAGCATGTTTGAAATTTTGCAAGGTCTTATCACCCTCACTAGAAGTAGTACCTCACAGGATTTGTGTTGTTTCAAATTGTTTTTTGTGGATTATTGGCAGTGGAAAGTTGAAATCATGGACACAGAAAAGCTAATCCATATTTCAATTTCTTTTGTTTTAGTGGACATATAAAGAAAACATATATAATCTTACTCTGTTTCTTCTTCATCATCTCCCTCCTCCACCTCTTAGATACTTTTATTAGGCCTATTAAGTGATATTGTTATTGGCCTACCAAATTATATAATGCAAATTTGATGAAATTATGCATTTCAGTTTATTACTATAGTATTCGGAGGAGGGGGTCTCTGAAAAAGTTCCTACTCCATTTTTTTTTGAAAACTCAGACAAGAAAAATGTTTTTATTTTTCTTAGCCCAAGCGTGTCTGTACTGTTTTCATAAGCTGTTTAGAGCATTTTTATTTAAAAGGTGTCCCATGAAAGTGTGCTAAAATTGTTTCCTCTCTACTCCTTGACTTGCCAAAAATTGCTTCCCCATTATTATTATTATTAACGGCATTTATAAAGCACCTTTACTAAAGGACGAAGCGCTGTACAAAACAAATCAACCTTAAGAAATACAAAAACAATCAAAACCTTTAAAATACACACATAGCATTATTTAGCATAAATAAAGAAATAGTTAAAAACATTACACATGTACAAAGCAATGATTTCCATCCTAAAATAAACGGGAAAATAAATACCAAAATGAAAACAGAAATAATGTACAGAAGTAAAACACTATTATGAAACATAACTGATAATGATATACGCTAAAAACTATTTCAAAAATTAGGCAAATACACAAAACCAGGAAAATCAGTTTGCCACCCCCCCCCCCCTTTAAACTCTCCCGGGGCTTTAATTATTGCACAGCCCTAACATTTTGTGTAAAAGAAATATATATATCAGACTAATAATTTACACATCTGCAATTTCATGTCTAATTGACGTCCGTAATTGACTAACTCCAAAATTTTCTGTTCACCGTTACCATGGTTACAGATCCAACATTCAACACAATACGCCACCACTATCAGAAATCTCCTGTCTTGAGACATAATATGACAAGCTGAAATGATAAATATAAACACAGACATCCTTGGGACAAGGGTTTAGCAGCCAGGGCTGTTAAAACAATTAATACCACAAATATATAACACAAATCACATTCATATGAGCTAAAGTCAAACCATGGAAGTACCAGGGATGCATGCTCTGTTCTTTAACCCCAATATACTTGTACAGCATACAATGACCTTTGAGTCTGTTGGGTAAAAAATCCCATACTCTTCAACTTGAGGTCAACTTTGAGCTATATTTAATGAATGGGGGTTAATGAATTTGCCACAGGAGATGAGATCATTTTGACAGACACTGTAACTCCTAGTAATGAATAACTCCCCAAGTCCTCCCTCCTTTTTAGTCCGCAAATCCCATCATCATGGTGACAAGACCATGCTGGCCTCACCATGCTCACCTCAGCTTTTGTGTTAACATACTCAATTCTATATGGATGGTACAAAGCAATTTTATAAATGTTCATCTGATTTAACTAGCCTGAGAGACTAAAATTTAACTAGCCCGAGGGACAAAATTTTAACTAGCCTGAGGGACTAAATTTTAACTAGCCTAAGGGAAAAAATTTAACTAGCCTAAGCGAAAAATTTTAACTAGCCTAGGGGACAAAATTTTAACTAGCCTAAGGGAAAATTTTTAACTAGCCTAGGGGACAAAATTTTAACTAGCCTAAGGGACAAAATTTTAACTAGCCTGGGCGACCAACATTTAACTAGCCAAAATAGGACGCCCTCTATTGATTTTGAATTTAACTAGCCAAATGCTAACTAGCCAAATAACAAATCCCGTCCTATAGAAACTTGTCCTAAAAACAGGGTTCCTTTAAGTACACAGGGAAAATCAAAATTCATTCCAGACAGGGAAAATTCAGGAATTTTGAGAAAAACAGCAAAAATCAGGGAAAACGCAACTACCCAGCCACCTGCTATCTAATGGTGGATCCCTTACAATTACATTAATTACAAGTAACCTTGTGAGTCTTATATAATTATATGGATAGCCATAAACAGGAAAGCAGCCAACCACAGCCAACTACCCAGCCCCCCTTGATATCTAAGGGACGCACCATTAGACTTCAAGGGGGTGGGGAGGAAGTTTTTGAAAAAAAAACTTCCCCCACTACATGAGCAAAAAAAAAAAACTTTCCCTACCAACACTAAAAAAAAAAAAAACCTTTCCTCACCAAACTGTATAAATGCATGAAAATTGAAAAAAAAAAAAAACTTGTCGCCTTTAGCGGCGAAAAAAAAACTTACGCCTTTGGCGGCGAAAAAAAAATCTTGCCCCGACCCCAACTTCCTCCACCCCCCCTTGAAGTCTAATGGTGCGTCCCTAATGGTGGGTCCCCTCATTGATTGCAAGTGACATGCATGTGACCTTGTGAGTGTTATGTAGTTTATGGATAGCCATAAACAGGAAAGCAGTCAACCAGAGTTGTTACCACAAAATGCATTGTCATCATATCAAGGCCAATGTCAACTGCATTTGATTAGGAATTCTCAATGTGATGTAACCTATTTGTATTTTATCTAAATTGATCTCAAAAATGTTTGTTGATTGATGTGTAGCTGCATAGGCCTACAACTGTTATAGTACAAATTTTTTTGCGTATCAAGTAGCTACTGTGAAAAGAACATAGTACGAATTATATTCCTTGTGTGAGTTATGAATAAAACAATGAATGAATTTAGAATTGTGAAGTTAAAATCATGTGAAACAGCCCCAAATTGGCAAAGTGTGACAAATTTCATGCACAAAAATATGCAGAAATTTGCACCATTACCTCCAGATTCCGGATTTTGTTCATAAAAGAGCATTTTGAACATAGGCCTATTTGTTGGGGGTGATATTTCCGTAGCCTATTCCCTGATCCCTCATGTTCACTAAAATGACTGCCCTGAGCATTCTCGATTCCACCAGCTTGTTACATGTACTTACATCCTTCTTATTGCTCAGCGCTAAACAGCCTTATCTCCATTTGTGGTGAAAGTGAGATTCTAGTACGAAAATCCTCAGAGATTGGCCCAACATGTACAAGCATTAGGCCTACTAGAATACATTACTTGAATGTAAAAATAGACATTAAATCCACCTTTCTCCTCTTATTATATTTCTGCAGATTTACGTCGAGTTTGACGGACAGGATTGGCAAAAACGTGAATGGTTGAAGATCCATGACAGTGCGCATCACGCCTTTCTCGTTGAGAAGACCATTGTTTTAGCACAGCGTGTTGACCCGTACAGCCCACGGCACAGTACTCTCCATTGGCCTGCCTTGGTAAGTTTCAACAAGAGTAAAAAAATGTGAATCGGACTATGATCGGCATTTTATACCCAGAAAATAGCGAGTAAAAATAAATAAACATATGAACAGTATAAACACGCTATTTGAAAGTACAACTTGGCTGGCACTCCATGTAGGGTGACTGACACACCTGATATTTTCTTATGCTTTAGCCTCTCAACTTCCTCCCCAATATTGTGACACTTTACGAAGCCATACTGCATCAATCAGGTCTTTGTAGGCAAATCCAATGAGACATGGGGGGGGGGTAAACTTTGATCACAGTTTATGCAATATGGCCTTTCCCCCATACCCAAGTTTTCAAGAAATATTCAAGAGAGGGATGGTGCTATCCGTGATCCAAGAGCCACAGTTTTTTTTGGGCTTAGTTTGCAGCATGGACCATCCCACCCCTGACACCATTGAACCGGCTTGGCCAAACCAACACTATAAATGAGAACTGGTTGAGTTCCTCTGATCGCTGATGCAGCATGCAACATGTTTGCAAACCCACCAGGTCAAGCTATTGCCAGAGAGAGTTTGTCCCATCCAACACTCAGCCCTCGATCTTAAGGATCTGAAGGGGCACGGCAACTTTTTTAGGGCAAGTTGAGAATTGCCTTGGATTTTCACTGAAAAGGCAAGGCAGCACGGCAGTTTGTAATATTCAAGAGGGCATCGTGGCAACTGTTGAAAATTTGAGAAGGGCACCATGGCAATTTCTCAAAAGTGAAGAAAACACACACAAACATAGATAGATGATTTTATAATGAAGGGGCAGGGCTGGGGCACCGACGGCAACTTCATTAGAGGGCACGGCAAGTGACTGCCTTGGGTAAAGGACATATTTTGAGGGCATTACGGCAGTGGGGATGGGCACCAATGGCAAAATGCCATGGGTGCCTTGGGTTAATTCGAGGGCTGCCAACACGAACAATTTTCAGTCCAGAGGCCAATATGATGTAATATTAGAACCTGACAGTAAATTGCCTGTTCTTGAACTTGAATGGTCACATGGGTGCCTCTCTCTCTGACATCCTATCCACTTCAATTTGCCTCCTAACAACACACGCAGGTGGCATATCAGTTATTCTGTAAACCTTCATTACCTAGCTGGGGGATGGGCACAACACAGGCAGGTGGCATATCAGTTATTCTGTAAACCTTCATTACCTAGCTGGGGGATGGGCACAACACAGGCAGGTGGCATATCAGTTATTCTGTAAACCTTCATTACCTAGCTGGGGGATGGGCACAACACAGGCAGGTGGCATATCAGTTATTCTGTAAACCTTCATTACCTAGCTGGGGGATGGGCACAACACAGGCAGGTGGCATATCAGTTATTCTGTAAACCTTCATTACCTAGCTGGGGGATGGGCACAACACAGGCAGGTGGCATATCAGTTATTCTGTAAACCTTCATCCATCTTGTATCTACAGTGCTTTCAACAATAATCACTGATTGAGTCTCTCCAACCAACCAGGGTTGCCAAAAATATTAACCCCAAATTGTGGGTCAAATCATTGAAATGTCGCCCAATTGTTATTCTCTTCAACATTGGGTAGGGGACATGAAATTACTGGGAGTCCAGGGTGTTAGTGTTGATATACTGTATGTAATTATTTCTTTTAAACCATTGGTTTCTGTGGGACAGGAAATTAATTGTCAAAAGTCGTGGATAGATCTTCAAAAGTTGCCCAATTTGGGCTACCAAATAACAGGTTTGGCAACTCTGTATCCAACTTGTAAGCATTGTGAGTGATAAGGCCCTTCACAATTGATTCTGAGTTTACTGTTCAAGATTTTTAAAATAGGACGAGGTGACTTTTAATTACTAATTATTAATTATCTATTATTTTCTTTATTTAGTATCAGTTATCACAACCAATTATCAAACCGTTTTGACGGGAGTCGGCATTTAATTATTTCATTAATATGCTTACTTTTACACTAAATAGTATCAGGTGCAGTTATGCTGTTTGTTTATTCATCATTATTGTTGATATGATTCATGTTAGAAAGTAGTTAGAAAGTAGCAAGTAAAAGTCATTAAAAGTTATTTTAAAGGAGAAAATCCAAAACAAAAATAAAATAATTAAATATTTTGCAATTTTCAATTTTGGACGCGGGCGGTTAACAGTAAACTAAGAATTTAATGTGAAGGGCCTAAACAAGCTACATGTTAATTTTTTTAAAGCCAGTATCTCAAGAACTACTGAACCAATGCTAGGCTTGCTTGTACTCATTCTGATGCATTTTTGATGCTGATGCCAAATATGGTAATGAAAATGAATTTTGGAATTTTGGAAAATTTGTAGCTTGGTGAGTGCAGTGGACAGTCAGCACCTGTGTGATGAGGGTTAATATGAGGCTAATATGGCACAAGTAGGTCACACTAGCCAGATGTCATTGAAATCAAACCTTCCTCAATACCTTCATCAATAATCCATGTCTGCCTAGTTCTCTGTCTATTTCAGTGCATACTCTGACCACTGCTTGCTTCAATGGGTGGATCCACACGGGAGGCGAGATTTGCATTGATGCGCATCAATGTGCACTTCTGTGATCTGCATCAAGCAACAAGTGCTGTGATCCGTAGATGGGAAATGTTTGGGATTCTGTTTCTTGTGTAGTACAGTGTGTATAAAATGTTGATAGCTCACTTTTGTCTGCAGGAACAAAAGAAGTCTACATTGATGTGCATCTGGCCTTCTATGTGAAGTTGCCTATTGCCAGCCTGTAGGACAAGTGGGAATTGGTGCACTATTTATATTTTGATCAACAATTATATTTGACCCATCAAATCCACCAAATGGGGCAGAATTTAATGGTTAAGAGACATTTCTAATGCCAAGTGAAATATTTTTTCCCATCAAAGTGACATCTTACACACAGGCATTGGAAACAATCTTGTTTTTATGAGACAAAGAAAATTATTACAAATTATTGATTTATTTTCTTCAGTTTTTTCAAGATCATTTTCATTATTGACAACTGGCATGTTTAGATGTGATGGACTGATAGCTGATGGTCATATTTTAAAACTTGGGGGAAAATCACATTCATAATTTTTTGTCCATTTTCGTCCAAATCTATTTTATTTACATATCTAGTAAGGAGTTTGTTTTAAGATGTGCATTTCTTTCCTTTTCTCTGAATCTGGGGTGGGGTGTGTGTGGGAGGGGGAGTATTCTTTATAGTATGATAAGGCCGTATAAAATTAATGTTTTGGTTCTCGTCCAGAGGATTTTCATGAATTGATGAGGGAGGGAGGTGGTTTTTTTTTCTTTCTTTTTTTCCCCAATGTAAAATTAGCATTGTCAGTAGTTTTCGGTCTTCTCCAACAGTGCTCGAGGAAACGATGAGGCCCTTTTTTTTTTTTTTTTTTCAAATGTGAGATTCTGAGGATAAACCCCTAGAGTACCACAAAAAAGACTTGGAAGTGATGCTTGTTCTCTAATAAACTTATTTATATGTATGAAGATTTCATAAATCATTCCAAAGTCTAAAAAATTGAAAAATCTAAAAAAAAAAAAATCTGACAAATCCCAGAAATTGAGGAGGGAGGGGACGAGAACCAAAATATTAATTTTACACGGCCTAATATGAGAGGAAAATCCATTAGCACATGCATATATTTCCAAAAATTTATAGACACAAATTTGATATTTTCAGTGTACAGGAAATTTTGAAAATTGAACCCAAATAGAAAATTGACATTAAGTGTGATAGTGACAGCACTTAGGCAGAGTTCAGAGTGGCCTAGTTATGGCTTAATTGGTCACTCTATAATACAGAATAAATAGCCCATATAATAGCTACATGCAGCCTGAGTGACTAGCAGCTTGCCATTTGATGGTTGGGGATCAGAATGGAGGCGGACAATGTGCCAAAATGATCTCATCCAACTGGCATAGTCCAATGACCTCTAAAAACCACCATAGCTCACAATTTGACCTCAAGTTGTGGAGTTTAATTTGGCCCGTTTTTTTGAAATATACAGTAAATTATTAAAAAATGTCTTTGGAACTTTGCTTTTAAATTAATGATTAAAATCCACATTTTTAGATTTATTGAAAAATTAACCCAAAATTATTTAACCCGAAATCATGTTTAGTTTTGATATGTTTTTTAAAGCCATAATGATAAATGTATGATTTCCGTTAAATTTTGATTTTGCTATTCTTGACCCAAAATGCTGAACTTGAAATATATACTAATAGTACTTTTAAATAACTGCTGGGAAGACTTTTTATCCAAAAATGTTTTAAGCTTTTAAAAATAACAAGGGAAAGTGGAATGTTAAATTGACCATGTGAGTGCCCCCCACACACACACAAAGGGGAGGGGGGGGGGTCAACACCTAAGTGTGACTTGTCTAGTTTCCTGACTTGAGTTCATTCAAGTTCATTTAAGATTTCTATCAAAATGAATGCAGAGCAGTCTATAAAAGGAAAAGTTGAATAATCTGACATTGATCAGCTTTTCAATAATAGCCATTAACTGTGTTGATCCATGTCTATACAGAATTCATTCCATATACTGGTATTTGACCTAGTTCTAGTGATACTTCTGTGCCTGGCAAATAATATGGTGAACACCTGGGTTCTAAAAATACTTTTATTCCATTTTACTGAAATAAAACTGAATGTATCACTGCCCAACACAGTTTTTGGTGACTTTGGTTTGAGAGTTGTTTTTAGGTAATTTTGGATCGCCGATTTCAAATATAGCATTAGTTTTTGCATATCACGTCAAATTTTCACTCTATGACTATAAATCATGTAGAAATATACAAGATTCCATGTGTTTCAGAGCTCCATTATGTGGTGCAAAGCATCATGGGAAGGTATGATTGTCTGCTATTTTAAAAGCTTAAAAGCTGTATTTATCAGTCATCATGTATCATGTACAATATTTTAAGACAAACATGATAAAGGCAAAAAGTATAACTCATCCTGTCCTTGCTTATTAAACATATGTGTTCTAAATAGTAATTCATGAAATTTCACCATTTGTCATAGAAAAAAACTTGACCTGATAGGGAAAAACTGATGCCATATTTGAAATCAGCGACCCCAAATTAGTTAAAAACAACTCTTAAATCCAAGTCACCAGAAAAAAAAGTTAAATTTTGTTGGCCAGTGATATTCATGAAAGCCAAGGATTTGATTCTGCTATGTAGAGATGCATTGAAAATGTTGCCCTCACAAATCATAAAATCAGATATTCAATTTATTCACTCAGGTAAGATAACAAAAACACATTGACATTAATATGTCATCCCACCCTTGCCACCAGAAGTGAACATTACTTATATCCCACCGCTGCCACCAGCCAGAAGTGATGGATGCATGAGATAATGAACATGATTGCCAGCAAACAGCAACAGTGTTGAAGTAATCATAGCACTCCAGCTATCTATGCATGCTATGTAAGGCAAGTCTGTTGTTAGCGCAAAAGGGCGTGTGAAGGCATAAGGCTTGTCATTGAAGATAGGATTGATCGGGGATCATCAAGAGGTCACGTCTCAGTCGCCTATGCTTACAACAAGCCAGCCAGGGAGTCAGCCAGCCAGTGCTATGGATGTAATTCAAGTCGTATTGCTCAGCATAGGGAAGTAGTGAGGGAACAATAAGAACCACATCAACTACGCAGAAAGCCAGCCTATCAAAAAACAACAACACAGCAGTGAAGTGAATGTATGTTTTTGACTTGATATTGGCTTAATTGTGATTTTACTTCTGAAACTGTATGGAATATTTAGTTGTAAACGTAGCGTTGATAGTTAATGGAAAAAGAGGAAGGAGTAATTGTATCATTGCTAGTTAGTGGTAAGTCGGTTATTATTAATATTATGTACTGCACAGTGCATTATGGTTTACCTCCCTAGTCAGCTAAGTGTGTTGCTACAGGCTAGGCAATGGCGTGTTATTTGTTGCCAGTATTGCATAGCTGTAGACTAATGTGTGGGCCATGATGGCGAATGAGGTCATGCCAACTACTCAGTCAGATTGTATGATAATCCATGCAGGCACAGTATTTATGTTTGGAGATGTAAGGAGAGATTGTTGGAATACTATCAAAACATCATGTGATCATGATGAGATTGTGATTCCTGCCTGCAAACTAGGGATTGTTGATGTCAAGATTTAAAACAATCATATATTGGCCACTCAATATCGATAAATCAATTTTCATCCCAATTTTATTCATATCTTCTACATTCATCCATACATATGAGCATCTGCTATATTAAATTAGTTCCATTTGTTGCTGGTATGTAAAGCCTTTCTCCTTGGAACCCCAGTAATATATCATCACATGACCTAGGACAATTGCTCAGGAGCGAGTGCCGAATAGGGTGCAACTCTACTAGTCTTATTACAATACTGCCCTACCCCAACCCTAAACCCTAACCCTAAACTCCGTAAACGAGGACTGGACTCAATTCTAGCAAGTTGCACCCTATTCGGTAATTGTACCATTGCTCAATTTCAGTCCTTTTATCCTGATTTGTCGATACTTTTCTTTTCATTATCGGCAACTTGGAAATATTGATTTCCTTCAGAAAGTGATATCGGTGATTCCTATATTATTGGATAGTCGATTTATTGATAATCATCAATATATCGACGGTCCTTACAGTGCAAAAGGTTTATTTTTTCTGGGGGGGGGGGGTATAAATGCAGTAGGCCTATGTCTTGTGGAAAGCTTATATCAAAAACATCAAGTGATCAATGATCATAGAGGTACTATTTTGCTGGTCACAGTACAGGGGTTTGTTTTTAAAAAACAAGGTGTCAAAGTTCAAAATTATTGATCCCAAAACATAAGATTATTATGACCCTTTCAATCTCTTAATTACAATTGTGTGTGCCTGTGACCCGGGCCTGTGACCTTATGTGGCAAGTTAGCACTGCTCCAGTGCTGGTGATGCCATAGAAGAGGTCAACTACCTCAACCCTAGAATGAACAAACAAGAACTGTCTAAAAAAAGATGGGTTTAGTGATGAAGCAATCTATCGCAAGTGACATCATGCTCTCCGGTCGAATCGTGTCTTACACATTTTACAGATTGGCATGTTAAAATAAAATCTTGTAATATTTACACATTGTTACCAATCACCATAGTAACAGATATTGGTCAATTTTGTACATTTCAGAACTTTGAGCCTCTGGTGGATCGCGTTGGAGCAAAGGACGCCAAACTACAACCCGTGGAGTTCTTTGTGGATAAACATCTCGCATTTGCATCTAGAGACGAAATCAAACAATTTCAGGTAAGAATTAAGAAATTGTTTTCCAATATTTTTACAGATTATGTTCTTTCCATCCTCTAAAATGGTTCAACAACCCAGCAGTATAAGGTGGCTATTATCAGCATGTCTTCTCGGCATGGGCCGCAACGTAAACTTCTCTCTAGTCCGAAGGTTCTTTAGTCCGAAGGGTCGCTAGTCCGAAAACCAAATTAAGTTCTCTAATCCAAAGGTTCTCTAGTCCGAATGTAGAATAAGGGTTAGGTTTAGGGTTAGGGTTAGCGAGCTTTATTCTATATTTGGACTAGAAGACCTTATTTACTATTCGGACTTGCGAACCCTCTGACTAGAGAACCCCATATTCGGACTAGCAAACCTTTTTCAGAATGTGGACTAGCGAATGGTAAATTATGTGTTTGGACTAGCGAACCTTAGGACTATGGAGCCTTCAGACTTCTGACTAGAGAGTTGTCGCTGGCTGCAGGGCCTCAACCTGGTTAACAGTACCTATCTTTTCTGCATGGACAGCAGGGCCTGTATTTTTATGTGGATAGTGGAGGTGATATTTATGTTGAGTCATGATTGTAGGAGTTTGCAACTGTTGGTTTAAAGTCAGTTGTATTCGACAGACATGCAAACATTGTCACATGAAATGAATCACTAGGTGTTAAGTAGTCTAGGGACCTCAACACTATGGCTAGAACAGTCACATATTCATTAGGCCGCAATGAACACCTCTAGTACTTGCAGCAACTCAACTGCGAGTGCGAGATGGCTGAGCGGTTAAGGCGTTGCGCTGTCGATCGGTGAGGGTTCGAGCCTTGGGCTTGCCTTGGGTGTGAATTCTCTTCCTCTCCCAAAATGTTCCTTGCATCAGCCACAAAATACGCAAAGTGCAAACTGTGTGTACCCCATTCTATATGCATAACCTCATGTATAAACGTGATACATGTGATCCAATCATTTTTATATATTTGTCAAAACAACACATGCGGAACGTGTTTAGATTTTTAGATGTTTAGATTTTTCACAATATCCTCCAAATAACCTATGCGCAGTTATTAACCTCTAATAAATCCACAATGGTTTTGAATGCTGCCTAGTATTACAAGCTGATCTTAGTATATGTGATATTTTGCTGTAGACACTGTCTAGCATCCACCCTGCCTCTTGTCTCGCCAGTCATTCACACTGTATCTCATCAATGTAAATAATATTGACTTTAACTCAACATGCAGAAGACTTAACAATTCAAGAGTCATGAATTTATAAATTATTATAGTAGAAGATCATCGGAGGCATTCACAGACCCAGTCCAAACAAAAAGTATTTTTTCATCATGGTGTTGTCATTTCCAGATTACGACATGATTGTAATAAATGAACGATGAGAGTGTTCATGCGGTCAACACTTCAACATTGGTCAGGATTGGTGATACGCACACAATCATGCTACGAAATGAGCCAATAATGGAAATCTTCATCAATCGCGAACGATGACATAACCATACCGTAGTATGCCAACAGCATTTAGGTGACACACAATAGTAATTTTTGTAATACCAACATTTAGAGCCAAAATTTTAGAAGGTCATTTCAGGGCCACCAGGGGTCATCTGAGGTCATATTAGTAAAAACTGTTGCATGGTCATGAAACAGTACAGTATAGTTGCCATCAGCCAGATAATCGTGCCCAGCCGATAACCGCCAAATTCATTTACCTCTCTACCAACAGTTATCGCAAAAGCAGGCGGTCACAAAAGCAGGCGAGACTCGTGGTTCGAGAACCGCCTTGTGTAATACGATTGTAATCAACAGGGAAAAGCGCACTCATGTAGACCAGGTCTAAGTAATCTTAAGCTGTGCAATGAGCTATTCCACTTGAAATCCATACACCCCCAGATTGAAGACGTTCATGATCTTAATCTCCCATACAGTGGGTGTACATTTCAAATAAAGTCACCCAGTCAGGTTACCCTATTTGAATTCACACTATCTGTGTGGAAGATTAAGGTCATGAATGTCTTCCATAGGGGCGTACGTACGGATTTCAACTGGAATAAAGTCCGATCCTGACTCAATAAAAAACTGTAATTTGAGCCATGTTTTTATGAGCGCAGGGGTGAAAATTCTCATCGCACGGTGGAAATTTCTTGAAAATTTGTGCTGCAAAGTGCATTCAGGATTGGACTTTATAACCCAATGCATGCAATGATTTGATCACAATCATGATCTGAAGTGTCCAGCACTAGAGTCTACATGTATAATTATTAAGTCTTCAAAGAGCATTAATTATTAATGGATGTTATTATGCATTTTCCATATACGCTTAAATTCTGGTCATGAAATATTTTCAATAGATCTATAAGGCCCCAAAAAAAAAAAGGTTTGTCTCAAAGCTCACGAGAAATGTAAAAACAAATGCGAAATGCAATTTTTTTTTTTTTTTTTATTCCGACTTTTTTCATGGTATTTTGAGAAAAAGTCTGATTTTTCTGAAAAAACTAAAAAAAAAAAAATTTTTTGAAATAAAAAAATTCGCGATTTGTTTTTTGTCAAATCGTGGATTTTACAAACGCTGCGTGCAATTGGCCTAATTAATACAAAGCAATCTGACTAAATGGATGAAGTAGACCATCAAGTTATTATAGATAATTTCGCGGTTCTCGGGTTGTGCGGTTCTCGTAATAGGCCTATCTCTAATTGCCCAACACCCGTTACCCATATAGCTGCCATGACCTATTAAACTACTATAGGCCTCGCCGTCTCTCAATGATCAAGATCCAACTTGACACAACTCTGTTTTGTAGCTGTGACGCTGACCATAATCTGGAAACCCATCGTTCGCCTCTTCCAAGCTCTGCGTGTCCTGCTACTACGTTGGAGGACCCGAAAATACTCGAAATTAGTATTTTGATAGGATGTAGGCCGTTACTAAAGTAATGAAATCAATCGGGAGAAATGTCAACCCAATAAGGCCTAATATTACGGGTTATAGGCCTTACCTGATTATTTTATTAACAGATTATTTTTATCATAATGTTAACCCTTCTGGAGGACCTCGGGAATAGTCATGTTCTGCTGAAATAGGCCAATGCACGCGTTCCGTATTGAAATATGTGTTGAAAGTACTCTGCGTTGATACTACGCGATAGCGCCCATGAAAGCACGCTGATTGTGCACCGCGAGAACGCTTAATCGCGACGGACGCCAAGACGCCGATAGCGCCATGGACAGAGGATTTGACGGACGGACACGCCAAGTTATTAGTATTAAGATAACTTGATGAGTAGACTATTTAAAGCCCTGCCTATGCAATTACAGATGAGTCACATGTATACACCTGTCACAGCCTTGTGTAGTTGAAGACATGAAATGAAGCACAATTAACACATAATAGTCTCGGCTATTTGAGACGCATTTGCTGCCACAATATCTAGCCATGACTCTATCACAGACAACGTCCACATATCTCATAACGAAATTTCCCGACTTGGCCTGGTTTTGGGCTAGTGTCATTTAATGCTTGTGAATGTGAAAGATGTATTAGTAGCTGATGGGCTAGGCCGAGTAAAAAAACAAACATGTTTCTCGTCCGCGCCCTCCTCATTTTTTGAAGATTTTTCAAATTTCTTTTTATTTTGTAAACTTTCAGTTATAACTTGTAGAAAAGGATGTTTCAGAAGTTGAAACTTATTTTACGGTTTTGTAAATGCATAATACATCATTTAAGAAGAGTTTTGTGATCACTAGAGGGGTCTACCTCTCAAAACAATAAAATAAAAAGGGCCTCCTCCTTTTTCTCAGATATCAATACTGTATGTCGAATACCGAAACATGGTGCCAAATACAGGTATTTAGCGTCGTTTTAAAAAAAAAATAAAAAATAAAAAGCCCCTCATTCTCCTAATTTTTAAAAACCCGAACGAGAAACATGTTTTTATTTTTACTTGGCCTTATCTACAGTAGATGACTGGACTGGTTGGCCCAGTTTAGCAGTGATGTACAAACTCATGATTAGCTCACTGAACTGCTCAAATAATGAAACAAATCATTAGCTCAAAATAGCAGACCTGTAATTTGATGGCTGATTGTTCATTCTAGAGCGGATATCTTACACTTCCCACAATGCATTTCTTCCATTTCATTTTTCTGTACTGAACACATTTTTATTATGTTCATGGGCAGCCCTCGAATTAACCCACGGCACCCATGGCATTTTGCCGTGGGTGCCCATCCCCACTGCCGTAATGCCCTCAAAATATGTCCTTTACCCAAGGCAGTCACTTGCCTTGCCCTCTAATGAAGTTGCCGTCGGTGCCCCAGCCCTGCCCCTTCATTATAAAATCATCTATCAGACTGTTTGTGTGTGTTTTTTTCACTTTTGAGAAATTGCCTTGGTGCCTTTCTCAAATTTTCAACAGTTGCCATGATGCCCTCTTGAAATATTACAAACTGCCGTGCTGCCTTGCCTAAAATCCAAGGCAATTATCAACTTGCCCTAAAAAAGTTGCCGTGCCCCTTCAGATCCTTAATTCGAGGGCTGTTCATGGGCTTTTAAATTTGCCCCGAATCACACAAATGTTTCCTGTTATCCAAAAATACTGAGATCTGCTGGTAAATAAACATACTTATTATGAACCAAATACCAGTTGCAGCATTCACATAAAAAACATGTTGTAGTGTTAATTTCGCTTTATTTCATGGAAATAAATTCCCTAAATGTAATTTGTTGAGAGTTGAAATATCTGACATTTGAGCCCATGAGATCTTGCACTAAAATGTCTAGTGTTAAACTAAGATGACTTCAAAACCCTGTTTCACTGTAGCCTATCATGGCAATGCAAGTGTATACACGAAGACATGTATTGAGAATAAGTGTCCTATACATGGGTTATTACCCTCCTCTATACGTGGCAGATGATGATAAGTATCTCATCATTGAGAGAGAGATCACTGTATAACACGTAGCCCAGCTTAAATGCTAAAGGTTGGTGGCTTGCTTGTGTACATAGATGAATACCTGCGGTAATATTAAGCCATCTATCTATAGATGGAACAATAAGATTGATGAGATCTGAGTATATACTGGAAAAGTGAACATTTTCATGTCATTTTTGGCGTGTTGCTAATTTTAACTGTTAACTTCCTGTTCAATTCATGGTTTGCATCGACCTAGACCCTGTTCACATTCTTCATTCGACGAAGGTAAGTTAATCAAGCATGCGTGTACATTACGCTGAACGGAGATCGAATGCAGACATTGCACTATACACATTTCATGAAAATTAACGAAAAGCTGGAAAGCCGGCGAGGGTCACTTGTCACATGATCATTGATCACTTTCCTTCGTCGAATGAAGAAAGCGTACACATTACAAAATTAGCTTTGTCAAACAAAGTATTCCATCGTCGAAACAACCTTTTTAGCTTCGTTGAACGTCGAACGAAGTAATTTTAATCTTCGTTGAAGGAAGAAAAGTGCATACACATTAGGAAAAAACAATTTTTAATCTTCGTTCGAGGTTCGTCGAAATAAGAACATTTTCTAATGTGAACAGGGTACTAAACACAAAAGGAGTATATTTGTGCGTTGTTATTTTTACAGTAGAAGCTTGGAACATGAAAAGTACGGAAATAAATGTAGTGCGAAAATTTCTCCTTTTACAGTAAGCCAGGATTCACAAGGGGCCTAAACATGCTCATCTATCAGGACACAGTTCTTTAACCCCAATCCATTTGTACATTCATTGAATGACCTTTGAAAATTTTGGTACAAAAACTCATACTCTGCAACTTGAGATCAAATTTTGCAGTATGATTGTTTAACTGAGGTTATTGAACTATGCCATTGGGATGAGGCCCTTGGTGAGGTGTGTATGGGTGCGCTTTGCTTTGGCAAGTTGTGGGGTGAGTTATAGGGCGAATTGTTTAATTACAATGAAATTATATTGCTTAGGAGTTGTGGTTGTTGTATAGGGTGAGTTATGGGGGCACTTGGTACTTGTAAATGGTGGTACAATGGAACGTTCTTTCACATACAGAGTAGCATTTTGACATCACAACCAAACTGGAAGGGCCACAAGGTATAGCTATTGTTGCTACACAGGAAATGCAACAAAACAACAGTACAACAAAAGTATTCCTGCATTTCATAATTATTGAAATGTTCAGTAATAAACCTAGGGCTATGTGGCATCCAGGGTGTAGTGCAAGAACCATGGATGTCCGCAGTTCCTGTATGTACATAATATACATATTTGCTGTCGTAGTGCACGTTAGTAACCATTGGTTACTGCTCCAAGCCTGGCCTCATACACCTGTTCCGAATGTTGATATGCCATAGGCTTTGTGTTGTGATCATTTCGATCAGTGGTTCGTAACAAAGAAAGCGTGATCCAGTTGACCTGGCAACGGCCATGTTGTAACATGCACTACGACAGCGAATAGATGGTTGTGTCCTCTTTTGGCAGTGTTTACTATTTCCTTCCACACCCCAATGCCACATTTCTAATGTACTCAATCTTTGTTCAATGTCAATGAACCATTAGAAACATTGCATAATCATGTACCATCCATCCAGTAGTAAACCAATTAACAGACACTGGTTTATTTTTACTCAGTGATTCACACAGCCTTGTATGCGGGCATTCAACCATACATTTACATCAAGCTTGCCTTCTATAAACCATAATGTTTTACCCACCTCGTCATGTATGGTGTGATTTGTACAGAAACCAGACAAACAATTGATCTGCGATTCCACACTACATTATATTCAACAAATCAGCTGCTGAGACCAAATCATATAGACCTATAGATCATTTTTGAAGACGTCTGATTCATGTTACATTACACACATAATTATTCATGTTGCATTCATGAGTTATGTACTTGATGTTTCCATGTCATTTTTAAGTAGCAATTGTTTTAATGACAGTAATACATCTAATGGGCTAGTGCTGTATTGACTTGAGAAACACAAACAGACTTGTGTCTCCAAGGCCACTTCTTCTTATACTTGATTGTATATTCACTTCACATCATAAGGCCAAAAAAAAAAAATATTGTTGTGTTGCCCTCAAGTGGAAAAAAGGGAAATTTGGGTAGGACGGTCGGATTATTTATTTATTTAAAAATTTTTTTTTTTTTAAACCTTCAGTTTTTAAAAATCCCCTCAAATATTAAATAATGCTTGTTCAATTAGGGGACATTTGTCAATTTTGACTTCTGGATACCTGTTAGACAACAATTATAGACTAGTCTTACAATAAAATATTAATTTTAAGTGAAAAACATTGAGTTTTTTGAACAAATCTGTAAAATGATCATTCAAAAAAAAATAAATTATGCGACCCTGATTTTTCAGGATTTAGGGTAGGACGGTTGAGGGCAACACAACAATATTTTTTTTTTGCCTAAGGATGATGGTACAATGTGCTGTTCCATTTGAAATACATACTCCATCTGTGGAAGAATTAACAGCAGAGAGAATGTGGTTGGGTATCAAATAGATTCGAGAATATTGTGTCACTTCCATTTGAAATACCGTATTGTTTGTAATAAACGCTCCCCCTCTAATAAACGCCCCCTCCAATGTTTCTGTGAAAAATTGACAAAAATGCGAACATTTCCATGACATATCGTGTAGGTAAGCTTAAAACTTGCATCAGTCATGTCAGTCACGATCGCTAAATTGAATGGGCAAAACCTATTGTGACTCAACTCCCATCCATTTCATTGCCTAATTATGGTAGTATTTCACCAATTCCATGCATTTACACGTGTAATTTTGTTGTATTCCCCACGGAAATATCATTTTCCGTAGGCGCCGCCATCATGTCTAGTGTAAATCCCTCCCTTTAATAGGAGCACCATCAGGAAATTTCACTGACAATTCACTTGCAATAAACGCCCCCCTTTTGGAAAAATGCAACGCCCCCGGGGCGTTTATTACAAACAATACGGTACTCACTCCGGTTGTGGGGAAAGGTATGTCATATACACAGTACAGGGGGAGTATGGGTTTCAAAATAATATTAATCACCAGGTTTTGTTGTGCTTGATGGAGAACATTCATAACTTACAGGTCATTTAATATTAATAAATTGACATACAGCACACACAGGCTGGCAGGCATACAGGATATGATACAATCAGGGAGACAGCTTGAGTGACAGCATACACTACATCCATACTACATCACACATGCATAATATTTGATTTCATCAAAACTGTGTAGCTTTCTATTTATAGTAACATATTGTAGCTGGTAGCAGATGATCTATTCAAAACCCATTCAACTATCTACTGTTGTGAATTATGTTAATTTATGATATGAAATTTATATAAAAATGTGGTTTCATACCACCAAATGACATTTCATATCATAAATTAACATAATTCACACAACTGTTGCTACTGGAGTGGATTTTGGGAATAAATCATTTGCAAAGCGCCATACTGGCGCTTTATTAAGTGTACATTATTATTATTATTATTATTATTATTATTATTATTATTACAAGTAATATTTCAAAGTTGATTTAAATTGATTGCAATAATTGGAATGGTAGGATAAGAGTCAAAGAAGAGACCAAAAACTCAGGATCAAAAAGCCAGATATCAAGATTAGATCACTTTGTAGCTTGATGTTGCGGCTTTGCTGTTGTGTCACGCCTTTGGTGCTCTGTCATGACTTTGCCTCTAATGCCCCCATGGAACACGACCCCCATCTCGAAAGCAGCTCGCAGCTTGATTTCTCAAAGCCGCTCATCCCCCCTTGATCGTGGGTAGTCTTTGACAAAGACTAGATCACAAGTAAGCTCTCAAGTAGTCTTCACAGGCAAAACTGTCAAGTTCACCTTCAAATTTTTTTACTGACAATCACAAGCAGAACAGGAAATGAATACATGGTGATGATTGATCCAGGCCAGCCAGCCAGCCAGCCAGTATTTATTGCAGACCTTGAATTTGTAACTGACCAGTCAATTTTGTAAATCTGATTTGAATGGGCAAGGTCATGACCTGCAGTGTGTGGCTGTGAAATGCACTTGCACTTCAAGAGTGCCTTGAATGTATGTGTTTTTAGACTGACAGTATAAACAGGGAGAAAATCACAATTCCAAAGTCTCAGCACACATCCCCAGTATAGACGAATCCAAATCCACACATTCCTGCACCTGACTAGCAGCCTTTAGTTGGGTACCCGTCCACTACAATGCACTCAAAATGTGAAATGATTCGGCCTTGGCGGAAATTTTAAACTGCATTCCATCATCCGTTTTACATCTTCTGCAAAAACACAGGTAGACAAAAGAATGATTAAAGTTTACAACACAATAGGCCCTACAGTTCCCTTCAGCAAAACACACAGCTTCTACATATGGTCTACTCGCTGTTGAAGTGACATAATAATTGGATTAAATACACCATATCAAACGCTACAAATGGATGTACTTAAATTATACTTGTATTATTCTATTAACCCTCCTCGTCCCTGCATCTTCTCTAGGTGTTAGGCGGCTTTTATTTGCACAATAGGGCACTCAAAACACCAGGTTGGTGCTAGCGGCTACCCAAAGATGGCCGACCAAATCCTGACCATGACTTGGCTCGTTGGATTCGTCTATAATACAACATTTTGAAACCCTCCATAAAACTATGATAGTAAATTGTTCCAAACATTCTGATGTAACTAACAGAAACAAAGCTAGTCAACTGGGTGATGATATGAGCCTTTGTGTTTAACTCTGCACTTCCTCATCAAACAGGCAATCTCAGTACACAATCAAATTCACTTCTATACAACTTCCATGACTAATGGCACACAGCATACTGTGTCTGCAAAGGCCAAGCCAAGATAGTCCAACCAGTCAAACCACATCTCTCTGTCCATTTAATAGCATGGTCATGGTCAGCAAATAAAAATATATTGTTGTAAGTTATCAAGAGGAAAAAAATGGGAAGGGACAGAGAGGGTCAATCAGTCAGTTGACCCAATGCTCTCTTTGGCCATTATGTCATCATTATTTCAACAAAAATTCTTAATTTTTTATTGAAAAAGTGATATGTTGACAGTTTTAATTTAAACAATAAAAATGAAACAAAAACAAACATTCGAGTTGTAGGGTCAGTCACTGCTCAAGGGCAGCACAACATTTTCGCCAGCCCATTCGGGGCTGGTACCTGTTTCAGGTTTGGGGTCAGTTTACTCAAGAGATTATATTTTAGTGGTATTGGAATTATTTTTTTTTTAACTTTTTGTGGTTACATTTAAAAAAAAATATTTTTATTCGATTTGTAAGGAAAAGTAAGTATGTTTTGCAGTTTCAAAAAAAAAAAACGAGTGAGTATTACCAAAGTTATGTTTGAACTAATTAATTATGACTTTAAAAGTTTAAAGGCCTAAATGTAACAATAATAGTTAATATATATAGCATCATATGGTCAGCAGAAGAAAATCTGACATCACCTATGATGTCATATCAGTGTCCTTGACCGGGGTCCTTACTCCTTGACCACTGAACAGCGTGATATCATGTTGATAACAGATCTATAGAATCAAAATCTTCATCATATCCTCGGATCATATCACAGATTCTCAACAATCTGTGATCATATGGACCATATTGATGTGAAAGTAGTTATCTATCATATCCTGTGTCGTTTTATGGATAAAAATGACTCAAAATGTTATTGATGAAATGGTTGCTATCATAAACATCAGTTTTGTCTTTTCAACGGGAAAAATCCGATGCAAAATAAAGTTTTTAGGGCCTAGCTATAATATGGGCATAATTTATGCATATAGTATTGAACAATGTACCCCATTTGACATGCACTTATAGATAAATAAATTGTATTACTTTATTAATTTAATAACTTCTTTATTATAAATAAAATGACACATAACTATTTGATTCATAAAATTACATTCAACAAAATGATTGAAGAGAAAACACACAAGGCACTAGGCAGACTGTTATAGAATGGAGTATGTAAGATGCCATGTCCATAGCTTCATGCAGGAGTTTCCGACTAGCAATCAACATGATCAGCACATTCAGAAAAACACAGTTTAAGAGTGAAGATTGTAGTGAGTAACCAGTCCTTTATAAATGTGCTGGCCACTATCTATTATAATATAGTAGGCTTAAACTATACATTGCGAATTAATTAAGTTATTTTAAAATAAAATGTACATGTAAGTTAACTCAAACCGGCAGTGTATATATCGAAAGCAGTGAAATCGGACATTCCTAAGCGAAGATATTGAGTTCGTAAGTTCTGGTATTACAAAATTGGAAATTGAGATATCGTGGGTAAAAAGCTGAAAAGACAAAAAAAAACCAACGACAACAACAACAACAAAACAAACAGACCAGAACAATTTGGAGTACATGTAATGAATTAAAAGAGTTGACATGAGATTAGGAATTAATGTTTTCTGCTGTTTCAGTGTGCATGTTCTCATCGTTGATGGTTTGGTGGACTGTCATGTAGATGTAAGCGTGATCCTAAAAATGCCTTTCACATTGACCAAAACTAATTACAAGACCTCTTCTACATTGAGGCTGGCTTTCCCTTTTAAAGGGAATTTTTATTACCATGGTTCTTGTGTTTAACAGGGAGGGCGAGTTAGCGCAGAGGTAATTCCCTCGCTTTGCACCGATGAGGTCCCGTGTTCAAGCCCCGGCGCAGCCCAAGGACTCATGTGCACTTGGTTTATCCCGATTCCATGCTCGCTCTCGCAGTTTTTCCCCGGGATCTCCGGTTTCCTCCTGTATCGCAAAAATTGGTGATTAGTTGTTTGATTATCAAAAACTTCCTTCACCCAATGGAATTTGGGGAGCTGCACAGATAATTGGTGGATGTTACAATATAAATGCGGATAGGTGTGCGCCGTTCGGCAGCAACCTAGTTGATGCGATCTGATTGTGATGATTCACCATTGCAGCGAAATTACAGCGCTTTGAGTCCTCTAAGATCTGGAGAAAGGCGCCTTATAAATCCAAAATTTATTATTTTATTATTTATTAACAATCTCAGGGATTTAAGTCTGGAATTCCAGATTTTTTTTCTGCACTTTTATTTACAAATTACATGTACTTTCAGCCGGTTTTGGGTTTTTTAAATCCCAAATTCACACACTTTTCCCCCAGATTTTCAGGTTTTTTCCTCAGGCCTACTTTTTAACCAGTACATCCCTGCAATTTGAATTCCATTGGCATAACTGTCTGTTAAAATAGGACTTGCATTTCTAGTGCTAGCATATTATTTCTGCATGCATGCATGATGTGACACTGCTAGCTGGCCTTAGGGACGCACCATTAGATTCTCAGGGGGGGGCATGGGAGTTTGGGTCAGGCAGAATTTGTTTTTTTTCGCACCGATGCATAAATTTTTTTTTTTCATTCCTCCGAGAGCACAAAATTTTTTTTTTTCGCCGCCTTTGGCGGCGAAGTTTTTTTTTTTTTAATTTTAATGTACATTTTAATACAAAGTTGGGTAGGGGAAATTTTTTTTTTTTACTCATCAGTGAGGCAAAATTTTTTTTTTTCGTCTCACTAGTGGGCAAAGTTTTTTTTTTTTTTTTTTTTTCACTATTGGGCGAAGTTTTTTTTTTTCAAAAAACTCCCATGCCCCCCCCCCCCCTGGAAATCTAATGGTGCGCCTTACCATTTATTTACACTATGTAGGTCACATTACTAATATCCTCAACCAGTCAAGTAGTAGAATTGTAACAAGACCTGCAGAGCTGCATTCCATGTGTTGCACTATGCCAGGCTGGATGGATGGGGGGGGGGTAGGGAGTTTGAGTCAGGCAGAATTTAATTTTTTTTTTTCTGCCGCCGAAGGGGGCAATTTTTTTTTTTTATTGCTGTCTTCGGAAGCAAATTTTGTTTTTCGCCACCTTTGGCAGCGAAGTTGTCTTTTTTCAATTTTAATGTATACCTTTATACAGAGCTGGGTAGGGAAATTTTTTTTTTTACTCATCAGTGAGGCAAAATTTTTTTTTAACTTATCAGTGAGACAAATTTTTTTTTTTTAACTCATCAGTGAGGCAAATTTTTTTTAAACTTATCAGTGAGGCCAAATTTTTTTTTTTAACTCATCAGTGAGGCAAATTTTTTTTTAACTTATCAGTGAGGCAAATATTTTTTTTTTACTCATCAGTGAGGTAAATTTTTTTTCTTCAAAAAACTCCCTAGCCCCCGATAATATCTAATGGTGCGTTCCTTACTAGAAATAATCGATGTATACTCCACTTTGCAACTTCGCAAGAAGCTGTGATGAAAAAATTAATTTGCAGCTTCGCGCGAAGGCATTCATGTAAACTTCATCAAAATATTGCAGAGTATCGCGAAAAATTGCTGCCCGCCCAGTACTTTCCAATAGAAACTTCGCTGGCCTACCCCCCCAAAGTTGATCCAAATCCAACTCCCCCTTTGCAGAAGTCGTAAAATTTTAGCTCAAATTTCTTTGCCGCCTGCGAAATCGTGTTCGCGAAGTGGAGTATATATCGGACTTTAGACTTTGGTTGTGCATTGCTGAAAGGAAGTTGATTGTACATTGGATTTAGTAGCGTTCCATAGTCATGCCAACATGCTTAACCCTAACCCAACTAGGACTCACTAAAGCTCACTATTAAAACCACTCTGCGTGCATGCATTCCACGGGACTTGATGACGCAATCAGACCAAGTCATATATACCCAGGGAATCGTTGGCGGGCCAACGTCACCTGTGTAGCTACATGCTGGGGATCTTCTGCGTGGCATGCGAGGGGTCCGAGGTTCAATCCGGGGTGCCAAGTGACTTTCTTCTTCATCTTCTCTCCTTTTTCGTTCCTTCTTTCCCTTCCGATAGCACAAAAACCACGGGTAGGGTTAGGGTTAATGCTGCTTTAGCCTTGCTTGAGCAAGTTACTTGAAGTGTGTGTCCCTAAATGGACCGACTGGCTAAGCAAACAAACTAACAAATGATATTGAAGCATTTTCCACCCTAATGTGGCAGTGACATCAGTGCTCATTTCATTGTGCGCAGCTACAAATCGCTAGTGTTAGCTCAAAGCGCTGTTAGCTCAACGCGCTGGCGTGCACACGCTTAAAAACACTGCATAGATGCTTGCGCGAAGCAGCTGCCTCAACGCTTTGATGTCACTGCCATGTCAGGGTGGAAAATGCTTTAGTACACATTTTGTTCAACTTGAAAATGATGAAGTTCCAATTATAACACTTCCTATGGGCAAGTGGATTTTTGCACTAGTCCATGGGTGGGGGGGGGGGGGGGTCATCGTGATATGCTGAGTGCTGCCAGGCACTTCCTATGTTAATTGGGAAATAAGTGGCTATTATACAGTAGTAGTAGTAGTAGTATCATTAAACCACAACTGGACAAAATTTCCATTGACCAACATTGAATGTTGGATGTGTCATCTATTTCCACACTGACCACCAGGGCAAAGTAGCTTCATTGGGTTAATCAGTGTTAATTGCCTGGCTTACAGAAACAAGGTCAACTTATACACAATAGTATCATCAAAGATGTGCACATGCCATATGGTTGTCACCAAAATGGAGACCTTCATCAATGAGGAAACTTTATCAGAATCAGAATAACATCAATAAACTTTGAAGAGGATTGAAGCAGACACATGTTAATGGCTTCCGGAAAGACCAGACCCTGTTGCATTAGCCACCCTTTTCTTTTTGTTGTGGAGGGGGGAAGTGTGTTGAATCCAGATCTTCTACACCTGCATACATAATTATGCAGTCTGGGGTTTAGACACTGAAGACCACACAGTATTGCTGATTGTAGCTTATACCATAGGTACCTCAAATACCTATGCTTATACAATACATGCTGTGGGTTCAAGTGGTATGTCAAGTTGAACACTCCTGAAGCCACAAAGCAGGGTCAAGTTTTTAATCAAGTCTAGCATATAGCTAACTCTCTTACCCCCCCACACACACACACACAATAATTTAGATACACACAAGCCCCTCATTGCATCCACAAGTTCAAGTGGTATGTCAAGTCTAATTCTCCTAAAAATAAGGTCCAGTCTTATGTCAAGTCTAGCATATTAGGCCTGTAGCTAATCCTCTCACCTCCTCCAACAAACACACAATTGGATACAAATCCCCTATTGCATCCATAAGATTTAATCAGTGGTATGTGGAGTCTAATACTCCTAAATGCAGGGTCAAGTCTTATGTCAAGTCTAGCATAGCTAGCAATCTACCATATGACGCCCCTTTGTTTGCTTGCTTCTCACTACAGTCACACAGTAAGTACTTTATTACACTACACTGTCTAAATCTCGTTAGCCAAGCCAGACAGCAGACTGTGTTATCAACATACATGTATCATAGGAACTTACTAACCAAACTATTTGGTTGTTAAATCACACTGGACTGTCGGATATTAGCTTCTGGCCCAAATAAGGAATATCTGTAAGGATATTGTTTGATATCAGAGAAATATCTTTTGGATTTATTACTTGAGTGGAGGTAAGATATTACTAAATGTGTACATAATATTGACACAGCATAGGCCAGATTGTGCATGATATATATGCCCTGTAGGAGTCAAGGCCATACGCTGGCTGGCTGGGCGATTAGCAGTGTGATTTCAATTGAGTTATCACAACAGGAAATCCTAATAGCATTAATGGAGCCATGTTGGAAACTGGAACCTGTTGGCTTGTTTGTGTTCAAGGTGGCAGGTGGTGTAAAGTGATGATTTCTTGTGTTTATTGCATTATTTATGCACCATTATTGGCTCTGCTGATGTCAACTTTAAGGTCAAGTCAAAGGTCAGATCAGGTGCTGTTCTTTGTATCCTTGATGGTCTCCATAACTGTTTTGTTGGAACACAGTGTCTGTGCACAGAAGTGGTCTGTGTTAGCAGAATGGTCATGATGGTTGGAGGTACCCTATGTCATGTGTGGTCTGTCCCTGCCTGATGAAGGGGAGCCACACTGAGTCTGTATAGGTTTCTGTAGCACCCTGCCCTGTATGCTACAAAGACCCACTAGTTGGGTGCCTCCTCCTCGTGGGGGGGTGCAGCAAGAAGTAGGGCACCACCGACCGAACCCTCTTCAGGATGTAAGGGTTAGGTAAATTTTTGATAAACATGAGGCTTTGTTTTGTTTCTTTACATCCAAAACTGAACGGATGTATCCACTATCCAAGCACTGTATCAAGCACTGTATCAAATTCTGAAGTGAGTTATGAATTTGTGTAGCAACATGATAATGATTTCACTTCTCTGTCTGACACTCAATTGCATTTGCCTGATGTGATGTGAGTCATTTATTGTTGATTTCCCATACAGGAGATGGAGACTTAATAGCTACATGACATGGCTTACTGCTTACAGTGAGTGGTGTTATTAGCCTGCTCTGTATGTCTCATAAAACATACATCACATTATTTGAGACAGATACTGCATGTTTCTATTGGGGAAAGGTTGGCGGGTTATGTGGTTTAGTTTAGAGTGTTACTGGTTATTGTGCTCAGTGGAAATAGATCGGTTTGGAGTGATGCGGTGTGGACACCCGGAAACCGTGGTGCACCTCATGAGGTAGATCATTCAGTGTGACACACAGAATTTCTGCCAGTAGAAACACACCGGTTAATGGTTGCTGGGTGTTGTACTTCTTTTATGTACATTTTAAAAGCAGCTTGGGGGTCAGTACTCCCAGAACACACCATAACCCTTATTCTAAGGATCAGTAGAAACGTATTGGTTATTTATGAATCAAATTTACTAGGTTATACCCGGTAAAAATACAGTGTTCAGTATAAACAGAGGAAACTCTTGTTCTTTTGTTGTCATTTCTAATAACTTATGAATTTTATGGAAATAAAATAAACATGCAGGTAGTGGGTAACCAACAGGGGAGGAGGGTGGGCCCCAAGTCTGGATATTTACCCCCTGACAGTTTATAAGTTGGCAGTCCATAGCAGACTGTCAATTTCTCTCCATGTGAATGTTTCCCCCTTGCCCCCTCCCTCTTCAATCATGCATGATAGGCTGGTTGTACTAAAGTAGCATTTCCAGGAATTCATAATAAGATAATGTAATTTAATACAGAATAGATTTCCCAGAACTCAGCTATGCCAATTGTTCTTCGCTGATAGCATTCAACTTCCATTCCCAACATGACTTATCAAAATATTTTCCTTGAATACAGAGTGCATTGCAAGATATTCTGACTTGACTATTCTCTATCTCATTCTCACCAGGTCATGAAAAGGTCATGTGATTTTGAGTGGAATTAAGTGTTGCCAAATTGAATTGTTGACATTCTATTTAGAAGTGTCAGTAACAGCTGTGCTGCTGTTTTACTGCAGAGCTGAAGAGATAAATATTCCTGTTCAGATGATCATAGAATTCACAAGGAGCGGGTGCTTGAGAATTTTGATTAACTCATTCTTTCTACATTGTGAATACGTTTATTAGTTCTGAAAGCTATAAAGCGTATTAAACGGCTGCGTTACACATGGCAGGAAAAAGTGGGCAATAACGGGAAGCTCATTGCCGGAAATTTAAGGTTTTTGACAAAAAAATAAAGAAATACATAAGGGAAATATGTCATACTGGAGGGAAATTTGGTAAAACTGGAGGGAAATTTTGGATTGCTTTCAGCCTCTGCCGTTACATTTCGTGAAGGCATAATGAAATCTATTGAAATGGTGTCTTAAATGTCAAAGGTTAAATCTAAACAGCCATGATACATGTAACAGCATAAAGTTAAATACAGAAATTCTGTGGGCTATTTCATTTAAAATCCACACTACCCTGTTGAGGAAGATTTAAGAAAAGTAGTCTTTCACAGAAGGAGTGTTTTTCAAATGGAATTGCTATGGTAAATTATTTTTTCCTGCCTCTGTATAATTTGGTTGCTTCAAGTTCAGTTGTGAGGTCAATGCTTTTATGTGGTTGCGCTGCAAGTGTGCCGACAAAGCGCTCTTGTATGCGTAAGTGAACGCTCTACGTGATTAATTTTAATCGCACGATTCACTACTGCGTCCAGCAAAATACGCGCATACATCACTACCGAATTTGAGGTGAACCAAATTATAGAAGATATTAGCCACCAGGGGAGTGTGGGTCTAAAATGTAAGGGGCGCACCATTAGATTTCCAGGGGGGGCATGGGAGTTTTTGAAAAAAAAAAAAACTTTGCCCACTAGTGAGAAAAGAAAAAAACTTTGCCCACTAGTGAGACGAAAAAAAACAATTTTGCCTCACTGATGAGTAAAAAAAAAAAATTCCCCACCCAACTTTGTATAAAAATGTACATTAAAATTGAAAAAAAAATAACCTTACGCCAAAAGGCGTAAAAAAAAATTTGTGCTCTTGGAGGCGAAAAAAAAAAAATTCCCCGCCTTTGGCGGCGAAAAAAAAAAATTCTGCCTGACCCAAACTCCCATGCCCCCCTGAGAATCTAATGGTGCGTCCCTAATATCCCAGTGCCAGTGTAGACATGCAGACAGTGAAGTGAAGAGATAGCAATCACACTCTGTACTAGAATTACATTGTCCATATATTGATCTGTTTGGAGGCGAATTGTGTTAGATGGCAGCCAGGTAGCTATGAACTTGATCAGGCCTGATAATTTTAACAGGGCAAAATCCCGTGGCTGCTGCTAAATGTTCCTTTCTCTACGCAATGTGATCTGGTTCATGCAATTGAATTTTTCAGCGCAATTTGCTAATTTCATATCATCAATTGTTGTAACTATTCCATTCTGCTATTTGCTTACATTAAATTATGTAAACCTTTTATCTGAGCTTGAATATCACTTTTCTTTTAATATCACTTTTCTTTTTTTTCTTTTTTTGCGTATTAAATCATTACCCTAAGACAGAAATTTAAAAACACTCGGACGCAAAATTTGCATGCATGTTGGCAATCAGACACAACAATGATCGGGTTGGGAAATCCCTAATAATAATAATTGTAGTTTTAACTAGCAAAAGATATGGTGTGCAAATTATAATATTTAACACCACTTGCAAAACCAACAGTGAATAAATCACCACCTAATCACGCCCGAAACCCGCGAAGGCGTCAAATCCCATTGGTTCCCGGGTCGAGCCAAACAATACAAAATTATCGACATGACAATGATTGACCTCTGACCCGGTAAACAATAACATGGAATCACCCATTTCTCAGCAAGGGTAAATTGAGTTTAACTTGTATCACAGTGTTAAACTTTATTATGCCATGGATATGATCTGCTTGCAGATGGATATGATCTGCAGCTGATAGCACTGATGAATGGAGTTATTTTATTAACTGTCTAAAGTAGGGAATCTATAACAGTAGCCAGATTAACTAAAGCAAGCAAAATGTGGGTCAACTCAATTCAGAAATATCAACCCCCCATGTTATGAAGCAGTCAATTATGTGACGTATCCATGCTTTGTTGCTGAAAGCACAAATATTGATTCTATGTATTTTAAGATGAGCATATTAAATTGATAAGAAAATGAATCGGTAAATACAAGAATGTAGGTGGTTGACGGATTCACTCGCAGTACTGCACTACATCCACCTTCACCCGATCTGTTTCTGCTGGGGCCATTACCGTGTATTCCTTGCTTCACCCCCGAATTCACTCGAATTCACCCGCAACTGTTTCCTCAGTAGAAACATGCTGAATGACACAATCGTAATTAACGGGAAAATACACAACAAGAGTAACCATTCACTCCCAGTGCATTTAGTGGTGGAGTTTGACAGTATGGAAACCGGGGATGTCACTGTGTAGTGCGCACTATCTCAGAAGGTGAATGATCAACCATGACCCAATCTGTTTCTACTGGGATGATTACCTCATATCACCCTGCATCACCCATCAACATTGGCGGAGTAGAAACATATTATTTGAGTCCCTGACCATTATATTAAGTCCCTGACCAAGCCTTGAAATAAGCGGGCGCGGGGAGCAAATTTACCCTCGTAAAGCCACCAATTGCTCCTGGTCCTTGTAAAATTCACATGAACCAGGAGCAATTTTCTAAAATAAATTGCTCCTGGTTACAGTTTTGCACTTGATGCAGTCATGCTGGTATGCTGTATTGTATATGCAGAAAAGGATTTAATATTGAAAATTGCTCCTGTTTCTTCAGAAATTGCTCCTGGTTCTTGTAAAATCCCAGTGAACCAGGAGCAATGTTCAAAACAAATTGCTCCTGGTTCCAGTCTGCTTATTTCAAGGCTTGTCCCTGACCTAACATGATGAGTCCATCATAGTGCAGTGAAAATCGGCCTTTATAAAGTCTGATTCAGACTCCACATCGCAGCTCAATGCGATGGCATGCTGCAAAGCTTTTAAAACATCACAGCATCACACAATTAAATTAAAATGTAGGCCTACATTTCCTGTAGGTCTGCATCTCCTTTTATGATCCTTCTGCTGACCTTGATTTTCCAACAGCCGTGATATCGCAGCGCAATTTCCACCATGAGAATTTTCACAGCCGAGCCGAGCAGTTTTCAAAGCATTGCAACATCTCACCGCGCTGCGATGTGGAGTATGAATCAGACTTAACACAGACTGGGCCGAGTGAGTCTTGTCCACAGACTAGCACACACAAATTGACAAAATGTAGGACATGATGGGGCCATTGTTGAGTCAGGATATTAACACTTAGAGAGAGTAGGAGTAGTTGATTAACAAATGACAACCATCCAACCCTGGCTGGCTGACGGAGAGACAGTCTGTTTTGTAAATCAACACAGGCTGTGAGCTACCTTGTATGAATGTTAATGTTGTATCATGAGTTGCCATCATTTGTTGTATTACACCCTATTGGCTACATTTCAGGCAATCCAGGCTGTGATGTTTTGCAATAATTTGTATTATCCCACCCGGATCCTGGCAAGAATTCTTTCTAGGATCTGTGATGAATGTTTTTAACGTGCCTTAGTGTTCCACTCACTTCATTGCAATAAGTTACATTTCAGGCTGCAAGGCATAATTATTTTGAATATTGATGTTGCATGTTTCTTGGGTTGCCATTCCATTGTATGTAACATCAACAGTACATGATGGTAATGCATCCATGGTTTGATTGCATCCATGGTTTGATTGCATCCATGGTTTGATTGCGCCACATATGCTGCAAGATTTGTGGATTGATTGAGATACATTAAAGGGTACTACACCCTGGCCAATTTTATGCCTATTTTTGCATTTTTCAAAAATTATAGCGCATTGGGGACAAGTAAGATATGTATATATTATAGGGGCAAGGACTACAACTACTGCAATGGCAATTTTATTTCAACACAGACAACAGTTGTGGAGTTACAGTCAAAAATGAGGGAAAACCAATATTTGGTCAATAAATCAATAACTACTTGCCTTAAGTTGCTGAATTTTCAGTGCAGTAGTTGCAGTCCTTGCCCCTATAATATACATATCTTACTTGTCACCAATGCGCTATAATTTTTGAGAAAAATGCAAAAATAGGCACAAAATTGGCCAGGGGTGTAGTACCCCCTTAACACATGTTTGAGAATGTTGATTCTCATTATATTGTTTGCAATTGCGCAATATAGTCAGTCTGCACAACATGACAAAGTAGATTCATGGCGTGATTACACTACATCAGCAATAGACAACTTTCTTCACGGGTTTGAGAGAAGATGATGATTCTTGTAATTTATTTTAAATTGATATATTCAGGCTGCAAAACATGACAAAGTTGAACCCTACAGTGACTGTGTGTCTGTTTGGCATATGTTCATGTTGGTATTATTATGTTACAGCCATAAAGGAAAGTGACACATCAGTTGATGATAATGTGTTGTTATCATACATCTTACACATACATAGAATGGCAGCTGTTTCAACATGATTATGAATGCACATCATCTGATATGCGCATCATCACTCTTAGCCAAGGGACACGCTTGCTATAATATAGGACATAGACCATTTAAATGGTCAATGTATAGGATCACTTGTTCAATCAGGGTTTGTCCTTTTTCAGAAGAGGCTGATCCTCAAAAATAACTTACAGCTTGAAAAATGTCATAATTGTCATTGACCCAAAAGTAGCCCTACTATAGGGCCTTTTAAACACACTATATCCGAGAACTGCTAAAACCCACTAACCGCTTTACCCGAAGGGGGAATAGCAGTCACTGGGTTTAGCAGTTCTCTGGATATAGCCAAGGTTTTATGATACAGCATGGTTTTGGATCACCACAGTCAAAAGGCCCTATAGTAGGGCTACCCAAAACTAATTTAGTAATTTAGTTGCATACTGCCCTATCGTCCATGTTATCACTGATAAGGGTCTCCAAACAATATTTTTATTCTCTGCGTAGAGCACTCACTCATCCAGGCATCAGTAGTCATACATCTTGTCCATGAATGTTACATGTATTCAATGAGCTATTCCAGTTGAAATCTGTACACCCCCTATGGAAAGCATGACCTTTTGTATTCCACACATAATGTATTTTTAAGGGAATAGCCCAGAATCACAGCAGCTGAAGGGAGTATCCCATCATGCATCTGCTTGCTCCATAGCAAATACATGCAAAACATAAGTAAGAGCGGCTTAGATATTGAGAGCTATGGATAGTTTCACAATAGATCATATTTTTTCAAACAAAAGTCTTAACCTCCCTGATATAAGCGAGTAATTAAAAGTTGAAGTGAGGGATTTTGTGTACACTTTCTATGGCATGTGCAGTTCTACTGTAGCACTGCAGCAGCAGAGCATGATGGGATACACCTATCTGCTGCTGTGGTCCAGAATACTTACAAATGGTGTAGTACTAAGAAGTGACAGCTAGGTAATAAAGACACCTCCAACTGACTATTGATGGAGAATAATTCCCTTCATTTGATTTGAGTTGACTGTCAATATTTTGACTACTAGGTATTTATGGACTGCACATGAAGAAGCATCTAGATTTATTTGATATGGTGGGCATATTAAAATGATAAAATGAAAAAAAAAAGTGGAAAACACAATTTTCAATTTAATTTCAATTTTTTGAGGCACCATGATGCTTCCATGTTTCTTGTTCCCGTCGGCTTAGCCACCGCCTCCTTTATTATAGGGCCTATCTATTTACTATTACTATGAAAATAAAAAAACCCTACGGCGACGAAAAAAAGAAATCCTGCTCTACGGGCGGACGGACCTTTCACGTAGGGTCGGTCGGTCGGCTTTTTTTTTTTTTTTTTTTTTTTAATGACCCAAAAATCACTAAATTGTGTAAATATTTTGCAATTTGAGAAAATACAAAAAAAATTTGTTCAAAATCTGGGTCGGTCGGGCCTGTAGAACAGGGTTTTCTTTTTTCGTCGTCTAATCTTTAATTTTTTTTCTCAAGATGTAACCAAATTTGTTTACGATTCGGTGTAGACTCCTAAAAAGTAAATGCTACTGTAGCTCTGCATGGTGTAATTTTTCTGTATTTTGACTTGACTGAACCAAACATACACATGTAATTTTTGTCATTTGGCCTTACAAACTAAACCTAGTTGCTAACACTAGGATCCGCAACATGCTCATCTATCATGGCACAGTTCTTTAACCCCAATACATTTGCACATTCATTGAATGATGTTTGAAAATTTGGGTACAAAAACTCATACTCCGCCACTTGAGGTCAAATTTTCACTTTGATTGTTGAATTGAGGTTATTGAACTATGCCAATGGGATGAGGCCATTGTGGTCCATAGTGTAAGTCATGAGATTGAGAAGCCCAAGAAAGCCTGCAAAATATTTCCCTCATGTGATTAGTTGATCTTCAATACACAGTAGGCTTGTTCAGACGGTCGCTTGTAAAGTCGCTTGTAACTACATTCAAATGTAAACTTGTATGTAGTGCCCGTCTAAACGCACTCGCATGTAGCTACATGCAAGTTACAGGTGACGATTTTACATGTAAGATATCTTACATGTAGCGAGTAACATTCAAATGTAAGGCCAGTGTGAACAAGACTTGCATGTTAACTTGCTTGTAAGCATGACCTTGATGACCCAATCCTATTCTGATTGTGCATAATCATGGCATACCAGTGAAGGTCACTCTTACAAGTGAGTTGGCTTACAAGTAAGTCCCATGTGGACACACATTCGCTTGTAGCATAATTTAATTGCTGGCTCGCTTGTAAGTAACATTCAAATGTAGGCTACGGTCTAAACACACCTAGTGATACAGCTAAGTGAACTATTGCATGAACTATGGCACATTTTATCACAAGTGACAGACCATTCTTTGCAATCACAAGCCTTGATTGTGTGATAAAATGCGGTTGCACTTTTGTATAGATTTCACTTTGGCATACACCCAAGTTATATTATATATTGTCATTCAACCAACAGTGTATTCTAATCTATTCTGAAAATTCAAAATATAAAATAATATAAAATAAATTGGAAACATTTGAAAACAATTCATTGTCATCTGTGGTACAAACATAAGGCCAAAAAAAAAAATTGTTGTGTTGCCCTCAAGTGGAAAAATGGGAAATTTGGGTAGGACTGTCGGATTATTATTATTATTATTATTTTTTTTTTTTAAACCTTCAGTTTTAAAAAATCCCCTCAAATATTAAATAATGCTTGTTCAATTAGGGACATTTGTCAATTTTGACTTCTGGATACCTGTTAGACATCAATTAAAGACTAGTCTTTCAATATAATATTAATTTTAAGTGAAAAACATTGATTTTTTGAACAAATCTGTAAAAATCATCATTCAAAAAAAAAAAAAAAAAAAAAAAATTATAACCCTGATTTTTCAGGATTTAGGACCGGACGGTTGAGGGCAACACAACAATTTTTTTTTTTTTGGCCTTATATTGTCATTCAACCAACAGTGTATTCTAATCTATTCTGAAAATTCAAAATATAAAATAAAATAAATTGGAAACATTTGAAAACAATTCATTGTCATCTGTGGTACAAACATAATCTAGTTTTATTTCATGTAGTTATAAATTATTTGCACATTTATTATTTGATAATTATAGAATAAATCAATAAAAGGTGTGGATAAAATTCAAGTGGTTAATATCTACAATGCAGGCAAATATTTGAGTAGTTTGTTTTCACGTAAATACTTTTATTGACATTGAATAGCACAATTGTAGTTATGTGTAATAATGGCTTTATCAAGGCGTATAGGGAAGCCAACTGTGATATTGGGAAATAACTTGTTATTCAGTTCACCCTGCATGCCACCCTTGTACTTGCTATTTGTGTGTGCGTGTGTTTACTTTGTATTACACAATTTTTGTACTCTGATTCATGGATGCGGATTTTGATAAAATAATTCATACCAGTTTACTCTATCATGGACATATGAGCTACAATCAACAGGGTGGGGTGATGGAATTAAATTTGGGTGGATTTATTATGGAAAATGGACTAAATGGTTATTTGAGGGGGTCATAAATTATAGGTCAATTGATTGTTTTGCTAAAGGGGTGGTGGTGGTGGGGGGGGGGTTGGAGAGATGCTGCCCTACTCTCCCTCTCATTCTCCATTCACTGAAGCTGACAACTAATTAGAGAATAAAAGATAGGATTTTGTCTTTTGCCTATCCAATATCGTGTCATACTAAATGGATGGGCTGGAAGAATGTTAGACTTTATAAAACACTGGTAACATAGCAGTTTTGCCTGTCACATTTAATGCAATGATCAGCCCTCATCAGGTGATGCTGAGACTGTTTGGAGTTCTTCTGTATTTCTTTAGTCCATGGAAGATATATTACCCACCCTAGAATCCATTACATCACTTCATTTCATCAAATGACAGTCCTTTTACCTTGTGTACAAAGTTAAAGGACATGTAGGCCCTACACATGATCCCTTTGTTTTCATTTTGAAAATATAGGCCTACTGGCTAAAACATGGGTCGATAGTCAAGAAATAACATTTTGCAAAATCTGGATGTGTTCTGTTCATTGGGGCACATTTTGTCACTATCGACCTGACTACTCCCTATTCCAGAAAAATACAGCACTAATTTTTTGGGATAAAAAAAATATTATCCTGTTTTGCCAAATGAAACAGCTAAATCCTAACTAATCCTTTAGTTAGTCCTAACTGGCGATAAAAGTAAAATTTTAATATTTGGCCAATATTTGGAAATAAGGGCCAAAATCATGCGGTTTAGGGTGTTTTTCGTATGCTGTGACAATCAAGCTCAAAGACTTGTACTAAGACTAATTTGAATAATTTCAGTTTATGCATTCTATTTTTTAGAAAAGACATGTTTCATTTATATAACTCATTATTTAGTTATAGTAACACAAAAAAGTGGGAATTAGAGCAAAATTGCGGCATTACCTCAAGATTTTGAATGCTTAGACTGGTCTTTGATTTTTGTGACTCGATTGTCAGAAAACATGACAAAAATGCATGTTTTTGGCACTTTTTTCAAGAAATTGGCCAAATATTAACATTTTACTTTTATTGCCAGTTAGGACTAACTAAAGGATTAGGATTTAGCTATGTTTTATTTTGCAGAACTTGATCATATTTTTTAAATCTGGAATGGGGAGTAGATAGCATTATAGCAAATCAGTGCAGAAAATTGAAATGGGAGAAATGCATTGTGGGAAGTGATATCTTCTCTGTCTTGAGCACATGCTGATCACATGATGACAAAATATCACACATTGGACTTTATACCTGTATCTGACCAATGTGAAGAATTCAATTTTGTAGTATTACAATATTGACTATCTATATGAATGCCATCATGATACAGACTAGACTTTGACCCTGCCAGTTGAGTGTTTATCCTTGCATAATTTATTAATCAGCCCATTCATTTCCTGTTGATTGGTCCCAGGTATAAATAATTCTGTACTGGTGGACTTCAGACTTGACAATGAGCAGCCTGATGACATGTATTTGACTAACTGATATGACAGACTTACCTAACAAGGTGCTTATTTATTGATAGATCTATAGATAGACATTATGTATTGATGCACGTAATTATTCGTTTGAATTCACACAGCTGATACAAAAGACTGCTAATAATATCATTTCATAAATTGCCATATACTAATGTGTAGCCCTAATTAGCTAGCTGCTCTAATTTGTGTAATTATCATTTATGCAGATTAGCTCATTAAATATGCAAATTAGATGGAGACTAGACAGTATAATGCATCAGAACATATTATTATTAGAAACACTTTGACCAAGTTTCAAAGCAAACATTAATGCAATGATTTGTAATCAAAATTTAGGCACAAATTATGTATTTTGAGCTTTTTCAGTTGTATTAGCTCATTAATATCTAGGGCCTACATTAATTTTCAATAAAAACAGTAAGATACAAAGCAAATATAAATTATGTAAACCATGCGTCCGATTTGCTTCAAACAAAGGGCATATAATTGATAAGTGTACTTTCCCTACTCAATCAATCTAATGCCTCATATCCCACCTTAAATATGTGATAACAAAATTATCTAGAGCATTATAAAACTGAGGCTTGTAGACAGCAGCAGCTGTTTGCTGCGTGTTGTGCGGGGTGTTGTGGCATATAAATAGTGACATAAATAGGCCCAAGTAACAGTAACATTATGCTTGACTCATCAGTCTTAGTATAAAGCTAAACAAATAACAAGTGTATTTTTGAAATTATTTTTGTTTGTTTGATAAATTAGATAAATTAATTTTTCATGCAGACCATGTATGAGTAACAAAGTATATTTTTGATTACTAGTAAGTCCGAAAGGTCAGCAGGCAAAAGTGACCAAATTTTATGCTGGAGTTTAATTTACTGTGAAGTGTGAAGGTTCTGTTCATTGTTCATCCATTCTATAGACAAGTATGAACTAAATAGCTTTGACTAACAACCATGAATTTGACCTCACCTGCCCAGGATCATGATAGGGCAAAATAAACCAAAGATATAACAGGCTATTCCAGTTGAAATCCACACACCCCCTGTGGAAGACATGACCTTTGGTTTCCAGACAGGGAATGTGAATTTCCTGAATGGGTGACTGACACCCCCCCCCCCCCCCGGGCCGACCATGTGAATTCTACACTCCTCTTGTGGCAGATTTAAGGTCATGTCTTTCATAGGGGGTGTATGAAGTTAAAGTGGAATAGCCCATTTATACAGCCAAGGCAGACTTGTTGGCCCCCTGTGGTGCTCAAGATACTGAAACCTGTTTCCAACACTAATTGAAGCACTGGGTGAAAATAATATCTCATTGTACATACCAGATGATGAGCACACAATGCATGGAGTTAATTGGAGCTGAGAATAATATTAGCCTGTGCAGGGAAAGATGATTGCTATTGAATGGATAGAGTATATGGGGCTAGCATTATCACAGTTCACTTCAGAAGAAATGTGTGAAATTGGATTTTGTTATTACTATCTTATTAGCTTGGGGATATATTAAGTGGTTATTTTACTTACTAACCAGACATAAGCGATTGGGCAAGTGTCTTAGATGTGAATTCTATTGTGCCAATGCACATGGCAGAAAACAACGGCGCAAATTTCTCGGGAATATTTTTTTTATAATTTTTACGATTTCTGTCAAATTTTAATTAAAATAATTAGGCCTATATTCTTGACCCACAAATGATATCATTATATTGATCGGGAATATAACATTTTTCTTTCAAAATAACATAACTTTCTTTCCTCACATTTATATCATGTACCCTCATTATCTCAGACAAAATATGTCATTCCATATTTTCCTGTAGTTCACCCCCACATTTCTGCATTGTTATCATGTCTGGGTATGGCTCATCTGGGCCCCATGGAATGGAGATCATTAAAATGATGAACATCAAGATGTATCTGTTGTGTAGGTAGGATATCCCCTGATGTACTTCTTTTGGGATTTGTGTTGGAAATCTAAACATTTATTTCACTGTAAATATTTCAGCTGAATGTGAATGTGTGATATTGGTCTTCAGCCAATGAATCCCAATTATCAAAAAATTGACCACAATTCCTTTTATGTACCTTGTTTATGATGTGACCTATATTTGAAAGCCACAGATTAGTTCAAATATGAGTGTACTATAGTTGTGTTGCATTCAGGCTCCATGAAGTTAACACCAATATTGGCTCAAAAAGAGACCAACTGGTTTAGATTTGTTATCCCAGGTTAACAACAATTGCATGCCTTAGGGAGACTGTTGAAATTTAATTGTTCCACTAAAATAACTGGCATTTAATTAATTGTTGAATTGATATGGTTGGTCAGGCCCATTGTCAAGTGTCTGAATTCTTCTTTTCTTAAATTAATTGCAATTTCTTACCCATATGGTTACTTATGACTTGCATATAGGGAGCTGAACTTCAGGATCCAGTGAGTTATTTTGAGGGTTATTTACAGGTCACAAGCTAGAGTAGTCTAGTATTACCTGCCGTTGGGGCTACAGGACACCATCAAAGTTTGCTTGGAAAAAATGTGGATTTCCTTGGAATATTAACATTAAAAGTCCCATTTACTTCCAACAAAATATATTTTGATCAGTGTACTTATTCCTCAAACATTTGTGTAAAAATATCTTTTCCCATTTCATTAATTGTCCATGTTAAATCATATGAACTTTGAATGATATACAATGTACATGTAGTATGTAGTTTCAGCTTGCATGAATTTGTTTTGTGGATAGGTCAGTAGGTACCTCTACCTAGTCATATCCCATATGTGGTGTCACAAGTTCACCAGTAAGCCCTTGGGATGGAGTGAGTGAATTAGCCTGCCTATCTTGTCATCTCATCACTATCAGACCAAATACCATCAATCATGATAATATCCTTCCTGCTCATCTATGCTATAGGTTGTTTACTAAGTCACTTCATTATCGCTTGTATCATCATTTTGCTAATTAGGCTGCTTGCATATTCTTGCATTGTCTGGAATTGCAATGATTTTTTAAATAAGCTGTTCATAAAAAAATGACAAAAATAATCAATCTACGAAAATGCTCCCCCCAATCAAGGTATAAATAATTCAAGACTGAATTCAAGACTGAGCGGAAAAATTGATCTGAAGTGGTAGTATGAGTTTTTGTATCCAACACATGCAAAGGTCATTCTATGAATGTACAAACATTGGGGTTAAAGAACTGTGCCTGACAGATGAGCATGTCTGAGATCCAAGTGTAGTGTCAAGATTTGTGAGGTGCATGGGAAACCATCAGATAAGGTCAAAATTAGGTCATGCTCCATGTCATAGTGAACATACTCTAGTCACAGTATGATGACTTTGACCTGAGGGAGGGAGGTCAGTAGGTAGCAGAGGTGTGAGTCAAGTCCTGAACCCTGGGGGGAAACAACAGGTAAACAAGTCACTGAGCCTGACACTCCCTATGCATGGGCTCTTGGCTACACCATTCTGTAAATGGACACCCATATTGGGCACTTGCCATTATTACACTCAATACCTTGCCTGTGCAGTGTGCTAATACTTCTTCATGTTGTTTCATTTATCTATATTAATATCATAATGTATTCTTTATCTCACATTTTATAACATTGATGGGAAATAAGATGAAACTTGAACTTAAACTTGGAACTTGACACATTGTATAGCCGAGGTCTTAAAGTGTACCACTGAATTGAGATAATTTTAACCATGGATTAACTATAATGTAGGACTATCTTCAAGTCCATGTGCACTTTGTTTTCCTTGCAAACCTAATAATCAGCCATCCTGATAGTCAACTCACACTGGTATCTCACCAGGTGCATCTATTATTTGTGAAAACATGCCAGGGAGTTTTCCACAAATTGGCCAAACTGCACAGGGAGGAAGGACATGGAACACTGTAATCATAGTCTGTCGCCCTCTAGGGTGTAAAATTAAACTCTATGTGTTCTTGTGATGAAATCTGTCCTGAAGATTTTTTGCATGTTGAGATGTAGCCCTTGAATCAGTTCATCAAGCCTGAATATACACTTATATACATGTCAGATGGTATAAGTCCAGAAATTTGCTCACAGTTTTAGAAGTTGATGAGAATAGGAGGATGTCAGAGGAGGTGCAGCCGCTTTATCAGTGCAGAACTGATGAAATCCTGCACAGAAGATGAAACATCAAAAAATGCGGGTAAATTTCGGGACTTGTATGACATAACCTGACATTAAATAAGTTACTTGATCCTTTTCAGATCGCCGAAAATGCTCCAATTACTAAAGCACCGATTCGCTATGTAAATTTGTTCAATTACAACAATTTGTCCAAAGCGCAGTTCTTTAACCCCAATTTGACTGAACTTATATTTCTAACATCTTCCAAATTCAGATTCAGTTTTAATTTAAAATTAATTCCACAGGTGCAGTGTGTATTTTGAATGGAATAACCTAATATACTGGTGTAACATGTCACATAATGTTGTTAGCAGAATTCAAATCACAACTTTTTATTTACTTGTGTGTCGTTACAGGAAAACTCAAACTATACGGTGTTCAATCGCTACCCGGACGTCAAGACAGAGGTGGATCAATGGCTTCATGACCAACAGGTTCATGATATATTGATGAAAGCACCCTACTCCTTGACTGGATATAGAGTACAGGTATACAGACGCGGATCAACGACACAGTGGTTTTCAGCCGTTATTACTGGACATGATCTATACACTAGGGTAAGTTTAAACAAGAACTGTCTATAAAAAGACAATGCCATGGATGAAGATCCATGTTTTCATTTTTGTGCATTGACAATCATTTAGGACCTATAGTGCGTTAAGTTAGAACAGTGTAAAGCAACACTACAATTATTCAGCTGCCAATAGGATATTATTAGGATATGATTATGTCTGTGGATACCGTGCACATAACGACAACTCCCCAACAGCTCCCCATTTTGTGTCTGGGTGGACAGGTGGAAATAAAGTGTCTTGCCCAATGACCCTCAACCATGTGATCATGATTTAAGTTTGCAGACAATAACGACAACTCCCCAACCGCTCCCCATTTTGTGTCTGGGTGGACAGGTGGAAATAAAGTGTCTTGCCCAATGACCCTCAACCATGTGATCATGAGTTAAGTTTGCAGACAATAACGACAACTCCCAACAGCTCCCCATTTTGTGTCTGGGTGGACAGGTGGAAATAAAGTGTCTTGCCCAATGACCCTCAACCATGTGATCATGAGTTAAGTTTGCAGACAATAACGACAACTCCCCAAACCGCTCCCCATTTTGTGTCTGGGTGGACAGGTGGAAATAAAGTGTCTTGCCCAATGACCCTCAACCATGTGATCATGAGTTAAGTTTGCAGACAATAACGACAACTCCCCAACAGCTCCCCATTTTGTGTCTGGATGGACAGGTGGAAATAAAGTGTCTTGCCCAATGACCCTCAACCATGTGATCATGAGTTAAGTTTGCAGACAATAACGACAACTCCCCAACAGCTCCCCATTTTGTGTCTGGGTGGACAGGTGGAAATAAAGTGTCTTGCCCAATGACCCTCAACCATGTGATCATGAGTTAAGTTTGCAGACAAGCATTAATAACAATGCAGTGGTTTTAAGCCCTTAATATTAGATATGATCTGTACACAATAAATGCCCATATCATGCAAGCAGTGACAGCATTTGATTTTATCGCTAGTACAAACGCTGGTTGCATTTTCGCAATCGTCAAACCCAAGTAGCAAAATCACAATCGCTACCAGTGTCTAGTTGTGGCTAGCGACAACCGGTAGCAAAAAAAATTTCTTCAAGTTAACTGCTTGTGATTTGACGCTACCCTAGGGCACACTAGCGACCAATTGCTTTTCCTATAATTATAAGCGATGTGCAACATCTCTAAAATTTTGGAACTTTGAGGTCACTGTCTTCACATTTATCTGTCAATTAAAAAAGGAAATTGTAAGTCTGCGCAATATGAGGAATCACTGAAAAATAGGCACAATTTTAGAATCTGGTACGCCACTCCTCTGATGCACCCGCTGACTACTTTGAGAATGGAGCATCCTCATGGAATAAAGTGGGTGTCATGGGCAGCGTTCGAAATTTTGGTTGTCCGTTCGCCCGGGACAACTAAAAATGTCACCGGACAACCAAAAATACTGATTCGGTTGTCCGCCGGACAACCATAAATCTGTAGCCAAAACTCACCTTGTATGTGTATCTTTTAGCCGATATGGTAATATTCCAAGTACGGACAACCAAAAACTTAGACGGACAACCAGAAATTGTAACCTGGTTGTCCGTGGAACAACCATTTATTTTTCCTTAATTCGAACACTGGTCATGGGGTATAAAGTGTTGCCAAAAATAAAATCATGACATGGGTTACATGTTACTTTCTCCTCATCTTTGGGTCTATAAAGACTGAAATCCACCATGTATAATAATTATTGGGAACTAAAGGGTATGCCAAAATTAAAATCATGACATGGGTCACATGTTACTTTCTCCTCATCTTTGGGTCTATAAAAACTGAAATGAGTGAAATCCACTATCTGATCTTTCACATGACCTTGGCTTATTCCCAGCATTGCAAAGAGTAAAATGTATAATTGGGAACTAACAACTAAATGGTACCTTACTCTTAAAGTTATGCCAAAAATAAAATAATGACATGGGTCACACGTTCTTTTCTCCTGATCTTTGGGTCTATAAAAAAAGACTGAAATCCACTAAATCTGATCTTTCACATGACCTTGGCTTATTCCCAGCATTAGAGTAAAATGGGAACTAACCAAGCAAGCAAGCCACCATTAATAACAAGACAGTGAATACACCAATAAATAGGATGCATGACTTGCCTGCTTAGTTATTTCCCAGTTTGTTTATTATCATTCTGTTGAATTGCTGCTGACATTATGCCTGCAATAGATACCCATGACTACTCAATCTGGCTGACTGCCTGGCTGGCTGGCTGGCTAGGTTGAGTGGCAGGGTCATGTTTGTGTTGTGGAATTATACACATGTCACTTGTATGACCCACCCTAGGACCCCCGGGGGATGTGCGTCATGGTTGGGTCATTTACCAACCAATTAGTGACGCAGGGTAAGGTCATTTACTCAATATGTGCGTCACAACATACCCCGACAGGTGCGTCAGTGTCAGTCACTTTACCTAGGTGCGTCAATGGTTAGGCGCATCAGTGTCAGTCAAAATACCTAAATGCCTAAAATGGTGAGTCAAATTTGCGTCATGAGGACAGTCATAATCCTTAACATGTGCGTCACAATTTTGACCAGGGGCTCAGTCATTGTCGGCAAATGTCAGTCATTGTTTAGACGCACATGTGGGTCATGGTATAGTTAAATCCGACGCACCTATGTAAAGTGACTCACCACTCCCGGGGGTCATAGGGTGGGTCATACAAGTGACATGTGTATTATCATTGAATAGAATACCTGATTACACATCCAAGCTATTTTTGCATTTCTCTATTAACTCTCTTCACGCGGGTGTCGACTGCAGACGACAAGTTTCAAATTTTTTTTTTTTAAATTCAAAAATTTCAGATATGTAAATTTTCATGACCATATTTGGAATCAGCATGAAAAATGCATTAAAATGAGTACAAACAAGCCTGGTATTGATTCAGTAGTTCTTAAGATAGCTCTTGATATTTTGAGAAAATATTTCAAAATTTGAACTTTTTCCATTGAAGCGCATGACTAGCACACAGAGCATTAACCTCTTATAGTCACAAATCCCACAACAACTGCACATAGGAAATGTTTTCACAGTAAATATGCTGACTTTTCAGTAGATGGTACAAATTTCAACTAATTTTCACAAATGAACCTTAATTTTACACTTTCGTGAACTGGTCAAAACTGATCAAAATGTTGTTATATTTGACTAAATATTGATCGATTGGTGTAAAATTATTCATTGGCCATCTTGATGATTGTTGGCTATTTATATCTTGATGCAATTTGAAATCATATTTCCAGGATAACACATTTTTTTCATAGATACAATTACAAAGTGTTTATCTGTGTGAGAGAGAATTGACTGAGTCAGAGTGTACTTATCACTCAGTAGTAGAGTGAAGCTGCATGGCATCACATGGTCCCCATGATATGGGTTAGGCTTTTTGCACGTAGGCAGCCTCTATGCAACAGGAGAGAAGCTAGCTATCCCAGAATGCATCATTCCATAGTCACCATAAGCAGTATTGTGGTGACCAGTGTGGAGACATTGTGATGCATTGTATGCAGTGTTCGAATTAAGGAAAAATAAATGGTTGTCCCACGGACAACCAGGTTACAATTTCTGGTTGTCCGTCTAAGTTTTTGGTTGTCCGTATGTACAAAGGTCCATTTGGCTACAGATTTATGGTTGTCCGGCGGACAACCGAATCAATATTTTTTTGGTTGTCCGGCAACTTTTTAGTTGTCCCGGCGACGGACAACCAAAATTTCGAACGCTGATTGTATGTTCCAAATCATGGCAAGATGAAACATGGAGACAATGTCTAGTGTCTTACAAGCCTTGAAATAAGCGGGCGCGGGGAGCAAATTTACCCTCGTAAAGCCACCAATTGCTCCTGGTCCTTGTAAAATTCACATGAACCAGGAGCAATTTTCTAAAATAAATTGCTCCTGGTTACAGTTTTGCACTTGATGCAGTCGTGCTGGTATGCTGTATTGTATATGCAGAAAAGGATTTAATATTGAAAATTGCTCCTGTTTCTTCAGAAATTGCTCCTGGTTCTTGTAAAATCCCAGTGAACCAGGAGCAATGTTCAAAACAAATTGCTCCTGGTTCCAGTCTGCTTATTTCAAGGCTTGGTGTCTTATGGGCAGGGACAAGCGATTTAGGGACACATGATTTGCACTGAAAAAAAAAAGTTCCGCGCAATTCCGTGCAATTTGCTATTTTTTTCCTCGCAAATCGCCTGTCCCTGCTTATGGGGGATATTGACAGCATGCTGAGTCAAGGTCAACTATCAGCAATGGCTCATCAGGACTTCATGGAGATATTCAATAGACAGCTTGGCTATTGTGGTTAATGAAAATTGTTTGGACAAGAACCAAAACATTCATTTTTTATGGCTTGAACTAAAACCAATATGTGAAATGCATGATGGGAAGGCGTGAATTATTGTTGCCCTTTGCAACAGATTGGTGATCAAAGTTCAAGGTGTGTTTGTAACAAGACTGACTGCTGTAATTATCACAAAGGTTCAATGAATGCTGGCTGTGTACAGTGATTATCTACTAGAAGAGTTATGGCTTCATTTCTTGTTAAATATGCCAGTCACATTGACTATATCAGATCAAAATTGAACTAGGTCATTATTATTTGGAATGGATTATTTTCTCACTGATTTATTTAGCTTCAACCCACAGAAATGGAAGAAAATTCAGAATCTAGTACCCTTGGTACAAATGCCATTTTAAGGCAATGATTTTAAATGTTCAAATATGTTGTTCATTGTGGCCTGTGGACCAAAACGCACATTTACCCCCCACACACACCCTCACACACCCACCCCACACCCATGAGGCATCAATATTGAGGGGGGGGGGGGGTGATTGTATGTCAACCATCCTCCCTTATCAATATAATGGGGGAGAGAATATGTCCCTAACTCCCTACCTACCAACCACCCCATCCCCTATCCCCATCCCACACCCCTCCCTATGCCTTTTATTCAGACTTGCATGGACTCATTTCTAGGGAGTTAATTTATTGATCAAATATGATTGATAGGCAGGGAACATTTAATATTTTGATGTGCAATTTTATCATTAGAGAATTTTGCGATAATTTTCAGTTTGTGCAAAATTCTTTCTGGAAACTAAGCTAAATGTGGAACATTTTCCGTTTATATGATCATGTCACACATGTACCTGCAAATAGGGTCTGGTAAATTTTCTACGAGTTGTGTGAGTTTTCTTTGTAGGAGCATGCTCCTGTTGATTTTGTATGCCTGGTTTGTAGCATAGGTAGGGTAAATATAAGTAGGACAGGATCTTCTTATCTCTTCTATATGCAGTGTGTAGCACTAATGTGTTTTGACTCAACTACCTCATCTAACATCAGTGTATGTGGGTGGATAGAACAACACTAGTCCAATGTTATACAGAACATTTTATACTCTCCATCTTTGAGGGCAGCATAATATCCTCCAAATACACTGTGTGGTTGCTACAATAAATCTGGAGGGTCGTGGGTTTGAACCCTGCTATCATGTTGTGCCCTTGGTTTTGGTATTGGTAATTTCGCCCTGGAGATTTCAACTTAGTTGTCCAAGTTATTTATTTTTTCAATTTTTAACCGTTTCCCTTGTTTTTATGCCTCCACCGCGAGGCATACTGTTTTTGCAATGTCCGTGCTTCCGTCCTTCCGTCCTTCCGAGCTTCCGTGCTTCCGTCCGGACACTATATCTCGGGCATGCATGGGCGGATTGACTTCAGATTTTCAGGATAGGTGGGTCATGGTCAAAAACTCTGGCTACTTTTTTTTGGGTGAGGTTCAAGGTCATATACTGAGGTTAAAGGTCATTTGAGGTCAGGGGCCCATTTTCCTTATTTACCTCTTTTCTCAGAGACTAGGGGTCGCACGTTCCTCAAACTTGGTGGGTGGGTGCATCTTGACCCCAGGCAGAACAAGTTTGTATTGGTTAGTGGGTCAAGGTCACCTGAGGTCACACAGGGGTCATCTGAGGTCAAATGAGCAAAAACTGTTGTATGGCCATGATACTTGGTACATACAATCAACATTTAGAGCCAAATTTTTGGAAGGTCATTTTGGGGTCACCCAGGGGTCATCTGAGGTCAAATTAGTAAAAACTGTCGTATGGGCATGAAACTTGGTGGGTACAGTCACCATTTAGAGCGAAATTTTTGAAGGTCATTTTGAGGTCATCCAGGGGTCATCTGAGGACAAATTAGTAAAAAACTAGCATATGGGCATGAAACTTGGTGGGTACAGTCAACATTTAGAGCCAAATTTTTGGGAGGTCATATTGGGGTCATCTGAGGTCAAATTAGTAAAAACTGTCATACGTGCATGAAACTTGGTGGATACAGTCAACATTTAGAGCCAAATATTTGGAAGGTCATTTTGGGGTCATCCGGGGTCACCCAGAGATTATCTGAGGTCAAATTGATACAAACTGCTTTGTATTAACTTTTGAGTGCCACATCGCTCCCTTTGGTGGAGGCATCACGGTCGACGCTGTGCGTCGAAAACCGCGACATCCGAGAACCGCGGTCCATCTAGTTAAATTTGCCAATTAATTGACCTATGCACAAGAGGAATATATTTGTGCATTATTTTTTTTGCGGTATAGCTTGGAGCTCGAATGGCACAAAAATAAAATTTCCACTTACAGTATTACAAGACAATAAGAACCATCATCTACTACAAGTACAAAGCTAGTAGGAGGAGGAGGTTCATGACCGCTGATGATTCAAGCATTAGATGGATGGGTTTGCTGGATACCTTCCCATGATGCATTGTTGAAAACAAAGCTAGTTGGAGGAGGAGTTGAGATCTATAATTTGGTTCACCTCAAGTTCGGTAGTGACGTCAATGGTTTTTCGCGGTTGCGCCACAAGCGTGCCAACAAACCGCCTCTGTACGCGTGCGTGCACACTCAGCGTGTTAAACTTTATGCGCGCGATACGATACTGCGGCGAGCAAAACACGCACATACGTCACTACCAAACTTGAAGTGAACCAAATTATAGCTAGTTCCATATTACAAACACCTAGTAACATGCATTGCATGATGGGAAGGGAATACTTACTGTTGTGGGTTTACTTGACAGCTTTCCTGTTTTTGGAGTAATCAATGCACAATTCACAGTCAAGAGAAATCCCTTCTCACTGTAAATGAAATCCCATCATGCTAGGTTGATGACCTCACTAGCTAGTTCCACACCTACAGTAGCAAAATTGTATTAGTACAAAAGCCTCTTGTATTTTAGCTGGCATCATAATTGCTGTGCTGCACTGCTGCACATATTGAAATTGAATGGTAGATCTTAAAGCCATATATAAAAGGAGGATGCCCTCAAGTGTTGTCAAAATTCCGATCTTTATGTGATAGTAACATACATATTTAAGCCTAACTTGTCAATATATTGCCAAAATAAACGCATTACAGATTTACACTAATTCTGCAATACAAAATGTACATACGTCTACCTGATATCCAACAAGGCTGTCAAATTCTTACATAAGTTTCTTTTTAAATAAACATTGAATATAAACATTGAAAGAATTATTTATGCGCTGTATGGAACAATATATCACTTTGTAGAGATTACCTCACCAGTCAAGGTCACATGCAAGTACAATAACAAATAAATACACACCCACGTTCAATACATTAGTCAAGTAAAATGAATCAAAATTGTATGGCTTTGTTTAGGGCTAGGACACAATAGTGTTGAACTTTGTGCAGCTAAAGTTGGGCTGGAAAAAAACATGCATTTCTTCCTTTAAAAAATAGCAATTTATGCAATTTAGGGATGCAACCTTTCTGTCCAACTGCCAGAACATACACCATGGACCACAATGGCCTCATCCCAATAGCATAGATCAATAACCTCAATTAAACAATCATAGTGCAAAATTTGACCTCAAGCTTCAGAGTATGAGTTTTTGTCCCCAAATTGTCAGAGGTCATTCAGTGAATGTACAAATGTATTGGGGTTAAAGAACTGTGCTCTAATAGATGAGCATGTTGTGGATCCTAGTGATATCATTATAGCAAAATTTTAAATTTGCATAAAAAATAGTTTACCATAAAATTGTTAGGTATTGAAGGGCCTTTTAATAAATGCAGGTACTAACTAGAGCCGCTGTGGCTCTCGAGCCACATATATCGTAGGTTTTTTCTGTGATGGCTGTTGTAACTCTGGATGGGGGCGGGGATGAGGTGGGGTTGGGGCTTGGTTGTTAGGATGTTGGTGGTTACTTGTGCCTAATGCCCTACCAAAGGCTGATATCCTTCCCAAAACCTTTCCTATTGCACCACCAACTGCAAATTAGGTGTGTTTAGACGGTAGCCCACTTACAAGGAAGCCGGCAATTAAATTATGCCAGGGAAGTGAGACTAGGCTGCAAATTAAGGGAGTGTGTGTCCACACGGGACTTACTTGTAAGCCAACATGGTCTATAATGAGCCAACTCAAAAGTAAGAGTGACCTTCACTGGTAAATTATGCCATGATTATGCACAATCAGAATAGAATTGGGTCATCAAGGTCATGCTTACATGCGAGTTTACAAGCAAGTCTTGTTCACACTGGCCTTACATTCAATGTACTTCGCTACCCCGGGGGCACTTCAATATGAAATGGATATAGGTGTAGGGCTGGCACTTTCGCAGTAAGGGCCATTCGGTGAGAGCAAAATGTAAACAATATGGGGTCATTGGGTGAGAACATGACTTTTGGAACCTTTGGGTGAGAGCCGAAACAGTGTCAAAAAACCTCAAAAATCAAATTTTTAGTTCAAAAAGGCTTCAAATTTCTTTGTTTTGTCAAATAATAGGTAACAAAATCAGTGATAAATGAAAATTGCTGTTCAAATTGAAAAATAAGGGTCTTTGGGTGACAGATCAAATGGAAAAATAAGGGGCCTTCGGGTGACAGAACATGTGTTCGTAAAAAAATGGGGTTTTTGGGTAGAGCGACGCTGAAAAAGGGGGTCTTAACAGCCCTACATACGCGTTACCTCCAAAGTGAGAGTGCCCCCCGGGCTCGCTATACATACATGTAAGATATCTTACATGTAAAATCGTCACTTGTAACTTGCATGTAGCTACATGCGAGTGCGTTTAGACGGGCACTACATGCAAGTTTACATTTGAATGTAGTTACAAGCGACTTTACAAGCGATCGTCTGAACAAGCATATAGATGGGCAGTCGAGTGCCACAATAGCTTTGTTATTATATGGTTTACTTGGGGGCCAGAAACCAATCACTCCAGTGATGACCTATTATTAACTTGTTGCTTGTTTATAAATACCTTTTTTTTTGGTGGCTATATGCCCAAACCTGAGATATTTTCCCCAATATTCAGAACTTATGACTCTTATGAGTTCGTTCTGTCAATAAGAACTAGCGATCTTGATTGTACTTATCATTTCCCCCATTTCATTCTGATCAATAGGCCTACTGCTGAAAATTCTGATCAATTGACAATTTTTAGAATGATTCCCTCAATTCATACTACATGTTCCATTGGCATTCATCAGTTCAAACTTGGTTCAGAAGCTTACCTTTTCCACCAACACAACTCAAAATACACATCACGAATAGCAAAAATTACAAACACAAATCACCCAACAAATCTGTCCAAATCCATCAAAATATTATCCAGTTCGGATGTGAAGACATATTCACATTGTTGCAATACCTCTTTATCTCAAACAAAGGTTAAGTTGTTACATCAACTTACATCATAAAACTGGTTTCAAAAAGACTTTTGACTGTTTGATACAATCAAGATAATTGCACTATGATCATTTTGTTCAGATATCTCCCCTTTCGCACTGAAACAATACCATAATATGTTTTGACAGAGAAAGTCACTGACCTGGTCAAGTTCATATTCATATATACCACAGTCCCTATAATCTGTGGGTATGTACAGTGACACCATCTCCGTAAAGGCTATCGGTCACCAGCATAATACCAATCATTGCTCAAATTTGACCTCATCTTTTGGAATATGAGTTTTTGTACCTAGCACATTCAAAGGTCATTCAATTATTGTACAGAAATATTGGGCAAAAGCACTGGTGCGATGGGGATTGATGTTAGTGTTACTACTGAATATTAAACAGACTCTCCCAATGGTCACCCATTCTTACAGGGCCTTCTCCTCTAAGGTTTACTATCTCCCGGTACTATCTATACCCTGATGAGGCAAGCAAATAGTTAGTGACATATTCCTCAAGTACTAGTAATATCTGTCTTTAAAGCTCTTAAACAAACGTTTTGTAATGAGTCAATGGGGTAAGCCTACAGTACCACACGCTTACAACAACTGGGCACTTTACTCGAGGTATAAATACCCAGTTTACTCGAGTTAAATACCCCTCTCGCAATACAGCTAGTGTGAAAGTACCTTCGCATACTTACAACTGAACACCCCTTAGCTAGTGTGAACACCACTCCCTTCATTACAAAACAGCCACACCAATCCTGCCACTAATATAACAGCTCCTTTAAAACAAACGTCCCATATTACGCACAATTAAGAATAACACAAACAGCACCCACTCACCTTACAGCAGCTATCACACAAGTCATCTACAAAACTTTCTGAGTTCAAAGTAACTAAATTATTTGGTTACAACTTCCTACAACCTTGAACTTGGTTCAAGTCCATTCAATCAATATCACATTACTTACTGCACTTACAACTCCTAAAATCCCTACTGGTATTTCACTTCTAGTAAACACCTTTCACTACTCCCTAGGGATCATTGTGCATTCACAACCTTATCAATCCATATGTTAATACTCTCTCCATTAATCTCCATCAACTGAAAACAAACAATTTGGCCAAGTTCAACTAAACAAACTTACCAATTCCCACTGCAAATTCCAATTAATATTAACCCTTGAAACTCCACAAAAACCAGTCCAAACATTCATTAACACCACATTCATTAAATCATCAACTCCTCCCAAAACACATTTTTCTACCCTGTCACGCTCCACTACACAAATCGCAATTGAAAAAACAATTCAATATCCATTAATTACTACACCACAATTTATCGAAACCTAATACCATGTACCCAAGCACTCACACTATTTCACTGAAAATGAAGTAAGCTCGTGGCCACGTACAAATTCAAGTATCGTAGGAGGATAGCCTCCCTACGATAAATAAAATAAAGCAGGACTGAATAAATTTGTTTGCATGCAGGGTCCATAAAAAATCCACAGGCTTATAATGCAGAATGCACAAGCCAGGCTATAGCATGTAAAGAGGTGACATACTCATTCATTAAAAGAAAAAAGAAAATTGCAAAAGCATTATAAAAAAAATACTGAACTTTTGAATTGCAACTCATCATTCAAATCCATTGGGAATATTTGTGTATTAAATTGATGTGAATGACATCTAAAAATAAAACCCATTAGCGTCTTCAGTTGCTCACTTGCTATTTCATCTTTCATGAAAATAAATGGTTGAGTGTTTTATATAGAACATTCAAGGCAGGCAACCAATGTGGCATAATAAAACGTGTGGAAATAGTAAAGTAATTGCACTTTATCTTATGTAGCATTCAACATGTATGATCATGTAATCCTAGAATTTCATTTAAGGTGACGACAAAAACAAATCCTGTTTTACGGTGGACTATCTTGCCAAGTTGAGGGTCTGTCGGTCAGCCCCCCCCACTTTTGAAGAGGCTAAATGAAAAAAAAATCACAGAAAGGTTGAAATTTTAAAAAAAAAGTTATCAAATAAAATCTTTTGCAAACATATTTTGACAAATTTATGAATTTTCCCCTAAATATTTAAGGCTAAATAAATCCTATGGCCCATTTTTCCCAGTTCCTAGTAATGGCATATTCCTGGTAAACAATGATGTCTTAATTACATCTATGGGATATATTTAATAGATCTGAATGAATTTATTATGTTGTCCTGATGTTTTAGTGGTTAACCACCCCATTGAATACATCTAGCATTGTTGTTTATGTGCCAAGAAGTGCTTTCCACTGTGAGGTTTATTTTGGGTGGCTATCAGCCAACTCCCTTCCAGGAATGTGCTGTGGTTTAGGGATCATTATTACTTCCAAATATATTGAAAATGTATGGTTATACAGCCCTATGTATAATTATATGGTAAGTTGCATGATATTGTGTGCACTAACACTTGCACAGAATTTTGTGATTATAAACCCAATCATCATGTTGTGCTAAATTGATGGCTTGCTAATTAGTGAAAAGACAGTGAAAAAGTGTTAATTAGTCCCAACTTGCTGAAAACAGTCGCTATTACCATTAAATATTTGAAATGCATTTTCCAATTAGGTATGCACCATGTGACTTCTAGTTTTAGGGGGCTGGAAGTTGATGTTTAATATGGAATTTATTATTTTTTTACCACTTTGGAAAATATTTCAAAATATTACCGTACTGACGCGAGTATAGTCCCACCTTCGAGTAAAGTCCCAACCCCAAATTTTCGAAAAATTTCAGAAATTAAAAAAAAAAATTCAATGCATTTTGAAATCATTAAGGGCTGGGGTATGAGCGTTTGGACAGTATTTATTTTGGGACATTAGAGCACATCAGACATATCGAATTGCATTCTGAATACGAAGAAAGTCATTCTGATATCAAATAATTTTGATTTTTTGAAATTAGCAATTTAATACACATTTTATGGCAAATCATTAAAATTGATATTTTTGATATTTAACAGTACTTGAAGTAAACTTTATAAATCTGATGATTTATACTTAATGTGTATGTAGGTGGGATGAAAAGTTTACGATCAATTGAAAATTTTGACCTTTCAGTATTGAAGATATGGATTTTTTTCCTGAAACACCGGTCTTTTTGGGAAAAAAATCCATATCTTCAATATGAAAGGTCAAAATTTTCAACTGACCGTCGGCATTTCCTCCCTCAAGTACATACACTTTAAGAATATATCATTAGATTTATATAATTTACTTCGAGGACTGTTATATATCAAAAATTTGAAAAATATCAATTTTTATAATTTGTCATAAAATTTGTATTATATTGTGATTTTCAAAAAATGAAAATTATTTGATATCAGAAATACATGCTTCGTATTCAGAATGCAATTCGATAGGTCTGAAGTGCTCTCATGTCCCACAAAAAATACTGTCGAAACACAATAAATGCTCCTTTTAGATCCCTTAATCAGAGATGCCAATCTTCCGATTTAAATCGAATTCCGATTTTTTGTATTTTTCCAAAAAAATCAGATTTTCTAAAAAAAATAAAAATTTTTTTTTTTAATTTTCAAAAATATTTTTGGCCACAAAAGCAAGTTATAGACCCTAAATTACTTGTTATTCAATGTTGGAAACCATAGAAATACTGCTATTAAAAAAAAAATGCCAATTTTATTTTACAAAGTTGGATAAAGTTGTACATTTTGATTCCTTTTGCTTCTATTGAACAGTCAGGAACACATTGAATTAATATACATTGCTAGCTGTTCAGTAGCAGTAAAAGTAATTAAAATGTACAACTTTATCCAACTTTGTAAAATAAAATTGGCAATTTTTTTTGTTTTGAAGTAGCAGTATTTCTATGGTTTCCAACATTAAATAACAAGTAATTTAGGGCATATAACTTGCTTTTTTGGCCAAAAATATATTTTGAAAATTTAACAAAAAAAAAACACATCCAGAGGGCGTTGCGATACGTTAAGACGTCTCTGGATGAGCTGAAGAAAACCTATCAAAATACTGCGTTTTACAAAACTATAAGTACGTAAGATTCTCACCAAACTACTGCAGAGACACTGAGGACAAATGTGAGTGACATTTTTTAATCATTTGGCTGAAAAAAACCCGTCAAAATAACTGTTATCTGTTGTCAGCTACATGCATGCTACGAGCTTGTTGTCGGCATAGCGTACTAGCATTGTACAGTGTATAGCGGAAGGTGACCTTGATACCATTGGTGCTGATCCGTGATCCGAGGCGCACAATATGAATAACAATATTGCTAACGTGACTGATCAAGATACGGCACTTACCGTTGTAGGTCCAATGTTCTTTAAAAACAACGATATAATCACACGTCAAGATGAAGATTTAACTGTATTGGAGGTGTGCTTAGCAGCCGAATCTGTGTCAGGCGATAATACGATACGGGGCGCTCAGCGCATCAGAAACCTATGGCGGATATATGCAATGAACGCTGAAATACGAGACAAACTCCTTGTTGAGGGAATAACGCTACGCGGACTGTATGTTGATATACTCTCAAATAACCCATACGCCAAAAACCCCAACAATCCTACCACCAGAGTAACAGTCAGTAACGTACCGCTGGCAGTCGACAATGAAAATATTAGGAGCAAGTTCATCAGTATGGGCTATAAGCTCACAAGTAAAGTCTATCATGATCGATGCCGTGATCCTGAAGGGAAATTGACTCGTTTTGTGACTGGACGGAGATATTTTTACATGGAAAAACCACCCCAGCCATGTCCGCAGACAATCCAATTCGGACTTTTCAAGGGAAGAGTCTTCCACCGCGAACAAACTCAGTACTACCACGCCGAACAAACCCAACCACCTGAACGCAATCAGTCCAGAAACGATGCTGAATCAATACAACAAAACATGGATGGTAGCTATAACGATGAAACTATAGGCCTATCAGATAGTCAGAGTATTCTCGCAGCTTTTCCGAATTCGGAAGTTCGCACCCAGGTACGCACTTCAAATGCTTTCGCTGTGTTAGCTAATGACATTGAAAGTGATGACCAAAGTGATAGTCTGACAGCGGACACAGTTGGTAGTAGTGCTTCTGAAACAGCTGTTGATAACTCAGACTGGGATGCTGAAGAAAACAGTGATGATTCTCAGGCTGAGTCTACCTTCCTTGAAGTAGATACTCCAATGGATACATCCACACCTGAAAAACAATCAAATGATACCGAAAATAACCCAAAACCCACACCCTCTTCTCGTGAGTCTTCATTCCGGTCTACACGTTCTGGCCGAGGGCGGACGCCAGAAGTGATGAAAGTCGAACATTTGGAAACAAGATCAACCGAATCACGAACTATATGGGTGGCAGCACTACGTCTTCTCCTGCTTTTGATGACGCCGATTTAATGATGACATTGGAAAAAAGAGGTCAAGAGTGTCACCAGGACAAGGAGGACAGAAAACAAAAACACAAAAGGCTAATAAAAAGCCTGGAAAACGTTAAATGATGTTTATCTCTTTAAAAAAAATCTATAAAATCAACCTTATGGATAAAGTAAAATACATTGCTTTAAACGTTAGAGGCATTAGAGATAAAACGAAAAGACAAGCCGTTTTAAATGGATAAGTAACCAAAAAGCAAACATCTGTTTCTTGTCCGAAACATATATCACTCGTGATATAGTTGATAATGTTAATACTGGATTGGACTGGTTTCTGTTACCATTCTTATGGAATTAAACATGCTAAGGGCGCAAGTCGTATGCGTCTCTATCCTAGTGAAAAACAATATACCATTCACATTTCTAGCTGAAATATTGAGTGAAGATGGAAGGAAACTAATTGTTAATTGTGACATAGGTGGTACTAAATTTTCACTGATTTCAATATATGCACCAAATAGTAAAAAGGAGAGGGTAAATTTCTTCGCTGATGTTAAACGTTGTCTTAACGATATTGAATTGCATAATATAATAATGGGTGGAGACTTTAACACAGTGGTTGATAAACATCTTGATAAAAAAGGAGGTCTCCCTGCGGAGACACATTCAAGTAAAGCTTTAACAAAGCATTTAATTAATCATTTTAACCTTTTTGACCTCTGGCGAACTCAAAATCCTACAAAACAACATTTTACTCATAAACAGGTCAATCCTTTAATTCTTACTAGAATTGATTTTTGGTTGATTTCTAAAAAATTACAAACTGATATTACTTCAAGTAATATCATTCCCTCTATTCGAACTGATCACAGAGCTATAACCTTTGAATTTCATGTGAAACAGATTAGTAAAGGTAAGGGCTTTTGGCGCCTAAATACTTCAATATTAGATAACAAAGAGTATCAAGATGGCATCATTGAATTAATTGATAATGTTACTAAAGAATATGCACATTCAGAGATGGAGAAAAGGTTATTGTGGGATCTCTTGAAAATAAAATTCAAAGAATTTTCCATTAAATTTTCGTGTAAGCTATCACGTGAAAGAATGAGCGAAGTGACATGGCTTCAGACCCAACTGGAGGTGATTGAAAAGGAAATTGATCAAAATGATAAAGATGCCAATTTAAATATACGATATGAAGAAATTAAAATAAGTTAGAATCTCATTATAATTATGAAGCAAAAGGTGCTCAAGTGCGATCTAGAGCTGAATGGATTGAAAAAGGAGAAAAATCTACCAAGTATTTCCTTGGGTTAGAGCAGAGTAATGGAAAAAAGAATGCAATAGACTCATTACTTATAGAGGGCAAAGAACTTGATACAACTAATGATGTATTAAAAGAATGTGTAAGATTTTACAAATGCCTCTATACCACGAGAGATATTGAAGATGGAAAAATCAATGAGTATCTAAAAAGCACCATCCTAGATTCAATTGTTTCAATGAAGACAAGATACTTTGTGATAAAAAACTGACGCTGGAAGAATTATACTTGACAGCTAAGTCAATGAAAACAAACAAAGCTCCTGGACCTGACGGTCTTCCAATTGAGTTTTACTTAACTTTCTGGAATTACATAGCAAAACCTATGCATGACTCTTTTGCAGAATCCTTTATAAAGGGGGAGCTTTCTGTTACTCAAAAGCGAGCAATTATTAGACTCATTTACAAAAAGATGATAAAAACTTCTGAAAAACTGGCGTCCCATAAGTCTTCTGAATACTGATTATAAAATGTTAACGCCTGCTCTTGCTAAAAGACTTCAACATATTCTACCAAAAATAATAAATTCAGATCAATCTGCATATATTAAAGGGAGATTCATAGGACAGAACATTAGATTAGTCAATGATATCATTGAGCTGTCTCAGGAACAAAATACCAGTGGAGCTATATTATTTTTAGACTTTGAAAAGGCTTTCGATAGCCTAGAAAGAAATTTCATATTTGCAGTTTTGGAAAAAATTAATTTTGGCTTCAATTTCGTAAACATGGTTAAGTGTATATATAGAAGGTGCTTTAGTTGCGTTACAAATAAAGGTTGGAACTCTGAATACTTCAATATCTCGCGTGGTATTCGTCAAGGTTGTGCCTTATCCGCACTCCTTTTCGCATTTCGTGGAGTGTTTAGCATGTAATATAAGACATAATAAAATATTCATGGTTTCCAATTATCCGAAGACAAAATACCCTCCAGTCTAGTAGACTTTGTCACAGAGGTAAAAATTAGTCAGGTTGCAGATGATACCACCATTTTTACAAAAGACGCTCATTCGACTTTAGAAGCTATCCGTGAAGTAAATCGTTTTTTTTTTTTTTCTGGGCTTCAATTAAATATGACAAAAACTGAAGGTATCTTGTTGAAGGATGACCCAGTTCAAACAGAAATGGTGCAAATTAAGTGGACTTCTGGTCCTGTCAAATCCCTTGGTATATACTTTGGACTTGACAAACTGGAAATTCAAAAACTAAATTGGGAATCAAAGCTAGATAAATTAAGAAGGTTGCTCTCAGTATGGAGAAAAAGAGACCTGACATTATATGGTAAATCAGTTGTACTAAAATCACTGGCCTTATCGAAACTATACTATAACATGAATGTGATTGTAACACCTGAGTATATAATAAAGAAAGTTGAATTAGAAATATTTAACTTTTTATGGAATGGTAAGAAAGATAAGATAAAAAGAACATGTATGATTGGAGACTATGCTGAAGGAGGTTTGAGAATACCCGATATAAGATCACAACACGAAGTATTATATTGTAATTGGGTTAAACGACTTACCGACAGTGAATACGCCGAAATGGAAAATTATTCCACTCTATTACCTTAATCATTTTGGAAATGAATTGTTGATATTTAAAATGAACTTTGAGACCTCGTGTCTGTTTCCTATATTGAAATCGAAACATATCTCAGAATTTTATAAAAACGTAGTTGAATGTTGGCATAAATCACACACTGTATATACTCAACCAATTTCTGTAGAAGACATCAAAAAGGAAATTATTTGGGGCAATAAATACATAATATGTGACAGGTTCTGTCTATTTATTAAACATTGGATAGATAGTGGAATTGTGTACATTAATGATATTTGTAATTCAAAAGGTCTCTTAACACCCAATTCAATAAAGCAGAAGTTGACTAAAAGAACAACTTTCTGTGTGAATATAAGTTAATATTGCAAAGCCTTCCTAGAAGATGGAAGACGACTCTTAAGACAGGTGGAAATAGAAATGTTGTCATTGATAACAATTCATTATTCTGGAATGCAAACTGGTATTCATGTCAAAACATTAGTAAGATATCTTCTAAGATAGTATATTCTTTTCTTGTTAAAAACAAAGTAACCAGATGCTATTGTGAACAATTTTGGAATTCATTGTTTAAACAAGAAAAAGATTGGTCAACAATTTGGCTAAGCCAAACAAAAAATATTACTGATAATTCCAAAATGGCTGAATTTAATTATAAAATTTTGCACCAAATTCTACCTTCCGGGAAGCTGTTAAAAAGATGGCATCTAGTTAACTCAGATCTCTGTATACTATGTGAATCAGTAGACGACTATGAGCATATGTTTATTACATGCATGCATGTTAAAAACTTTTGGCCCAAAATAACCAACCTTGTCCAAAAGACATTCAATTTGATTTTGGACATAAATTTTGAAACTATAATAATTGGAAACCAATTAATTACGAATAATGATACACTACTCAAGTTTATTAACATGGTCTTGACCATAGCAAAATACACAATATTTAAATCATGGTGTAAGAATAAATTAGATAAAAATCTGTTCAAAAACGTTAACATATTTATGTACTTTCTGGCAGATCTAAAACGTCATCTTGAAGTGGAGATCTGTCGGAGAGGTTGCTACATAAACATGTTAAAACAATTAATAAACTGCATATAATACAAAAATCAGGTTCATAAGGTTACTGACACCCCAAGAATAAAATAAAAAGAAAATAATACTCGTAGACATGATAGTCAGAGGTAACAGATCTGTATCAATAAAAAAAAATGGTAATGATATCATGATCATGCTATTCTATGTTAAAAGCTTTAAATACTACATGTACAATGAAAATCTATCTACCAACAAAATAAATAAATTAAAAGTGAAACATTGAAAATATATTGTATGGATATACAAACTATCAAGTAAAACATGTATATAGATTATCATACGCTATAAAAATGACAGTGTAACAAGGTATCCTTTTTGATTTTAGGAAGAAGGTGAAAGACCATAAGACCCTGCACTTTTCTTAGCTAAAATCATTTGGAAGATGCAATGATCATATACGCTTATAAAATAAGTTGTCAATTAATTGTGAAAAAACCTTAAAGTCTTATTCTACTATATGAAGTGTTATAAAGTGATTCTCCTATTGTATTGAAGTGAAGTAATCTAAGAGCAGGGGTCTGGTGGTTCATCTTGATGTACTTTTCCCCCCACCAGTCCCAAGTACAGGGAATAAAACACACTGGAAAAAAAAAAAAAACAAAAACAAAAAAAAAAAAAAAAACATGTATAATAGATAGTCTTCAATACTGCTATCTAGGCTTGTTTTCTCAAAATAACCTTATTTTTTAATCCATTTGAATGTAATTTTACCCTCAGAAACGGTGTCTCCTGCAGTGTAAAATGTGTAGAAACCCTCTGGCTTTGGGGGGCTTTGCCCCCTTCACCCCCACCGGGGCTTTGCCCCTCGGACCCCCCCCAGGGGCCCTTAAGCGGGCCCCTGGACCCCCCGCCGTGGGGGCGAAACTTGTCGCCGCTCCCTACGCTCATAGCAAATTTCAGATTTTTTTTTTTCATAACCCATTGGCATCTCTGCTTAATAGAGCATGACATGAATACAAATTATCAATTTTCATATTAAAAATACAAAACATCTTGAAATTTTTTTTCTTTTAGTTCAAGCATTTAGGTCTAGGGACACTACAAAACCGAAAAAAAAAAAAATTATTAAAAAAAACCAATTTTTTGTTGTTGAAATTCAAGTATAGTCCCACCCCCGAATTTTAAAAAATGTTCACCCAAAAACGGGGTGGGACTATACTCGCGTCAGTACGGTAAGTGAACACTCATAATAATTCAAGTGTTGTTGTGGTACTCTAGTCTCTAGGGGGTTTGTCCCTCAGAATCTCACATTTAAAAAAAGAAAAGGGGCCTCCTCCTTTTCCTCGTCCCACTGTTGGAAAAGACCATCAAAAACTAATAATAGTCTCCCTCCCTCCCTCCCTCCCCTCCCTCCCTCCCCTCCCTCCCTCATCAATTCATGAAAACCCTCCCTCCTTCACTTACACTCCCTCGCTCCTTCCCTCCCTCATCAATTCATGAAAATCCTCCAGATAATAATAATAATTGCTGCCTTTTAGTACACAGTATGTAGGCGGTGAAAAATATTAATAGTCACAACTTGCTGAAAACAATTATGGTTTGTATCCAATTAAAATAGTTTGCCCTTTTGATGGATATTACAGTCACAATCAGAGTCACAAGTGCCTCACTCTATGCAAAACAGGTTGCCCTTTAGATAGTACAGTGTTGCTGTAAACAAATCTCACATAAAAACAAAAGCTGTGTAGGTTAGCTAACCTTTGTATGACACAGGTTATCATGTGCAATCTGGGTGTTGTCTTCTTCCTTCCTTACACATCACACTCAATTGCGCTATTCCAGTTGAAATCCATACACCCCCTGTGGAAGGCATCACTTAAATCATCCATGTATTAGATTTCAAACGGAGTCACCCATTCAGATAACAACGTTTTAAATTCACACCCCCAGTGTAGAAGATCAAGTTAATGTGTTCCATAGGGGGTATGGATTTTAACTGGAATAGCCCACTATGCCTTGAGTAATGAGATAAGACAGTCTAGTATGATGTGGAGGAAGAGAGTAATGATCGCTGCAAACCGCATGAGTGACTGTTTTGTAGCCCACAAATATCAGGACGGAAGGTGATCTATGTAAGCTAGGTGCATGATTGGCAAGCAATGAGAGTATTATAAAGCTTTGTGATTTAATTTAGGTATCAATTCTAGCATGCTTAGTAATTTGTCACTCAGAACAGATATTCAGAATCTCCCAAATTTTAGCATGATGATGGGTTGTATCACAGCAGGAAAAAGTGGGCAATACGGGAAGCTTATTGCCGGGAAATTTTTGGTTTTTGACCAAAAAAATAAAGAAATACATAAGGGAAAAATATGTCATACTGGAGGGAAATTTGATAAAACTGGAGGGAAATTCTGGATTGCTTGCAGGGAAGAAAACATTTTTTCAGCCTGTGGGTTGTATGGTAGCCCCATCGGGATAGCATTCAGGCTGGATGTTCATAAATGGGCTGGATGCTCATAAAGTTTGTGAGGGCCAAAGACACTGTGGCTATTTCACCAAAGTCCACTGGGCATTCCACCCCTACAAGTTAATTTTGAAGAGCCCCCCTTGCTTAGTATTTGGTCTGCAGGGGTAGTACTGCTGGGGGAGGGGGTCCATGACCCCTAATTTTCACCAGTTGGACCCATAAAAAATTGAAAAATTCTCATGTAGTAAGGAGCCCTTCCTGTACCCCATAGTTTAGAGGCTCATGCTACCCTTGATTGGAGAGTGGTTAAAGCTGAAATAATATTTCATTAATATACACAGAATATATAAGATAATTGAAGAGACAGAATATGCCCATCATTATCCTATCATTTATTTGTCCACATGCCTCAGCCATCTGGCTTGCACATAACACATTTGACTGTGAACATGATATAGCAGAGTTGATTTATTTTCCTTGTGGCAAAATATTTTTAGGTCACAAAATGGGGACAACATGGATGGCCATTAATAGAAACTAGATTATGTTACCTGGGTAATATCCATCTGTTTACTGTTAGAAATAAATTTACTGTGCCTTCATCTATGCATGATCTATGCAACATTGCTCAATGTAATGCATTCACATTGACATTTGGACCATGCCCCTGGAGCTTAGGTTGGGGCAAGTTGCTAGGAGTAGTACAGTGCAGTGTGGTCAGCGTAATACACATGTCACTTGTATGACCCACCCTAGGACCCCCGGGGGATGTGCGTCATGGTTGGGTCATTTACCAACCAATTAGTGACGCAGGGTACGGTCATTTACTCAATATGTGGCCACAACATACCCTGAGGGGTGCGCCAGTGTCAGTCACTTTACCTAGGTGCGTCAATGGTTAGGCGCATCAGTGTCAGTCAAAATACCTAAATGCCTAAAATGGTGAGTCAAATTTAAGCGCATGAGGACAGTCATAATCCTTAACATGTGCGCCACAATTTTGACCAGGGGCTCAGTCATTGTCGGCAAATGTCAGTCATTGTTTAGACGCACATGTGGGTCATGGTATAGTTAAATCCGACGCACCTATGTAAAGTGACTCACCACTCCCGGGGGTCATAGGGTGGGTCATACAAGTGACATGTGTATAGGTTCCGCCAGAGAAATTCCAACGATTTTACTCTTGATCAAAGTCAGGAGTTTAAGCCAGCTGGGTGTAATCTCAGTGAATATTAATGATTCTTGGGTCTTGCCATAGCCCAACCCTGAGCCAGACTGTTATTTTTTGCAAGTCATGTTCTGTTGCCTCCCATTCAGTGAGTGAGCGATTTAAGGTCAGACATTTTGTCTGACCCTGGATAACCTTTACCTCTGCCAAAGTACAGCCTTCTCAACTACTGTGACTCCTAACCCCTATAGTATAAACATCCTACAGCTTCTTCATAATAAAAAGCTGACCAGATATTAGGAAAGAAATAGCTTCAGTGAACCAAAACTTTGCATGTTTGTACCCATGCATGCTCCCAACATATGTATCTTGTAATATGACTAAAATTATCCATCAACAAGGAATAGTTATCCCTATAAAATTGCATTTAGGGTTGGCCTATTTTTGGCACTGCAAGTTGCAGGTAGGTAGTTGTTGAACCAGGAAACATACCCCCTAGCCAGGCCCATAGGTGAAGGTGTGTTTGGCAAAGTATAGACACTGCATCTATTGTACTGTATGGAGCCTAGAGTTTCCATCTATCAACAACAAACTAGGGATCACCTACAATGACACACTGATAATTTGGTACAGGGTGGAATAAACAGTACTCCATTAGCGTGTTTATACTGAGCACCTCGCATTACCGCGAATTCACCTCTACTGGGCTGAAAATGCAGGGTAACGATTCTCTACGCACGTTAATACGAGGGAAGGCGGAAGTATCAAAAAACTTTTTGTGACCTTAGGGTCAGATTCAGGACACTCGCGGAGATATTTCATGTTGTTCTTTAGGGATTTTTGCAATTGCTGCATGGTGGCTTCGGGGCTGAATTGTTGCATTACAGCTTCTGTCATCTTTTTATGAGCATCAGCATTGCGTCTAGTCCTCACGACCATGTCTTGCCACTGATAAAATTAGAAACGCAACCATATATCGTTCGACCAAATAATGGACGCTGTATCAGACCCCGTTTCCTTTTCAGACATGATTTAGGAGCTACCACGGTCAGGTAATGAAATTTAAAATAGCAATTTAAAATATATTATCTGTGTCAGATCGTGAGAATGAACCACACACACCACATGAACTCCGTGCGAAATATTCGATCTGGTATAACCTTTCGCTTACGAGACTTCCGGTACCACTCGCAAATCGTCACCCGATCTGTTTCCACTGCAAACGTTACCTCGTATTCCCCGCTATTAACCACCTCAAAAGGTGGTTGACGGATTCACTCGCATCACCGCAAGATTCACCTTCACCCGCATCACACGCGCATTCACCTTCACCCGTACTGTTTCTGCTGGGGCCGTTACTGCGTATTCCCTCGCATCACCCGAATTAACTCGCATTCACCCGCAACCGTTTGCTCAGTAGAAACAGGCTCCATGTCACCTTAGTTGCGGTCACATTGTGGGACATACGCCCAGCGGAACTTGGTCGTATTTACCCCTCTCTATCTCCTATCTAGGCCCCCTATAATGTTATTTACCCCTCTCCATCTCCTATCTAGGCCCCCTATAATAGTATTTACCCCTCTCTGTCTCCTATCTAGACCCCCTATAATATCATTTACCCCATTTCCATCTCCTCTCTAGGCCCCCTATATAAATATTATTTACCCCATTTCCATCACCTCTAGCCCCCTATAATATTATTGGTCCTTCATCTCTAATCTTCCAGTATTGCAATATCTACAGTTGACAAGATCTTGATGTAAACAGGAAGCTGTAGAGAGGAATACAGATGCAGGCTGCATAATGCATGAGTTTGCATGCATTATATGCATAATTCATGAGTTTGCCTGCATTATTATGCATAATTCATGATATAGGGGAAAGAAGAACCTCACATAGCACACTAGCGAGTTAAATAAATACATTATTCCTAGACTTGCTGTAGTCTGTCCAGTATTGTGTTGAATTTGACCTACACCCAAATGCATGGATCTTTCACAAATGGAGCAAAGGTTATTATACAGGCTGTATCAAAATGATAATTTTTTTTCATCTGTTCTCCGTCTGTTTTTTATGTTTTTGAAATGCCTGCACTTTCCAAATGTACCATCAGATCAGCATGAAATGTAGGCAGGGTTGTGACTACGTCGGTTGGCGCCAGACAGCAGTACACACCACTAGTAGTTGCTGACCGGTACTCAATCAAAATAAGCTTCTTTCCGACGGGCACAAAATTGAGCAAATATTATATGATTATATTTAGACTTATGTAAATATCAAAAATCTAGGCCAAAATCAGCTAGTTTTCACGTCCACATGCATATAAAACTGCAATTTGCAGCGACATTAATGCCGCCGTAACATTGACTTGATTGGTCACGGTAGCCATTTTGTATCACAGCGCGTTGCGCAATTTTGCGCCAAGAAAATCGTTGGACTCTGCTCATGGTAGACCATACTTCTGTTGAACAAGATCATTTAGAGAAAGATGGAACATGACATTACCACCCATTTTACCTTTCCTGTCTAAAGTCCGATGTATACTCCACTTCGCGACCGCGATTTCAAGCAGGCCGCAAAGAAATTTTACGACTTCCGCAAAGGAATTTCCTTGACGGAGCAGGTTTCTTCGCTTCGCGGAGAGTTGGATTTGGTTCAACTTTTGGGTGGTAGGCCAGCGAAGTTTCTATATGAAAGCACAGAGCGGGCAACAATTCTTTGCGATACTTGGCGATATTTTGATGAAGTATACATGAATGCCTTAATTTTTTCATCACAGCTTCTCGCGAAGTGGCAAAGTGGAGTATACATCGGACTTAATGCATCCTGTGAATCATGTTCCACCTTTTATTGAATAGACTATAGCTAGAGTATTATGTTGTGACATGTTGAGAGTATTAGAGTATTTGATTTATGGTTGGTTGTCTTGACTTGGCTAATCTGCTTGTTTGGATGGCATAGATGTGGTTAAGGTCATGTAAGGTGAACAGGATAGCATGATGAGTAGTGAGAAAGGGTTTGCTATAGTGTATGGGTTCAAAGGACCAGATTGAAGTCCGATGTATAATCCACTTCGCGACCGCGATTTCGCAGGCCGCGAAGTAATTTGCGAAGTGGAGTATACATCGGATACTCCACTTCACCACTTCGCGAGAAGCTATGATGAAAAAATTAATTCGCAGCTTCGCGCGAAGGCATTCATGTATACTTCATCAAAATATCGCCGAGTATCCCGAAGAATTGTTGCCCGCTCTGTAGAAACTTCGCTGGCCTACCCCCCAAAAGTTGAACCAAATCCAACTCTCCGCAAAGCGAAGAAACCGTAAAATTTCAGCGGCCTGCGAAATCGTGGTCGCGAAGTGGAGTATACATCGGACTTTAGGATTGTGTCTGCCTGAATCATGTGAATCAATCTGAGGGCTTAGCATCCCACAATATAAGCTAAATAGTAATAAATAAATAAATAAATAAAGTAAAAGATTACAAAAGAGCATTACCACCACCCCCCTTAATATTTTGTGACCAACCACCACCTGTTAAAATACTCTTGCAGTATCCTATGGAGGACAACTCATCAAGTACTAGGCCTACCAACAGAAACAGTAAACTCAAAATCAATTGTGAAGGGCCAAAGGGATATCAAATAATCTGGACTTTTCAATTGGGAAAAACTCAAAGATCAACCAAGGTGTGCTGTTTCCCAAACTCGAATCATTGCCTAAGTGTTTCTACCGGTAAAGGTTGCCGATGATGCAGATCCAGGCCCGTACGCAGGATTTTTTTTTTTGGGGGGTGGTGATTTTGAAAAAGTGGACTTTTTTCCAGGGGGGGGCGATTTTGTGAAAAGTGGACTTTCTTCCCAAAATTTGGACCTTTTTTGACCAAAAAAGCGTAAAAAAACTCATTTTTTTGGTTCGCTACGCTCGCAAATTATAATTTTTGGGACTTTTTGTACACTTTTGCCAATTGGGGGGTGCGACCGATTTGGAACAATACTGATAGCCCCAGCCCTATATATTAAATAGTAGGCCTCTTTCCCTTCTTTATAAGCCTTAGGCGTGTGTTGAACTGTATACAATTTAGCTACATTGTGTGGCATCTGTATTCATTTCCAGCCAGTAATTCCATTAACCCAAGTATGGTCCCTCAACCTTTTCATCCAGTAGGTCATCAAGTTTGCTAGCATGAGAATCTGCTTGTGGTAATCTTCATGTCAGGAGCTCAACATGCATTGTTAATAGGCTAATGACTATTACAAGAGTTAATCCCCACAGGCTGTCCACAAGTTCAAAATTTTCTTTAAAAATTCAAAACCTTCAGAATTGTATATATATCATGACAAAATGTATTAAAATGCTTTTGGTGGTTCTAGAGATAGCTTGTGATATTTTGAGAAAATATCTCGTAACTTCCTTTTCCGTTGAAGCCTATAGCCAGCATGCAAAGCATAAAAGCAATCTGGTCAGGCATCCAATTGGCATAGAGTGTAGGTCATCCATTCTGCTATGAAGGGAATGCACTTGTGGTATCGTGTCAACATGAAGTAGAAGATATTCTATCTCCATGTTGTCACTGAGCTCAAGATGCATAAATGTTAATGGGTTAAGACCATGTAGTGGAATTTTGTTGTCATCTAGCTGTGATATGACTCAGTACCATAGCTAGGACTTTTTAAGAAAGGGACAGGGGGGTATAAGGCATCTTTCAAGGGGTTGAGGCGTTTGACAAGGTGCTGACCAGGTGACCTAGCCAGTAACCCAACAAGTCAGGAATTGAACCTGGGACATAGCATGATGCATTGTGGGACTCTGTCACCTTGAGATACATTCTTAATAGTGTAATGACATTCTTGGCATGTAAGGCTTCCATTGCCATAATGTCTTGATAATGAGTAGCTATAGCTTGATATCACTCTGCCTGTCCTGTTGGTTGACTTATTTAATTTACAGATTTTCCCCTACTTTCAGGAGTAAATTGTTGGACATACGCCTGGCAGAACTTACGCTGACCATGCCACTACTCCTTGCACCGAGTTCCGCCAGGTGTATGTCCGACAATGTGAACACAGCTTGTATTGGGTGCAATAATACTGTCTGTGTGCATGTCAAATCTATATAGCATGGGTAAGGTTTCCATGTGTCAGTAATTGCAATCTATTAATGCCATTGGAATGCCAGTCTGGCTAGCTATGATCAAGTTATGTGCCATCTTATCATAGATAGACCTAGTTCCAGTAACAGAGTATTCAAACTAACAGTGTATGATATGTCATGTATGTAATGTGAAAGGTAAACGTGTCAGCCAACAGAAATGGGCTATTCCAGTTGCAACCCATACATCCTTCGCGCTCGAGGGTCACAGACCCCGGCTACCCCTATGGAAGACATAGCAGTCAAATGAGCTCAATCAATAAGGCATTCGACTACAGTGCGAGAGGTTGCGGGTTCAAACGCTGGCGGTGCCTAGTACACTCTTATGGTAAAATTGAATTAGCTTGAAATTCCCTGGACAAGGAACTTACTGCTAATTGTCTCGTTGTAACCCGTCACGTAAACTCGGGAGCTGATCCTGGTTGAGAATGTTCTTTGTGGAATGTGTAGGGTGTGCGCTCTTGTAGCAGCAAAGTTGCTGATTTGTTGTTAAATGGTTTATGGAATGATGTGGGGCTGATAAGTGGTCAGCGACAACCTGTAAAGTAGGCCTGCTAAGAATACGCGATTTTGGAGGCCAAAAAACGCACCCCGATTTTCCAAAAAACGCAATTTTGCGCTTTTTAATTTTTTTTTCCGCGGATTTGGAGAGTCCCTGGGCCTAACATCAAGTGCTACCATCATTAAAAAAAAAAAATTTGAAAAAAATTAAAAAAAAAAAAATTAAGAAAATTAAAAAATTAAAAAATGCGTTAAAAAAAAATTTTTGTGGATTTAGAGAGTCCTTGTCCTAGAGTGAGGTCCAGGGACTCTCCAAACCCGCGAAAAAAAAATTAAAAATCGCAAAAAAAAAAAAAAAAATAGCCAAAATACGCAAATTGCGGCGCAAATAACGCAATTGCGTATTCTTAGCAGCCCTACTGTAAAGTGTGCTGAGGCTTGTGGATCAATGTCTAGGCGTTGTGCCTGTGCGTATCACTGCGCTTTAAATCACTGCGCTTTTACCTTAATCTCCCTCACAGGGTGTGTAGATTTCCAATGCAGTCACCCATTCAGGTAACCCCATTTTAAATTTATACACCCTCAGTTGAAGGTTAAGATCATGTCTTCCATATAGGGTGTATGGATTTCAACTGGAATAGCGAAATTTGGCTGAAGACAGTATTGCCCATCCAATTATGAAAAGTGTATGCCAGTCATACATAATGCAAAGTATACTTGGTATAGGTGCTATGCGAAGCTGTGTATGGATGCCATTTGATGATTATTATATCCATGATCATGGTGTTATAAGCCTCGATATGTCCAGCTAATTATGTAGGCTTATATATTATTTTAACAGCATACTGAAACAAAGCAAACAAAATAAAACAGGGCAGCATCACATGATCAATATATAGGATACACACATAGATGATGTTTGAAAAATCTATTTGAAATATACTCTGTGTTTTCTAAAATAACCCAATGGGTGCCAAGAGCAAACATAATCCCATGGAACACTCAGCTGCAACATGAATTTAACATACAATAGTCAGTCAAGAACCCAGTTGAACGACCTGTAGGATGTCATAGCTAGCATACAACCTCAAATGGCATTACATGCAATCTATACTACAGTGTCTTGCATTATGAGTCAGATAAATATGACGCTATCCAGCGAAACGAATCGCTCGTCGCTCATATTGATTGTGAGATTGCTGAACAATTTATGCGTTAATTCTTTTGTATTTCACTGTTCTCAGCAACATCAAAAGTATCGAATATTGGAAACATTACGTCTGATTTCAGTTTAATGCTCTGTGTGGTAGCCATAGCCTTTAACGTAAAAAGTCCTAAGTTCCAAGATATTTGTAAACTCAAAATATCAATACCTATATCTCACGAACCACTGAACCAATACTAGGCTTGCTTGTACTCATTTTAATGCATTTGTCATGCATATTCCAAATATGGTCATGAAAATTACAATTCTGAAATTTTTGAATTTTACATTTTTTTAAAAACTTATCATCTACAATCGACTGGAGAGAGTTACATTTCAGTATATCATAGAACATCAGATTGGCAGTTACTGTAAAACCACTTAATTTCATGCGAGGTATTTAATTTCGCTAATTTCATGAGGGCTTTTGATTCGCGAAATTAAATACTCGCTAATTTTATCACAGACAATTTGCACACTGGTTCCGAATTTGACAACCCAACTCTAGCAACTTCCATTACAGAATTCACCTCAAAGTTATTTTGTGACTATGTGACATAATTTTCATTAGTAGATTATTTATTTACCTTGAAACATCATCAAAATAGCCTCATATATCATTATAAAGATCATATAAGTTCACAAAGCATTGAACCTCCACATAAAACTCGCAAGAAAATCGTGAAATCTATTTTGTTTATCCATTTGCTGCATAGAAAATAATGACCAATTATCAATCAATTATGCCCGTCCTCGTTCAATCAGACCATTTTATTTTTGTTTTGAACTTTGTTTTCTCACGTTATAACACTCTAAACAAAGCTCCAAAATATTATTTTCATTGTTTCTATGATTTAAAAAGATATTTTAAAATGTTTAGAAGTAATTTTAATAACAAATTATGAGACAGAAATGAAAGTTTGTGAAACAAAATGGCCGCCCCCATGATGAGTTATGATAATGCCGTGGGTTGTTTGGGCAAAAGTATTTCGTAATTTTATCATAGTTTGCATGTTATTTCCTACAAAACAATGGCCATATTTCATTTTAAAGATATCCCAACATTCAATTTAGGGAAGGTAAGGCGGAAATACCCAGCAAAGTAAGGCTAATTTTCACTTAAGCTTCTAGCCATGCAGAGATAAGAATTTGGAAACTTTGATGTGAAATACAAAATCCTGGATTCATGAAATTAAGTACCCATGAAAATGGCGAATATCGGCGATTCGCGAAATAAAGTACCCGCGAAACTAAAGTGTTTTACAGTATTTCTTCACCTGGGATGATTATGATGATGGTGATACAGGCTATGTAGACAATAAATTGACAGTTGATGCTGGTGTATTATTAAAGCCTCAATTGCTTTACCAGATGTGATACATCACTGTATACATTAATGTGACATTGACTCTCAGACTCGTAATAGACTATGCTCAGATGAGTGTAAACCTTGAAAGATTTCAACCTCAAAATGAGATTCTACATCACTGAGTTGTGTCCACAGGGTGGGTTTACCAGCAAAAATCTCTGAGTAACTAGTATGTGCTTAGCTACGCAACATTTGATTTTCGTGGGGGGGTGGGGGGGGGGGGCTCACTAAACTCCCATGCCCTCCCCTGGAAATCAAATGGTGCATCCCTTAGGGTGTATAGGCCTAGATACTTAAGCACAATGGTACAGCTAACTTTGGCATGAAACACTGCACCGTGTCCACATGGCACAAACCTCTCCTCCTCCAAGTGCTTTAGGAAGTTCATCATATCTTGGGGATTTGAAGTGGTTCAAACCTCTAAGTATCCTTTCACCATAGTTATCTTGTGGGTTCAAACCTTAACTGTCAAACCTCTAATCTATGGTTAAAACCCCTGAGTGAACCTTCAAGGTTTCTACCCCTCTGAGTTAGTGCTTTCTGTGTGGACATAACCATAGACCATCACACCAAGTTCAGCTGTACTTTATTGCTTCCTAAATGTGATATTTTTATTTGATTTGTATGCATAAATTTGATGTAATATTGATGTTTTACAAGCAGATGGCTATACAGTAAATTATTTAATAAAAGGACAATTGAATAATAGGATATTCCAGTTAAAATCCATACACCCCCTATGGTAGCCGCAGTTTATGGCCCTCACGGACTAATGGCGAGCATGCAGCGGGTCAACCAAGTGCGAGGTGTTCAACCAAGTGCTACACAACCTCTCTGGGTAGTATACTAATAGCAACAGAGCCTGAAAGTTAGTGCTACCCCCTATGGAAGACAAGACCCTAATCTTCCACATAGGGAGTGTGAATTTTAAATGGGGTAGTGCATGGGTGACTCCATTTGAAATTCATACTCCCTGTGTGGAAGATTAAGGTCATGTCTTCCATAGGGGGTGTATGGATTTCTACTGGAATAGCCTAATGTTAATATTTGATAGTAGAGTTTTATCATGAAACCATAAAATTAATGGATTAAGACAGGAATATTCTTTTTTTAAATATATTGACATCTTATATCTTATACCATAGTGAAATGTTCCTTTTATGTTATGATGATTGCATATTCAGAGCAGAACAGGCCCTGCATTACAGGGATTGTATTCAGTGACATTCACAAAGTGGGGGAGGGCACAGTCCCCCACTTTTGTCATTCAGTCAAGGGAAATGCACCCAGTCAGGGATTGTGGATCTACCAATTTTGGTGAGCGAATAGAGCTGACAATGTTTGAACTGTTAGGAGAATCAAGACCCTGGCCCGCTTTTGAAACCTATGCACACCACTGATTGTATTCACACTCCCAATATAACGCCCCACCATCACCACCCCCTTGTGACCAGCATACAGAAATACACGTAGACCTAATTTCCTAATTTTGCTGTCTTAATATTTATTGCTTTTTGCAGGAACTAGTTGTTATGGATGATACAGTATTAGAGAGTCACACAGAGAACCCTGCACATGTCCAGATGATGTTCCTTGATGATGGTAAGTTGCCACCAACAACCCCCAGGGTGGGGAAGGGATGTGGGCATGGGAGGGGAAGGTGGTTGGTTCGAAGAGGAACATATTGTAATAGATGATACGGTATTAGAGAGTCACACCGAGATCCACGAACATCCAGATGATGATCCTTGATGCTGGTAGTAAGTTTTAACTCATCACCAGCCAACCCCAGGGTGGGGAAGGGATGTGTTTATGGGAAGAGGGAGGGGGCTGATTCGAAGAGGAACATGTGATGTATGATACAGTATTGGAGAGTCACACAGAGATCCATGAACATCCAGATGATGATCCTTGATGCTGGTATTAAGTTTTAACTCATCACCACCCAACCCCAGGGTGGGGGAGGAGATGCGTCATGCGTTTATGGGGGGGAGGGGAGGACGGGAGTTGTGTCTGTGGATTGTCAACTGAAGTAAATTTGTTGATAGCAGTGTTACTTTTTCCAAGAATCTTTAGATTAAAACCCCTCCATGTATCTCCTGAACCATCAATGAAAATCTGATTCATGCCATTGCCTTCTCCAGAAGTTGTCAGATAAAACACATCTGTTGTGGTAGGACTAGCAGCTTGCCACAGCCTTATGACCCAGATGCATAATTCACATACTGACAGGCCTTACATATATTCACACACAAAGCTACTTACAGATTTACAGAAGCAACACTTGGCATATCTGAATGCATCAGTCATGTTAATTAATTTACAAACGTTGAAATTCATGAAATTGGAGGAAAAATCATGACAAATTGTTGAATTTGGCAAATTTCTACAGGCATATTCCTATCGCCATGGTAACAGAGCACAAGTGGTTAAATCCATGATGTTTTTGCTTTGACTGAAGTGTGCCACTTTAGTTGTATGCAGTGTAGCCAAGGGATATATGTCTTGTAGGATAAAATACTGGCTGGCTGGCTGGGATTCTATAACATACATGCTCATCTGTCAGGACGAAGTTCTTTCAAGTGTCAAAAAGACAGAATGAAGTCCGATGTATACTCCACTTCGCGACCGCGATTTCGCAGGCCGCGAAGTAATTTGAGCTGAAATTTTATGACTTCATGAAGGAATTTCCTTCATGAGCAGGTTTCTTAAACTTCATGAGAGTTGGATTTGGTTCAACTTTTGGGGGTAGGCCAGCGAAGTTTCTATATGAAAGCACAGAGCGGGCAACAATTCTTCGCTAAACTTCGGCGATATTTTGATGAAGTATACATGAATGCCTTCGCGCGAAGCTGCGAATTAATTTTTCATCACAGTTTCTCGCGAAGTGGAGTATACATCGGACTTAAACCTGTTCTATGGGCGGAGATACAAGCCAAGTAAGGCTGAATGATCCTAAACAATCACAGCTTGAACAATCTGGAAAAAAAAACTATGTGAATTTTTTTTTGCAAATATAATTTTTTGAATGTTTCAGTCAATTTGAATCCACTTTGGCCAAAAAATTGCTATTTTTATGCAGTTCAGCTAAAAAAACCTCATACCCCAGAGTTCTGAGCTATTATTGTTGAAAGGAGGTTATTGAACTATGCGATCGGAAATGAGTATGAGACTATTTGATCCATTTCACAGTGACAAGACTACACATGAATATTTAAAAAGTTCATCCAAGTATCTGAAATTATGCAAATTTTCATATTTCTTGAACTGATAAAAATAGTCAAGAAATACAACATGTTATTTTCCTGTATTAACTAAAAATTGATTTTAGCGACAAATCCTTTGTTTTATTAACGATCACGCCACTTGTCTAAAGTTTGTTCTGCTTAAAATTGGCGAAAATTATTCGTCTTTTATAACTGCGTGTGTCAATGAAGCTTGAAACTTACGCCGGCGTAAATTCATGTAAATGTCAGTCACACATTACGCAAAGCACAACTAGCGTATTTGCTGCGTTCACGCTATCCTGTATCAATCCATGATGTTATGAGTCTATTTGTTTGCTCCAATTTTAATCAGAACAAGCTATAGATTTGCCTCAAGTCCTCGGTGGGATTTAGAGCACAAGAAAAACCACAAGAAAATATGTGATGCTATGGAGCAAGATGATGCATTTGTCGCTGTGAATGTTTCTGAGGAAAGACAAAAATAAGTAATGATATTCTTGTATTGTTGTCTGTGGCATGGGAAATTCTCAAATATCAGGAATCATGCACACTATAATGGCCTCATCCCAATGGCATAGTTCAAGAACCTCAATTAAACAATCAAAGTGCAAAATTTGACTTAAAGTTCCAGAGTATGAGTTTTTCACTCAAATTTCCAAGGGTCATTCAATGATTGTGTAAATGTATGGGGGTTAAAGAACTGTGCCTGATAGATGAGCATGAAGTGGATCCTTGTGAAATGGATAGAATGTGAAATGCAAGTTAGGAAATTGATATTGTGTGACATACAACTCATTTTAGTGTTATTGTGTCACAGATATTACAGCACAGTGCTGAGATATTAGCTTGGGATATATATGTAGGGCATGGTGTTATGTCAAGATTCAAATATTCAAACTGCAATAGCTGCTGTGAGAGTTTGCCATTCTTAAGCCTGAACCTGACTCCACATTGCAGCACGATGCGATGCTATAAAACCTATAATCTGAGCTAGGTTTTTACAAGCTCAGCGGTGAAAATTCTCTTAGTGCGGTGGAAATTTCGGTGGAGTTGGAAATTGTTCAACTTTTTCGCATCGCGCTGCGATATCGCAACCGTGCATGCTTCTGATTGGCTGCTGGAAAATCAAGGTCAGCAGGATAAAAGGAGATGCAGACCCCACATGATTTTAAAATATCGCAGCATCGCGCGATGAAACTGGAATATACATTTTAATTTCAGCACGCGATGCTGCGATGTTTTCAAAGCATCGCATCGCGCTGCGATGTGGAGTCAGGATGGAGCTTTAGTCAGTGGCTGGGGCTTATAGCTTCCAAGAGTAGTTCGGCATCCTTTCAGCTCTGATTGATGAGAGCGCCCTGTTAATCAACGACATCAGAGCTTTGTGTTCCCTTCAAGAGCGCCGGTCTGCGCCAACCAACATTTTGACGCAAAATCGGCCAATCAGATTATGGGTTTGTTATGATTATTAGATGATAGGCCTATATACAGGGGGAGTAATGGTTTCAAAATTATTAACCATAGCCAATTCTATTTGAAAAACATACCCCTATGTGGAAGACTTTACTTAAATCTTCCACAAAGGGAGTATGGATTGTAAATGGAATATCTCAATGTAACAGCACACAGTCACTATGGACCACAATGGCCTCATCCCAATGGCATAGTTCAATAACCTCAATTAAACAATCATAGTGCAAAATTTGACCTCAAGTTGCAGAGTATGAGTTTTTGTACCCAAATTTTCAAAGGTCATTCAATGAATGTGCAAATGTATATGGGTTAAAGAACTGCGCCCTGCATAGATGAACATGTTGTTTCCAGTTTACCTGTAGGGTTCAATTAAATCAAGAAGGAGCTATAGCAGCTACAACAATTCCATTCTTGCCTCTCTAAATGTCAGACAAATTATTTTGTCTCAACAAGATTGCCAGCCTAGCAGCCCGATAAAGATCACACAAACAAGGCAGATGAAAAAAGGTGGCATTTACAAGGCTATCAGATAGATAGTTGAAGGGATGTGTGTGCTGGGTATTGCCAGCCTAGCAGCCCGATCACACAAACAAGGCAGATGAAAAAAGGTGGCATTTACAAGGGACGTGTGTGCTGGGTATTATAGGATAAGAATCGGACTACAAAATGGCCGACATGATGCAACACAGATGCCTGTAGGAGCGTAAATAGTAGTGTTACCTCAAGGATTTAGGCCAATTGAGCATGTTGAAGAGTATTTTGGCAGTAAACCAAGTTCAAAACATTTATACGTTACTGTGTTTTCTCGAATAAAACGCTCCCCTAATAGAAATGGATTTGGAGTATCACAAGTAATCACAGAAACTTGTCCTCATTTAGGCGCAATTTGTGGCCCTCATAGCCGAGTGCTTGCGCGAGGCGTTCAACTGAAGCGCTTTAGCAAGCAACCTCTCTGGATAGTATACTATAAAAGGCAACAGCCCGAAAGTAGTGCTTACAGTGGTCAGGTGGTTAAAGCGCAGGTCTCGCAAGGTCTTGGGTTCGATTCTCAGACATGATCACTTTTCCCGTTTCCTCCTTATTGTGACAGCACAACTGATGAAATTTTGTGAAATGTGTCAAATACTGATGTTACAAAAGCCTCTATTTTCATCAAGAGAAAGTGTTTTCAACAAGATTGTCCTGAAATGCAATACATGTAATGCTTTTCAATAATATATCACTAGTGTAGCGCAGTCTGAATCAGATTTCTTAGGAATTACTGGCATAGGGTGAATGATCTGTGTGTTACAGTGGGCTTAGTTTGAAATGGGCTCTTCCAGTTGAAATCCATACACCCCCTATGGAAGGTTATCGTCCATCTCCCACACAGGGAGTGTTATCATTTGGAACCACCCATTTCGGTAACTCCATTTCAAATTCACACTCCCTGTATGGAAGATTAAAGTCACATCTTCCACAGGGGGTGTATGGCTTTCAATTGGAATAGTCCAGTGTGGATGTAATATTCAGTGTCTGCCAATGTGGGCGACTATCAACAGATCATGCTGGCCCATATATGCTACCAATGAATATACGTAGGTGTTGGAACAACTTGCAGTAGAAGCAGAATTCAACACACGGCTGTACATTGACCCCTTCCCTTGTTAGAAGGATACAGACTTGTGTAGTCTTTCTGGCATTATATATACCGGGGCTCACACAGGGGCTGCAGGGCAATTTCCCCCTAAATATCACAAAAGAACCACTGCCTAGTCCCTGTGAAAAAAGGAGTTAAAGACGTCAATCTTCGATATATTGATATCTTGCAGATATTATTTTCATCAATGATATTTTGGCCATTTGGTTCCATAATTGCCCGCCTGGATAATACGCCTACAAAAATGTATAGTCCTAAAATCCTATAAAGCCTGGTCCCTTATTTATGGAAATATCCTGGTATTCCACACCCAAACAAATGAAATCACCCCACCCCAAGACAAGAACTGCCTTAAAAAAGACAACGCCATAGATGAAGATCATAAATAATTGAATAAATTAAAAAATAATATTATAAAATCATGGGATCTAGTGCTGCCACTGGGTATTATTTCAAGACTTCCAAACACATCATATTGAATGCACATTCTCATGTTGACATTGCCAAGTAAAGTATGGGTCAATGTACTGGGTTTATACATCATACTCATAGTTACAACTTCAAGTCCATTGCTTTAGTAGCTGTCACTGACTTGCCTATCCACATTACCACACAATAGCTTACTCTAGATATCACAGCTGGCTGGTTGGCTCACTATGTTCTATCAATTTTCTTTCAAAATGTCATAAGTCACAGAATTCTCAACATGCAAATAAATGTGCTTTATCAAAATAAACTGTTTGTGTACACTTGGTTGAGTTACAAATAATACAGGTTGTTGTCCCCAGTTTTTTTGTGTTCATTTTTGAGCTTTTCTATATGGGTGGGGTGTATTCAGAAATAATCTCTACCACAGGGGACATCCCCAGTTGTCAGATGCCCCCCCAGTTGTCTGTTGTTGACAATGCTCCCAATTGGTGGTGTTTACAAGCACCCCCCCACAACCCCACCCAAGTGACCTACACTTGATATGAGTCTGGTATTTATTCCTAGCTATTATGTGAAATGAGACACATGTAGCAGCCGACAAGTGCATCGTTTTGATATGGATGTACACATATGCTAGTAAACAAGAAGTTGTATTAGGCTGTTCCGTTTGAAATCAATACACCCTATGGAAGACATGACATGCAATCCCCCACACAGGGGGTGTAGATTTCAAATGGAGTCACCCATTCAGGTAACCCCATTTGATATTCACTCTCCCTGAGTGGAAGACTTACGATCATGTGTTCCGCAGGGGGTTTATGGAATTCAACTGGAATAGCCTATTTCATTACATTGTGTGGTGAATTCATTCTGTAACATCATTTGCTTCAAGAGAAATACTTGCATCATAAAATTATTCCCTGTAGCGACACATCCATGATGTATCTGGAGCATTGACTGTTCTGCGGATGTAAATATTTCATTGAATAACATAATAGTTGATTTCTAGGTATTCCTGCAGACTTGTTCTGGAGTAGGTGTGCAGCAAATCATGTGTTCACATAATGCATTGGTGCAATTTTCTGTATGGATTTGCTATCTACAGTTTGATCAGCTCGTAATCGGCAGGCCTTATAACATGGTGGATTAATATCAATATTCTGACGGTCCGTGTCACGTCACTTCCGGTTGATGATGTTCGAGTGAAAACAAGTCCCTGATTCGATTTTTGTTGATGATTTCTGTCATTGGTGTTATGTAAATTTCGATCGCAAATAGTCATTGGAATCAAACAACCGTTTCTAAGTCTTCAGAGTGGAAGAAACTTATTTGATTTACCGTTTATATACTGACAAACTTAAAAATTAAATTCCATGGTCGAGTGTTGTTTTTTCCGAAATTGAATGTCACTCCAGCAACATCGCTATGTAGCCTCCTTCACAGCCGGTTTCTGTTGTTCACAACAAACCGTGAGCCATATGCAGTTTGGGCCCGAGACTAGAGATAGCCCGGATGTTGGACCGACAGAATATTTGCTTGCGAGCATTGTCTTCTGATTATGAGCTAATCAAAGTGTAGTGTAGTATGCGTTGATAGTGACAAAAAGGACCTCAATGAACGGAGCACATGCAGATCTTGCAAAATATGTTTATTACTTGACCCATGTTTAACCAGTCTGGGGAGTGTCATTTGATGTAAAGAGGTGATGTCTAATGTTGCAAAGGATTCTGGGAAGAGTACGATACATTCTCTGGCTAAATAGGATGGTAATTTGTTCATAAAGCATCAGCAAAATACAAAAATTGCAAATTGCAAAGAATTAATTACCTCACAAACTCAGTCAAAGTAATTTGCTGAAGGGCCATTTCTGATGTGTTCTCCCAACAAAATTAACAGCTTGTCTCAGAGCTATTTTGGTCTGGAAAATTTAATGTGATGATGTATTTTAATAAGAATTTCAAATTTAATAAACACCAGCAACAATTTTGCTACTTGAATTTTTACGAATGCTAGTGTTTGAGAATGCTAGTGTAAGTAGTGTTTGCGAATTGCTAGTGTTTGCGAATGCTAGTGCTTGCTAATGCTAGTGCTTGCGAATGCTAGTGTTGCGAATTTGCGAATACTAGTGTTTGCGAATGCTAGTGTTTGCGAATGCTAGTGTTTGGGAATTCTAGTGTTTGGGAATGCTAGTGGAGGATTTTTTTCATTCAAAAGTCAGTACAGAATCATCAGTACGGAATATTTAACTCAACATAATTTGGTTTGGCATTATTATTACTAAAATAATGCATGTTGGGAAGCCAAGTCTGTTTTAATTATTTGCTTTGCATGATGGGAAGGCATTTTGTTATTCCCATTGGTGCTGCATGCTACATAATAAGGTTTGTGGCTTGGTTTGGTTATTTGCTTTGCATGATGGGAAGATGTTTTGTTATTCCGATACTACATGCTACATAATAAGGTTTGTGGCTTGAAGTAGAACATGTAGAACAAGCACAAATATTGGATTTGCAAATGATAGCCAGCCAGGTGTGATAAAATCATGTTCATGTGAGTGCATTGTAAACATGGTTCCCTTGCATTGCTTACAATCTTGTTAGGTTCCCTTCACATGTGACAAGATTTCAAGTAATAACTTGTTGTATGTTCATTGCATTCGGAGGCTGGGATGTCACAATTTGAAAAGGTACATTTTCGATCTGTAAAAAAGTAATGGATTCATGTGTTGTTATTTTTGCGGTAGCTGCAAGTTGAAACTCAAAAAGTGCAACAAATTCCACTTAGGCAGGAAGTGACATATAAGGCCAAGTAAAATAAAACACATGTTTCACGTCCGGGTTTTTGAATAAAAGGAGGAGGAGGGGGCTTTTTATTTTTTATTTTTTATCGCAAAATCGGTGTAAATACCCATAATTGTAGTTATTTTAGCATACACAATAGTGCCTGAAAAAAGGAGGAGGCCTCTTTTTATTTGTTGTTCTGAGAGGTAGGCCCCCTCTAATTATCTCAAAACCTTCCAAAAGTGTTTCTTGTATTAGCAAGACTGTAGAAAGCATCTCTACTTCCTAGACATATTTTTTGAAAAGTTATAACTGAATTTCAAAAAATAAAAAATATAATTGAAGAAACCTCAAAAAAGGAAGCGGGAGGGGACGTGAAACATGTTTATTTTTTTATTTGGCCTAAACATGAGAGAATTACCTTTATACAGTTCTCACCTTGGTCTGGGGCGAGTCTGTTTTATTTTAGGGCCATTTGTCTATAACTGGTTTTTACATGTAGCCCTATGGAGAGAGTGCCCGTTGAGGGCGCTTATAACCCCATTTTAGGAACAAAATGTGATTTAAAAAAAAACGGACTCGTCAAGAATTTTCTAAAATTGTCAGAGTATGTAGTATGAACATGTAGAAATATAATCGAGTAGTTGCCCTACCTGCCCTTCTCCGAAAAAATAAATAAGTCCTATACCTCAATGATAATGAAACCTAGGTGTTCTGGTCAAAATTTGGTTATTTTTGGGAAAAAACAACCCTTGTTCGTGTGGGCCCTTAATTAAGCTTGCCCCTTGTTATACTTCGACATGGAAACTTATTAATGCGGTTTTGGGAGCAATTGAAGGTAGCAAGTAAGGGGAGGAAGTGACTAAACAGGAATAGCCATGGCTCCTTCCTGACTCTTTAGATCATGGGTCTACCCTAAAGGCTACATCATACTCAAAGGCAAAGGTCAATGACCTCTATTCAAATATTGCTTCCAAGATGACCAGGGTAATGTGTTTAACACAATACCTGCATGCAAAGTTCAATGAGTATGTTGTAGTAAAGAGGCTAGTTTCTATAGTTGAGGTTGCTCATTGGTGTATTGTGATCTTGTCTGCTACTGTTTGTTGCCAAAAACAATGACATCATCAACCATAACAAATAGGACCTGGAATTAAGAGTAAAGCTTGAAGCCCCTAGTTTAGTAAACCACAGATCCTGTCATTCCTGTTGGCAAACAACTACAAACAAGAGTTATAGGCCTGCATATATCATATATAAAGTGATAACCTCGACCATGGTGTGTGTGCAATGCTACATTGCATCGGCCCTACATTGTAGCTGTGATTACCCTGGTCCAGTAAATAGCCCCCCCCCAAACAGGCTCCAAAACAGGTTTGTACCCTAATCAAACCACAATAAATCTTTGTAGCCAGGTTGACCACCCGAATTTGATTCTGGTAAGTTGGGAGAATAAGATATACCCCCCAGCCCCCACCTCCGGCCCCCACATCCGGCATCAAACCCCTCGGCCTGTTGTGATTTGCTTTGGCGTCCGTCCTCATTAGATCTGCTCACCAGCAACTCCTTGTTTTTATCCACTGCTACTTTGAAACTTGCAGACATCTCTGTATGCCATCATATATTGAGTAAATTGAAATAAGTCATCAAGTGTTCCTTTAATGTTGCCTCCATCAGTTCAGACCATGTAAATGTCAGACATATTCATTCTCACAGCCTGGCTGGCTGTGTATCTCCCACTACTCACTTTAGTAAAAGGTCAAATTGTCATATTCCAAACATGTCTCTTATTCAAGTTCTCTGTCAAACACTCAACTAGACATGTAATTGTAATCTATTGATCTAAATACAATGAAGAGATTTCACTTTATATTATCAGTTATTGCTACAGCCTACAGCAGGGGCTCTCAATACGCAGCCCATGGGCCATGTGCGGCACACAGACCAGATTTTAGCATGCGTAACAATGGTGGACCCTTGAACAGCTATAAAATGTATGGTATACAAGGTGTATGTATGGCCCTCAAACACAGATCTTTGCAAATTATGAGTTTGGCCCCCTGCTGCCTTTGACCAAATGTAATTGAGATCCCCCAGCCTATTACAGTGTTTATCCCACCCCAGCCTATCTATAGGGTTTTGCACAAAGTCACTCAATATGGTGCCAATATGTCACCAGTATTTACCCAAATCACTGACTGGTGTACATGAATACCTCACCAAGGTCCAGACCTGTGAATTAAAACATTGGATATGTAAGGACAAGGTCACCTGCCCAAATCCCCAAATCCTAGTATAAACATTTCAGTAATCATGATAATTGCTGGTAATACCACTGTACCAAATGTCCCTGGCCAGAGTTGGATTGGCCAACAATTCTTCATCACCTTAAAGTGCATGGTTTCAACATAGACCCTGAAAGGTTCATGGTTCTTACAATGTGTAAAATGACAACAACAGCTAGGTTTCAAAATAAGAGAACAGCAAGTTTGTTTTTTTCTTCAGAGATGTGTTTCCTCAGTCAGGTCAACAACCTCATGGCATGAACTTAAAGTAGAACCAACCAACAGTAGAGTCCATTAATGTAGCTTGTGTGCTAGATGAATGGGCGATTCCAGTTGAAACACATGCATCCCCATGGAAGACATGGCCTGAATCTCTCACATAGGTTAAATTTCGTATAGAATGCAATTCACACTTCCTGAATAAAGTTGCGTCTTGCGGGTGTATGGATTTCAACTGGAATTGCCTTTATTCTAGCAACCACATGTTTAGTGAATGTTTCTTGCCAGCCATTATGGTATGGTGTTGATTTCATTCATGCCATTGCACTTCAAACATCCCAGTCTCCAAAGACATAGTTCAAACCCCAATAACTAGTGTGTGCATTCATACAACAACCCTTTGAATGTATTGGGTACTAAAACTCATACCCAGCAACATGAGGTGAACCTTTGAGCAATGGTTGTTGAATTGAGGTTATTGAACTGAGCCTTTTGTTACTATATCATGTTGGTTGGTAATATGAATTAGTTTGTCCAATCCATCGTCTCGTGACCCAGATATCCATGCTATTGTGTGCACATCAAGGCCACTCAATTCTTCACGGGTGCGGAAATTAGAAACCGACAACAACGACAATAAGGCTGATAAAGTAAACTGGCTCCATAATCTTTTGTTGGCCGATTTATTTAGTTAGGCTCAAGTGAACTGTGGAGCTATATGGTGTATAAATAGTTGGCTCACGATGACGTGCTGTTTTATGGTATGGATATAGGCAGCTAATTAATGTAGCAGTCAATTAAAAACTACCTCCAGAACTGGAAAAATGAATTCACATGAATTGTCCACATGTTTTGCTCTCTCTCCCCTAAAAAGGACCAAATTGTGACAAAATTGGGTGCATTTTTAATATGAAAAGCAGGTAGGGCATATTAGTATGGAGAATGTCAGAATTCCACAGTCCTGTGGCACATCCCCATATTTGTTTGAGGATTACCATCCTACTGGATTGAAAGTGCTGCTCATAGTCAACCCCCCCAAAAAAAAAACCCAAAACCAAAACAAAACAAAAATAAACCACACCCTTACCACAAGCTTCAGTTCTACCAAATACACATACACATCCCCACTAGTCAGTCCCCCAAACACAATAGGGGCCTACATCCTACCACAAGTAAGCTCCCAACACACACCCACATGTAATCGCCTCCAAACGTGGACGCTGTTGAGGACCATGCACACGTGGTCGTCTGAATCCGTACTCAAGCGATATACCGAGGACGTTTTCCGCCATTTTGTTTGTGTATTTTTGTGTGTATGGAATTTAACCTAGCAACTGCAGACGTTATTTCTTATATACCGATAGAGGTCGTATTTCGCAAATACATTATACATGCATTTGCGGTCGTTTGCAGGCATCCAGAAACCGAGGACGGTCCCCCATTGCAGGGTGGTCCGCGATTTGAATGTGAAGTGCGAGTGTGTGTCCTTGTTTGCTGGCAAAAACAAACACACCCCCACAGGTTAGCTCCCCCATACACACACACCCCAAAAAAACAAAATGCACACATACACCCTATCCCAAGTGCCATCCTCCTATCACTTTGACCACAAGTACTAACTCGCTGTTAATAATGGTAAGAAGTGAGATCGGCTTACACCGATACAGTGCTCAAAATTAAGTCCTCTCATGTAGGACTAGAATGCCTTCCATCCCAGCAACTGGAGTGAGGTGCATCAGTAGGCATTCATTCTAGCTGTTATAACCTGCTGTTTGTAAGTACCATAGCCAGCACACACCAGCAGTTGAAAGAAATCTATTGCCCTATAGCATTTAACCTTTAATTCACCATGATTTCTGTTGTCAGAGGAAATATAAGGCTGTGAGGTGAAGTACATACATGTACACAATTGTGTGCTTTAGTTTGGTTAATTCACAAGACATATAAAAATGGCAGTTGAAAACCTACGAATAGAGCAGAATTATGAAACCTGTTTTAGATAGATTTTGTATTATTATAATCCATTAGTAAATGTACTAATTATCCAACCTGCAGATGGGAAACTAACAATTAAGGAAGGATGGAAATATAAGCTTCAGTAAATATGACCCATTTGGCATTCCATACAGGTCATATGGGTTGCTGCATGCAGACAAGTAGACTTCCACGCATGCTTGATCTAGTTACCTAATATCTCACAGCGTGGGTGAGAACTGTGAAGTCTATGGAGGAGGTAGTCAGTCAGTATTTCATATGCAAGATTTTCTGTAGTAAACAAGTTTTGCATAAATCTAAGGAGAAAATGGAAATGTTTGATTACATTTATTTTTACACTTTACCAATTTTGAGCTGTTTCAATTGTTTTTTAAAAATTAGTGATCACCAACTTCCTAACATTGACCTATAGGCCTATATACTACACAAAAGGAGTTAATTGTTGTGATAGTTTGGAATGTGAAAACCGTGAAAATATATTGAGCGCAAAAAAGTAGCAGTTTTGAAAAATCTCAGTAGGTTCACTTCCAAGTTGTCAAGCCTGGCTTCCTCAAGGGGTTGTAAGGTTGAGTGTGATTTATCTATACTAGAGTAGCTCCTTATTATTGGATTGGATTCAAGCTGACATGGCCAGAATTTAAATGCAAGTGGACTAAATAAATTAAATCTAATTGATTGCTAGGAGTTACTACTGTACACAGCACAGAGGACGTAGTGAGTATCCTGAATTCATCTAATATAGTTGATTTTATACAGCCAGATATTATACATGCAGACTGTGGGTATACATGCACTAAAATATTAGGTACCAAATGAAATTGATTGCCAGGAGTATAGAGCACTTCAGGACATGCAGTGTGTAGCATGAATTAGTCTCATATTCTGGATATTATACAGCAAGGTTAGTACACATGGGCAGAATGCATGGATTTATTCTGTGATAGTCTTGCAAACATATAGTACCGAATTGGACTAATTGTAAGCACTATTAATGGTAGGATTATACAGTAGAATGCCGGGATATACATACATACATGATGTGTAGTTTCAAAGGGAGCTGATGGACTAACAGCACAGATAGTCTGTATTTTATACAGTGAGCAAATATACATGTGATGGGGGATTACTGACGGAGTGGAATAATTTGATATCTTGTATTTCAAAGGTAATTATATTTCGTAAGACAATGTTTACCATAGGCTCCCTATAGGATTAAGTAGCAATTTAATTTGACCTGTCATATTGTCTCTATTTAACGTTCCCCTCTAATACGCCCCCCCCCCTCATATTTTCGACCAAAATGCTTTAAAATTGCAAAAATGTTCATGCTTCTTGAGTAAATAAGCTTTCCAATCACGATCAGATAGCCAAAAATAGCATTGCAACCCTGAAGTTTAAGTACAGGAAGTGCCACCAGGGGTCACCTAACAGTTATATTTATAAGCTTACATATGGAGTTTGCCTATGTTTTATTGTTGAAAATTTGCCTCTAATAGACACCCCACCCTTTTGATAAATGCACCCCCTTTTTGGAAAAATGCAACGCCCCAGTGGCGTTTATTAGAGACAATGCAGTATTATAGGCCTACATATATGCATTGATTCTTCTCATCTTCTTGGTTTGACATGATCTTGTGAAGGGTGATGTTGGGTAACCTTGCCATCAATCACCTTTTAAGGGGGATTGAATAGTGGGTCGTACACCAGAAGTCACATACAGCGTGTTTCTGCTGAGGGATGATGCAAGGAATGTGCGGTAATGGCCCCAACAGAAACAGATCTTGTGAAGGTGAATGCGCGGTGATGTGAGTGAATCCGCCAAACACCTCTAGGGGAATACGCGGTAACGTTCGAAGTAGAAACAGTTCGGGTGACTATTTTGCGGGTGACACCGGAAGTTAACCTACTCCAATACAGTGCGAGCATTCAAAATCTGACCTTGAAGCGCAGTCATGCCAGGTGATGTAATCTAAATCTGACCTGCTTGAATGTCACTAAAAAGTGTTTCTGCAATTTGGATCTCCTATGCACCGTGAGTTAATGTCTACCCCCTTTAGCAGGACCGAAGAAATGACCTAGTTGACGTTGACGCATATCAATAGTATCGGGAATGATGCGAGATGTTTAGTAGAAACATACTGTTTGGTGTAAGCTTAGGATAGGAGAGGAGGGAAATGGGTTAGAACTTTCAGGACTAACCTTGGTCCCTTTGCTAGCCTTCATACTGGGACAAGTGCTAGTCAAGGATGACTAGACCCTCCATACTTGCCTAGTGGGACAATGTTTATGTATGCTAGGGCTAGTCAAGTAGACCTCCTCATTGGTTTTCAGTCTAGGGTCTCCTTGACCTTCAGCTGTATAAACCAAACAAGTTCAAATGCAGTAGTCTGTTTAATTAGGATGATGACTGGTGAACAGCATCAATCCCAGAGGTCAAGTTCATATTAGATGTCTGGGAGAAGTGATATAGCTGAAACAGAGTAAAGACAAATTGGCAGGTGGTGAACAATGCCTCTTTTCAAATAGTCTACTCTGATAGGCCAGATATATTTGTTTTGACCAGAAATAGCATTCAGGTCCCTATCATTCTAAATTTATGCTCTAGAAAAAGTTCAATAGTTTGTGACAGAGACTACACTAGTGACTAGTCTAGATAAGTTGACCTTTGACCTTTTGATATGACCTTTTCATAGTTTGCTAAGCATAACACTCTGAATGTACTATTACTAATCACTATTAGAAGTGACATTATTTATGATTATTACCACATTGTTTTGATATGGAGTTTGCTCTCATTGTCAGGTTTTGTTTGGTGTATGAAACCAACCAATTTGAGCTGAGACTTTGCCATATATGGAGATTTTACCATTGAATTGTTTTGGGACACCCTGTATATTGTGATATTACTCATTATTAGTAGATCTCAGGAGGATCTCCCATCATTTACTATATGGTCATTTTCACAGTAAAGGGTGTAACTTTTGATTTTTTGGGTCAAAATTTCAAACCATTTAAATATGTTTCTGTTTGCTGAAATCATGCATAGAAGCAACTTAAATTCCAGTAAAATAATGTTTCAAGGCTTAAACCTTTTGATTTCTAATAAAAAAAATTGACATTTCCATAACATTTTGGTTAAAATCTAAGAAAAATGTATTTTACATAACCTCAGAAAATTATGACATGAAAGCTGGAATACATGTGAAATCCCATTCCAAAGTAAGTCAACAGATATAAGTTAAATTTTATACCATGTTTTGCTATGTTTGTAATTGCAGTTTTGAAATTTTTAACATCAAGTGTCATTTACAATGGAAATTTCCAAACCTTAAACATATTTTTTAAGTTTTAATTGGGTTCCTAAAATAATGTGAATGTCTAACTTCATGTACAAATACTACTTGATGAAAGGAACCTCCCAGCCAAGTTTCACAGAAATTGGAGTTATTTTTAGAATTGGCAATTCAAGCGATTTGTGTTTCGGAGGCTTCAGTTAACAACACAGGTGATCATAAAAGTAAAATATTTGGCTAACCACTACAAGTTGACATAAAAAAAAAATAGGTAAAAAATATCACAATTACCAATTTTCATGCTTTGCTTCTAAGTATTGAATTTCAGTTGTGACAAAAATTAAATTATCACAGCAAGTCATTTTTTTTGTTTCGGAGGCTTCATGTTAACAATTGTTAAACATTGCAGAAGTAGTTTTTTGAAAACAACAGTGTTGGGATCATCTAAGCTGTTATTTTCTTGTGTGTATTGAATCAATGATTCTATGCGGCAGATATTGTAGATTTATCACATGTTAATTTTTTCACCCATTTGTTAAGTATGGTGTTTTTTGCATGTGAAGCCTCCTAAACAGGCTTTTTTGGATATCAGTTTATTTTTCAAACATTAACCATAATGTCAATTTTTTTTTAAATTTATGACATTCTGCACATATCAAGTAATAATTACAATGTAGATATCAGTATGCAACACACCAATTTAGATATGCATAGATGATAATTAATCTTATTGTTGTTTCGGAGGCTTCATTTGTTTCGGAGGCTTCAATTGTTAACGGAAAGTTTGTATTTGGTCCCATTTTCAAACGGTGATATATATCTCCACGATTTAAAAACATGTGACTTGAGGATCTACTTTGCTACATTTTGATAAATAGATTTGATGAGCTCTTTTATTTATATTTGCACAAGCTTGCTGAACAGTTTGTTTCGGAGGCTTCAAAAAGTTAACGGAAAAACGGCTCTTTGAAGTCAAGATTTTATAAAAATTTTAAAAGCTTGCAAATCTACCAATTTTTGTTACCCATTTCAAGTTAAGATAACAACTGTTATGAATCAAGAAGAAGTGAAGAAATAACCAAGAATTATGAACCAAAGCTACACCCACAAAGTTTGTTAACAATTGTTAACGGAAAATGAAGCCTCCGAAACGACAAATATCGAAGTCCGGTTCTCAAAAATACAGGGCTGTTCACAATTAAATCTAATGTGGCAGTGTTTACTGAACATATGACTGTACTTTCAGGATAAGAAAAATTATCCATTAACTAACTGAAGAAAACACAGGGTTTTACAAAAATGTTACTATTTTTTATAGTTTTTCAAAATGGCAATATTAAGTACATTTAAGCCTGCTAAAACTGAACGCAGTAACTCCCAAAGCTGATTATGCTACCCAAGGTAGCTGCTAACTAGATGACTTATGTGGCCAAAAATCATGGAATTCTGTGGCTTTATTAGAACACTACGGATTAAAATGTTAAAAATCCAAAGTTACACCCTTTACCGTGAAAATGACCATATACCATTAGTTTTAGCACTCCAATAACCCTAAAGGTGCTAGTGTTTTTTGGCGAACAGAAAACATAGAAGGAATGAACAAAGAATTTGTTTCCATCAGTCAGGATGTGAAACCAGGACTCCTCATGGGCCAAGCACTACATTAGTGACTGGTAGTCATTGGTGTTTCGCTGGCCTAGCAAATATAACCATGGGTATATGACTTGGGGTGATTATGTCACTGCATCAGCTGGATGAATGTATGCATGCACAGTGGCTATGTGCAGTATATTTTGTAGCAGACCACGGTTTGTTAGGGTTGAGGCTCATTATTTTATTAACCCTAACACTCTTCTAAGGCGTTTGGTCGGAGATGCCTTGTGTGTTTCCCACCACTTCACCGGTACCATGATGCATTCCTCTTTGTGTGTCAGCTTAATTTGTCTCAATATTTGAGTACACATACCTGTAGGTCAAGCACCCCTCAGACCTACCATAAATTGCTACTTGTACTCCACCCATATACACAGAAACTGAAAGTATATGTAATCAAAGAGAAATTATTGCAATTCTGAGTAAAGAAAAGGATGTGTTGACTTAAAGTTGAACTTGTAATGGTTTCCTTTGTGTGGTTATGTAAGTACTGTATGCTCACCATAGGCTATTATAAAGTCCAAAGTTTTGAGATTTTTTTCTTCAAAATATCAAGAGCTGTCTTACGAACAATTGTACCAATACTAGGCTTATTTATACATTTAGCGTGCCTATTCCAAAGTCATTACAATTCTGAAGAGAGTTAAGCCATTATTTTCACATACAGATAGTGATATTCTACCGGTTGAGGGTTCACTAACATTTCCGCAGGCTGATGATGATGATTTGGCAGTTGTTGATTTCTCAGTAATTAAGTTAAGTCATTGAGCTTCATGTAGTAGGCCGCCCTAATGATAATATCAAGCTCATACGCAGGTTGTTGAATTCAGTCACAGACCTATGTCAAACTGCAAAATGTGTGAAAATAAAACCTACCATAAGAATTCTGGCTTTACGCATTGATACAGTATTTCTCCGTTTTCAAAGTGCACTAATATGGAGGATTTCCTTCATCTGCCATATTGATAAACTCTTAACACCAATAGGCCTTGTTTTCTTCATGGTCAGAACTCTGATTATCATCAGGAGCTTCCTACAGGTTGTGACCAATAATTGTAATAGGCCTATATCCTGGTTCGAATGAATGGTGTTTTTCCACATTTCTGCTTAGTATAACCACAAAGTAACACTTACAAGGAATTATTTTTAGCTTTGCTCCTAAGTTGACCTATGGTTTTACATCCAATAGAGAAGAAAAGAGAAGAAGAAAAAATGAGACGAAATCAAATACCATGACATATCCCCTCTGAAGTATGACCAAAGGTGCGTTGGTGAATTCCACACATCCGATTTCCCCGATAAATATGCGGCAGTGAATTGCCACCCTGCATTAATATCAAAGCAGCAGAAAAGACTCAGTTGACAGTGACATCAGAACACATAATTATTGGGAGGTGTCTTTACACAAGGTGCGATTCCTGTACACAATCAGGTAGCAAATAATTTGACCTCTTCTATTGGCAATCAGGACTGTCCGGATTTGTGTGAATATACCCTCATGACTTTGCATTGTTTTTTCTACATTGCAAACCAAATAGTTAAAGGCAAACAAAAATTGGGCAACTTGGTCAACTGCAGATGACCAAGTTCCAAATTTTCTTTAAAATTTCAAAAATATTGTACATTTTCATGAATCGGCATGGAATATTGATTAAAATGAGTACAAACAAGCCTAGTGTTGGTTCAGTAGTTCTGGAGATAGCTCTTGATATTTTGAGAAAATATCTCATAAATTTTATGACTTTAATGTTGAAGTCTATGGCTAGCATGCAGAGCATAGAGGAACATTGGGTGACTTCTGATTTGTGCTGAAATGTTGGCAGCCATTGATCTTGACATTGAGAATAACTGTGTCAGCCAGCTACTAACGTGCAGGAAACATTGTAGGAGAAATCCTGGTTATACTAATTGTGTACTTGATTTCCTTCCTAGCACAAGTTGTAGGTCTACTGGAAAAATGGAAATAGGATTGGAAGACATAATCTTTCAAACAGGGAGTATGTATTTCAAATTGAGTTACCTGGATGGGGGGGACTTTGAAGTCTATCAACCCCCTGTGTGAAAGATAAAGGTTGTATCTTCTGTAGGGGGTGTATGGATTTCAAATGGAAGAGTCCAATGTTTGTTCTATGTTAATAAAGTTAATGCACTTTAAGCTTTGAGTGATATTAACCCTGGTTTTGGCTATCGGAAAGGAAAGAAGGAAAGAAAAAGGAAAGATGTTGAACAAATAAGTTACTTGGCATCCCTGGGATTCCAACCTTGGACCCTTGGGTGCTTAAGCACTTGATCAAAGACCAGTAGCCACAGGTCTTTCGATGGCCTGGCCAGTGATTCTGTGTGTATATGACTGAAGGTGATTGCATCATGGGATCATGTGGAATGCAAGTTTGCTTGCGCACTGGTTTTCCATGTTAGATTTTGTCAAGATTTGGCAGTATTAGGGTTAAGCTTCGAGTGATATTAAAGGGCCATTTTGTGTAGCTTTGTATGACACTTGTTCCACCCATAGATAAAAGGATGTGAGAGAGGGGGGACAAAGAGTGAATGGCAGTGAGACAGGAGTGTGAAAAAGTGAATAGAAGGGGGAAAAGGAGGAAGGGAGGGAGAGAGGATAAAAGAGTGGATGATATGGAGGAAAGAAAGGGGAAAAAAGGTTCTAAATACAATGAATGAGTGGGAGATGAGAGTTTGATATGAGAAAACAGTGAAAAGAAAGAAAGAGAAACTGTAAAACATGTGAGTAGGCAGGGATGAAGCAAGCTTTGTACCACACTTGTTCCTCCCATTTGATTATCGGGGTGATGGATGATGGCCTGTTTAGATGTGATCAATTGACATATTTAGGCCTATCCCATTCAATAGGAAAAACAAACATACACATAGTGGTAATTTTCCCTAGTACAGTTATCGCTATTTGGTATGAGAGAGTTATTTTGGGGAGTGTTATTTTCGCCTGGTCCTGCCCTATACCGACAGACACAATAAAATGTTGATTTTGTTTCCAAATTTGATGATTTTTTTATGATGATTTGTTTTTAATTTCTAGGCATAATGTGCAAATGTGACTCCTCGCCACAACTGAGCCCGGATGTCGCCAATCATCATTTTTGAGATATTCAACCAAAATATTCTGCTTGAAATTAGCTTTAAAATGATGTATATCATGTCTATAGTACTTGACATTTAAGTAGTGAAAAATCAATAAAACAGTCAATAAATCCTTTCTTTCCTATTGTTTATTGTTAAGTTCGATGGAGCATATCTCAATAGTGGCACTGGCGACATCTGGGCTCAGTTGTGGCGAGGAGTCACAAATGATTTCAAATGTATAATTGAAATGCATTCTCATGCCTCATATGGGGTGTCCCAATTTCATCCCTATAAAATCAAGAGCCATAATTGGCTATTCCTGTTGAAGTCCATGTCCCTAGGACCTTAATCTTGCACACAAGGAGTGTGAATTTGAAATGGGGTTACCAGAATGGGTGACTCCATTTGAAATATACACCCTCTGTGTGAGAGATTAAAGTCATAACTGCTGTAGAGGGTGTATGGATTTCAACTGGAATAACCCAATAGTTTCAACCCCAATGGCATAGTTCATTGACCTACATTTAACAACAACTCAAACATGGACTCTTTATTGTGAAGATGAGTAGAGGTATTGTACCAAATACATTCTAAGGTATTATATTCAGTGATTGCATTTATAAGCATATTGGCATGATAAACTCTCTCGACTGCAGATGACAAGTTTCAAATTTTTTTTAATTCAAAAATTTCAGAATTTTATATTTCCCAACCATATTTGGAATCAACATGAAAAATGCATTAGAATGAGTATAAACAAGCCTAGTATTGGTTCAGTGGTTCTTAAGGTAGCTCTTAATATTTTGAGAAAATATCTCCAAACTTGAATCTCGCATGCAGAGCATTAAGGTAATATATTCAATGATTGCACAAGAACAGTGTGTTGATCTCACCCACTCAATCACTCTCACACAGATACACTCAACCCGCTTAACCTAGATATAGATTTATAGAAAACGCCCCGATTCATTCGTCATTCTCTCTCTACGTACACTAGACAACTCCAGCCATCCTGAGAGCACTAACGCAATTATCACACAAGTAATAAATGGCCGTCTTTGCAATTGTAACACGGCACAAAAACAGGAAGACGCTCAGTTGAGATGGCTAAAGGCTTAAAACAAGATGGTGTACTCAAAACATTGACCAAAACGATTTTGTTCTCTGGCGTTGACGGGATTTTTCCCCTGCGAGGCTCCCGTCTGCTAACCGTTGAATTGTGTACAAGTCTGTACATGTTTTGACACTCAAAGTACAAATGAGGAGTTAGCCTTTTATATGATGCAACTGATAATAGCTCTTATGTAGCTCACACGGTGTATTAAAGGTATTTTTACCTGATTTTTGATGGAGGGTGGGAGTTGCATAAATATTGTCTGCTGAGGTTACCATGGTAACTGCATGACCTGTATTAAAAGTAATGTTTTACTCATAGTTCTTAAATATGAAAATGTGGCTTTCTGAAAATGTTTTGAGCTATAAATGAACAGAATGTCAATATTTTCACAACATATGTGACAAATCTCAGCAATTGTATTTGATATGAGTTGAAATGTTACATCACAATGGCCTTATCCCAATTGCATATTTCAATAACCTCAATTAAACAACCAGAGTGCAACATTTGACCTCAAGTTGCAGAATATGAGTTTTTGTACCCAAAATGGCCTTATTTCCTTGTGGCAAAGTTCAGTGACCTCCATTTAGCCAATGTAGCTCAAAATATTTTGAAATCAGATTGTAGAGTTTCTGTAGCAAAGTAAACAAATTATACAATAACAGTCAAATTTTAATTTCACCTGATTCTACGCCACAAGTTATGAAATAATATTATTTTACAATTGTCAAGGTTTTCTGGTCGTTTTAAGCCAAAGTCATGAGGTAAAATGAAGGAAAACCCACACATCTTTGCCGCTTTATTAATTGTGATTTAATGTATTTGCGTGGCTGTTATCCTATCAAAAGAATAAATTTTGCTTCCAATTTTATATGTAAGTCTATCAGGGGTAGCGCTAGAACAAAGCACTCCAGAGTCCGCAGGGACCCCCAAACTTGCAGAAAATCTGAAAGTAGGGGGTCCGTAAGAGAGTTTGGTGAGTCCGAGTTGCACAAATGCAGCATAAATAGTATGTCTGCGGTAACACTAGATTGAAAAGCTGGGGGTCTGCAGAGACCCCTGAAAATCCCCAATGTCATTCAATGAATGTAAAGAAATAAAGAATTGTGAGACTACAGATGAGTAGCAGGCACACACACACAAAGGGTTTATGAGGTTCAAGAAACTCATCTTTATCTATCACAAAATAGGCCGGTGATAATGCAGGGGCCGAAGGGAGGTATTAGAGTACTGTCTGTGTCAATCTTGTCTTATGGAAGGTACCAACCTGCTTTCATATCATCAAGAGTAGACATACTGGACTGGATGTGTGTGTATGGGGTGGGGTGTGGGGAGGGGGTGGTGGTGGGTGATGAAGGGAGGTATTAGAGTACTGTATGTGTCAATCTTGTCTTATGGAAGGTACCAACATGCTTTCATATCATCAAGAGTAGACATACTGGACGGGATGTGTGTGTATGGGGTGGGGTGTGGGGGAGGGGGTGGTGGTGGGTGATGAAGGGAGGTATTAGAGTACTGTATGTGTCAATCTTGTCTTATGGAAGGTACCAACCTGCTTTCATATCATCACGAGTAGACATACTGGACGGGATGTGTGTGTATGGGGTGGGGTGTGGGGGAGGGGGTGGTGGGTGATGAAGGGAGGTATTAGAGAACTGTGTGTGTCAATCTTGTCTAATGGAAGGTACCAACCTGCTTTCATATCATCACGAGTAGACATACTGGATGGGATGTGTGTGTATGGGGTGGGGGAGGGGGTGGTGGTGGGTGATGAAGGGAGGTATTAGAGTACTGTCTGTGTCAATCTTGTCTAATGGAAGGTACCAACCTGCTTTCATATCATCAAGAGTAGACATACTGGATGGGATGTGTGTGTATGGGGAGGGGGGGTGGTGGTGGGTGATGAAGGGAGGTATTAGAGTACTGTCTGTGTCAATCCTGACTAATGGAAGGTACCAACCTGCTTTCATATCATCACGAGTAGACATACTGGATGGGATGTGTGTGTGTATGGGGTGGGGTGTGGGGGAGGGGGGTGGTGGTTGGTGATGAAGGGAGGTACTAGAGTACTGTCTGTGTCAATCCTGACTTATGGAAGGTACCAACCTGCTTTCATATCATCAAGAGTAGACATACTGGACTGATTGTGTGTGTATGGGGTGGGATGAGGGGGAGCGGTGGTGGCGGGTGATGAAGGGAGGTATTAGAGTACTGTCTGTGTCAATCTTGTCTAATGGAAGGTACCAACCTGCTTTCACATCATCAAGAGTAGACATGCTGGATGGGATGTGTGTGTATGGTGTGGGGGAGGTGGTGGTGATGAAGGGAGGTATTAGAGAACTGGGATATCATTCATGACTAACGCTGTACATCAGAACTACAATGACTACTAATAGTTGTGCAATATTATGTTAGATTGAGTTAACAATAGCCATACATTACAAGAGACAACACTGCATCAGACAAACAATACCTCCTTACTTTGTATCCCCCCTCTTCTCCATTCATTCTGATTGACTTATTTGTATGTTTTTTTTCTCTTGTCTATTTTCAGTTGTGAATTCTCTGCTGAAGGGTGAAAATGTTGGAATAACACCCAGGAGAAGAGCAGTCAACAACAATCCCACATCACAGGCAAACAATGCTGTAAGTATGCTTATAATTAGTTGGTATAAGTATGTCTATCTTTGGTATAAGTATGCCTTTATTTGGTAAGTTAAAAATAAAACATGGGTCCTTGCCAAATCTGGGCTCAGGCCACTCTGCCACTAGGGATGGGAGTGTAATATCAATTCTGTTATCATTGGAGAGCATCTGATTTAATTGTTACAGTCCTATGGGGGGAAATGAACTTGTGACACCCAGCTACCACAGTGAAGTAAGGCATTTTAAACTCTGGTGCATCAGTGGTCTTGGATCACCAAATTCCTGTAAAGTGTGCTGAGGCTTTTTATGTCTGTGCATATTGCGCTATAAATCATGGCGCTTTTTACATCTTGCATGAATAGAAATGCCAGTTTGGAGATAAGATGTCAAGTGTAATTTGCAGTAATTTGCTCCTCACTCCGGTGCTCTCATCACTTGATGTCTGTTTTGACCCTTCAGTGGTTGCCATGGTAACATGAGATGCAAATGATTGGAATTGGAAGTGAAATGAAGCAGAAAACTGATGGAAATAACAAATTGGGAAGATTAGGCCCTTCACAATTGATTCCGAGTTTACTGTTCAAGATTTTAAAAATAGGACGAGGTGACTTTTAATTACTAATTATTAATTATCTATTATTTTCTTTATTTAGTATTAGTTATCACAACCGATTATCAAACCGTTTTGACGGGAGTCGGCATTTAATTATTTTATTATATGCTTACTTTTACACATAGTATCAGGTGCAGTTATGCTGTTTGTTTATTCATCATTATTGTTGATATGATTCATGTTAGAAAGTAGCAAGTAAAAGTCATTAAAAGTTATTTTAAAGGAGAAAATCCAAAATAAAAATAAAATAATCAAATATTTTGCAATTTTCAATTTTGGACGTGGGCGGTTAACAGTAAACTAAGAATTTAATGTGAAGGGCCTTAGTGTATGATAGGAGTAAGGTCATTTGTTGAGTACAAACCAGGAGGAAAAATAATACTGAAATGTGCTCATTTTTGCCGCACATTTATTTTTTGCTGTGTTTCACTGGTCTGTTAATGCTCTGAGGTTGGAATGGACGTAACAACTCCAGGGGAGTCTTCAAATATTTTGGTATATACGGATGTGCCATACAGACTTTTGGATGCTGACTTTCTCTATAAGGTCCTACATACTTTTGGCTCTTTTTGTAACCCATCAGTTCCAAATTTTTCACAAAAAGCACCCAAATTTGCTTGCTTATTGTGAAAAATTGGTATAATATACTAATGGACATAAAAATGTGTCTTTGTTTACACTAGAAATCCCATTATTTTCTGAACATTTTGGGACTATCAAAATCTCATCTTGGCTAAAATTTGAGATGACATGGCCCTCGCCTATATCCCTCCCATTCTAAACAAATAATACCTAATAGACAGCAAAATATGTTGAACAATATGTGACTTGTTTTTCTAAGAAATTTAATTTAGTTTTGAAGAGATGTAACAGATTGAGCTATGAATTCAATCAATACACTAGGATCATCTATCTCACGCTCATCTATCAGGACACAGTTCTTTAACCCCAATACATTTGTACATTCATTGAATGACCTTTGAAAATTTGGGTACAAAAACTCATACTCTGCAACTTGAGGTCAAATTTTGTACTATGATTGTTTAATTGAGGTTATTTAACTATGCCATTGGGATGAGGCCATTGTGGTTCATAGTTATATTGGCTGGAGACTGGACCTTGTCTAGTAATATAGCAGTGCTTCATGGCCATTGATGATATTAATCAAATGAGAAGAAACCATGAGTGATGAGTCAATCAGCACTCTCCCTCACAAAAACTAAGAATAGTACCGTTCTGACGCGAGTATAGTCCCACTGGCTTGGAAGGTGAAAAAAAGTGTGAATTAGGGGTGGGAAGTTGCTTGTTCACAAGGTGCAATGTGCATGTTTCATAACAGAAAATATATGTCAAAGTCTATTAATTTGGCATCAAAAGCTTTAAAAAGTAGCCTCACTTTGCATTGTAAAAAACTTAGTCCTTATTTTCTCATATTTTTGGATCGAATTTCGTCTTACCTTCACTAAATAGAATGTTGGGAAATTTGTTGATGAAATGCGGGCATTTGAGGAGTATTAATTTTTGTACCCAACACACTCAAAAGTCATTCTTTTCATATAGAAGTGTATTGCAGTTTAAAAATTGACAGTTGTGCATGTTGAGATCATAGTGAGCCAATATATGTGAGAGAAAACACTGTTTGTTCAAAAATATTATATTTACAAGTCTGTATTATACCGTAGGATGAAGGAGAAAGAGAAGCACTAAGGCTGGTTTGTTTTTCAGCCCACGCAGTATCAATGAACTCCATATCTTGTCAAGGCAGAGAACCTGTCTGGTTACAATGATATGAAATGGTACATGTATGATGATGATGACAATGATGATAATATAGGTTAGCGGTAGCTAGTGGATGCTGATGATGACAATGACAAATCGATCACGATCATGATGGATGACAATGTTGATGATGATGTGATGATGCGATGACAATGTTATTGGTAATGATGGCAATGTTGGTGATGGGAACCAAGGGAGAACAGTAGAACAGTACTGGGGCATTGATTGGTCATCCCAGATATAATAATAAATAAATAAATAAATAAATAAGTAAATGATGTTGATGATGATAAAGATGGATCATGATGATGGCAGATGATAACAACAAGGATGATGATGCAATAACTTATGTAATTGGTAATGATGATGGTGATAATGAGAATGGTGTTGGTAATGATGGTGTTGGTGATGATGATAATGATGATGGATTGATGGTATTGCTGATGATGGTGTTGGTGATGATAATGATGAAAAAAATGATGGTGATAATGATGTTGGTGATGATGATAATGATGGTGTTGTTGAAGATAATGATGAAAATGATGGTGATGATGATAATGATGACAATGATGATACACAAGTCGTTGATGACGAGAACAAGCTGTACTAAATTTAAATGACTACAGCAGGATGAGGGTTTTATACATGCTAGGTTTTCCTGTCATCTATGTGTGGGACACAAAGCGAGAAAGATATATGTCCAAGGTTTGGTGCAAGAAAGGCCTATCTGCAATAGCTGCCCTATAGACAATTTGTCAATATCTGCATTCTCCATTGTACACATGACACCTGGCAGCTATTCACCTTTTCTGTAAATCCCATAACCCTTTGCGAGTACACCTGAGACCTCGTCATTTGACGTCACGCCGATCTGCGCCGATGCGCACATCGTTAATCGAACATCGTTACTGCGCATTGCAAGTCGGCGTGACGTCAAATGACAAATTCTCAGGTGTACTCGCAAAGGCTTATGGGATTTACCGAAAAGGTGAATTGCAGATAGCTTTAAAGATCAGCTTAGTGAGAGTACACAGTATGGTGGGAAGAAAACTGTGTTTTGGGACATTGTAATGTTGATGCCTTCAATTAGGGCAATGTCTTCTAGTAGCTGAATACACCAGCCAGCCAGCCGGTCCGCCGGCACAGATATATCTAAAATATCAAAGTAATATAGTATGTTAACAGAGCAGTCTGAGTGTTGACCAAATTCTATTTAGGTCATCTCCACTGAGCAACGGAAGCATACGTGCATATTATGATGAATGTATTGATGTTTTCTGGGTTAGACCAAGATGATATTAATTATCTGGAGCAATCGTAGTGTTTGTAGTGAAGTCTACGGCTTCAACATATTTCATAATATTTTATGGATGGTTGCCAATAGCAACTGCTTCATAATGATAATTGTTGAGATGGAAAGTGGTGAGATTGATAGCCTGATGATTTGAGGTCAGTACTATCAGAGATGTGTCCTGGTGTAGAATTGGATGTGGATAGACACTAAGTTATTATACCTTGTCTTGTACTGCACAGTCGGATGATTGAGGTCAACACAACGTTTGTCTCTACCAGTATTACTGTTGAGATCTGCTATCTACTGAATATATTCAAACATCTTTGAGATCTGCTATCTACTGAAGATAACATCTTTGAAATCTGTTATCTACTGAAGATAACATCTTTGAAATCTGCTATCTACTGAAGATAACATCTTTGAGATCTGCTATCTACTGAAGATAACATCTTTCAAAGATGTTATCTTAAGTAGATAGCAGATTTGATTTGAAATCTGCTATCTACTGAAGATAACATCTTTGAGATCTGTTATCTACTGAAGATAACATCATTGAGATCTGCCATCTACTTAAGATAACATCTTTGAAATCTGCTATATACTGAAGATAGCATCTTTGAAATCTGCTATCTACTGAAGATAACACCTTTGAGATCTGCTATCTGCTGAAGAAAACATCTTTGAGATCTGCTATCTACTGAAGATAACATCTTTGAGATCTACTATCTCCTGAAGATAACATCTTTGAGATCTATCTACTGAAGATAACATCTTTGAGGATAACATCTTTGAGAGCTGCTATCTACTGAAGATAACATCTTTGAGATATGCTATCTACTGAAGATAACATCTTTGAGAGCTGCTATCTACTGAAGATAACATTGAGAGCTGCTATCTACTGAAGATAACATTGAGAGCTGCTATCTACTGAAGATAACATCTTTGAAATCTGCTATCTACTGAAGATAGCATATTTTAGATCTGATATCTATTGAAGATAACATCTTCGAGATCTGCTATCTACTGAAGATAGCACATTTTAGATCTGCTATATACTGAAGATAACATCTTTGAGATCTGCTATCTACTGAAGATAACATCTTTGAGATATGCTATCTACTGAAGATAACATCTTTGAGATCTGCTATCTACTGAATAAATAATAATATAAATAAATTTTGGATTTATAAAGCGCCTTTCTCCAGATCTTAGAGGACTCAAAGCGCTGTAATTTCGCTGCAGTGAATCATCACAATCAGATCGCATCAACTAGGTTGCTGCCGAACGGCGCACACCTATCCGCATTTAGATTGTAACATCCACCAATTATCTGTGCAGCTCCCCAAATTCCATTGGGTGAAGGAAGTCTTTGATAACCAAACAACTAATCACCGATTTTTTATGATACAGGAGGAAACCGGAGATCCCAGAGAAAAACTGCGAGAGCGAGCATGGAATCGGGATAAACCAAGTGCACATGAGTCCTTGGGCGCCGGGCTTGAACCCGGGATCTCAGTGGTGCAAAGCGAGGGAATTACCGCTGCGCTAACTCGCCCTGAAGATAACATCTTTGAGATCTACTATCTACTGAAGATAGCATATTTTAGATCTGCTAGGATGTGGACAGACACAGTCTCATTTTTCAGTGAATTGTACATGATTCAAAACCACTAAGATGATGTTTTAATTTGAGAATAATTATATTCTAGTCCACTTTTTAGGTAACAATAGGGTAAAATAAATAAGGGGGGGGAGTAAAAGTCCACTTTTTACATGCAAGGGATTTATTTGGGGGAAAAGGTCCACATTTTGGAAACTCCACACCCAAAAATACTTGATACAGGCTCTATGATACAGGCATGTGTCTACATGAACTACATGTAGTGTAAATTGCATAATTTAAAATATATTTGAGTTGAAGCCTATTAATACCCACACTACGTGGCAAGCTATTTATATTGCCAATCAATTGAAAATTGCTTCTTGATCATGACTGAATCAAGATATCTGGCATTTAATGAAAGTGTTTTGTTGCTTGACATTTCAAGGATAGTGAATATGGTAATGAGAGAGAGAGAGGTTATTTTTACTTCTTTTGATGGATGTATTTTCCTGCTAATCTAAGTGGTAGTTATTTATACATATATTCTTGTTGATCACAGGCATGTATGCAATTTATATTATCTGATTTATAGATGTAAGTGTGGATATGCTGTGCTATGTATAGAAGAAGATACAGCAATATCAGTGAGAAATCAATCAGAGTGGGGTTCTCTTGAAATCAGTTTGAACAAGACTCATGGTAGTTATCTATTCATTTCCAAGGCAGGGACATGTATTGGAAGTTAAAAATCATTGCAGTTGCTGAGTTTGGAAAGTGACCCATTTCTTGCATTCCGTATCTTTTTTGGTCAAAGAGCTTGGTGACTATCTTTTTTTGTGGATAACACTGTTTCAAGACCTGTCCAAGCCACAAGCAACACAGCATGTTATTATTTTAGCATTAGGTTGTAATGTGGAGATATGCCCATAAATAGCTGGATATCATAGCAGTATTAAGTTCTTTCTGTCTGCGTGTTTCTACTGAGGGCCAAATTCCGGGCCATGCCGTGCCGTGCCGGGTCATGGCGGGTAACAAGCCCAGTAGAAACGATCTGGGTAATCGGTTGCCGTGTCATGCCGGGTCATGTGCTCGCCTTTCGTGATCCACCTCTTGAGGTGGATCATGCCGGGTCAAAGCGTGTAATCCGAGCAGTAGAAACAAGCCGTGTGATCAGTTGCCGGGTCGAGGTCATGCGTGATGCAAAAATAACGTGATTTATATTCTACTTGTACAGTATAGGCCTATAATGTAGTAGTTCCTTCTCTCTGATATTAGGCCTATATACACTGGCCACATGTGTGACTCGTATGAATTAAAATGGATATGACTTTACTTTTGTAGGCTATATAGTTATTAATGAGTTGGTTATATTTTTGCTGTAAATTAATTATCATAATAGCCAATTACTAGATCCACTGGTAAATTAATGCAATGTGAATTAACAAAAACACTCAATTGTGATTGTAGGTCCTATACCATGAGCTGCCATGCGTAGACATTTAAATTAAGGATACAACCGTCATGCGCTCGCTGAAATCTATTTTCCGTACTTCCGGTTTACAGGAAAAAAATGCCGTGCATCGTGCAAGACACAGCTTTCTGGTCTCAGTAGAAACAAGCTGGGTAACGGTGGCCGGATTATGATCGGTATTTTGTGCCCAGAAAATAGCGGGTCAAAAAGCCGTACGCTCAGTATAAACACGCTGTATAATCCGTGTTGAACAGTTTACAGTATAGGGGCTTTATAATTCCTCAGTTTCAAAACTGCTTTACATTACATGAAGCAGATGGAGAAAATATTCTCCAGGTATTTTAAAATTTGCAGAACTTTTGAAATTTGATGTTAAAATCGCAAAAGTAAAAGTCACACAAAAATGTCCTCCTAGAGTATTGTTACTTAAAACAAGTGTTTTCATTCAAATCCTGTGACATCTTGAGATAACATGTTGAGCACACCTATGACGACGCCCGGCAACCTTTGTGCACACCTATGGTGATGCCTGGCAACCTTTGCACTTTAAGAGAGAGATTGGAAGCCAACTGCTGAGTAGGATATATATTTTTTTTTTTCTTCTCTTTGCCATTGGGAATATTAGTATAGAATTGCTTTATCAAATGAAGGAGAGACAAGGGTACTGCATAAGGAACACACAAAATGTTTAACTTACTCAAATTTATAAACCATACCAAAGTATTCTTCTTGTCTCAAGGATTCAGAAGTAGTTTTCACATGCCCGTAGGGATGTCAGTTATCAACCTGAATGATGTCCAAATGAGGGTGTGAGGAGTCTAGTACATGTATATGGCAGTCAGACTACTGAATTAACATGTTTCTTCTGGTTACTGAATTAATATGTTTCTTCTGATTTCTGAAGTAACATGTTTCTTCTGGTTACTGAATTACATGTTTCTTCTGATAACTGAATTAACATGTTTCTTCCAATGACTGATTTAACATGTTTCTTCTGATTACTGAATTATCATGCTTCTTCCGATTCTGAATAAACATGTTTCTTCTAATTACTGACTTAACATGTTTCTTCTGATTAGTAAATTAACATGTTTCTTCTGATTACTGAATTAAAATGTTTCTACTGATTACTGAATTAACATGTTTCTTCTGATAATTGAATTATCATGCTTCTTTTGATTACTGAATTAGCATGTTTCTTCTGATTACTAAATTAACATGTTTCTTATGATTACTGAATTAACATTTTTCTTCTGGTTCTATTCATTCCACAGACCTCCTTTTCAAGACCTGTTCCAAGAAGCCACAGTCCCAGTCATGCCTCAACACAGCAAAATCAGGGAACCAGCAAAACAAAAAGTGAGCAGACTACCAGTAGCGGAGGTAGCAAGAAATCCAAGCGTTCCAAATTAAGTGACGTACCGGAACAAGAGGAGAAAGAGAAGAAGGAAAAACCTGAGAAAGAGACCAAAGGTAGGTCAAAGGTCAACACCTGAGCTAGGACTGTAACCCAGAACCTTCAGATGAGTCTGGTGTTCTAGCTGTCCTGAAGATTTATGTTTGTTTGTTTGTTTGTTTGTTTGTTTGTTTGTAAATCATGTTGTTTGTAATCTTGCCACTATGGGGGATTCTTTGTAAGCACCAGCATATGAGGACACATACATGTATAATCTCGGTGTAACAACAGACATCCTGGGCAGACCCAGCAATAGTGGATGTCCATCATGTTCGTAAACATGTTCTTACATCCTTGTTAGCGGTGCTTACATGTAGAGGTGTGTGATTTTGTTTGTGGATCTGTTGCTTGTATTGTCTCTAACTACAATGCACTCTTAATATCATCATGTAACAACAGAAATTGAGCACTTGAGCAAAATCAGAAAAAAATGCGGGAATATTTACGTCTTGCGTCTCAAGTGCGATGAAATTTTCCGCCAACAACACCGACTCATTTCATTTTGATCGCAGGTGTTGCCGACTCTAGAAAGCACTTATCGTATCATACACATTGAACAGGCACATATAAAGTCCTGGGAACCAGGTCACATGTGATCGCGATCCTGTGTCATCGAATGTCATTTGTTAAATTTAGGTCGTTTTGGGGGGCGCCCGCTACGGCAGTGCCCCACTATTAGCTTGACTTTGCAAATTGCTTCAAATTTTGGTTTTTCTAGATTTATTTTGTACAAGATTTCATGATTCGATTCTACTTCTGTTTTCTACTCCTGATTCTGTGGATAAAATGTACATTTTATATTAGTACTAGTCTATTATTAACCATGATATAGATTGATTGCAGTGCTTAGAAGTAGCAGGTGTTATGGCATGGTAATTGGTTGGCCTCATTCATTGTTAATAACCACACATTGGGCTAGTCAATCCATCCATTCACCCCCTATGGAAGACATTACCTTAATCTTCCATACAGAGTGTGTAGATTTCAAATGGAGTCGCCCATTCATGTAACACCATTTGAAATTCACACTCCCTGTGTGAAAAATTAAGGTCGTGTCTTTTATAGGGGTGTATGGATATCAATCGGAATAGCACAAGGGAAGCAGACAAGGGATCCAATTCGAAATTCTGATTACAACATGACAAAATGTTTGTGGTAATAAAGAGAAATCACACTCTCTCTCTATAGATGTGATTAATACAGGCTTATCACAACAATTGTTTATGCCACTTGATTTGTTTTCCAAAAGAAAATAGTTTTGTCTCACTAGTGCACAAAGTTTTTTTTTCAAAAATAATATCCCAACCTCTGAAAATCGAATGGTGCGCACCTAAGAAAGGCATGCCTCTGCCCTAGCCTATTTCATGGAGGAACCCCCTCTGCACCACAATGCTGTACACAAGTGCTGGTCACTTCACCAAGCAAGGGCCCTGTCTAGGTGCAATATTGGCCAACATGGGGTATAATACATGGCATACAATGAAATATTTGTTCAGTATTTCAAGGCTAATATCACAAAAATATGCTAAAACTTCACCTTTGTTTCCTGTAGGAGTAAATCAATAGCTGCCAGGTGCCATATTTTAGATGTATTCAATATGGACATGTCTATAGGGCAGGTTTTGCATGGCACAGTCAGCCAGCAGGTCATGAATATATCAATTGTACAATAGCTGCCAGTTGTCATATTCTAGATGCATTCAATATGGAAATGTCTACAGGTTTTGCATGGCATGCTTTCTTGATAACACAATAACAGTCTGTCCTTGAGAAAGATTAGATCTGATCACAATAGGTTGGATACAATTTGTTGCACTGTAATAAAAGAATTATTGGTATAAACCAACTCAAATAACAATGCACATTTTATTAATGGGAGTCTAATTTTGGAAGGATCACAAACATTTTCAACAATAAATAGATTGATGGCTTATCTGCAATAGCTACAGTAGTGCATGTGATTATTGCACACATGCAGTTCTTTAAGTGCATGCATTGTGAATAAGCGACCCCCCCCTAGAATTCAGCATTTAAAGTGGGTATGTAATTCTCTTAGTTACCAGATCACGCTATTTTGGTATGCCTTTCAGCGCCATATAGGCCTACTTTGTGTGGTAGTCTCTGATTGTGGTTCATTACTCAAGCATGTGATCCCATTGACATAGTAACATTATGTAACTTCGCTGGCAAGGCCCAGTGTTGTTGAATATGACATGAGCAGAGACAGGCGATTTGTGCGGAACTTTTTTCCGCGCAATCCCGCGCAATTGGCTTTTTTTTTTTTCCTATGGGCAGGGATGCATGATTTGCACTGAAAATAAGTTCCGCGCAATCTCCGTGCAATTTGCTATTTTTTTCCGTGCAAATCGCCTGTCCCATGAACAAGCAAGGAGGTTTTTATATGGATTCCCATTGTGAAAGCCTCTATTCATGTTGCTACCATAAATTGCTGGTTTATGATAGCAAGGAAAAGGACATGTGACCTCAAGGCTAGTTAGCAAGAGATGCACACACCATTTCCCTAATTCAGGAATTATTGATCTTTAATCCTCCTATGCCCTGCTATGTAAGGCATAAAAACGTTTAACAATCCGATTTGTGCAAATTCGGGTGTCTGTATTTTTTGTTCAATTTTTTAAAGTAAAATGTCAACATCTGACCAAATATTTGTTGTGAAAAAAAAGAAAAATACAGCCAACAATGCAATATTTTCTTTTTTACTGAATGTAAAAAACATTGACCTCTCATTATTAATTGCAAAAAACCCAACAACAATCAAACAAAACAACAACAAAAAATGACGGGGCAACACAACAATTCCTAAAAACAGTTTTTTTGCCAAATAGTATTTTTGTATCCCATATTTATATAACTCGACTAAAGAACATTGCATGACCTACAGCAGCTGTTGGTACTAATAATTGGTCTATTCCATGAATTATTAATAAGTTAGCTAGTTATGTTATAAACTCTTTGCAGCCATACATGCACACATTTTCAATTCATAAATAATTATTATTGATATAATTTAAATCATTATTATCATTATGTCCCAAACCAACTGCTATAGACCATATATTATCTATAGGGAGAAAAACTGCTGGGTACACCAGCACACACTAACAGAAACTTAAATGGTAACTTGATGTTGTGGCTTTGCTGCTTTGTCCCGCCTTTAGCAGTCCACTCACGGCTTTCCCACTCGTCACTCGTTCCCCCTCTACCGCATCTCCCCCTCAGTTGCAACTCAGTCACCCCCCCCTCCATCATGTGTAGTCTTTGACAAAGACTACAAGGACTATAAATACTGTAATAGAAATTGCATGGCTTCTCTATCATTATGATAATATTATTACAACAAGTCATTAAGCATTCAGCCTTCCCACCCACATATTACAGCATCTCCTCATTAAGATACAGACCACTGTCAACACAGATATCATGGAATAGAAATGTCACTGCAAATTATGGCGCTATTACTTTTCATATTGCTGTAACAGTTTCAAACATTTCCACTTATATTTCATTTCATTAGTGTCATTTGTTGTATTTGTATAGACTTACACAGACACATCATTTGTTTCAAATTTCTCATTCAATTTTCTCACAAGTTTGGGTGTGAAAAATGTGAATTAATATTGTGTGAATATTTGGCAAGTACAATAATTACTGGCAGTGAGTTTGACCCAGCCAACCATTCCAACAATCTGTCATTTCCCTGCGCTCAATCACTAATTAAACATAGCCAATATAATTGACTTAATTTATAAGTAGATCCCTTAGTGGTTTATGGAACAAGATATTTACTGCGTTAGTCCTACTAAATGGACACTATTTTCAAACTTTTGTTTTGTGAATGTTTCTATCATTGTGGGAATAATGTTTTAATTTCTGTAATTTATGACCAGAACCCAGAGTGTTGATTTTTGTGGGGCAAATAGATTGCCCACATTGTTTCCCCAGTATTGTAAAGGTTGTTCAGGGAAAAATTTCAGACCTTTTCTAGCAGCAGTCTGCATGTCACTAAATCATGGGCTTGGTGAGAGAGCGTCTATGCATCTGTATCTGTTGCTTCAGGTGACTGGTTGCTGCTTTCATGAATTCATTAGAGTAGTGACTCCATATTCATTCCTTCTCTTCTGTAACTTCCTTCTCTTCTTCGCCAAAGCCGGCTAACCATGCTCTACAGGATTCACTCTGATCTGGTTGACATCAGTTGGAAAGATTACATCACTGAAGCAACATCTATTAATACCAGAGGTCATGACTCCCGTATCTGGACTCCATATTGCAGCTCGCAAGTGTTCCTCTCTTCTTTCTTCCCACTCACAAGTAGGGATTGGAATTCCTTAAAGAAGGATCCAACAGCCTTCCCAACACTCGATGCCTTCAAGATGGCATTGAGGGACAGCTCCATCTAGACAGCAGACAGCATCAAATTTTTAATCAGCACTTCACTGTACATATTTTTGCACCTGTGATCTCTTGTCTGTGTCATATGTCTGCGCACCCACCACTCTGCAGTGAGTAATCTTCTTTTCAAGAAGCCTTCACTACAACTTGAAGAAGCAGAAATTTCTACATCGGTACTATAGAGCATATCGTGCCAGAGAATAGTGCTAATTTTGTTCATGACTCGGAGATACCACTTTTCAGGTTTGAGCCTGAATTCAGGTTTTGTGCGAGTCAAATTCCTGCGTTTTATTTATTTTCAGCCCGTTTGGGGGCTTTTTTTGACCTGCATTAGGCCAAGGAAAGTCGATTTTGAGTTTCCCGTCACCCGCCCTCACTTCATTTTCTGACCCTCACTTGAATTCATTATTGTGATTTTCCAAAAAATACCAATAAAAACTGGGTATATTTGCAAAAAAAATTATGAATATCACTTTATTTTTTGTGGAAAAATCAAAATCAAAACATGCATTTTAATATACTTTTGAATCTCATTTGGGCTAAACATCCATCTTCAAGTGAGTGAGCGGCAAATAACAACACATTTTACATGAGTGTTGGTCATATAATGAAAGGCAGAAAAATAATGAATAATGAATAATGAAAAAGTTACCTCACTTGTTTTCAGAAATTATGTGACGGGAAACTCAAAATTGACTGTTAGGGGCCTTAACATGCTTTTTCAGGTTTTTCTCACCAGTTTCAGGTTTTTGAGTGAAACTGAGTGGCATCTCTGATGACCCCCTGAAATTTGTATTCAAGGGCTAAAGCAGATCAAAATGATGGAATTTTTGTTGTTGAGCAGTCGGCATTTAATATATAAATTTGTCAGGCATGTTCTCATCCTAAATTCCTAGGTTAAGAAATAAAGAGCATGATAAGTTTGACTACTGTGTCTGCCTGGCAGGAAGGCTGGTGTGATATCCAAGCATGGTCATTGGGCGTATGCTTAATTGGCCTGGCTAACCATGGCTAACACACTCATGCCACTATCACACCTTGGGCTATTTGTCCTAATGCATTGCAAATAGTGGGCTAGCTGGCAACAGTTGCCAACTATTTGCAGCTCTAGTGGTAGATAAAGCACCCAAAAGTAGCCCAACTTATCTTTTAACCAACTTACAATGGGACCTGAAACCTCAGAAATCACAGGGGAAGAGGGGGAAACCTCCTTATTGCTCTTACACATTGGTTCAGTTTAGTTAAGTTCTATGTGATAAGGACATAACCCTGGAAAATCTTCTAAATGTGTTCGATAATTGGGCTACGAAATCACAATGGAGGCAACAGTGTGGCTAGCTAGCTATTATTATCATAGACCTCATAGGTCTTGACCTGAGTCATAATCTCTTGGTAAAAATAACAACCTCTTGAAAATGAGGTGAAAATAACACTTCCTTACCAAATAACAAGTGCCATTTGGTGCATGTAGAACCGGGATGTAGAAAATGGTGGTAATACAAAAGAACTGGTGGAAACATTTTATGTGAGAGCATACAAAGGTCAGTACTATGGTTGGTTTTAAATATGACATGAGAAAAGGGCAGTTTAACATACCAAATGAGGAGAGAATTAAAATTAACAGGTGTCTCCCCTCTGGAGGGGGTTCTCCATGGTTGAAGGTGTATGGAGATGTGCCACAGTATCTTTTTCAGCAATTTTGATAGGCCTATATCAATTGGTGGGTTGTCAGCAGAGCAGGGACCAAATGTGCCGTTAAAAACACACTATTTGGGTACTTTTTGGTGCTTTTGTAACAAAATGGTATAGGCCTATTGATGGGTTGCAAACACAACAAAAAGTAAGTGCATGTCAAATCTCAAAACACTGCATACCAATGTATAGGCCTAAATATCGATAAAGTTTGTGTGGCACATCCGCATACAAAATTGTCGGTCTTTCCAAGCTCCAGATAAGAAATTGGACAATGCATGGATACATGAATGGACACATGAATGGAGCCTGTGAGTGACCTTCAAAACTCTAGGCAAATGTCCTGACCACTTGGCCAGTCTGCCAGACCATTGACTCTCCTTGATAAACATGGCTGAAACTGAAGCTATAAATGTTAGTATTAAAAGTAGCAATTTATTGAAAAGAATAAAGTTATTCAAATTTAGAATTGTTTACTTAGAAAACCTGTTAGTCAATGATGATAAGACCTTTTTTCATAACATAATACTTGAATTAATCAGCCTATCAGCTTAATTTTGTTATCTGTTAAGGGGGTACTACACCCCTGGCCAATTTTGTGCCTATTTTTTGCATTTTTCTCAAAAATTATAGCGCATTGGTGATAAGTAAGATATGTATATTATAGGGCAAGGACTACAACTACTGCACTGGAAATTTTATTTCAGCACAGACAACAGTTGTGGAGTTACAGTCAAAAATGAGGGAAAACCAATATTTGATCAATAAATCAATAACTACTTGTCTTGAGTCACTGAAATTCCACTGTAGGGGTAGTAACTGGATTCCTTGCCCCTATAATATACATAACTTTTGTTACCAGTGTGTTATTAGTTTTTGAGAAAAATGAAAAAATAGTCACAAATTTATCAAGGGGTGTAGTACCACCTTAACAAAGTAGGCAAAATGATCCATGGTTCCAATTGATTTTGGTTCAAATAGGCTATTGAATAGATCAATTTTATACTGTAATGTTATTGATTTAAGCTGTGGTGTATCCTTGATGTTAACTAATAATTGATATCTGTATTATGTGAATTCAGCATGTCGTAACCTGTTGTCCGAATGTGCCAGGGTTACTAGGCTAAATGTTTGCAGGCATGATAATTTTCAGGCTTTTGGCTGAATTTGGGCAGTTTTGTTGTCCAAATTTACGCATTTTCATTTTCTTCAGCCTTCTTCAGCACGTAGCTAATACGTGCTCAATGCTTATGCTTCATACTCGCACTGTTGGCTCGCAATTTGGCCATTGCGAGTAGATGGAACTGCGCCAGTTGCAGGCCTGGAAAAAATGTCACAGGAATGTAGACAAATTTCCCTCCAACATATCAGGATTTCCCACCATCAAAAAAGAAAAGAAAAAAAAAGAGCATTATTTTCCTCCAGATAGCCAAATTACCCAAGAATGAGATTCCTGAATACCCCTTTTTTCCAGGCCCGGTCAGTTGTAAAAACAGTGGGGTAGCAGGGGTCCGCTGTCAGGAGAGAAAAGATAAAAGCACTATCATTTTGGCCCAGTTTTACCCAGACAATTGCACAAGCCTCAATTAAGCCTCTTCTCTATTTAATATTTGTTTTCGGGGCCAATTTTCAATTATAACACTATTTTATGCGCAAATCAAGTGTTTACTTGAGGACTAAGTTTGAAATTGTTTCCCATATTATATCACAACCTGACATGAGAGATCAAGCTCTTATTGGCCAATTGCAAAGATGACCATTCTAAATCACATTATGGAAATCAATAAACAAAATTACATTATGAAATCAATAAGCAAAACAATTTAGAATGATATCGGAGGGCTGTCCATGCATATCTAACCATGAAACAATACCAGCCTGTCATGGCTCCACTACACATTAGGAAGTTTTCCATTTCCATTGACGGACGGTTTTGCGACGGTAAAACACCATACGTTGTCATCATCAACTCTGTAAGGCTGCGCTCACATAGAAGTATACGGTATACGAAATACGCTCATCCGCTCAGGCTGAGTTCACCTAGGAGTGTGAACTCAGCCTGATCGAATGAGCGATTTCAGATAGCTTAATAGCTTAGTATGTCAGTTTACCCATTTTCTTCGCCTTATCAAATGCTTGTAACTTTACTTCTTGAGGTCACATTGCATTCAACGAGGTGTCATAATGTGCAGAATTAGATAGTGCATCTATTAAAAAAATGAATTTGCCCACATATGGTTTAGGTTTTTAAAATTTGGACGGTATACGCTGCACTAAAATTGAACACGCCGATTCCCACTATACTATACTATACTATACGCAGGTATACGGCCTTTTCGAATAGCTCTTATGTGACCCGGTACTATGAAATTACCTTGCTCGATTTAATCTATACGCTGCACCTGCAAAACGTGCATCGATACCGAATAGTATACTTCTATGCGATCGTAGCCTTATGTGACCCGGTACTATGAAATTGCCTTGCTCGATTGAACTATATACGCGTGCACCTGTAAAACGTGCACCGTATACCCGAATAGTATACTTCTATGTGAACGCAGCCTAATGCATCATCGTCCAAATTCTACAACACGCGAAGAGTCTGACAACCATCATGGTGACGATGACAACATTTGGTGTTTTACCATCGCAGAACCATCCTTTGTGGAAATCAAAAACTTTCTACTGGTGCAAGAGCAGGTGCTACAGACTGTAAAACCACACACTCTCCGAAACCATAGTGGCCACTTTGCAGCTCAATGTTGCGGGTTCAGCGCTTCAATCCTTGTCTAAGCTGCTCATCCCCCTCCCTCAATCGCGACTCGATATTGCTGCTTTGCCACTTATCCCCCCTCAAGCACTAGTAGTATTTGACAGAGACTAATGCAAGAGGGGTTAATTGATTAATATTTCCAGTGTTTGGCTTATTGATTACCATTAAAATGGCCATAAAAGCAAGTGAAAGTGTATCTTGCCTGGTCAGTCCGGTCTAATCATGCTCACATCCTGTTTAGTGTTACATGGAGGCCACTGGACTTGTCAATGATGTGTCAGGAAATAATTGCAAAAATAATTGTTTGTTGTTGTTCAAATTGTAAAATTTTATAGTAATTGTAAAAGTTTTATATTTTTCGCATGGGAGACATACCTTCAGTAACATCAAAGGTCTGATGTTGATCCAAGAATTAAATTCATGTGCACAACCATAAATGGGAATATTTCCTTCCCTACACATCCCAAGATGGCCGCCATGGCATGAGTGACCAACTTAGATCTCGGCCATCAATGAAGGAAGGTGAATTAAATAACTGTTTACAAGGAATAATCATCCAACTTCCAAGATGGATGCCTTTTGCTTCATTATACCATTGGCACATTTATACTCGGGGAGTAAGAGCGAGGCAGGATTTTTCTGTTGGAGCATTTACGCGCCATGAGTAAAAGAAATGGCATCAAATTTTTCGAGGGCATTTTAAGACAAATTGGCCTAAAATATGATGAAAATCTGATGCAAAATTTGTTTTCACGATTCCTGCTCACTAAGTTTAGATTTAGGCCCTACTGACGTGCGCAACAATAAACTGCTGTAGTAAAATTCTCTGAAAAGGGCAGCGCCTAAACATGTTTGTTTTACCTGCCCAACCTCCATATGTTGCCCAAAAGGCACTCAATTGCAGTGGATATTCTGACAAATTGGCAGTATGGCAACATTGATTATTAACAAAACAAGGTGTTAATATAGCCAATTCAAAAAGTACTTTACTATGAACAGAACAGTTTAGGTCAAGGTCGTATAATAATCCAATTCCAGAAACAACACACACTTTAATATTGATTAGATCTCACAAGCTATTTAACCCAAGGTCATATCAAACCACTTGCAATAATTGTGTGATAAATAGAATCATATTAAAATGCAATCAAATTTGAAGAAGAGGACACTTTCTGAACAGGTGTGTATAGGCTATTCTGGTTGAAGCCCATACACCCCTATACAATATATACCATACCCCTATGCCATGGAACACATACCACAGAGGGGAATGCAGATTTTAAATGTAGTCACCCATTCAGGTAACTCCATTTTCACACTCCTTGTGGGGAAATTCAGGCCAGTCTTCCATAGGGGGTGTATGGATTTCAACTGGAATAGCCCAATTATCACAATGTCATCAAATTGGTTGTAGCCTATCAATTACGACGTATTTATTGCATGTTTTGGTTTTGATTCCCATCATTTTATTATAAAATAAAACTTAAGAGGAAATGAGGATGTTTGTTCTTAATTGTATAGGCCTGTGCAGGAAACACCATATTTATACTAAAACTGTGATGTGTTTATAGCCTAATTGGCCCCCAGGAATTTAGCTTTATTAAATATTATACTCCTTGTAACTAGATCAGGGCCCTCAGGGAGAGCAGCCAGCACTAAGTGATGATGAGGCTACCCTGTAGCTGTACAAACAAATGTATTAAACTAAATAATAAAAATTAGGCGGCCTTTAAACGAAATTTATACCTGTGACTGTTGACTGCAATTTGCACAGAGTATGATATTCAACAGTTGGGATCTTCTCCCTTTTAAAGGATTTTTTAAGTCTAAATTGCGACAGGATTTCCTGTACTGTAGTTTTCTGTTCGTATCAAATTTAAGATAAAAATATTTTTAGTGATTTTGCCTGTGATTCGCAGCTGAAATGTATTCATTGCCACAGCTTGAGTAGTTTCCTGTGTTATAGTGTTGACCCCTAGATAGTATTTTGCTCAAACCATCAACTTATGCATTAGCAGCAATTCTTGTGTATATCAAAGTCCAAAGTTTACATGTAATCATCATGATCATGGGCAGTGGGCATGCATCTATAGCAATAATATGTCAACACTGATAAACAGTATTGATTTTACCATTGCATGAATCAAGATATGTGCACCACATGGTGTATGCATGTAGCATCACAGTCATTAAGTGATTAGACTTAATCTTGTAAACAAACCATAATATCATTATGGCCATAATTCAAAGGTGGGTGACCTTGGTTCTTCATTGTGTTGGGTATAGATTGTTAGTCTCCAGCCCAAATTTACACATTACTGTATCGCGACCATGCAACAGAAACTGACTGTGTAAAGAGACTAGTGTATAGCTTGTGTGCACAGTGTATAGTCACTGATATCCCAGCTTGGCATGTGGTGAACTGAGCGCAAACAGTCTATACACCATATGCCAGCCTATCTGCACATGCACACAACCAAGGCTGGTCGTATTCTCCCAGATTCCTCGCAATTTACGGAAATAAATTTGATGTGATTACACTGACAACCGTACGGATATACTATAGAGATTATTACGAGTGATGTTGGAATAGTATGGAAGCGAATTAGACGGATTTGAGACCGGAATACTGTGTAATAAAAATTGGGTTATGTGCACGTACACACAATGAGACAGTGTGGGAGCCATATCTAGTGTATAACAAGGAACCATAGCATACTATAGTGAATGTACAAGTTATATATGGATGGAATATCAGCAGTCAGTGACCTACTCAAGCCGAGTCAACGATGACAAGGTGCTAGCATCAGGCTCTACACAAGGTGTGTTTTATAGGGATTTAGTGAAGGGAGAAGGGGGGTTGTTAGCTAGCAAAGAAGGCTGTAGGAAATTAGGGATTTATTGAAGGGAGGGAGGGGGTTGTTTGCTAATTAAATAAGGCTGTATCCGTTATGGATGTATTGAAGAAAGGAATGAGGGAGACGCGACGGCAGGGTCAGAAATTCGCAACCATACAGGAATCCTTTTGGATTCTCTCAGTGGAATTTTACAAGAATCCATGGATTCTCGTCATAAACTCATATTATAAATATAAACTTAGTATGATAAATTGAAATATTTATGAGAATCCGTTTCGATTCTTGCAATTTTGTTGATGAGAATCTTTGCGAGAATGGATTCTCACCGAATTTCTGACCCTGGAAGGGAGGAAGGGTTGTCAGCTATTGGTGCATAGGGATTGAAGGAAGGGATGAGGGAGGGTGGCTTGTTTAATACTAGCTAACTACACCTCTTTGTGTGACTCCATACATGTCTTGGTTTTTAGAAGGTCAAATCTTGTTGCTGCAATGACTCATGATGATAGACATTCAGCCCTTACATGATGGCATGATGTTGACTTCCTGAGTTTATTGTTGTAGTACATGTATCTACTACTAGGCCTACATGTATCATGACTATGCAAGTATTTCCTGAAAGAACAACTTTGTCTGTGATTCTTAGGCATAGATCCCACCCTCAGTTTAAACATGCAAGCAGAAATATTCATGACCTATTTATCATTGTTTAGCTATTTGATTCATGTTTTGTGGAATTATTATTTACATGTTTAGTGCCTAGATTTGTTGGGTAAATATTTATTATTCACCAGTTTGTGGCTGTGAAGGTCATGTGTCCTTTTTGTTTAAATTTAGCAGACATACTTGAGTAAAATTAGGTCAAGACAAAGGTTGACCTTTTCTTGGCAGCCATCTTGGAGCATGGCTTGCTGTGACCATGATACACCTATTGTGCTCTGCAGGTTTGTTGAAAATGTGTGAATATATAGCTTGTTGTTTTATGGATTGTAGCTGCATGCTTGTGATTTTGGACCAGTTGGTCACTGTGTGCAGCCATAGTGCATTACTGGAGTTTGTTTGTTCAGGTTTTATCTGATCAGTTGGAGGCCAACCTCAGTGTAACATTACACCCCAATAGGTGTGTTTAACTTTTCTACCTGACCAGAATCTGTTGTTTATGTTACTTATCATGTTTTCCATGAAAAGCCAAGAATTTTATGTGCTCAATGACAAGGCCGAAATACACTGAATAGTACATGCTAAATTTTCTTCTACTTGTGAATTTTCTTCACAAGAATTTGTTATTCTAAATGTTGATGATCATTCCCAATGATTTTAACTGGCTATAGGACAGGCCTCTAGGCCCCAAATCCATTGTTTTGGGAAATGAGCAGTACTACTGTAATAGTACACAATCTCATTTACCAAGATCAGGCCTACATGTTCATGAAAAGAATCCTGGAACCTTGAAACTCACACTCATTGTGTGGAAGATAAGTCATGTCTTCCAGGGGGGTATGGATTTCTACTGAATAGCCTATTTATTTCCTTATAGACAGAGTGGTAAGTTTACTTGATGTTACAAATCAACTTTCACACTGTGTTCACATTCAACAAGGTTGACCCATTATGCAGTGATATGAGCCATGTCTTCCAGGGGGGGTATGCATTTCTACTGGAATAGCCTATTTATTTCCTTATAGACAGAGTGGTAAGTTTACTTGATGTTACAAATCAGCTTTCACACTGTGTTCACATTCAACAAGGTTGACCCATTATGCAGTGATATGAGCCATGTCTTCCAGGGGGGGTATGCATTTCTACTGGAATAGCCTATTTATTTCCTTATAGACAGAGTGGTAAGTTTACTTGATGTTACAAATCAACTTTCACACTGTGTTCACATTCAACAAGGTTGACCCATTATGCAGTGATATGAGCCATGTCTTCCAGGGGGGGTATGCATTTCTACTGGAATAGCCTATTTATTTCCTTATAGACAGAGTGGTAAGTTTACTTGATGTTACAAATCAACTTTCACACTGTGTTCACATTCAACAAGGTTGACCCATTATGCAGTGGTATGTTATTACAGTTTAATCATATTTACATACTTGGCTACATTACAAGATTAACAGTGCAAGGACAATTGGTGATAGAATACAGACAGATAATAGGGTAAGGATTATCTGTAAGCCTCTTCACTTTGTATTCAATATCAGGCCATACTATGGAATGGCTGGACTATACTACTGAGTACTAGTGGTGAGGTGGAACCAGAACAGTGGTTCATTTGTGGCATGTTTTGTTGATATCAAATCTAATTTGGGCAAGTTAATTTCATGGCAACTATAGACTGCAACAGGTATGTGCAGTAGAATATGTTTGCTTAATTAATGCCTAGCCATGATGCTCATAGAACAAGAATCCTTACAAACATTCCTCTTTAATTCAAATTTTGAAGCTGCAAATAAATAGTTATTCTAGGCCTGCATCAAAACGGATATGCCTGTATTATACTTGGTTGGCCTCTCAAAACGGACATAGCCTGTATAGCTCTAAAGTTGCTGTGCTTGTTTTACTCATCATAACAAGATCGACTAATGCCTAGCTAGTATTGACACTCATAAAACAAGAGTCCTTTAATACAAGCATCCATCTTTAATTCAAAGTTTGAAGCCGCAAAAATGGCTAGGCCTGCATCAAAACAAAGACATGCAGTAACCAGAAGCTCTTGAGTTGCTGTACTAGCATGTAAATTGTTCACACAGGGTTGGGGTAGGTCTTTCAGATCGTTTCCAAGTAGGCTTCACACACATCCATCACATCCTGTGGAGTAATGGACTAGGATATTAACACAATTGTTGCATACAGTCAGTCAGGCAGGCAATTGCAATGCAGCAAACACTTAGCAGGCAGGGTCATATATCAGGGTCATGCATAGTGTCATGTGAACTGTTGAGGTGATCCCTAGTTGATATAGGCTAACCAGCATAATAGGGCAGGTGGATTTGGTTACTGCTTGATTGAGTGCAAATTTTTGCACCACAGTTATTTTTTATCTTTTCCTAAGCAGCTACTGCAAAAATAAAAAGCACAAGTTATGTATCATTTTCATTTTAATATGTAGTAAGTAGGCCCTATGTCACTGAGCTGTAAGGAAGCTTAGATTGGTGAAACAGTTCTTTAAAAAATAGCAAGGCTGAAAAGTGAAAAAAAGTTCTATCTGTGGGCTGTTGAATTTGCAGGATTTTTGCTGTTGATTTAAATGGTTCTTTGGTGTTTGGCCTAATATAGGTTTTCCCGTCCAATTTCAAACTTTGGTAGTTCAGTTTAGTATAAGTGTCATTCAATTTCGCGCGAAATTGAATGAACGCTTACATTCTCGATTTCAATTTAGCAAATGTGCAATCTATTTCATTTAATACGCATTCATAATTCTAAGTAGTGCACCCAATTTCGCACATTGTGCAGCCAAATTCACGTGGCCTTGAATTCAGAGCCTATTTGGAAATACAAATTCATATATGCGAAAACAAAATGGAAAAATGTTCAATCGAATTCGCGAAGTGCAGAATCAAATCCAGAAGTTCTTAAATATTTTACAATGGTTCAAATATGAAATGCTATTTATCGTGTTTATATTAAGCATTAGATACATGTATCGTCAACATTGTTCAAACAAGCACGTTGCTATAGGACTATTAAATGTGAAGGGAAACCATAATTTTAAGTAGTGTTAAAATTGCCTAATGCATAGGCCTAGTAAAAATGAAATGAATTATAACCAAAAAATAAACCAATTATATATTTAGAAGCATTTTGCGGTTTAGTTCAGAAACCATAAAGTGATGTGATTAAACAAATTCATTACAAATTCATTACCCAACAAAAGCATTACCCATTAAAACATTTGTGTGTTTATTCTGTGTTACATGACTAAAGTGATGTATGTCCCTTTAAGCGATGTTTTAAACATATTTTAATACGCTCGTGTGTTTAAAACAATATTAACATGTTACATTCAGATTCGTATTTGCAAGCATTAATGTGTTTATAAATGAACACTATACCTAAAGTATACTTCTCATTTAATACAAGCATTACCCTTTAAAACGTTTGTGTGTTTATTCTGTGTCACATAGGACTACTCACCCTTTTTCTGCTGCAACGTAGACCAATAGGCCTATGTCAGTATACTTGAAAATGCGATAATTTCAAATTGAATTCTTTTTCGCTGAATTAGATTGTCAATGCATGAAATTGAAAATCGGATTTACAACGTTTCGCAGTCCCTCATGCATCTATGTCGAAATTGATTGCCTATTTCTTTAAATTCGACGTATAATGGTGAAATTGAAACATTCAAGAACGAAATTGAATTCACAATAATGAATTGTTCTGATCATACATTAATTTGATTGAACTAAAATGAAATTGATTGCTCATAATGCTAAAAAAGAAATCGGGATTCGCTATGATCATTCAATCTTGCGCGAAAACTAATGACGCTTTTACTAAATCGAATCGAATTAAAGTTCAAATTGGACGGGAAAACCTATACTAGAATTTAGGTAAACTTCTTGCATACTGAATGAAGCTTGGGCAACACACAGATGTAGATTGATTTTCTAAACTGAATTTGTGATATTTTACTGAACTCTGTATCAGAATGGAACTATTTGGATTTTTAAACATGCTCATGCATTTCAGGATTTTTGTTTGTCTGTTTTGCCAGTGTAATTTGGGTATATAATTTAGCCTAGGCCTATATCATGGGTATTTGAAAAAAAATGAGTGTATGTTGAGTAGACATAGAAAGACATGCTATAGGCCGACATATTCATTTTGCATTAGGGCCTATAGATAGATTTTTATTTCAATCTTAATGCTTTCCTTGAGCTGTGGCTATCCATACATGACCTTTGTATTGAAAGCCCTTCAGTGAAAGAAATTGAAACAAACATGTTTAATATGATTCGATCTTGATTGGCTAAGGGACGCACCATTAGATATTATCGGGGGGGGGGGCTAGGGAGTTTGGGTCGGGCAGAATTTTTTTTTTTCGCTGTCTTTGGAAGCAAAATTTTTTTTTTCGAAGTTGTCTTTTTTCAATTTTAATGTATACATTTACACAGAGCTGGGTAGGGGAAAAATTTTTTTTTTTTTGCTCATCAGTGAGGCAAAAATTTTTTTTTTTACTCATCAGTGAGGCAAAATTTTTTTTTTTTTTACTCATCAGTGAGGCAAAACTTTTTTTCAAAAACTCCCTAGCCCCCGATAATATCTAATGGTGCGTCCCTAAAGTCCCATTCAGATTCCACATTGATGCCGTGATTAAATCCGAGCCAGGTTTTTATGATCTCACCGGTGAAAATTTTCATTGCGCAGTGGATATCGCGGTTGTGATTGGCTGCTGGAAAATCATGGTTGTCAGAATGACCATAATAAGGAGATGCAGACTTCACAATTGTAGCGGCGATATCATGATGTTGCAGTACAATTAAATTTCATTGTGCGATGCTGTGGTGCAAAAAAGCATCACATGATGTTGCGATGTGGAGTCTGATTCGGACTTTAGTCTTGTGCAAATGTTCAAAGATAAAATTGTAGGGCCCTATCTATGTAAATTGCCAGGAATAGCAAGGCATGGTATGTAGGTCTATGATGAGGCATGCATGTATGGTGACTGTTTATGCATTCATACACCTGTTTATCAAGATAAAAATATCTGTGTTATCAGGCCAACTATTTAATACTATCCGATGATCTAACCCAAGGCCATATAAAAATAAAAACAGGATTCTTGTCCCGTTTTCAAAAAGGAGGAGGGGCTTGATATCAAAAACGGTATAGATCACTTGACATCATTGTTTATCAACAAAGGCGAGGGACTGGTCTATCGATATGCTGGAATGAACCGTGACACTGTCCAATGGCTTTCTTGTACTATATGAAATGTGGTGGGCAATTTAAAATGCAGGTCCCTGAGCAAACTACGATGCGTATGCGCACTGCAGGGCAAAGAACAATGGAATTTGCATAAATCGCGCTCATTCTGCCTGGCAATGACGTCACATGTCAAATGGTCTACAGTATGAGATCTTTGATGACACATGATATTAAATTCCTTGTACTATACTCCACTTCACCTAAGTAACTAATATTATTAGGCCAAGTAAAATAAAAAACATGTTTCACGTCCGGATTTTATCGCAAAATCGGTGTAAATACCCATAATTAGAGCTGTTTTAGTGTACACAATAATGCCTGGGAAAAGGAGGAGGCCTCTTTTTATTTGATGTTCTGAGAGGTAGGCCCCTCTAATTTAGTAATTATCTCAAACCTTCCAAAAGTGTTTCTTGTATATTAGCAAGCATATAGAAAGCATCTCTACTCCCTAAACATATTTTATGAAAAGTTATAACTGAACTTCAAAAAATAAAAAAATAATTCAAGAAACTTCAAAAAAGGAAGCGGGAGGGGACGATAAACGTGTTTATTTTTTTTATTTGGCCTTAATATTACTAGTATTTTGGAATTCTTAGTGACCTTCATTGATTATGTTTATTGTGATTCATACATTCTTTCCTTACATCACCTATTCACCTAATTCACTTAGGCCATGGAAGTAGGCCTATTGTTACTTTGTTACAATTACCCTCATGCACACCCCCTAATCATCATGCATTATAATGCCCATGACAAGTGGTTAGCACTTTTAGCAAGATGGTGTTATTGTGAATATTTCCTGTGTTGATTTAGTCATGAGGTGGTAATGGATAAACTTCTGCTCAAATATGTTTCCAGAAACAATTTCACAAATTTCAATTTCAAACTGGCATGATAAACATACATACAACAAAAACTACGCACTCCCCTAAAAAAAGTGTCAGCTGATCTGACAGGACACATTTTTTTTGACATGTCAATTTTTTGATGGGGTAGGGGCCTAGGGCCTTCTTTGTTGTACACTTCTGCTTGGATGTCCGAATACCATTACCAAGATCAGTTAATATCAGTATCCGCCCAAATGCAGGAGTTATCATTCTGTAGGTCCTAAAGGAACATCGCTCAGAGTGTATTCCAATTTCATCACATGATGCTGAATTATCACTCCCAACCATTTACTCAGTAGATTTACTCAGTAGAAATACTATTTACTCAGTAGAAATACTAGTAGAAACACACTGTTTGTAGTACAGTTTGCCATATTATCTAGGCCCCAAACAAGTAGGCCTATCAGTATGTAGGGTAGGCCAATACAGGTATCTCAACCTTGAAATAACAAAGGAAATTTCTTCACAGTCACTTGGAATGACATCAGTACACAGTCAGTATGTAAAGAAGACAAGTAGCTCCTACCATTATCTAAACACAAAACACCTATCAATATTTAACAAGGTTTGCTACAAGCCAATCAATAGTCAATAGATCAATACTGCATTGATTGATTCCAATGCTGTCTGTTCTGCCTGGGCTATTCATAGAATGGTGTCAACATCAATTCAACTGGCAGGATGATGACATCATTGTTGATGTTAACCTTTCCCATGCTATTGGCAAGGTATATTTGGAGGACAGTGCAATTTTTGGTTTAAAATCAAATTTCGCAAGATTTAATATTTTCATACTTGAGATAACAGTACATTCATTTGAGATATCATTGTTCAGAAGTTCTTGACCCACATGTGTGACTACAGACAACAAGCTTAAAATTTTCTTTAAAAATTCACAAATTTCATAAATTGTACATTTTCATGACCATATGTGGAATCGGCATTGAAAATGCATTAAAATGAGAACAACCAAGTTGAGTATTGGCTCAGTGGTTCTTGAGATAGCTCTTGATATTTTGAGAAAATATGTTGAAGCCTATGGCCTGCACACAGAGCAAATAGCTTTGTAAAAGAGTTGTAAGAATTGAACACAATACATTGGATAATAATATTGGGCTATTGATGGTAAACAGAATGCTAACAATGGAGGAGTGTGGTGTCAGGTAGTTATTTGTACTGCTGCAAAGGGGAAAATCAATTCAGTGGTTATTAGACCAAAATAATTTTCTATTTTGCTAGTGCACACACAAAAGTCATTGTAGTGCATATCTGTGAACATAGAAGAAAAACACTGTGTTCCAGAAGTCTTGGTGAAATATTAATGGCTGTGCAATATTAATGAGTGGATTTCACTTGCTGCCTATATTCATGATCAAACCATACTCTCTCAAAGTCAAATGACAAGTCCCCCCCCCCCCTGTAACCCGACCCTTCTTGATCTTGATGTGGAGGAGTTGGTGAGGGGATGCAAATTTGCTATGTGGCATTAAAAAGTTTTTATTTTAAATTTGAGAAATTTGGATCACTGAGAACTTTGAGGTTTGATATTTGTTAAAAGTTGACTTGGGGTACAACACTGGTATCAAATCACCATAAATATTGGAACAGAAATTTCCATGAAATTAGGATTGCCAGCAGGCTGTGGCATAGTGGGAGAGAGTGCTGGGGTGAGCAGGGGGTCAACATAGAACCTGTTATTGTGTTGAAATTATCTGCCTGCCACTATCATGCCTAACCTGATCTGACCTCTAGGTGAGCCAAGCAAATTATTAGTCATGTTTGTCATTAGGAGCTTTCTATAAAAGAAATGAAATTGAGCTCTAATTCGATTTCAAGCTGGTTTAATAGAGAATGTTATTCCGAAGGTTCACTCTCCTATACCTGAGCTGAGAAGATCTACTATTCCAAAGTGAAATAGATGATCAGGTCTGCCATCAGATGCATGAGGAAATTGCTGTGTTTGGAATCCAACCCCCTCCAAAGTTGCATGCAAAATGTGTGCTCTTGTTTTAATCCAGAACTTGACTGTGGCGGACTGTTAAAAAAGTGAAATTTGAAAAGTCCAGCCGACCCAAGTCCAGATCCTAATTTACATTAGGCCCTTCACAATTAATTCTTAGTTTCCTGTTTCATGGTTGAAAACCAGGGATGAGGCGACTTTTAATTATTAATTATTAATTATCTTTTATTTTCTTTATTTTAAAATAAGTGGTCGCAACCTACATCAAGCCATTTTGACAAGGAGCGTGCATTTAATTATTTTACTACTATGTTTGATTTTATACATAAGTAATGGTACAATTAGGTTCTATGTTTATTCATCATTATAGATGATATGATCAAAGTCAGAAAGTAGCAAATGGTAGTCATTAAAAGTTATTTTTAAAGAGAAAATCCAAAATATAAATAAAATAATTAAATATTTTGCAATTCTCTACTTTGGACGCGGGCGGGAAACAGGAAACTAAGAATCAATTGTAATTGGCCTTATACAAAATTTTGGCAAAAAAAAAAGACACATTAACACTTTTGTTTGTGGTTTTTTTGAGAGAAACAAGAAATTTCTGTTTCTAGCCAAATATACATGACCCCTTTATGATAACATGAGAGCTTGGCTGCATACAGCACCTAGCTATTTAATACACTACACACAGGAAGTGTATAATTGTATGCTAATGATTGTTTGCACAAGATATCCACTGTCTGGCTGACTGGGTTGATGGCTAACCTGCCTACTCACTCAGTCAACAACTAATACACTATTCAGCACAAATATTTGGAAGATTAGAATAAGTGAGTAGATGGACTGACCTGGTTCAACTGATTGCAAAGGTGGTGCAGAAGGTAGTCCCATGATGAGTAGGGCCTGTTTTCTGATCTCTCATAGATTAAAAGCAAAGTCCCTAACTAACCAGGCAGCCCAAATTTTCTGGCATGGGCCTTAACCCTAACCTGAACCCATATTTTTTGCCATCGGAAAGGAAAGAAGAAATGAAAAAGAAGAGAAAATGAACAAAGAAGTCGCTTGGGATTTGAACCTTGGACCTCTTGCATCCCAAGCAGAAGATCAACGATCGGTAGCCACAGGGTTTTCACTGGCTTGCGATTCACTAGGTATATGACTTAGGCTGATTGCGTGATGGTATCACATGGAATGCATGCATGCGCGCGCAGTGGTTTTCCTAGTGAGATTTAGTGAGTTTCAGTGCAGTGAGGGTTTAATTAAATGCAAAAAGTTCGAAAATAGCAGGAGTTTTGCATATATGAATTTTTCATTTATTTAGGTAAGCCACTAGACTGTGAGACAGGTCATACATGATGCAGAACAATGCTGTTGAATGGTTCAATGGATGTATATTAATAACAAGAACCATGAATGAATGTCTGCCTGAATGCTTTGTTGAAGCCATCCCTAGCATACATGTATGTAAGCCAGCTAGCTTAGACTATTTATGTACTTGGCACATGACCTTGTATACATGATGGATGAGCCATAAACACTCCAATGATTTATTCCTTTATTACTTTCAGACATTTGTTTTGTTGTCTGCATCCAAATATTACAAAATGTGGCAATGTTTACGCTAAAACTCTCCAGATTCTTTTTATGCTCTATTTTTCTTCATAAGCTTTGGTAAAATTATTTTAAAATGTTTGACAAGGTTATTAAATAGGCCTATAGGGTAACTGGTAACCCAATGAAGAAATCATGAAATTAGAGATCATAGAGATGTATTATAGTACTTCTTCTTAATCTTAGTGTCTCCAAGTGCAGGATCAAATGCGCCCAAGCCAATAGTACTGTGTGAGCGAGAGTAAAAGAAACCCAGCCAAAAACTACTGATGGCTTCACCTACAGTACTGGCTGGAATACACGGCACGGGCCGTGTAAAACCCACGCCTGTGGTATTCGCGGGTTGATGTTTTATGCGGTAGTTGCTGCACGGTCATCTCTGATGAACCTCTGATGTGATTAGCATCTCTACTGACTGTACCACAAAAACCGCCGCATGAGTTTTGCACGGCTTAATCCTATTCGCTTCAATCGATAGGCTAATGATTCGCATTCATCACTTGAAGTAGTTCAACAAGATGTACCTTCATCGTTATTGATTGACACATCATGACATGAAGCACTGAGCAGCTTGATGTTAGCTTGGAACATGAACATTATCTTCTAAATATCTATATGCCTACTATACTATTTCCAGGTTTAGAAGAACTTCGGCAAAAGTTATAACATCGACGATGCGCAATTAATTTACAAAACTAATAAAAAAAATAAGACAACCTGTTTTTAAACATGTACAAAAATGGAAATAAAAACAGCAATATTTTGAGAAAAATCCCCGCTTTATGCTCAAACCTGTGTTTGTACGAGCGCTATTATTAACTTTAAAACTTCTCCCACGATAAATTGGCAAGAACCCAACCGGGAACGGGAACCTGACATTTTTGCCCGCACTTACGAGCGCAAAGTCAGCCCGTGATACGCTGGTCTCCGAGTCATCGGTTTGTGCATCAAATTTCCCCACACATGAATCTTATGAAATAGCAATTTATTCACCCAAAACATAATCGTCTTGCCATCACAAATTTTACTGACCGATACATAGTAGATGGCCGATATAATTCAACATTCGTTACAGTGATGTGTCTGTACGTAGGCCCTACATAATTATTTTATGTTTTCAATATTATTTCGCCGACATGTTTGATACCCAGTTTTCCCCGGGCCAGGTTTTCAAGCTGTTCTTGTTTGTTCTTACCTTGAGACAAACACATATTTACGATCCCACAAAGTCACAATACTTGTTCTACATGTATTTCCTTTTCGTTTCAGAACTAAAAGTGCACGTAGATTATACATCCAATGATCCATAGCCAAGTGCGTCGAAGCCCCCCAGGACTGAGAAGCCATACGCACCCTTGGGTCTTCAATGCCCCAACCCGGCATGCGGCAGCTGCCAAACAACCCCGATATGCGCCTTTGGCAAGAGATGAATCGGAAGGCTTTTGAGACCGCACCAAAAGATCATCCCGATTCCTGGCACAGAGGATCCTGGCACGACTTATTAATCCTTTATGAGTTGACTAACCAGAGATCCTTGAAATTGCTGCTCCGATCAACATTTTATCATCTTCACGTGAATGTCGAGCACCATTTCTTGCCGCTCAGCCGATTATGACCAATTTCATGTTATTTGAATTATTCAAATTGGCCAACAATTGCCGTGCATCAGCGATAGTTATCTTTGGAATGTGGTGTGAACATCAAATGATGTATTTTAAAAACAATAATAAGAAAGTCCACTCCCAACATTTTTGATGTCGCACCATGTCATAACATTCACCTATTTATAGGTTCGCGAAAAAATGCAATTTTTCGCGGTGAATAGTGAGTCTGTGATTGGATGATGCAAGCTAATTGCTTTATATGATTCCAAAACCCATGATCCAAACTTCCATTTCAAATGAAAATGCTGATATTAAAAGCTTAAATACAAACTATGAAAGAATATTTCCCCTACAGAATCCCCGGTTGAATCACGCAATAATATTTATTTTGACCTGGGTTTTGACATGCCCGTGCGTGCTCTACATGTACTGCACATGGCCACGTGGGTGCCCTGATGCACGTAGGCACGACCCTCAGATAGTGTGGGAAAGTGCGCAAATAGTTGTAAACAACCTCTACTAACCGCTGGGTGACCCCTTGATCTAGTTATTGTGGGGGAGGGGCGTGGCGCTCAAACAATAGTTGCTAGTCGGCTTTCAGCCAAGGTCACCATGGTAACCCTATTTCTTTCCAGGATCTGTGGTGTGTGTGATTATTTTTAACACGGGCAAATTTAAATCAATTAACATTTTCTTTCACCTTTCTTTATATTAATTATTATTAATGTGTACGTGTAATTGTTTTTAAATACTACGATTTGCGTTTTGATTAAAATTTCATTGAATTTATGCGTATTTTTCTTTAAATAATAAATACCACCTTTTTCTTTAGTAAATCTGACGTCACCAAGTTACTTTTTCTTCGGAAAAATGGGCCAAAAAAACTTCTTTCGTAAAGAATCTGGCAAGAAATTTCATGATTTGTGACATTCATACATATCTATATAATAATACTGGTAGTCTGTGCCTCTGTCTGTCTGTGACTCTGTCTGTCTGTCTGTGACTCTGTCTGTCTGTCTGTGACTCTGTCCGCCTATTTTCTCGAAGACTAGGGGTCGCACGTTCCTCAAACTTGGTGGGTGGGTGCGTCTTGACCCGGGACAGAACAAGTTGTATTGGTTAGTGGGTCAAGGTCACCAGAGGTCATCTAGGGGTCAAATTAGTAAAACTGTCATATGGGCATGCAACTTGGTGTGTAGGTGCATCTTGACCTAAGACGGAACAAGTTTGTATTGGTTAGTGGGTCAAGGTCACCCAGGGGTCATCTGAGGTCAAATTAGTAACAACTGTTTTCCGCGTATTTTCTCGGAGACTATGGGTCGCACGTTCCTCAAACTTGGTGGTTGGGTGCATCTGGACCTCAGACAGAACAAGTTTGTTTTGATAAGTGGGCCAAGATCTCCCGAGGTCATCCAGGGGTCATCTGAGGTCAAATTAGTAAAAACTGTCGTATGGGCATGACACTTGGTGGGTACAGTCAACTTTTAGAGTCAAATTTTTGGACGGTCATTTTGGGGTCATCCGGGGTCAACCAGAGGTCATCTGAGGTCAAAATAGTAAAAAATGTCATGAGCATGAAACTTGGTGGGTACAGTCAACTTTTAGAGTCAAATTTTTTGACGGTTATTTTGGGGTCATCCAAGGTCAAATTAGTAAAAACTGTCCTATGGGCATAAAACTTGGTGGGTACAGTCACCATCAGCCAGGTAATCGCTTTTTATAGTTTTTTGACTGATGCTCAAAATATTTTAATTATAAATTGATCAATCATTTAACAAATAGATCAATAATAATAATAATAATAATACAATAAAAATAATAATATTTGCAAATGCCGCATATATTTCAATATTTTTTCATGAAATTTTATGCTAATTGTCAATAGGGTCATTTGGTGTTGTGAAGCCAATTGCACACACCCACAGGCACGCATATACAAAATGTATCATACTGGTGCTCCTTCAAAAGAACGGAAATTCCTAGCAAATGCCCACTTTTTTTGCTGGATGATTGCTTAATTATGTAAGGGATTACAGCACTATAATATCACTTTATTATATTTCGGGTTGGTTCATTAACTTTTATCAGTATTTACTTCAGGGCAAAATTACAAAGAAAAATAATTTAGCCTATTTGTTTGAACTGAAAATGACAGAAAAATCGCGAATGTGGTTGAAAGTGTTGGATTAAAATTTCCTTCTAAAAACTTGACTCAAGTTCAGACATAACACAGAATTGAAATTTTTTGACTTATGCTCAAAATATTTTAATTATAATTATATTTTAAATATTACCCTTTTTTGTATTAGTTTTATTAAAATAAAATTTGACTTTTCCTGGGTATCTTTTAAAACTTTAAAAAAGACCCACCCCTCTTTTCCCAATACTCATTCTTTCTCTACCTGTCTCACCCTACCGTCTCTTTCAAAGTTCCTCTATTTCTTCCCTCCACCACCCCCTCCAGTTCTTCCCTTCCCCTCTCTCGAATTCCAAATATTTACTCTTTTCAGTGCCATCTTAATTTTTCTTGTCAGACCGCATGCAGATCTTGAGCCAGACATAAGTTGAGGGGATCGTTGGTTTGAGCTAATGAATAATTAATGAGGCAAATGGGCGTGGACTGTGCTTTGGCTATGTGGCTATCAATATTCTGATGAGTGTGAAATCATTGCTGAAAATGAAGAACGCAATATTACACACAGATTTTATTTTGTTGGATATTTTGACGGTTTTATTAACATCATTGTGAATATTTTAAAACAAAGAAAAATGTTAAGGCGAAACTTTGAAAGTTCAATTCGATTATGAAAAATAATTACCAATAAAATATTCTTATCCCTTCAGTTGACCCGCCGCGCGCACGTGGTGAAGCACAGATATTGGGTGAAGGTGCTTGCTTCCAGGATCGCTAGATAATCTAGGTCAGCTCAACCCCAATCTATATTTAGACCGTATGCGATGTGTGTGGAAAGGGGAAAGTGCCGATCCACGTGTTTTGATTTGATATTATAATCAGTGCCAGGATAATTTCATGATACGATAGATATTTAAATTCCCGGGATGACAACAACGATTTTGGTGGAATATTAATTATCTTAATTTTGTAATAAATGTCTCTGCCAGAAGTGAGGGAAAAGCAACTTTTTTTTGACACTATTTTTATTTTTTATTTTGTTTAATTCTTATTTAATTATGAGCGGGGGGGGGATTTCAAATGATGTGCCAAAAATTGCTTGCCCCACCCCTGCTTAAAATTGCTTGAATGACACCCCCCCCCCTTGCCAAAAAAATCTTTGCCCCACCACCCCAGGCCCGGCTCATAATTATTGCACAGCCCTTAAAATCATGAATAATTAATTATCATGTGATCCACAGGACCGCAAAGAAATACCCCGGGGAAATACCAGGGCCTGAGAAATGCTATCCGATGAGATCGTGTATTGGGTTATTTCGCTTGTTTCCTAGGTTTATTTATAATATCCCCATTCATAAAAAATTTCATGTTGACATCGACGCATTCGGCTTGTTCATTTATTCGGATTTCGATGTCAACTAGTGGTCTTGTGGGAAGAATATTAATTATATTATTGAAAGATTTGTGGATATGATAATTAATAGTAAAAAACTTAAAATAGGCTAAACTACCCGGGACAAACTGAACTATCAATTGTTTTCTTCAAAACTAGTCTAGTTGTATTGTATGCAACCTCTAGTCTTCCGATCGATCTGTGATGACAAACACACACGTGTTGTGGTATACCATCCCATCTTGGTGGACGGACATGGTATGAATGGAATGTGGTATACATGTACAGCGCGTGGCATATAAACCAAGCCCTAGACGGTGACCCTATACACCCTGGATGTTCTACAAACTCCATTGCTTTGCACCTGAATCCCCCCACCCGGGGGGATTTCACCTGCATAGCATGATAGAGACGTGGGAATGTTTTGACTAAGAGTTTGACTTGTGCGTATGACAAACAAGTGCGCCTCAATTAAAATGATGACGACTGGTGAAATGCTTGAATGATCTTGTATTCTTGTTGATATGGGGAATTTTCCAACAAAGAAGGAACTTTGATCTTCTCAACACCTCTTCGTGTGTCTTTCTTGATCACTCTCTCACACGCACATACCTGGAATAAATAAATTATGAAGTATCAGAATAGGAATGGACAGCTGACAGCTCTTCAGGAAAATATGAAATCGTGAATCATGCATGTTCATGATGTTTGAATTACATCCCGGGAATTCATCGCCTCAAAGAACAAGATGGAAAGGCCTTCGATGGCAGGCCATTTATAAATGAAACGGCTATCGACATTACTTTCTGGAATAAATTGCAGCTTTTATATTTTTGATGATAGATTTAATATAGAACTAAAGGTAAGATGATTTTAAAGTCGAATAAATGCCGTGACTCGGCGAGAAACATGAATTTATGATGATGATGATGATGATTTTGTGGCGAAGATAGTCCGATACCGTACCGCTGGAAGGCACTCAGCTCAGGCGATCGCGGAGCTCGGGATGGTTTGGTGCCATGCTTGGTGAAGTTTATTTCTCTCTTCAACTCTGGTAGTGGCAGCATGTAATATGGGTCTATATTTTATGATATTTTGCATAAACAAAGTGATAATCGTGAAAATTAAGCCCAATGATAAGCCTTCTGTAAATTTTCATTATGTTCTTCCATCGACGCATTTTATTTTTTTTATCTCGATCGTTCTTCATATATTTTTCTTTTTTCGAAGTTGGCCCCTAGCTCTATAATTAATTGAATAATGATAAATTGTTAGTCAATTTATACTCAATTTAATACAAGTTACATCTTTATGAAAGACAAATTCGAAAGAAAATGAAAACAAATGTAATTTTAATATTTTAAACGTTTAACTAGTAGGCCCTACAATGCATAACATTTAACCGGTAAAACCAAAACACGTTATGAAATTTCGCATGACCGGCCGGTGGTGTTAGAGTTAGACCCATGTTTCAGTACTTCGGCATGTTGTTTAACTTGTTTTATACTTCGGAACACGGTCAACGAATCATATCAAGGGTTTTGAACAGCTATTAATTGCATTGCGAACTGAAATACCACTTCCGAATGTGTGTGTCACTTGTCAAGTGCTTGACAAAGAAGAGCCAATTAGATTTATAATAGGCTTATGCCGTGCAACAACCCGCTCATAAACCGCGCGGACAGTTGGCTGGTTAGTACAACTTTTAATGGTACCACGCCGAAACCGTGCAAACCGCAAGAAATCGGTATGATCTGTGAAGATCGCTTTTGAGCGGTCCATGCAAAATGCCGTGCAAAACCCACGCAATTTTTGCCCGGTGGATTCCAGCCAGTACTGTATGGCCATGTCTTACAAAATATTACCAATCAATGCAATCATGTAAAAAACATTAATGTGTACAGAGATTGCTGCTCATGGGCATGGATGATAAACTCATTCAAACCATACAAACATGTCCACAAGTTCATGTACTGTAGCCCTGAAAAGACTGTCAGTTCTGGAGTCACAACCAACATCAGTGTGTAGCTGTTGCATTTTGAAATGCTTATTCTTCAATCCCTGCAGCATACTGTATACCAATCATATGCACCATATCATATGTACAGACAGAAATGCCTGGCCATGCCATGAACTCAAAATGGCATATTGAATAAGAGTTCCCTTTCCCCTTCAATTATTGTCTGTGCATAATGAATGCATCACCCTGGCTGGGTGCATGCCAGCTGTGAATATAAAGGAGGAACACAGGTCATATGAACAGTGTCTTGAACAACATACAAAAACACTAGCTTCAACCAGTCGACTCCGGTGAATTCAATCCTTACTGTGCAGAATGAGTCAAGAACATTTAATAATCAAAATTTTTTTTTATAAATTCTGTTTAGTAGCAAGTATTAAATTTGCCATTTGTTTGTATTGGATTTTACCAGTGGGGGTTAATTAACATGAGTAACAAGTCATGCGAAATAATTGTCATTTCCAGTGAGCTTATGGCATAAACACAAACGCATCCAAGCATTAAATTAGGACAAGCAGTAGGTAGATGCTCCATCTGCAATAGCTGCTGGGTACTAATTTTGGTTCTTTGTTTTAGTATACTGTCCAGAGAGGTTGCATCACTGCTCCGCCCAGCCTTTTGGGTCTACAGGGCAGCTATTGCAGGTCGGGCCTTAGGATCAGGATACAGTTTATTGTGGGAATAGCTAGTCTATCATTATACTTAGCACTATATGGCAGTATTATGAAAAGGCTGTGATGAATTAGAGATGCATGATTTAAAGGGAGAGCAGCAGGTCATAGATCAATAGTCTTGTTCACATTTTGAGTTATACCCGGCCGGCCGCGTAAACTTAGGCTAACATTGATCAAAATTCCACAAATATTTTCTCTACTTCTACCCAGGGTCTTAGCCAGAAATCAGAAACCACCCGTCCAAACAGATACCAAAATTTGACTCTCAAATATAAAACAACTTGTCTATACCCATGGAAGGGTCACTGGGGTCAAATATGTCCTGATTTGGCCTTTACATGTCACTTTGAATTAGTCCCAAGTTCATATGCCCTTAAAATCATCTGTTTTAGAGCTATCACATCTGTTAAATCCATTAAATCCACCCGTCTAAAATTAGATTAGCACGTCTTAAAGACAGGTGGACGCATGGCTGGCTAAGACCTTGCTTCTACCGCGTGTCCACACCTAGCCTACTCCTAGCACTACGCCGACTAGTTCCACCAAGTATTCACTTCTGGTCGGCGTAAACATTGGCTAGCACTTCCGGTGTTTCTGTGACCTTTATCAACCACGCGATATGTAATTTTTATAGTTCCAACCAATAAAAGGTCAAAGCGTAATCTGCGTTTACATTGCAACTTACGCCTGGCGGAAGTTATACCCAGCTCGCTACAGGAGTAAATCGTCGGACGTACGCCTGGCGGAACTTACGCTGACCATCGTTCACACTGCACTTACTCCTGGCAGCACCTACCGCTACTCCTAGCAACTTGCGCCGACCAAGTTCCGCCTGGCGTACGTCCGACAATGTGAACACGACTAATGAAGCATTGGACAAAGTTATCAGTGGTCAATGCTTTAGGATCAGATGGAAACAGGAACCTGTTGAAGGATGATGGGATGTCAAATATATTATAGGCCTATAAAAGAAGAGCAACACCCAGCAACCGTTAACCAAATGTGTTTCTACTGGCAGAAATACCGGGTGTCATACCGCATGTATGGTTGCCGGGTGCCCAAACCGATATGTTTCCGGGTGTCTGCACCGCATACTCTGAACCGTTTTGTTTCCACTGAGCACATGAACCGGTAATACTCTAAACTAAACCGCATCACCCGCCAACCTTTGTCCAGTACAAACACGCAAAACTGAGGCTTAAATCATTCAAATGGGATGGGGAGGGGTTACCAATAAGGTAGGGACTGAGTCCCGGAATTGAAGTCCCGCCGGGTAGCAGTACCCGGCAGGAATTCCATGCCCGGATACCGAATTAATATTCATGTCATACTCTATTAATGATTTCAAAATGCATTCAAATTCAATGCATTTTGAAATCATTATAATAGACTATGACATGAATACAAATTATCAATTTTCATATTAAAAATACAAAACATCTTGGAATTTTTTATTTTTTATTTTTTTTTTAGGTCAACCATGAATGATCCTAGCATTTAGGTCTAGGTCCAGGGACACTACAAAACCGAAAAAAACCGCTTTTTTTTTAAATTTGGTACCCGGAGTACCCGCCTCGAAAAATAAACGGGTACCGGGCACAAAATTACTCAAAATCCCAACCCTAGTTACCAAGATCGATTGGGCGGGGGGGAGGGGGCTAAGCATGATTAAGGATTGTTGTTATGGTAAATCATAAGCATTGGGCCTACACAAAATGGCAGTCTAAAGCCCGATCCTGACTCCACTTCGCAGATACGATGCGATGCTTTTCATGCTGCGATGCTTTAAACATCACAGCATCGCTGCGATGAAATTAAAATGTATATTTTAATTTCATCGTGCGATGTTTGCAAAGCGGGTCTACATCTCCTTTTAAGGTCATTCTACCGACCTTGATTTTCCAGCAGCCAATCAGAAGCGTGCACGGCTGGGATATCGCTGCGCGATGCGAAAAAGTTGAACATTGTTCAACTTTTTTATGCGACCAAAATTTCCACCGCTGCGATGTGAATTTTCACCGCTGAGCTCGTAAAAACCTGGCTCAGATTACAGTTTTTATAGCATCGCATCGCGCTGCGATGTGGAGTCCGGATCGCGCTTAAAGCAGGTTATTAAATCAACTGGCTACTCTGCATGATTATGGCAGTTTGCTGTACTGTGTAATAATAGGTTGAAATGTTTAAATATAATTTAACAGACCAATCTATTGTAGGATTAGTCTATTGTTGTGGCAAGTGGAAATAAAGCCTAGTATAACCAGTTTCCAATTCATTGTTTTGTTTCAACTACTGAATGGTTTCCTTGACCCTCAGGCAGGGTTAACCCTCCACCAGGGTATTGACTGCAGACAACAAGTTTCATTTTTTTAATTAAAAAAATTCAGTATTGTAAATTTTCATGACCATATTTGGAATCAGCATGAAAAATGCATTGGGGTGGGTACAAGCAAGCCTAGTATTGGTTCAGTGGTTCTTATTTTGAGAAAATGTCTCCAAACTTGGACTATTTATGTTGAAGCCTATGGCTAGTATGCAGAGCATTAAGGATTGAAATTATAACAACAAAAGATTGTATTCCTGCAGCCAGTTTCACAATAAGTCTTTACATCCTTAGTCCCACTTATCTTGAAAAACTAGCATATTTTAAAGTAGATCTTGAAAACATGGTTGTCCCACTGAATCTCTGCCATTTCAATGTTGGATGAAGCCATGTTGTAAGTAGGCCTGTGAGACCATCCAGTCTGTCATTTAATATGGTTGTATACAGGGCACAGAGTCATTACCTAGCTGGGGGGTTTTCAACCCCCCGAGCTAGGTACTGTTTTGCTATCGGATCTTTCTGCTTCTTCTTCTTTCTGGCAATAACTTCAAATTGCTTCTCCTCCTACATGTTACACCCTACAATTACGTAACTTGCACATATGTACCGCCTATATCCAGTGCCCATATGGTGCAAACAGAGTTGGGATCAAAGGTCATTAAAGGGGCATTTTCGGTATATAACCAAATATCTTCAAAATGCTTCTACTGCCACATATTACATAGCACAATGACGTCACTTACACATGTGCATCGGCTTTACCCAGTGCCCATACCTTGCACACAGAATTGGGGTCAAAGGTCATTAAGGGGTTAAAATCTTACAATTGCATTATCTGGACATCTGTAAGGAGTATGGGGCTCAAACTCGATACAATAAATCTCATGACCAGGGAACATTTTATGGGGGGTCAGGTCAAAGGTCATGCAGAGGTCAAATTTTAGAAACGCATTTCCTGGACATCTGTTAGGGGTACAGGGCTCAAACTTGGTGACAACAAACTTAATGATCAGGGGAACATGTTGGAACACTTTGCAGGGGTCAGGTCAAAGGTTATCTGGGGTCAAATCTTTATAACTTCATTTTCTGGATATCTGCAAGGGGTATGGGGCTCAAACTCAGTGACAACAAATCTCATGACCAGGGGAACATTTTGCAGGGGTCAGGTCAAAGGTCATGTAGAGGTCAAATTTTCTAAATGCATTTTCTGGACATCTGTTAGGGTACGGGCTCAAACTCCACAACAACAAACTTACTGACCTGGGGAACATTTTAGAACACTGTGCAAGGGTCATGTCAAAGGTCATCTGGGGTCAAATTGTAGAATTTCATTTTTTGGATATCTGTAAGAGGTACGGGGCTCAAACATGGTGACAACAAACCTCAAGACCAGGGGAACATTATGGAACATCATGCATAGGTCAGGTCAAAGGTCATCTGGGGTCAAATCTTAGAATTGAATTTTTTTTACATTTTTAACGCGTACGGGGCTCAAAAAAGAAACAAACCCCATGACCAGGGGAGCATTTTTGGAACATTTTGTAGGGGTCAGATACATGTACCTCCACAACACCAACATGCCCCAGCTAGGTTTGTGGTCTATGACCACCATTTGCCACTAGTTGTAGGTTTCCTTTATTAGACGATGCAGGTAGGGCATTGTAATTTTGAGAGCAGCAGGAGAGAGTTTAAATTCATGGGTTATCTGCGTGTTTTATCTAGACTATGATTCTTTGTGGCAGGCACATAATACATTTATAACACTAGCCCCAATAGCAGTCATGGCAGGCACATAATACATATAACACTAGCCCAGATACCAGTCATGCACACATTACGTCAAACATAGTTTGTGCATGAAAATTTCACAATTGAGGAAAATAGAAAATACACTTTGTCTGCAATCTTTGAAATATTCACAAATTTATCCAAATTCTAAATTACAGAATTATGTGTATGAACATTTGTTTATCCACATCAATAATTTTATCTGATCCAATTTATCACAAAGCTATTCCTGCATGTAAAATATGTGACAGTTTACAGTGTGTTTGACAGTGAAGCCAGCAATAATGGATTGAACAGCCAAGCAAGCTATAGACGCATATGATCCTGTGTCATATACTGGGGTATTCAAAAACGTGGCTTTGTTACATTTTGATGTGCAGCTTGGATTTCAAAACACTGTCTCTTGAGTATTCCTTCACTTAGAAGATTCAATTAGGTCTTAAATTGAGGCTAATTTATTCTATATTACTAATGTTTTTATCCTGTTTAAAAATATTTTTAAATTATTTTCTTATGACGTTTGGCATGAAATGTGCCAAGGGTGGCTGAGGATTAGGGGGAGGAGGATTAGGGGGAGGGATTCATATTGTAAAATTGATTTAAAACCTCATTAAAAATTTGAATCTAGTAAAAAATGTCTAAATGAACTCCCAGACATCTAAACCAAGTAAATAAATACAAAAGTTCATTTAAAAGACCAATACTTGCTCAGAATGATTGTAAATGTGGAAAAAAGGTGGGGTTACATCCTCCCTACTTTGTGATTGTTTTTGCCCGCACTCTCTCATTTTTAACCGATTTCCATAAAAAGGTGTCAAAATGCTCAGGAGGATGAACCACATAAAATGAGATGTGTAGGTTAAATGTTTGAACCATTTCATTTTTTTACTATGTAACACAAAGGTAGGCCTACCCCAGGTTTTGACACAGGACCATATGCGACATAGAGTAGCTAAATGCCTGCGTGTGTGGGCGAATTATTTCACGGTCGATCTAGTTTCAATAACATTGTCATAAAGTCGTTTTAACATTATAGCAACGACAGTAGACGGTTTTAATAGGATACATTAGCAAAGACAAAAAGCTTGTATTCAAACTATGGTTAACCTTTTATGCATATAGATGTTGACAACTTGTAAATTTTACTTACATTATCCAAAATTATTAAAATTTATTACCATATTTGGAATTGTCATGATTAATGCTTTGCAATGAGTACAAACAAGCCTAGTATTGAGTCGGTGGTTTTGAGATAGAAAGGAAAAGCTTCAATTCTTGTTGTGTATGTTGAAGCAAGGAGCTGTGTGCAATATATTACCGTAATAGGTCACCCATGTGTGGGGGCGTGTTTGTAAGTGCTTGCTTGCATGCATGGGTGGGTGCAGACTGCTAACAAGTGACTTATTATTTATAATCAAGTGAATTATTTATTTGATTCGTTTACGGCTTTTGTTACATTTCTCAAGTATTGTGGCCTATTTGGCTATTGTTACAGTAAATCGTAAAAATAATTTATTGGCACATAGACTTGAATTGCAGTATACATGCAAAGATTATATTAAAGCCAAAGTTGGGTAGGATATTGAATAAAATAGAACAGGGGTTCCCAGCTACATTTGCTTACGGGCCATGGAGGGTCAAAATCAATTCAAAGATTTGTGTTTGAGGGCCAAATACACCTTGGTTTGCTATATGTTTACTCAACATTGGGCTATTCCAGTTGAAATCCATACACCCCCTGCATGACCTTAAATTAATCTTCTACACATTTACAATTCACACTCCTTATGTAAAAGATTAAGGTCATGTCTTCCATAGAGGGTGTATGGATTTCTCATGGAATAGCGCATTTCAGAGGTACTCATGGCCTGCATTGGTCTGTGGGCCACCTATTGCAAATCCCTGAATTTAATAAGTGCTCAATTTCTGTTGTGTACATTTTGTTTGAATTTGTGTGACATTTGATGCTGAAATTTATGATGTTATGATTACAAAATGTAAATTTTATGTGTTTAAATTGGTTCAGCCTTAATCATGAATGTGATTTTAAATATTTGTTTCTCTTTGATTTCGCTTTCACAGAAAAACCAGTTAAATCAGGCAGTCACAAGCCCAAGAAAGAGCGCAAAAGGAAAACAGAAGAAAAGCCTGTGGAAGAAACTAAGAAAGCATCACCCAAGCGCCCTTGTACTCAATCTGTAGTCTCCGCCAAGTCTCTCAGGAACAGCAACGAGATAAAGAAGAGAAGGTTGCTCCTCCTTCTCACCGAACTCGTGCCAAAACTCCCGATGACAAGCCTGTAGAAGAGACTAAGAAAGCATCACCCAAGCGCCCTTGTACACAATCTACAGTCTCCGCTGAAGTCTCTCAGAAACAGCCAGAAGAGAAGAAAGAGAAACGTCATTCTAGTAGACATACTGACAAACATTCAGACAAACAAACTCACAAAGCTGATAAAACTGAAGAGAAAAAGTCCAAACATCATAAACATAAAAGTAAAAAACACAGTGAGGATAAGCATAGCACCAAAGATAACGAGAGTACCGAGACTGGGGAAAAGTCTAAACATAAAAGCAAGCATAAACATCATAAATCTGATAAAAAGGAAAAAGACAAACATAAAGATAAAGATAAACAGAAAGAAGAGTCTGTGTTAGTAGCAGCAGCAGCCGCCGCTGCAGCAGCAGCGGCCTCAGCAGCAGCAACAGCGGCAGCAACAGCAGCCGCTGTAGCTGCTAATAAAACACCACCTGTTGTTGTGTCACAACAATCAGAAACAACATCATCACCAAAAGTGAACACTAATAGCAATGCAACGATACCAACGGCAGCAGTGTCAGCATCAGCAGCAGTTACATCAACTACAGCAGTTAAATCAACAGCAGCAGTTACATCAACAGCAGTTTGTCAACCCATGTGTACTAAACCTGAACCTAAACATATGCCCTTGTTAAACACAAGTAGTGCTAGTGAGACTATTCTCACACAGAGTGTACAGCCACGTCGACCGACAGCGATCTCAACGTCTCCGCCACGTCGACCACAGTCGATCCCAACGTCTGTTGCAGTTGCAAATATCATACGCAACACAGAGGCAACGTTAGAACGAGTCATTGTTAATGAACTTAAGAAAAACGACTCTGTGTTAAAGCCGGATAATGGCAAAATTCGCTTGTCATCGGACGATAATAATACAAGAAACAAACCTCCAGCTGTTGAGCTACCCCAGAGGTACCCTGCAGTAAGTACACAAGGTCAAAGGTCAATTACAACACCTGCAGCATCCATTTATACACAACCAAATTCTGTTACCACAGCAGCTTCGGCAATCACTGTGCCGAGCGCTCCCAATTTTGCGACCGCCACAACTACTACAACTACTTTGCCGTCAAAACCACCGGCGCCGCACTCATCTGCTAATCACTGGTCACCGATCCATCAGAATGCAATTCAGGTCATATCCCGGACAAGTAATGCAATAAGTCCCATTGTACCCGGAACAAAACCACCGGTTGTTGCCGTTACCGGAGTTGTAAAATCGGAAGACATCAAAAGAACTTTACCGGTTAGTGAAGGGGTGGACGGTCATAAGCCAAAAGAACGAGAGAAAGATAGAGGCGGTTTATTACAGAGACCAGAAGCTGTGAATATTGTTGCACCTGTTGACAGGGGAAAGAATCTCGATTCTATTCGGGACCCATCAAGAGAACTAGACTTGAAAAGCAGAGAGCTGCACAGTAAAGATATCGATAGTGACCAGAGTGACGAACGCCCTCTTGCATCAGCACTAAGGGAGCCAATTCAAGTATATCGTGATCCCAATTTGACGGACACGGAAGTTATCCACGTGAATTCCGTACAACATCAGCTGGCTTATCAACACCACCAGCGAGGTGTCGCAAGAGCGCCCTCTCCAACGCATTCATTATCTGCCCCAAGCGTTGCAGCATCCCAACACAGTACTCTTCATCCGACGGTCACTCTTTCAGCTGGTATCGGAGCTAGTCCCAGCGCTTTTGTGCCTTCTGCTGGTCGATTACCTTCCCATCATCCTCTAGCCGCAGCACGTCATCCGATGTTTTCCCCGCACATTCAGGCCGCTATATATCAGCAGCATCCTCTGGCAGGGTCCAGCCATATCCCTGCTGGAGCGTATCCTGCGCATCTAGCCGTACTTAATCAACATGATTTGCATACGCGGCAACATCTTGCTGGTTATATACATCAGGAGTCTCTGGCGAGATTACATCACCCTGGGATATCATATGCGCAGTTGCAGCATGCCGCAAGTACCGCTGCAGCAATCCAAGGAATCCATCCAGGTATGACTGCCGCTCAATTGCAGCAATTATGGCAGCAACAGCAACAAGCGGCAGGGATGCCAATACCACCTACATGGATCATACAACAACAGCAGGAAGAAATAGAGCGCCATCTACATCAACAAGCAGTAGCGCAACAAGCCAGTGAGAAATCGCCATCGGTTGCTCATGCCGCAGTGGCACCAAATCAACCACACCATGATAAACCTCGTACGCCGCATACACCTCAACCAGCTCCAGCTTCTGCGTCGCAGCGAGATCTCTCCGCGACCGCATCCAGGGAGTCTTCAGTACGCCATTATGCGGAGTTCCCACCGTCCGGATGCGCAAGCTGCTGTGCAGAGACATTTTCAGGAATCGTTACGCAAGCTCCATCTTCCGTACACGTTCAGCACATCACCGGTGTCTGGGAGTATAACTGCGGGGACGGCGATACCGAAGACGGAGTCTGGACAAGCCAAGGAAGCAGAGAGACAGGTAAGATTATCACTATGGACCACAATGGGCTCATCCCAAAGGCATAGTTCAATAACATCAATTAAATAAACAATCATAGTGCAAAATTTGACCTCAAGTTGGGGTATGAGTTTTTGTACCCAAAGGTCATTCAATGAATGTGCAAATGTATTGGGGTTAAAGAACTGTGTCTTGATAGATGAGCATGTTGTGGATCCTAGTGTATGATTTTTTTTTAGTGAACTGAATTATTTATACGATAATATAGGAATGTGATGAATATAATCGCAAGGTGAAGGATGGATTATTCCATTCCACGGCAAGCGGAATGATACAATCTAAACGAGTAGACCCAATATAATATTTAAGACTATTTAATATGCAAATTTGAGATATCTTTGAAGATGTTGAAGATCGACGTTTGCTGATGAAATAGTGGATTTTCTTCCTATTGCTTCATCTGTTTGGCCCCAAGTTGAAAGTGGACATATCTGACAGTGAAAGCTAATGAAAAAATTACAATACTATGTCTGTTTTCTTATGGATAATGTTACAGTATGGCTTTAATTTTGAACAAATAGAAGTACAGAAAGTGCGATTTTTAGGCATATTTTTCATAAACTTTTGTATATGTTGGGACAAGTTTCCCGAATCATCACACCCAAATCAAAAATCAAGAATCCTCCCCACCACATGTAAAACACTGGATACTGCTGACATAAAACCAAAACTGACAGAACAAAGGCTGGCACAGTGGCATTGTGTTGAATATTGAATAAGTAATAATAACCAGCCATGTCCTTGGAATTGCCAAGTCAGCCAGCTGTGTAGTAAATTGAGTCAGTCAATGCATATGGCCTTGGCCTTGATTTAGATATGTAGCAAAGAATGCCACTCTAATTCAATATAAGCCCTATTGAAGAATGCAATTTAATTCATTGCCAGCCAGCCAGCCAGGCAGGCAGGCATGGAGGGAAGCAGAGCAGTATTGCAACTTGCATTTTGTAAAGAGTTGACATTTTCCCACAATTAATATTTTGCACTCTGCCAATTTCATTTTGATTTTTGTGATTCTAAGCTTGAACCTTTTATTTGTCCTGTACACGTGGAATTTAGGCCTGTTTGTATGTTGTTATTTTTCGCTGTACCGGCTTGGAATGCAAAAAATCACTACAGTGTGAAAATTTCCATTTTATACAATTTAGTAGGAGCCTTTGTTATTCACTACAGCATGCTGTGAGTTCTGTAGACTGGTGTGTGATAGGACTATTCCAGTTGAAACCCATACACCCTCTATCTTCCACACAGGGAATGTGAATTTCAAACCAGGTTTCCTGAATAGGTGACTGCACTTGGAATCTACACGGAGATTAGGGTCATGCTTTCCATAGGGGGTATGGATTTCAACTGGAATAGCCCTTTGAGAGAATAGGAAGCAATATGGAGCAGAGTGTTAGTTCCTGGAGATAGAGTTGGCTGTGTCTGGGCCAACAATTATGTCCAGCTCAACATGTCAGTGTAGTGTAACATAATATAGGTTCCTTTTGTAGATGAAATATATTGTTGAGACACTCAGGCATTATGAGTCATCTATCAAACCAGGTCAATTTTCAGTTTTTCCTTGAATTGGAAGACTTTGCAAATTCTATAGGCTCCAATGTGCTGAAAATCACATTGATTTGTTAACTTTATGGAAGACTTTTGCAATTCATGAGATATTGATGTTGTGGATAAAAATTAAATGCAAAAACATTGAGCGCTTCTTTCTGGTCATATCGCAAATCAAATTTAAGGGTATTTTGCATAGCATTTTCACCTTACAAATTTTAAGTGACATGTAAACAGATATATCTATATATCGTAAAGCCATATTGTAACATTTGCTGAGGAGGACGCCCTCAATATTTTTTTCAAAATTTATGACATGCAGTGACTACACAGGCCTATGTGCTGGAATTAAATCGCATTTTTATTTGGCCTAATATAGGGTGCAAGGCTGCTTGTTTTGGTTGGTCATGACACATTCACTATGTACGTACTGAGCTGTGTAAAGGGGAAAATGTTCAATTAGATGACACATTTGGGTAGAGGATGTGGTGAATTGTGTCAACTACTGGCATCCTATGATTGCATGTAGTAATTCATATTCCTCTCTAATGAACACGGGTTACACATAAACTACCGTTTTCAGTGTGTAGTTATCATTTTGGTGCGATATCTTACTAACTGCTACTTCCCATGAAATCAGGATTTAGTCTTTCAGATTTGGATTAAGATTAACAGGGAGGGCTAGGATTATATTTGGGAGATAGTCACCACTCAGTTTATTAAAGTTGCCCTGTTTTTCGCTGACGTAGTGCACGTTAGAATATGACAGTTGCTTGGTCAATTGGCTCATGCTTTCTTTGTCACAAACCGTGACTGATCGAAATGATCACAACACAAAGCCTATGGCATATCTTAATTCGGAACAGGTGTATAAGCCCAGACTTGAACCAGTAAACAATAGTTACTAACCAGCGAATTGTGGAAATCTGTTCAATTAACAACACTACTCCTGTTTGGGACAACTTAAATAATTATAAGACATAGGCCTACATGTCATAGGCCATGTAGGCCTACATTGTACAAGCAGAATCAAGGAAGGACCACCTCCATTTATGTTGGACACTACTTGTTTCAATGCCCTATCAATCAGGTCAATGTTATTTTAGATATTCAGTGTGGACAGCATCCAACAGATCATTTCCTGACCAGTAGAGATAACATCTTCTAAACCAATATTACAGGCAGGCAGATTCATTATTGTTTACTTACCCTTAACAAGGAAAGCATAATTGGTGCCCACAGACCAGCATGACTTGCTAATTGGTCTCTACTGTGTCAATATAGAAAGACAGTTTATTTGCTGCAATTTTAAAACAAGGGACACCACCCTCGCCCCAAACACTCAGTCGTCTTAAAATACGATTTCCACTGACATCCCTGATACGGAGTCCGATCAGGGAGCTATTAAAGACAAAAGGGCTCACAGAAAACAAATATATTTATACCAAATTCCCTCTTTCAACCTTTCCTCGCGTATTGATGAAGACTTTTCAGAAATCATATTGCATTGGAATAAATTTTGAGCACTTAAAAGTGTAAAATGTATCGCTATTCCTAGGAAAAAATTTCTGCTGTTGGCCTACATGTTGACTAAAAAGTAATTGCATCATGTTGGACTACGCTGACACAGAGACCTACTACCACCCAGCGTTAATCATTTCCTCCCTTTCCTGAGCTGAGTTTCATGTTTCAAAAATAAATGCCATCTTGAGGAATATGATTTACATTATGTATGCAAATTTGTCACATATCTGACCTACAAAATCAATACCTACTTTGCTGGTTCTTCAAATGTTAAAACCCTCCTCAGTCATGGGTGTTGACTGCACACCACAACAAGATCCATTAAATATTGCAGAATTGTACATTTTCACGAACGTAGTTGGAATGTGCATGAAAAATGCATTAAAATGAGTACAAACAAGCCCAGTGGTTCTTGAGATAGCTCTTGATATTATGAGAAATTAAAACTTACGACTTTTCATATGTTGAAGCCTATGGCCAGCACTCCAAAAGTAAATGCGTTTTCAGTTGTGCAGGACTCAATTTGTCCTTTTACCATGTGTGTTGTCAGTGTTTAATGAAGTAGGAAAATATTGAAAACACTACATGCACTATGACCACAATGGTCTCACCCCAGTGGCATAGTTCAATAACCTCAATTAAACAATCTTAGTGCAAAATTTGACCTCAAGTTTGAGAGTATGAGTTTTTGTACCAACATTTTCCAAGGTCATTCAATGAATGTGCAAATGTATTAGGGTTAAAGAAATGTACCTTGATAGATGAGCATGTTGTGGGTCCTAGTGATGTCCCTGTGTGAAACTCATTCAAAATTTATTTTCTTGTACACGTAGCAGGCTCTAGTGTTAACAAATTCTGTCAATGTAGACTCCTTTGCTCAGAGTCTAGGGCTGCAGTATCATTTCAACATGACCCCTAAAATTTCCTCCATAATAGCATGCCACTAATTAAATCATGAAAGTAGGATTAACACTTGATAACATCAGTCCCAATTTCAATACATCCCCTAAGTGAAGTTCACTAGTAATAGGCAACTGTATATCAACACATGGAGGCGTTAAACCTTAGGCTAATTGATCTAGATTAAATCTATGACTACATAAGGAAGTGGGCGAGTGTTTCACACTTTGTGTAATGGGCTATTATAGTTGAAATCCTTACACCCCCTATGGAAAATGTACTCTCCCATACATGCAGTTGTAATCCCATTTGAAATTCACACTCCTTGCGTGGGAGATTAAAAGATCATGCCTTCCGTAGGGGGTGTATGGATTTCAACTGGAATTGCCCAGTAGGTTGAGTGGAGTACTAAGTTGATCTTTAACCAATCAACTCTTCCTGTATGTATAATTACGTGCAAGACAAAGTGGCACATGGCATTGCAGGTTAGCTAGTAGCTAGAACTTATTCTGGAACAGGAGAAACCCATTTGGTTGGGATTTATTTTCCACACAAGATTTTTCGCTGCAACTTTTGAACATTTTCTGTCCAAATGGTTTGAAATCTAAATCCTGATCAAAACCAATGGTTAAGAAAACTACTTGGTCAACATTGTCTCCTGCATCTTCCAATAGTTTCCTGTCCCATAGAAACCAATGACCCATGATAGACCCATGATATAGATGGTAGTATTTTGTTGGAATGCTTATGCAGGAATGACCCATATAAAACTTCAGTAAAATTTGTGCCTCAAAATCAATGTTCATAAGTTTGTTTGTAGCAAGCCTTCATTGAGTGAAAAAGTAGTCATTATTATTATTGACATGAAACAGACTTGATTTTACAGTCAAGGTCATACAGTACAGCCCTGTTAATAGTAAACAAATATTCCTACAGTGTCAATATATCAAGGGATTGTTATGGATCAAGTGGCAATATCCCTGCATTACTTCAAAACAAATTATGCTGCTTTATGCATACCATAGGGTTGACCCTGATATGAGGTCAATGCTAGCATGCTGGGTCAATTCACTGTACAGAGTAATTCCTGTGGAACAGTTGCCCAGCCAAGCAGCCAATTATGCTCTCATTTTCATGGGAGGAAGGAAAGCCATTACAAAATGTTGTTGACTTATGCAGCGCTATAAATCAATCACAATGTAATATTAAGCAACTTGGCAAGTACATCCAAAATACTCAGTTCTATGTTTCTACTAATGAGAATCCATTCTCCAGTGTGTTATTTATGGTTTCACGACCAGTTTTAACCATAAAAAAATAAAAATAAAGCAAACATTTATTTTATACCAAAAGGGTATTTATGAAATAAAGATGTCAAAGCATTGGAAAACATATTTTCCTTTAACCTGGCCTGATAAGAGACAGATCCATGAGATTGGGAGGGTATCAAATGGCCCGATAAACAGATCCATGAGATTGGGAGGGGATGTTGCGCTGAACTGCCATTTTCAGAGATTTCTTAAATAATGAACAATATTATTATTGCCATTTAGAAAACATACATGCATGCAAAGAGCATAATAATAATTAACCAGGTGTTTGCCAATAAACCCAGACAGTAGTCCCAGCCAGCAATATCACTAAATAATAAAATATTTAATTAATATCATGAGCCTGGTTGACTTAGCATTGGCATAGGATATAGCAAATCATAGACCTTCAGAAAATCAACCATGAACATGATGAAGGCCAGTATGTCTCACAGGATTGAATTTAATACACTACAAAGATATGAGCTTCCTGGAGGTCAATCAACTGGGCCAGCCAATATATGGGATATTACTTGAGAGGTGTGCTGGGGGGTGGGAGGGGGGTGTAGATGATGGAGGGTACCCATTAGGCACAATTTGCCAGCAAAGTGTTATGTGTTATCCGATTATCACCATGTCAACTGGATCACGCTTTTGAGTTGATCGTAACACAAAGTCTATGACATGTACTATCAATTCCAAAAGGTGTGCGATCAAGTTACCGGGGAATTACGTAACCACTTTGCTGGCGAATGCTTTCAGTGCCTCTGGTTATTATTTTCCCTTAACATGAACAGTGGACATCCACTATTCTTGGCAGTAGGAAGTACATACATGTACCAGTAGGACACATAATTGTAGGGGGGACAAGGTCAATCATCTGGGCCACACATCACATCTAATAAAAGTTTATTTCTCTGTGTATGCCCTTCATTGAGGTCAACCATCTAGGGCAAGGCAGGCATGCAGGCAGCTAGTATAAACCAGACATGCCATTTAGTCATGGGATATCTTAGGCATGTAATGCATCAACCACACCATCCTTGTATATCACAGTATGGATCACATGAATGAATTGCTATAAGCTTTCTGGCACAATGGCATGTTAATTTTGGCATTTTTGTCCTTCTTTCATTGGAAATTCCTTTATGTGATCACTACTGACGACTACACTAAATTACTTATAGATATTATGTTATTATATAGGCCTAATTCTGGGTCCTTCCAACCAAGGGAATATTCAATTTGAGTGAGTGGGAGTGGGATGGTTGAATATGTGCAGAGAGATCAATATAATAATACTAATCATTAACATTGGGTCAGCTCGTTTAATAATTACAGATATAGATGCCTGGCAACCTTGAACCAAAATAGACTAATTAGAGCAGCTATCATGTGATGACTCATCATATAACAATGTGTGTTGAGTAATTACTGATCAATGACTGATCCTGGTATTGATGGCACAGGTGTATTAATCATTATGAGTATCAATTATGGCTGGCCATGATATGTGTTATGCCAATATCATACAGGCAGTGTGAATCAAAACACTTTCCAAGATCTGTGATCAAAACATTGGTGACATTTACAAGTTTGCTATCAGCATTCAGTTGTGGCTAGCTAGATGTAGTGTCAATGTTGCTTTCAAGTCGACTGCATTTAACTAAAGCTAGAAGTCCTCCACTTTGCAGATTTTAAGGCGTTTTCTTTCTGAAAATTTTAATATCACACAATTTCCAAACTGAAAAAATCGGAATTTGACATTTAACTAGCACTTTCGGGCATGTTTGCTTTATTATACTATTCAGAAAAAAGTTAATTTTTCCAGTTACTTCCTTCGCATATTTTTCCACACATCTGGCCAATAAGTATTGTCTGCACCATAGATCTGCAACCAGAGTTGACATTTTAAAGGTTTCCTGATCAAAGAAAACTGCCATTTATAGTACATTATTAAATTTCTTTATTGTTTTCTTTGTATTTAAAAAAAAACACTTCCTGGTATTAATCATGCCATGGTAATACTACTATAGATGAGGTGACATGTGTTTACATTTGATACGCCCTCTGTTGGTCTGTGATCAAATCTGTCAGGCAAAAAACACTATAGTTTACATGGAAGAAGTTGATTTTTATTCATTAACTTTGGTTTCAAAGCAAATAATTGAAAAAATGGTATCAATCTTGTTTATAAATGCATCAAGCTATATACATTATATCACACAAAACTTCAAAGGTTTTTAAAAGTTGAGTTTTAAAGAGATTTATGTTGTCTGTCATAGACACTTCTGTGTTATTTTGCCTGCTTTGAAACAACAGAGGGCGGTCTGAATGTAAACATGTGACATCATAGGTCACCTCATCTATAGGACCAACATATTTACTACACTTGCTTAATTTCTATATTTAGATATATGCATGATGATGCTAGCATTTTCATTGAATGACTGGTGTGGTTTTCCAAGGTCAAATAAATAACAACCAATTATTAAAGTGGTTACAAATTAGGATTTCCCTTTTTGGAGTAGACATATTTGTACCATAAATCAGTTATTAGTTTTGATTGGCATTCCATTCTGAATCATAACAAAGGATTATTGCTGAGTAGTCTGAATACAATAAGGCCAATGCTCTGAGTATTAGGATCCACAACATGTTCATCTATCAGGGCACAGTTCTTTAACATCAATACATTTGTACATTCATTGAATAACCTTTGTAAATTTGGGTACAAAAACTCACACTCTGCAACTTGAGGTCAAATTTTGCACTATAATTGTGTAATTGAGGTTATTGAACTATGCCATTGGGATGAGGCCATTGTGAAAGTAGATCATCAGTTTCCTGTTGGATATGCTAAGTACTGGAAGCAGCCACTTTCCATTATCCATGCTGCAAAATTAAATTTTAGCCCTGTTTTGAAATGTTAGGAGGGCGTAGTGAGAAAAGTGCATATTTTCTTGCCCTACAATTTATAAAGTGTTTGAGTATTGTGTACAAGAAATTCAAAACATTGCAAAGTTAAAATAAATGCTGTAGAAATCGAAGACCATGAGTGAATGTTTTCAATATCTTTACCATACAATACATACCCCATTGGCTACCTCAAATTAGGCCAAGTAAAAATTCCGGGTTTTTAAAAATTAGGAGGATGAGGGGCTTTTTATTTTCTATTTTTTATTGGAAAACGATGCTAAATACATGTATTTGGCACCATATTTGGGGGTATTCAACATACAGATTGATATCTGAGAAAAAGGAGGAGGCCCTTTTGATTTTATTGTTTTGAGAGGTAGGCCCCTCTAGTGATCACAAAACTCTTCTTAATTAAATGATGTATTATGCATTTACAAAGCCGTAAAATAAGTTTCAACTTCTGAAACATCTTTTTCAACAAGTTGTAACTGAAAGTTTACAAAATAAAAAGAAATTTGAAAAATCTTCAAAAAAGGAGGAGGGCGCGGACGAGAAACATATATTTTTTTTACTCAGCCTTACAAGAAACTGAAAGATGAGAGAAGCCTGTACAAATTTGATTTATATTAGGCACGTTCAGACCTGAATTATTACTCGAGTTAAATTTTTTACAACCCGTGATAAGATACCACAAATATTTTCGTTAACTCGACTGATTGTCCATACGTAGCTTACCCCGACCTTAAGCACGACTCGCTGACGTGAATTTACCACGACCATTTTGTACCCAGGGATAATTTCCGGAAGTTGCATGCAGGTTCTAAAAGTAAATATGCAGTCCGATTGTAACCCAATTTCATTTGAGTAAAAATCGCAACGGAAAATGGATGTAAAATTGAAGCTCTTTTGAAAACGTGAGGCAAAACATTCTAAAAGAATTTTATTTAACAGTTGACAAAATATTTTGTCAAAATTGTTTGCCCAAATATAACGCTTTTAAAACGTATTCATGATCTTTTGCTATTAAACAGTTTTGTATAAACGTTTTAAGAACATTTTTGTGTTTGCTGGGTTTACTGTCCTACACTCATATCAAAAAAGAAAAAAACGCATTTTATGCCTTGCTTCATCTAGTAGTTTTAGAGCAAGAACTGATTGAGCGCCGATGGTTAATTTGTAGTAAGGTCAAATCTGGCAAAAGGTCATGTTTACCTCGACTGTTACCTCTAGTGCAATCCACACGTGCATCTACCTCGACTGCTCCGGTCGGGTTAAGGATTTACCTCTGACTTTTTCAGAGGTAAATCAGTCGGGTTAAGGTCGGGATAAGCTGTCCCGACTCCTGTCCAGACGGGCACAAACTCGACCTTTATCACGAGCTTACCCCGACTGCGCACTTTACTCGAGGTAAATACCCCTTTACTCGAGTTAAATACCCTACGTCTGAACACGGCTATTACTTATTAGAGGTTAATGACTGCCATCAGTTGTTTTGAGAGAATTGTAAAAAATCTTCAGCTCTCACATAAATTGTACTAGCACATAAGGCCAAGTAAAATAAAAAACATGTTTCACGTCCGGGTTTTTGAAAAAAAGGAGGAAGAGGGGGCTTTTTATTTTATTTTTTTTATCGCAAAATCGGTGTAAATAATAATTAGAGCTGTTTTAGCGTATACAATAATGCCTGGAAAAAGGAGGAGGCCTCTTTTTATTTGTTGTTCTGAGAGATAGGCCCCTCTTACTATCACAAAACCTTACAAAAGTGTTTCTTGTATGTTAGCAAGGCTATAGAAAGCATCTCTACTTCCTAGACATATTTTTTGAAAAGTTATAACTGAATTTCAAAAATAAAAATAAAATTGAAGAAACCTCAAAAAAGGAAGCGGGAGGGGACGTGAAACATGTTTTATTTTTTATTTGGCCTAACATGTCAGAAGACACAGTCATTATAAAGCGTATTTTAAATGTTCTTCCGTCACAAGATGAGGTCGTCATGCGATTTCAATAACCTGCATAATTGCGTTCATGTGTCCAAATATAAAATATGATTAGATGGCACACATCGTATTTATTCACGAGGTTTATATGAACGTTTTTCAGAGGGGAGTAACAGGAAACATTCTATTTTCATTAGCCCAATCACTATGGACCACAATGGCCTCATCCCAGTGGCATAGTTCAATAACCTCAATTAAACACTCATAGTGCAAAATTTGACCTCAAGTTGCAGAGTGTGAGTTTTTGTACCCTTATTTTCTAAGGTCATTCAATGAATGTACAAATGTATCTTGGGGTTAAAGAACTGTGCCCTGATAGATGAACATGTTGTGGATCCTAGTGAATGCATGTGAAATGCTTTATTCTTTGAGCACTAACTAGGGATGACTTAACTAACCTTAAGAGTGACTTGTCATAGAGGCCATAGTAATTAGCTTAGTAAGGATTCCAGGAACTTGACAATTTTTTGTGAGGAAGTAGCTAGAGCATTATTTTGTGATTCTATATGGGTGACAGGATATTAGTGGGGAGGGATGCAACGTGTTAGTCCTAATGGGTATGTTCAGTATCATTCACCATTGATTTAAATAGCAGTTTTCTCCAGCAACCTGTAGCAGGGGCAATTTGTGGTGACCTTGTCTAGAAATCTTATTTGTGGACATGGAATCATGTTCATGTAGAAGTGACGTAATAATCGGATTAACTACCATAGCAATAGATGAATACAATTTTTGATTATATCGCCCTGCACAACAACGTTCACGCGGTACCTATGCATCGAACCTGATCATTCGCACCTGTAAAATAAGTATCTTTGAAACGAGTGGTATTGTATTCAATCTATGATAAGAGGCATACACAAGTGATAAGTGCAACCTGCTTGTAGTGAATTGCGATATAGTCAAAATTGTATTCATTTATTGCTATGCTAGTTAATCCAATTATTACATCACTTCTACGGCGAATAATTGAGGAAAAGTTTTTACATTTGTGAAGATTATTATTCATCCAGGTAGAATTTTTCACGGAAAGTTTTGTAGCAGTATTTATAATCAATTGATTCAGCTTTGGGGTCATGTTGCAAAGTGTGTCACATTTATATAAATGCGATATTGAGCATTGTATTTAATATTCTACTGATTTTGTTCATTTAATCCCACAGAGCAAGGACAGACTGGACGCAGAGGAACGATTACGAAAAGAAAGGGAGGACAAGGAACTAGAATGGGTTCGTTTACAACGAGAAAAACATCAACATCCACAGCACAGAGAACTGGATCTTAGAATGCAGCAAGAAAAGGTATGTGTTTGGCAGGCAACATCCCCAGGGGTGGGGAGGATGAGGGTGGGGAGGATGAGGGTGGGGAGGATGAGGGTGGGGAGGATGAGGATGGGTGAGAAAAAACACCAAGTATCCAGGGGATAGGGGTGGGAAGAATTGCCAATATTATCCACAGCACTAGAAAAGGTAGATGTTTGGGAGAGAACATCCCCATGAGTGGGGAGCAAGTGGGTGGGGATGCAGCATCCTCAGGGGTGGTTGAGGATAAACACCATGTATCCAAGGGATTGGGGTGGGAAGAAATGCAAATAATATCCACAGCACAGAGAACTGGATCTTGGAATGCAACAAGAAAAGGTATGTGTTTGGCAGGCAGCATCCCCAGGGTGGGGTGGATGGCATGTGGGTGGGGAGGCAGCAAGATTTTATAATTTTCCTTCCCATTGGTTTAACATGTAAACCCAAAGTCTTCACAAACACTTATAAATTTGCACTACATTATGAAACAATATTTTATCATTCTAAATCAAAGAGTCGACTCTACTGAGTGGACTGTTTTTGAATACTTTGTATGCAGTTCAAATGCATAGCCAGCTGACACTATGGACCACAATGGCCTCATCCCAATGGCATAGTGCAATAAACTCAATTAAACACTGGTAGTGCAAAATTTAACCTCAAGTTACAGAGTATGAGTTTTTGTACCCAAATTTTCAAAGGTCATTCAATGAATGTGCAAATGTTTTGGGGTTAAAGAACAGTACCCCGATAGATGAGCAATGTTGTGGATCCTAGTGTGATTTGGATTGCTGCTGTGTTAGCCGCTGTCATCTGCTACTGGTAATATTTTGTTTTTATGTTTGTTTGTAGACATCCTCAATGAGTCATCTTGAGAGGGAAAGATACAACAAACTGCACGCAAGTGATTCACAAGTGAGATCCAGAGAGGAGGCGCTGTACCGACACCACCAACCAGACGCGCACCAGAGGCACATGGAAAATGAACGATTACGACAGCTTGAAAAAGATCGTCAGATTGGTGCGGTGGCGGTAAAACAAGAACCGGGATTGGATCTGCGAGCGAGTGAACACGGTGCAGGGCATTCCTCACATGGGTTTAAAATGTATCAACCTGTTTATTATGGAAATATGCAGTATGACGAGACGAGAGCTGGTGCCATCACGAGAACTGAACACGGCAAACAGGCACCTGGCCAAATGAAGGATTCATTAATTGGTTATCAGCCATTCAGGCACGCCGTACCTGCAGGTGCACAAGGCGATAACCACATCAAAACCGAAATATTGAACCCAAATGTGTTGTCAAGAACTGAGCCCCACCGACCCGTAGCCGTCAATGCTGCGGCTTTGGCCGGGAAACCAAGGAAGGATATTCCTACCCCACCACCTCTAATTCACAGGGATGAAACGGGGAAAGTTACTGACCCTAATGCGACGCAACATACCAGCGTGATACAGGGACGTGAGAGAAGGGATGCGATACATCCGGCAACAACAATCGCGTTAGGTACACTCGGCTCACAAGCAGGGAAACATCCCCAAGAGGTGGCGCTAGATTCCACCAGAACTCTAGAAAGTCCCCACAATGTGCCTGTTATAGTCCAACATGGGATTGGCAATCCTCCGCCGTTACATACACAAATGCGCGTATCACCGGGAAGTACTCAGATGCGCGTATCTCCCGGGAGTACTAATAGAGCGCAGCATACGTCCCCAAGTGGGGGCGCTGGGCATCTAGCAGCAATGCAGAAAAAGTTGCAGCCGTTAATGACAACGGCGCCCTCGCATTCCTCGCAACAACCTGTTTATACAATGAGTTACAACACGACATCGACAGCGACCACATCAACTCAGCATTCTTTGTTATTAACAGCACTCAGACCAGGAGAGGGCGCTAGAACTGAACCTTCCAGCTACGGGAGGGAGTTGAACTCCCTCCTGGTAAAAGAAAACCTGTTACTGTCCCTCCTCAGAACGATCCTAATCGTAAGAAACCGAAGAAATCCATTGAAATACCAACAACAAGTAGTAACAGTATGCCGTCTGGAAGGCTGACATACGGCGATTATTACAAGTCATTTGTCAATGACCATAGAAACTCACAGTTCACAGGGGGTACTACAGCACCAGAACCTCTGGGAAGGGACGGTGCCAAAAATCAAGAAAATGTGGAACTCAAAATTGAGAAAGTTGATCAGTACAGAAAAACGAACTTTGACCCTACAATGCCACCAAGTGGAATGTTAAGTACCGATAGTATTGCACAGCATAGATTTAACAATGGTGCATTATCGGATAGCGACAGTACAAGGTCATGTTCCCCAAAGACAACAGGAAGCGAAACATCGGAAGGGCGTGCCAATAGGGCGTCTCCGAACAGACCCGGTGGACATGTGAATCTGAAGAAGAAATGGTTAATACGACATTCGGAAGACCGCCAAGCCACAACGATGACGCCACCGACGTCGACGAGTGTAAAGCTGTCCAATTCCAGTACTGCCATAGATTTCAAAGCTGGTGAACCTAGTCAAGATGACTCGCGACTGTCACAGTCACTACCCAATGGCCACCTGCAGCAAGCTATGTTCTTTCAACACAAGGGACAATCCTCATTAATGCTATCGGACATTCCAAAGAGCATTCCAGACCACGTGTACGATTTTGACAATTCGTCAACATGTTCGGACAGTTCGACAACCAGCCACAAGTCAAAGAAACGTGGCCGGGAATCTAAGTCGAGAAAGAAGCATAAGCATAAACGGAGCCACGATAAAGAGCATGGACATAAGGAGAAACATAAAGGAGAGAAGAGGGCGTGCCTGGATGCGGAGGGGACAAAAGCACTGAGTAAAGACAAAGACACAAAGATGACAGATGAAGGCAGACAACCAGCACCTGGAACACAGGTAAGCATATTATTGATTTACTGTAACATTTTAAAACAACACAAAAAGATCCCTCCAGAATATAGAAATTACAGGACAAATCATGTGCCAAGCTGATAAATTGTAAGCCCAAGTCTGATGATCATGTGAGCCCATTTTTAAGAGATCTTCACTAGCTAGCAGTTCATGAGAGAATCAAGTTCAAGACACTCAAACTTGTGTACAAGTTCCTGAATGGGCTCTCTCCTCCGTACATTTCCAAGTTCCTGAATGGGCTCTCTCCTCCGTACATTTCCAATTGTCTCATGGTCAAGAGCTCCATTCATGCTATGAGTACTACTAGGTCCAGTGAGGGTGTTCATTTTATCATTCCTCGCACCAGGAAATGTGCTGGGGATAGAGCCTTTGTAGTGACTGCTCCATGGCTTGCCATCTAACAATCAAGAATGCCATCAGCCTGGACTCATTTACTGCATTGAAATGCACTTACAAGTCTCTGATAGGCTGCTGAGGCCATCTGCTGTACGTGTTGTTAACTCGGAAATGTTTACAGCAAAATATAGTATCATTCATATGAAGTCGCTGTCCATTAGGCCAAATAACAAAAATAACATGTATATCGTCCGGACTTTTTCAAAACTCGATGAGGGAGGTCCTTATTATTTGTTATTGTGTTATTTTTTTACCATTCATTTCTGTGTAAAATTGCAATTGCGAAGTGTTTGTCAACACATCATCAAATCGGGGAGGCCCCCAGATATTTTTGTTATTTCCCCAAAGCCCTACCCCTAGCTTGAAGAAAGTGTTTGCAATATGTTTATAAATGATAACCAAGAACTTCTGAACATGTCTTTTCATTGCAACAATTTTACAAATAAAGTAAGGGAGCAAATAGGAAAAATAACAAAAATATTTGAAAATATCCAAAAATCGGGAGGGCGGGGACGATATACATGTTATTTTTGTTACTTGGCCTTATACTGACGTACCCATTGAGTATGACTTACACTACAGGTAATGGGCATCATATGTGACGTGTCATGTCAAAAGGAGACACTTTTGGGCAGGTTATCAATTTTGAGATTTTTACATATCTTAAATACAGAGATATTTTGCTCCACAACACCGTTTTCCCCAATGAAATAGGACATTCCTAAGCGAAGATATTGAGTTCGTAAGTTATGGTATTATAAAATTGGAAATTGAGATATCGGCCTTTAAAAATTTTATTGACAATATTGTGAGTAGGAATTTCCTTGAAAAATGTCTCAAAAAAATACAAGATGCCAGTTATATTCCGGTCTGAAACTATCAGACAATATTTTCAACATTAATAACATCATAAATTCGTAACAAACCCAAATTGTGAATAAATCACCCTGTCACCCTGGGCAGATTTTTGTCTATATCTCCATTTACGATCCTGCCCAAAAGTGTCTCCTTTTGACATGACACGTCACATATGTCGTGTGGTCAAGCAAAATCAATATTCAAATTTCAGTTTTCTACAGATTGTATAAAGGTACATTTGGCAGAAAACCCCATTGAAATCGAACATTTAATTCCAAAGATATGAACAATTGTAACGTTTGCCAAAACGGTAGACAACAAAAGAAATGTTTTCCTTTGTTTGTCTATATCTTGGAATCAATATTTCCGAGTTCGGACTAATTTTGCTTGATCACATCACATATAAGATTTCTATGAACGATACAATAAAAATAGCACAATGAAACAGTTGTTGTGAGTGTGATAAGATAGTGCCTCCAGGGTGCATACTACTTAATGTAAACACACTCGTGCTAAAAATATAGTCTTTAGGCTTAATTGATTATCTAACAATTATCCAGAAGTCGAAATTGACAAATGTCCCTAAATGGAAAAAGCATTATTGACTATTTGTGAAGGTTTGAAGAAAAAGGGGGAAAAAACAAACAAATGGTGGATATCTCAAGGATTGGTGAACTTTGTTACGGGATTTCTGTGTCATCCATTCTGGTACACTCAAAGGTCATTAAATTAATGTACAAATGTATTGGGTTTAAGGAACTGTGCCCTGATAGATGAGTATGTTGTGGATCTTAGTAAAAGAAAAGTACATTTATAGTTCTGTTTGTTCAGGGAGTGTGCAGTTGTGAACATAAAATTTGTCAAATTATTGCTTCCTTGGCCTAAATACTAGGATGTCTAGAGACTGCTGGCAGCACCAATATTGAGGTCAATAAACTCTTGTTTCTTTACTGTAACTCATGTAGGTGTATTTAAGCATTGCACATGGATTCATGCTAAATCTCCCCCATACAAAATTCAAATAGATTACAGTTTCATTGCCTATATTTCAAGACAAATCTGTAGAACAGCTGAACCAATCATTACGCATAGTTGTACTTACACTGTGTTTGTGATTTGTAATTTGAATCCATAAATTTGAAAAAACAAAAAAAAGATTTTCTCAACATTTTTCTGTGCTTCACAGAAATGGTTATAAATGTACAGATATTATACTTGGGTGAAGGAAATGTATATCATCGCCTACATGTTTTCTGGTTAGTGGGTTTCCACACTAGTAGCTATTTACAGTTCTGTACCCACTTAATTCTAGTAATTCATCTACCTGCCTGCCCACATTAACCAACATTGAAGTGTTGATGTAGTTTACAGACCCGTATACCCACGTAAATACTTGAGATATCTTCAATGCAAGTTGTCTTCTTCTTGAAGAGGCCGGGCGGGCATTGACTGCTGCTGTATTTAATGCTCTGGGTGCTAGCCATAGGCTTCAACATAAAAAGTTCAAATTTTGAGATATTTTCTCAAAATATAAAGAGCTATCTTAAGAACCACTGAATCAATACTAGGCTTGTTTGTACTCATTTTTAATTAATGCATTTTTATACTCATTCCAAATGTAGTAATGAAAATTTACAATTCTGAAAATTTTTAATTAAAAAAAAAATTGAAACTTATCGTCTGCAGTCTACAGGTGGAGAGAGTTAGTATTAGAGACTTCCTGAAAACTCTTCCTAGTAAAACAAGATGCATTGTATAGATTCCAAGAATTCTACAATTTTATTGAACAACATTCCTATTATCCTATTACAAACAGCTCAAAGAGCTCACTAAAAGGTCATTCCTGAAACAGATAATGATGATTCATTAAGAATACATTCAGAGCAAAGCATGCAAAGTCCAGATGGCCTTTCATTTGGCACACTCCATGGTGTAAATCCCTAAATTGTTGCACTGGGCCAATCACACCAAACCAGAAATTGCTCCAACAAAGCTGTGACTATAGCATACTACTTGGTTAGACATATCCATGCAAAGGTCGTTATGGTGAAATGTAATTTGAGCAAATCAACCCATGTCAACCTTTCTGTGACTTTAAAACGCTATGGTATTCATAGCAAGGCTTATGTAGGACCATGGAAGTAAGGCCCCTAACAGTCAATTTTGAGTTTCCCGTCACATAATTTCTGAAAACAAGTGAGGTAACTTTTTCATTATTCATTATTCATTATTTGTCTGCCTTTCATTATATGACCAACATGCATGTAAAATGTGTTGTTATTTGCCGCTCACTCACTTGAAGATGGATGTTTATCCCAAATGAGATTCAAAAGTATATAGAGTCTGCAAGGTTGACAGCAAAATGTATGTTTTGATTTTGATTTTTCCACAAAAAATAAAGGGATATTCATAATTTTTTTGCAAATATAACCAGTTTTCATTGGTATTTTTTGGAAAATCACAATAATGAATTCAAGTGAGGGTCAGAAAATGAAGTGAGGGCGGGTGACGGGAAACTCAAAATCGACTTTCCTTGGCCTAATAGTCTATAGTAATAATGTCTATTACTTCCATGGTAGGACCTACATCCACAAGTTACATCTATATCCTACATCATGTAGGATTTACATCCACAAGTAGTTGCTCTCATAAGGCCCCCCCCAAAAGGTTTGTCTCAAAGCTTGCGCGCGCATTTTTAAAATCATAAAAAAAAAAAAAAACAAATGCGGAAATTTTCTTTATTAAAAAAAAAAAAATTTTAGTTTTTTCCAGAAAAATCGGCGAAAATCAGACTTTTCTCAAAATACCATGAAAAAAGTCGGGAATAAAAAAAAAAAAAAAAAAAAAATCGCATTTCGCATTTGTTTTGAAATTTCTCGTGAGCTTTGAGACAAACCTTTTTTTTTCCCTAATATTATTGATGCCCAATTATTACAGATTTAACATGTATTCTTTTGCTTGTTAATGCTCTGTACGTGCTAACCATAGGCTTCATCATAAAAAGTCACAAGTTTCAAGATATTTTCTCACAATATCAAGAGCTATCTTAAGACCAACTGAACTACTAGGTTTGTTGGTACTCATTTTAATGCATTTTGCATGCCGATTCCAAATATGGTCATGCCCATTTACAATTATGAAATTTATGAATTAAACAAAAAAATTGAAACTAGTCGTCTGCAGTCGACACCCACGTGGAGAGATAAGTTTATATTCAAGTTTTGTCAAATTTGATTATAAAAAAGTATAGGTATAACAAATGGGGTTAATTCATCAATTTTGGGAGAGAAATTGTCTGCGTAGGCCTGCTATATATTCCTGTGAAATAAACATTTATAGACATGCACTCATATTGCCAAAACAAACAAGACAAAAAACTCAAAATTGTAAATTGTGGGGCTAGTACTTCATGACAACTTGAAAATGCACCAAATTTCAATACACGCCATAACAATATTAACCCAAAAATGTAGAATCTTGGTCAATGTATAAGTATGATGGCAAATTTAACTTGATATACACCATACAAAATGGCAGTTGAATGTTTCAATATGTTCTCCGTATACCCAACATGGACAATATCCACTATATTCTACATATCACATCCGCCACATACATCAGTACACTCCAATTCTCATTATGTCAACACGGGTACCTGAGGCGAGGCAGCAGCAGTCGGTAATACTTGGCAGGCTCATGTATAAATTGCCCTATATCTAAGCAGACATCCTTGCCAAGCAGTCAGGCAGCCATATTCTATGTATAACCAGAGACAGTGTAATAACGGTTACGCTTGCAGTGGGTTATACCAACACTAGAGACAACATAATATATTAACTTAAGCTGGTACTGTAATTGTATAGGATAAAGCCAACATGTAGTTCTGTAGGGTTAGCATTTGTTTAGCATTAGGGTGAGAGCAGTTTTATCTTCTTCTGTTTATGGTTAAGTAGAGGTTTAAGGTGAAGATTCAATACCTTCACAATCATTACTTTGTTTACACCCAATATTATGGTAGTACAGTCAAAAAATGACTTCTGAATGTATGAGGTAAAAAATGATTTAATTCCATACTGCAATACAGTAAACTACTACTGTGTTTGTTTTGGTTCAGTGGTTCATGACATCTATAGTAACCTGTTGATGCACGAGTACAAACATGCCTAGTATTGGTTAGGTCAGTGGTTCTTGTCTCTGTTACTGACTATTATGATTTGATGTCCATAGTTCATGCAGTAAAATGAACAAAGGAATTGTTATGACTGATAAGTGTCTGTAATTATTTGTGGGTAATGCCTTATGGGATGGTTAAGTTGACGTCATTATGGGACTTAAGATATAGTTTGCGGTCTGGAGTACCAGACCCAGGTGGATTCATATGGATGATGATGATGAAAGGATCCACAGGCTATTGAGTCAGTGATGATTCTTGATTTGGGTTTCTACTTTGTCCTCAATTTGATTTTGATCCCATTTTCCAAGTTGTTTTTAAGGCTAATGGAACTCGATTGTTAGTTTCCTATTGACGGCCCGCATCACTTTTTCAATTTGACCAAAACTTTCATTATTTTAATAAAAAAGTCAATGATCTGAAAATTGAAATGGAAATAATCAAAATTGAAACTCTCAAATGGTCTGACATCCCCATCTGATCATAATCAGCAGTTTTTCTTAGTTGTAGGGGTAGAGGATGTAGTAAATAATGGAAATTAAAGGATTACCTCATCATGTTTCTAGTGATTACTAAATTTGGAGAAAGCTGTTCATAAAATCATTGATTTTGTTGACATAATGGATAATGAAAAGAGATGGAATAATGAATAATGAAATAGCGACCTCGTCCTTTTTTTCAAACATCCAATCGGAAACTAATAATCGAGTTCCATTGGCCTAAAGATGATTCATTAAAGTATGGACATCTACAGCTCATTTGTTTTTGCACTGTATTTTTTTCTGTGTACGTACCTTCCTTTCAAAATTGGACACGGTTCTCAAACATTCTCATATGAGACCATTGAGCTGTTCCAGTTGAAATTCATACACCCGCATGTGGAATATTTGCCCTTTATTTCCCACACAGAGTATAGATTTCAAAATGGAGTCACCCATTCGGGTAACCCCCATTTGAAATTCACACTCCCTGTGGACGATTAACGCTAAGGTCATGTCTTCCATATGGGGGTGTATGGATTACAACTGGAATATGCCATTGGCTCAGGAATATATGACGGTGAATTAATAAAATGTCTCAAACTGTGTAATAAATCCGTTTTTTTCTTCATTATTCTACAGCTTCAGAATCTGGTAGACATGATGAGTGCAGGAGCCTACAAGAAGAAGTTGATAGTCACCAGGGCAAGGAAAGACAAAGACGGTAAGGCCTCATCCCAGTGGCATAGTTCAATAACCTCAAGTAAATAGTCATAGTGAAAAATTTGACTTCAAGTTGCAGAGTATGAGTTTTTGTACCCAAATTTTCAAAGGTCATTCAATGAATGTGCAAATGTATTGGGGTTAAAGAACTGTGCCCTGATAAATGAGCGTGTTGTGGATCATGGATGACTAACACTATGGTAAATCTGCCATCTTGGTTTGTCACATATGGAGGCCAAATTTTTGGCAAGATCCTGAAATCAAATTTTTATTTGCGTATTTTAGCTTGAGCGTTACAATTTGCGCAAATAGCGCTTAAATACTGTCCAATTGAGGGCGCCACTCTGAAGCAAATCACACATTATGGCTTTAAATACTGTCCAATTTTATGTTCATACCCCAGCTCTTAACACATTCTATGTACATATAGTATGTGCCTGTTTTTATAGGCTGGAGTGCCCATCTCAATTTAGAAAGGATTTAGAGCCAGACTTATCTGTGAAAATAATGCATGAGATGTAGAAAACCGATCTGAATGCAAAAACAGCTTGACCAGTGAGTGTGGCGACATTGTCAATGACTTGCCCTGTTTTAAATTCAATCCAATTTAGAGGCCCATTGTATTTTCCAGCCACTGTACTCTTAACCAATGTAACATGAGACACCCTAGTCTGCATCCATTATAATGCATGGTTGACATGGGACACCCTCGTCTGCATCCATTATAATACATGTTTGACAGGGCTGTGTCGTATTATCTTGTATTATTTTGTAGGTGGTGTAATTTCCGGAAATGTGAAGAGACAGAAAAAGCATTCAAAAATAAATTTCATACGTAGACTTACAGTTTACTTGACATTAAGATCATGAGGTAAACAACTCATGCAATTTCCCCAAAGAATTCTGAACCCAAAAATAGCAGCATTATGCAGTACCTGGTTGTTGGCATTATTGATGTGTGATTTATTTAAAGGTAATGTAACACCAGACTCGTAGCAGCGGTGTCTGTCTAATAGACCTGTGTTTGATAATGTGATAGGTTTGAGTTGAATAAGTGACGTGTCAAGAACATTGAATCACAATAAGAGCCAAAGTGACGAGGCATGATGGCTCGCCAGTAGAGTCTCATGATCAATGGGCTATTGAATTTGAAATCCATACACCCTGTATGGAAGCTGTGGCTTTAATCTTCCACACTGGGAGTGTGAATTACAAATGGGGTTACCTGAATGAGTGACTCAGTTAAGGGATACACATGTTGATTAACCCGAACACTGCCCCCTGGTTTTGGCTATCGGAAAGGAAAGAGGGACGATAAAAGAAAGAAGATGGACAAAGAAGTTACTTTACACCCCCAGGATACCTTAGACCCTTGTCAGAGATGCCAACCCTCCCTTTTTAGGGAGGCTCCCTATTGGAAACATTTTTGTCCATTTTGACACTCGTATTGGCAACCTCCCTATTTCTGACTAGTTATGTGCCATTGAAGTTGCATGTAATTTTGAAAACCTCCCTATTTTTTGTTTGAATCCTCCATATTTTCTGGATGTTAATGTTGGCATATCTGCCTTGTGTGCCAAGCACAAGATCACTGACCGGTAGCCATGGGGGCTTCACTGACCGGTAGCCATGGGGGCTTCACTGACCTGTAGCCATGGGGGCTTCACTGACCCTGCTAACGAAACCATACATACATATGACTTGGGGTGATTGTGTCATGCCATCACATGGAATGCATGCATCTGCAGTGTTTTTCCTTGTAAGATTTCTTGTAGTTAGGATTAATGTATCACTTGTTTTCATTACAGTACTCAATGTATCCAGAGCGTTGGTGAAACCTTCCATTGCTAAACTAAAGAAGACTGGCGAGCCTTTCCTTCAAGATGGAGCTTGTTGCGATGTCACCCCAAACCTGATGAAGTGTCGGGAGTGTCGGATGAAGCCAAGCAGTAAACATGCAAAGATCAACATTTTTTGCCGGTTCTACGCTTTCAGGCGGTAAGTGTGCAATAGCATCAATCGACTATTCCATTTAGGCACCAGAAACAAATTTGTTCGATCTTTGGATCGACCATTGATGCTGCTTCGATGCTTGCTATTAATTAACTATCAATTAATTAATCAGAATTAACGGTAAATTTATATACGTCAATATCACTACAATGGCATAAATTACTATTTTATCACAATTAACAATAGTAAATTAATTGATTTCATAAATAATAAGGATTGCCCAAGCATTGATGGTTGATCGAAAGACCAAACTAATTTGTTTCTATTGCCTTAAAATGTACACTCCCATTGTGGATAATTTTCGAAACATCTTCCACAGGGGAGTATAAATTTCAAATGAAATGAACACATTCGGCACCTCTTTGAATTTTATACACCCTCTGAGAAAGGTTCAACCTGAATCTTCCACCTGGAATTAAAGAAAAAAAATTATAAAACTCAATAAAAATATTGGACCTGCCTGTTTTCTATCATATGTAGAGGATAGTAGAAACAAAAATTCCTATCGTTTATTCTCATTCATAGTCAGTTACCATCATAAAAAGTCCCCTTATTATAAAATGAACGAAACTTGTTTACAACTTCAGATATTCTGTTACGCGTATTGCTAGCGCGTGCAAGCGTGTTACATGTTATCAACACTCATGATGCGATTGTCCAACTAGATTATGTGTCTACGAACTAGACCACTCCCACTGACTAAGAATAGCCAAATAGAATTGCAGTTTGAACCATTTGTAAACGATTTCTCTCATTTCATCCAACAGACTAAGATACAGCAAAAATGGCAACCTGACTATCGCAGGTTTCTCCGAACCAGACCAATGTGAACAGGAAGACCTATCACCATGGTTACCATTCCCACCGGATCCGGCTGATAGCAAGTGCCTGGACCAGGAGACATCCCGGTATATCTTGGAGAAAGTTGGAGATCAGTTTTGTCAATTGGTTGGTCAGGAGGAGGAGGCTAAATCATGTAACCCCGCCAATGGACAGAGTAAGTGTCCTTGTTCTTACATTTGTTTAACCCCATGAAAACTACCCGCCGATTGGCCAAAATGAATATTGTGTCCAATTTTGAACCAATCGAGGAGGGTATTAATAAGATCATCTGCAAATGCAAGTTTGACCATAAATAGATTAAAGCCTAGTCATAATTGACTATTGAAATGAGCATTTCAAGTTAATCAACCAATCAGAAATGCTGTTAGATGACTAGTAGTGTCCAGGGGGTTATACTTCATTTTTTAACCCTGGTACATGTTCATGATATATCAGCTCATTTAAGTGTAAGCAATATGGTGACCAGTAAATCCATGTGTCCAAAAATCTACATGTCACAAATGTAACCACCACATTTATTAAATCAAATGTCTTTGTGTTCTTTCTCCTAATGCAGGTAAAATAGCATGGAAGCGAGCAGTGACGGGCGTAAGGGAAATGTGCGATACTTGTGATACGACGTTATTCAACATCCACTGGACGTGTCAGAAATGCGGATTTGTCGTCTGTTTAGACTGTTATCGTACTCGTAAAACGGGCACCGCCAAAGGTGAGTTACGTCAAATGCACTCTAGGAATTGACCTTAACGGTAAATCCCATAATTACTTGCATTAGACACCAGAATGCACAGTAGCAATGTTCTCCAAACGATGTGCGTGTGACATCAATTGATGACATCTAGGGTCAAACCGCAAGAAATTATGGGATTTACCAAAAATGTCAATTTGCAAAAATGTTAGTGTGTTAAAACACAGAAACAGATCAGGAGAGATCCGGAATCCGATATCTCTGTATGATAACCTCATCAGAGCCATGGATGAAAATAAAGGGGTATTTGGGTGCATGCTGACAGCACACATAAACCCTGGGACGTAAACGAACCAAACACAATTCTGCAATGATAAAATCTGAACCAAAATTTAGTGCAACATTGGTGGATAGTGACAAAAGGTACCACTCTTGCTGCAAAAATGTGTGTATTTCTTGATTATCTACCCATGGTGGTTAGCCAATTTAACTAGGTGATAGATATATGTGACATGTCATGTCAAAAGGAGACACTTTTGGGCAGGATCGTAAATGGAGAAATAGCCAAAAATCTGCCCGGGGGTGATTTTTTCACAATTCATGTTTGTTGCGAATTTGTGATGTTATTAATGTTAAAAATATTGTCTGATAGTTTCAGACCGGAATATAACTGGCATCTTGTATTTCTTGAGACATTTTTCAAGGTAACTCCTACTCTCAACATTGTCAGTGATATTTTCAAAAGCTGATAACTCAATTGTCAATTTTATAATACCATAACTTACGAACTCAATATCTTCGCTTAGGAATGTCCGATTCCATTGGGGAAAATGGCGTTGTAGAGCAAAATATCTCTATATTTAAGATATGTAAAAACCTCAAAATTGATACCCTGCCCAAAAGTGTCTTCATTTTGACATGACGCGTCACATATCATGTTGCAAAGGATTTGGGAAAGAGTAAGATATCTTCTATGGAGAGATGAACATAGGGCAGGAAGAACCTCCCGTGTCATTGGCCCCTGAACATGTTTACAGCAAAACCTCCTATGTAACCTATTGGCAGTTTTGTTTTAAACATTTTCAAGGGCCACAAGTACATCTAGGTTTTTCCTGCCCAAGGAAATGTTTTGTCAAGTTACGGACATTAATACAGATATTGAAACCACATCTAGGGCAGCCTGTATCACACACATTGGGCCACAATATATGAAACCACATCTAGGCTGGCCTGTAGGGCCACAATATAGTCATACTTCCCACCTGTTTACATTGAAGGTTTCAATTTCATCCAATCTGGTTTTCAGTCTTAGTAAACACTTACTTGACCACTTACTGAGTACAGAACGTGTCTATGACCACAAATACCAGTGTAGTCTAAGCTTCCTATCATAACAAGTGGTAGTAGTAGGGTGCCGAGTAAGGGAGGGTTCACACCATGCCCATCATGCAATGCTCTATGCAAAATACAGGTGGTGGGTGATCAAACTGCACAGAGCTGCCAATCAGGACAGCAATTTTCCAGTATTGTTGAAAATTGCTGAAGAATACTGTTAACCCTTTCCTCATCCAATCATAAAATCTCTCCCTGGTTGCCTCCCCAGGGACAAGAGTAGGTAACAAAATGGTCAAAATCTAGGGAGGACAGGTATGTGTGGTGGTCTTCTCACTCGCTGCGGCCCAGGTTCAATTCCCTGTGGTGCCACATGTGAGTTTGGTTGCTGATTCATGCTCATCCTCGCAGCTTTTTCTCCGGGTGCTCCAGTTTTCATCCTCTATCTAAAATCGGACCTCTTCCTATATCTCTGTCCCGTAAAGTCTGGTTGGCATCCCTTGAATTTAGTAGCCTCTATGCACTATTGGGCTTTGCCTGGCTAAGGCTGAATGTTAAAAAAAAATAAAAAACTGTTTGCATTGCATTCTGGGAAGGGATAAGTGCCTTCTTTGGGCGCTAGAGGTAAGCAGGTGTGGATGCTAATGATTCCACAGAATTAGGCTCCCTAGGGTGATAACTTCCCCCTAGGGTAGGGTCAATAGGGTCCCCTAGGGTGCCAATTTACCCCTGGGGGAAGGGCAGTAAGATTCCCTGTTGTGTCCTGTTTTCCCTGAGGATAAGGGTGATAGGAAGGTTGATAAACTTGGTCAAGGGTGGCTTGGTATAATGTGATGGATTGCCACTGATAAATGGCAACAATATGACTTGGTTTGTTGTGAAGTGACAGAATTTAGTGGTTGTTAGGTTTGATAGTCTGCCAATCCTGGTACATACAGAAACCACAATGACACTAGTAGTTGATACATGTTGAGTAATGTTTATCTTTGCGCATCTGTCTAATGTCAAATTCTCTCATTTTTATTTTTTCCCCGCAGTTCCCAAAGACAAGCAGTCCTGGTTGCGATGCATCAAAGAGCAGCCTCATATGCCAGAGAACCTCATGTTAACACAGATTATTCCTGGAAATGGTAAGTGCTTCATTTCATTATTTCATCTTATTTTTTTGGGACACTAGGTCCAGCAAAATGTTGGTAAAAGCCTCCACCATTTCCACTTTACCATAGCTTGTCCCTCATCCAAGATTTGTCTTCCAATAATTAATGAGTAGACATAACGTGTTAGACTACATACTGCGCCTTACCAACATAATAAAGGGCATCCATCTTCGGAAAACTTTCTGAGTTGAAAAGCCAGGTCCATTTGTTAATGTCTTGATTAATGATATTCTTATGTCAATATTTCTGGGCACAAATCAACTTGCCTAGCATTATTTCTAACATATCATGTTCATTTGCTTGCAGCCTTATGGGATGTGGGACGACTTGTTCACACGTTGAGGACTCAACTTGGTATTCAGTCTGCATGTAAATGTAAATGGAGTGACAGACACCAACCACCAAGCAACGATTCACAACAAGAGAAAATTCCTGCCGTCAATGGAGTGTCACCTGTAAGTACTCGGCTAGTCCAGTTAAAATCCACACTCCCCCTGTGGATGATTTTGTAAATATCTAACACAGAGGGAGTATGTTTTTCAAATGTAATTGGTCAGGGTTAATCATTCAGAAACCCATACTCCCCCTGTATTATGGCTTTACCTAGATCTTTCACAAGTGGAGTGAGTATTTCAAATGGAAGTTAGTTGACTGTCTATTCTATTTGAAACTCATACTCCCTCTGTGGAGACTTTAGCTAAATCTTCCACAGGGGTAGTGTGGACGATTTTGGACAATAAATATCATATTTATTTACCTTAGCATAGTGTTTGAGCCCGAACTAGTAAATAAACCAAGTAAAAATTTTCTGTGAGCCAAGATGTTATTGATTCCACTGCATATAACACAATTGTCAATTTTTTTTTTATAGATATGTTATTTGTTATTATTTTGATAAAATAAGAATCACAAAATGTTCTAGTATGTATGAACGGGTGGCTCGTCGGGCATAAACAACCATTTTAGTCATGAAAATATATGAATGAATCCCTAATTAAGACACCAAGTTGCAAACAATTTTAAATGATACATGTAGCTTGTAATTTTTCTAACCATTTTTTTTTCATTTTATTCAAGCAGACATTAATGAAGGAAAACAACCCACTACTCAATAAAGACAAATCATCTAGTGAAGAGGACAAAGAAACCAAACTTACAACCTTCCCTACGTCCAACTCCTCTCCCCTCAACCTCCTCGCAGACGTAGCATCAACGCAATCATCCGATGCTACTGAGCATGCTCAACAAGACTCCAACAAGTACTTTGACCAACAGACACTCGCTGACACCAAAGCCGTCACCTTGACAACAGACACACCAACAGAATCTGAAGCGTCTAGCAGGAGCTCCACGTTACGAGAACTATTAACAAAAACGGCCGGTAAATTGGGCAGACCGCCAACGTCAGTCGGTGGTTTGGATGGAAGTTCGTTCTTAACGGCGTTCCTGCCGCACAAATCAGAGAATGCAAACAAGAAGCAGTTTGGTACAATGACAAGTACCTTTGAAGATATTATTGCTACAGTCGTAGAGCAGAACATTGCGTCACCGGCCATGAGGCACGACAGAACACTGCAGATCAACCGTGCAGGTCGTAATCAGTTCCAACAGACTATGGAAGTAGATATGGTAACCAGAAATCCGTCCTTGAAATTAAGCGCTGAAATAGTAGCGCCCTCTGTGCGGCATACGCTGACAGAGACAAGTGTTTTATATCCTGATGTACCTCACTCCTGGCTACAAGATGGACGGTTACTACGGTTACATGATCCACAGCATAGAGGAAACTTTAGAATATTCCAAGAGCAGTGGCTCAGAGGAGAGGTAGGTCTTTAGTTGCATCTTTTAAGGTCAAAATTCTTTAACCTCTATTCAAATATTGCATCTTAAGGTCTAAGTTCTTTAATCTCAATATTCAGTTGAAGTTAATTTTCTGCATAGTTATGAATATTGACGAGCGTACTCTGCTTATATTGACTGAAATTCCATTCAACTCGAGCACCTATAGACGAATCCAGTTTCGTGCATTCCTATACCTCAATGGCAACCATAGCTGGGCCCCACTTGGGTCTATCCCACCTAAAATGTGAAATGATGGGGCCTTGGGGATATTAAACTGCATTCCATCACCTGTGTTACACATAGACAAAAGAATGATGAAAGTTTACAACGCAATACAATTTAACATCAATTTTTAAGTGGCTTTAATCCACCCAATTGAGCAGTCACATCACAACACCGGTTTGGTGCGGAGGGGACCCAGTAATGGCCGAATAAATTCAGACCATCACTTGGCTTGTTGGATTCGTCTATTGAAATGCAATATTTTGATATGTGGGGATGATTGACATTGTTATGGGGCCACCTTTACACACAGCATAATCTATTTGACATCACCAACTGGTATCTCAATATCACTTGATGCCTTTCTAACTGCTTTTTGATTGGTTGATTTCCTTTCTGACTTCATTTTTGATTGGTTAATTAACTTTCTAACTACATTTCTGAATAGTTAATCGGGCAATATCATCTGGTGACCAATTAAAATACAGCTTATAAATATTTAAGTGCAATCCTCTTCAGCTGTATTATTCTTACCACATTGCTGATTGGCTCAATAAATCATGTATAGCCACCTTGCAGCCAATCAGAGAGACAGTAGTATTTCTAACTGCATTTCTGATTGGTTAATTATGCAATATATTCACCTGAGCGACCAATTAAAATACAGCTTCTAAATCCTCTTCAGTTGTAGAACTGATTCTTAACCATGTTGCTGATTGGCTCAATAAATCATGTATAGCCACCTTGCAGCCAATCAGAGAGACGGTAATATTCATGGAATTCTTCTTGTTTCATTCCAGCCTGTTCTCGTCAGCAGTGTGCATAAGACTCTAAATGCAGATATATGGAAACCAGAATGGTTTGGCAACAAATTTGGAAACATAACCAATGACTTGGTCAACTGTCTCACTGGATCACTTATACAAGGACATGAAATGAAGGACTTCTGGGATGGCTTTCAAGACATGTCAAGTAAGTGTAGTGCCTTATATAATATATAGATAGTCAGTTTCAGTTTTATTTCATCCATTCAATTATACATGTAAACATAATATGTATAATAGTAATTACTTTTGACAGAGTAGTGCGGAACGTTTATATGACAAAAGTATGATAAGCAGTGGATGAGGATTCCACTAAACGCACAGCGTGATGTTGTGGCACCCTATACATAATGTTTCAATTATACAATACTAAATAAAGCAAAACAAATTTAATAAATTAGAAAAAACAAACAACGACAAACAAGCCTTGTAAGTGGAGAAATTACCAAGATTTATCAAAGCAAAATTCGACAAAAGTATACAATGCATAAATAAGAATAATTTTGGGTGCCATCAGCCACACGCCTAGCGTTCTTGATGGCATCCACATCTCATGTATTTACTATGTATTTGCTAAACTTAAAATATTTATAATATTCTTGTATTTGCCAAACTTTATTTATATATTTATAATTTGTAATATCTTGTTAATGTCATATGATATATTTTGTTATATGAGATGGAAAAAAATAAAATTGAATTGAATTGAATTGAAAAGAAACAATTTTGTAACCAGTAGTCATATCTAGAATATTAAATCATTTTAAACAATTTCCATTACGAATATTAATGATCTCATTTGCATATTTATGTATGTAGATCGCCTGGTAACCAAAGAAGGGGACCCAATGAGCCTCAAGCTCAAAGATTGGCCTCCTACAGAAGACTTTGCCGAGATCCTCCCAGAACATTTTGCCGATCTGATGCACAACCTGCCGCTCCCAGAGTATACCAATAGAGATGGCAAACTCAATCTGTCGTCACGGTTACCAGACTTTTTCGTCAAACCTGATTTGGGACCAAAGATGTACAATGCCTATGGTAAGTGTACAGTCTAGAAAATATACAGGCTGTTCACCAACAGCTAAAGTTGGGGTGCAAAGTGGAGGGAAAGAATGGAAATGACATAATACTTTTCTTAATAGAAACATTGTTTAAGATTATACAGCATTATTTTAAGCTTTAATACAATTTGTTCCATCCTTAAAATTTATCGCGATATGATCGATAAATACCCACCAAATTGGTAGACCATTGTAGTGATTTCACAAAATATGTAATGGTGTGTATAGTGCACTGTTCTTCAGATGGGACATATTAATGCAAGCATCACTCTGCATCCTGGACCCACCCTCCTCAGAGGTCACCAAATATAGACGTCTATTAGACGCCTAAGCCTGACCCTGACCTATTTGTTGTTGTAGTGAAGTCCTGACGTTCTTTGTTCTTCATTGGGTGAAGCTTTACCTATCACAAATCATGAAAGGTGTGAAGCTTTGACTAGTAATTTGTGTTTTCTGGTGATGTGACATCGTATCCATTACCTGTCGCCATGCTTCCTATAAATCCCCAATGATAGTTGGTTCACAAAAGTGAAGCCTCACCTATGGAAATATTTCAAAGGGTGAAGCCTGGACTAACACATTTGCTGATAAGAGTGATGCTTTGCCTTTGCTTTTTGTAAAGTATGTGAAGTGATGGTGAAATCCTGACGTTACAAATAATTTGCTCAGGTGAAGAAAGGTGATGACCTGAGGAGGGTGGGTCCAGGCTGCAGAGTGACGCCTGCATAAGCGCTCAGTCCCTTGTACAGAGTCATACTTGTACCTAATAGCTCACAGTGGGGTTTAACAGTGAACTAAAGAGATACAGACAAACTCCAAACAGTCAGTCCCAGCATCGCCTGTTAATGAGGGCCGATCATTCCATGAAATGCGTCAGGCTGAATACTACGGACGTGCCACATATTTTTACGTCTTTTGCGTAACTGTAAAGATATACAAAGCTCTATCGCGTATACGCAAAGGCATGCAACACTGCCGTGATTGTTAGGCACCTCATGATCGAACAATCAGCCTTCATGAATGTGCAAGAGTTCACATCATATAATGCACAGGGACTTTTGTCTGTTGGAAAAAATTTTCCTAGAATCCTTTGCAGGGAGTTTGGAATGTAAAGTAAATTATGTGGTCTTTGTTCTTAACTAATAGCTTTTGTTTTTCTTCATATTCAGGCAACTGTCAATACCCTGAACTAGGCACCACCAACCTTCATTTAGACATCTCTGATGCTGTCAACGTCATGGTCCATGTGGCTGTACCTAAAGGTGACCCAGAATCTGATGTTACCACAGAAGATTTAGAACAAGGTAAGAATAAAGCATTTGCCTAGCAAATGGGAGGTCCTGGGTATAATTACTAGACTAGAGCAGACCCAGTATGTGAGGTACTATGAAAGATTTAGAACAAGATATAGCGCTCCGATCTTGAAACAAATTCATCAGGTTTGGTAATTAAAGAATCAAGAGAGTTTTTCTTTTGTCAAAACCAATTTGAAGAAAACTTACTAGTTTTTCTTGCTGATAGTTTCGTCAGTGAGCCACTGACTTTATCAAAGCTTGGTGTTGTTGTGATACAAAAGCTGATGACTGGTGGGAAGTTATGTCACGTAATTTGAACACATAATAATGACATATTTTATGTATATCCTTCACACAGCGGGTATCAAAATAATTGATGCAATCTGCACTGATGAGCAGACCAGACGTAGAGTCCGAGACGGCAAAGAAAAGGTCGGCGCCATCTGGCACATTTTCCGAGCGGAGGATGCAGTTAAGATCCGAGAACTTCTCAACAAAGTGGCCCGTGAGCGAGGGGAAGATATTCCAGATGATCATGACCCTATACATGATCAGAGTTGGTACTTGGATAAAATGTTATTGGAGAGATTACATAAGGAGCATGGTGTACAGGGATGGGCTATTGCACAGTGTCATGGTGATGCTGTGTTTATACCAGGAGGAGCTCCACATCAGGTGAGTTATTCTACATGCCTTCACAAATTCCGGGGGTCACACCCTCCTATGGGGTTATAGTTCTACAGGTTTTAGGGGTAGGGTTTACGGTAGGGTTTCTCAATAGGCTGTGTGTGGGCCAGATCCGGCTCATGGACCAATGGTTGTTGACCGTTCAGCAGCTCTAAAATATACAGTAAACAGATCTTTGATACACTTGTTTTGATATCTTTATTGTATCTAGCCCTCAAACATGTATATTTGATGCAATACAGATCTTTGGTAAGTGCATAGGGCCTATTAATAGCATAACACTTACAATCTGCTTGCAGTCAACTGATGAATATTCAGAATACCTGGTTTAGGATTAGGGTTCTGTGACGGTTTTGAGGATAAGGGTTAAGATTAGGGTTGGGGATGCAGTGATAATACAGTTAGTGGGCTATTCCAGTTGAAATCCATACACCCCCTTTGGAAGACATGACCTCAATCTCCCACACAGGGGGTGTGAATCGCAAATGGGATTACATGAATGGGTGACTCTATTTGAGATCTACACCCCCTGTATGGGAGATTAAGGTCATGTCTTCCATAGGGGGTGTATGGATTACAATAGGACTAGCCCAATGCAAGTGCAAATTAAACTGAAAGATGAGGACACAAACTGAAATTAACAGAAAAGTGGGAAAAACATGTTTGGCTCTTCGCTAATAATTTTCTAATGTGTATTTCTTTTCTTTTTAACACCATCAGGTTCAAAACCTTCAGTCGTGCATCAAAGTTGCAGAAGATTTTGTCTCACCAGAGCACATCAGCCAATGCTTCAATTTGACGCAAGAATTCCGTAAACTCAGCGATACGCACTCCAACCATGAGGATAAACTACAAATTAAGAACATGATCTATCACGCCGTCAAAGATGCTGCTGGAGTACTCGTTAGCCAAGAGGTGACATCTACAAATGCTACCTCGTAGTTGAGGGCGCTTTAACAACGATGCTGGGGTGCTCGTTAGCTGAGAGATGTCATCTACGGATGCTTCCTCATAGTTGAGGGTGTTTATCAAAACAGCTGACAGTGTACACATTAGCTAGACATATTTCTTAGAATGCTTCGCAGTGATTCAGATGCTATCATCACAGTTGATGGCGCTTTATCAAAGATGTTGCTGACTACACATACATATTTCTGAGACATTGTATGTCTAATACATTTGGGTGTATTTCTAATACATTTGGGTGTATTTCTAATACATTTGGGTGTATTTCTAATACATTTGGGTGTATTTCTAATACACTTGGGTGTATTTCTGAGACATTCAGGTGTATGGAGACTTACGAAGATGACTTTTTGAATTGTTTGCAGTTAACGCACTTGCACAATACTTGAAGAATATAGACAATGTCCAATTTGTCTAAGTAAGGAAGACCCCATAATAGTGACTGTATTGTTTTGTTATGTGAACACCTTTTTTGTCAACTTGAAATTGGGCTACCAAACAAACATGTAGTGTGTGCCACGTCTTCAGTCTGTGGCAACTCGATCTTTGCTACTAGCTCAAAAATATAGGTACTTGCATAAATATGAGCTAATCGTTCACTATAAACCAACATTATTATCTCACTCTCGGTCTGAGTTAGTATAGTCTCAGCTCTCAGTGACATAGTTCAACGACCTCTATGTATTTATCATTACTCAAAATTTGACCTCAAGTTTTAGAGTATGAGTTTTGTACCCAATGCATCCAAAGGTCATTCTATGAGTGTATGAGTATATTGGGTTAAGGAACTGTGACTGATAATAATGGTGGAGTATTGACTCGGTTATTAAAAAAAAAAAAAAAAAATGTTGTGTTGCCCTCCGGCCGGGTCAAAATCGCGAAAATCTGGGCCCGGGTTTTTTTTTTTTTTTTTTTTTTTCAATTTTTTTTTTTTTAAATAATTTTTTTTAACAAATGATTTTTTTTATCATACATGTACCCCCAAGCCTATTCCCAGATCCATAACGTTCACTAAAAAGATTGTGCCCCAAGCCAGCACTTTAAGTGGATAGTAGGACTGACTCATTGAATCCCAACAACATGGATGTTTAATAGGCCCTTCACAATTGATTTTGAGTTTCCTATTTCCCGCCCGCATCAAAAATTGAAAATTGCAAAATATTTAATTATTTGATTTTCTGTCATTTTCTCTGTTAAATGACATTTTTGTTACCTTATTTTGCTACTTTCTTACTTTGATCATGAATCCTGAACAAACAAATAACACATATTATTAATTATCAATATATAAAAATCAACCATAATTGCAATATGATCTGCAGTGCCAAAATGTATCATGTAGGATGTTCATGTTGATATTGGGCAGTGACCACTTGTTTCAAAAATGAAGAAAATAATAAGTAATAAATAACTAATAATTAAGTTATCTCATGCCTATTTTAAAATCTTTAAATAGTAAACTAAGAGTTAATTGTGAAGGGTCTTAATATTAATATTTACTTCAATAAAATATTAAACATTGGATAGAAAATACAGCCAATATTAAGCATATGCCTCTCTTCACTCATGTGACTGTGAAATAGTAGGTACAGGTATCAAATGGTTGAGTTGCTAAAAAAAATTAAAAAAAAAAAAAAAAAAAAAAAAAAAAAAAAAAAAAAAAATCCGGCCGGGTGTACTACCAGATTTTAGGCTTGGGAGGGCAACACAACAATTTTTTTTTTTGTCCTTCACGTTTGCCACTATGTGTTGTGATTGATGAATTGGAAGGTCTCAAAACCACAAATTTTACACTTATTTCTTGGGAACAGGTCAAAATTGTCAATTATAATGGAAATGTCATTCAGTGATTAAATCTTATCACTTACACTAACTACTAGAGAGAAGATTATTCAAATAAGACATTTGGGTGTATTTTCTAATACATTTGGGTGTATTTATAATACATTTGAATCTATTTCTAATACATTTAGTGTTTTAATACATTTAGGTGTATTTCTAATACATTTGGGTGTATTCCTTATACATTTGGATGTAATTTCTGAAACATTTGGGTGTATTTCTGATGCATTTACGTGTATTTCTCATACATTTGGATGTATTTACAATACATTTTGTGTGTATTGTTGGCAACCCGTACACAGTAACGAATAGGACAAACAAACATTCCAGTTGTAACATTTTCAGTCAATTATAAAAAAAATTAAAAAATTGTGTAAATATCAAAACCTGTGAAATCTAGATTTTATACTTGTGAGTTTGACTCGACTCAAACCAGAAAATCACGCTTTCCCTCCCAGCATGCATTGTGTCAAGTCTAAATAACCGCCACATTTTGCCAAATTGAGACTATTATTTTGACTTCAGGTTTCAGATTATACATAAGGTATATTGCTAATGCATTATGGGAAGGAATGATGTAGCACAATGCATCATGGGAAGTCATGATGTAGTGCAATGCATCATGGGAAGTCATGATGTAGCGCAATGCATTATGGGAAGCCATGTTGTAACCAAATGTATTATGGGAAAGCATGATTTTCTGAGCGATAGATTCGAGACTTGCATCATAGAAGGACTTAGAAAGTCCACTAATATAACAGTAGATTTATTCACTATACAGTGTGCTTTAAGGAAAAAATTCAAAGTTAGTTTTGCATTGCTTGTGGTTGTTGTCATACACTATGGACCACAATGACCTCATCCCAATGGCATAGTTCAATAACCTCAATTAAACTATCATAGTGCAAACTTTGACTTTCAGTTTTAGAGTATGCGTTTTTGTACGCTAATTTTCAAAGGGCATTCAATGAATGTACAAATGTATTGGAGTTAAAGAACTGTAGCCTGATAGATGAGCATGTTGTGGATCCTAGTGATATTTTCTTACGTTTTTTCAGCCCAGGTGGCTTTATGTACTCACTGCCAATGTGAACTGTGTCCAAGTAACTATGGTAACGACGGTAACTAGTCAATAATAATAAGTGTGTTTTGTAAAGAATTCAAGTGCTTTCTAAGCAATTTTGTGTATTAGTATTATGCCGGCATGTAATGAGAAGCAAGTTATTAATTAAATGTTATTTTCCGTTTTAGAAAAATAAGAGAAAGTGTGCCAAATTTAACATTTGACCTTGAAGGTCAGGAAAGGTTTAAAGGTCGTGTTGATGGTCATAGCTGGTGACTTTGACTTGAGGCGACACTTTTTTTTAAACTTGCATTTTCTTATACATTTGGGTGAATGTTTAACAGACCCTATCGAATAAACCAACCAGAACAGTATAAAAATTAAAATGGCAGCCATGTTGGGGGACAGTTCTAGTGTCCGAGGAAAAGGGCAGGTCTCTAGCTCGATTTCACAACCAACCATTCATACCTATCGCCTGTTTTATTCTATTATCATGCGAATTGCCCTGTGGGGGCCTTTTGGACAGATATTTATTTAAATGAGTATGAGTGACGTAGTATTCAATCTAGGGTCTATATACATTTGGGTGTAATACATTCCTGTATTTCTGAGACTTGGGTGTACACTTTGTTTGACTTGAGTCCGGTAGTTATGAAGGTGCAGATGTTGTTGGTGACAGTATCAAATGGCAAAAGCTAAGCAATACCACCGACTGTACACACGCGTTTGCAAGGACAGTTTTTGGCACGCTTGAGGTGCACATAAAAGCACTAAGATCACTACCAAACTCAATGTAAAACATAGTATACATGAAAAGATGTTTCAAAAGTTTAGCAAATCTGTCAAGAATATTTGCATCAATTTGAGTTGTGTTAATATAATGTTCTTGAGAAAAGGTAGCATCTGTAATAGCTGCATGGTGTCATATGTGAACAATATAGAATGTAGAAACTGTCAAATATCTATAGGGCAGCTATTGCAGTTAGGGCTACCTTGCATTAAACCCTCAGAAAATTATGTTCTTTATTACCACCTAACTTTAAAAGGATATTCAGTCATTTTAGCTCTCCACGCAGGTGTCATTAATTCTAGAATTCTTAATTTTCATGACCATATTTGGAATCGGCATCAAAAATGCATGAAAATGAGTACAAACAAGCCTAGTATTGGTTCAGTGGTTCATAAGATAGCTCTTGATATTATGCACAACTTGCATATCAAAATATTTAAAAAACTGCTCACACTTTAGTGTCGAATAACTGAATAACCCTGTAAGGGAAACCGTATCCTTGGTTTTATATTGTTCTTTTCTGACCCAAAGGTCAAAACAGGTCAAAGGTCATTTCTTTTGTAATTGTTGTACAGGTCATCTGCAATTAGGCTATTCCAATTAAAATCCATACACCCCTTTTTGAAACACACACTCCCTGTGTGGAAGATAAATGTTATGTCTTCCATAGGGGGTGTATGGATTTCAACTAGAATAGCACAAATTATGCATTTGATACATTGTCATTCAGTGCTATTCTTTGCTAAATTGATACATTTTTTTGGTGTTTAAACGATGATTAATACTAATTTTTTGTATCAGCCTTTTTTACATCTGCATAATTTTCTCTAAACTATCTATGTACTTTGTCATAACTAGAAATATTTGAAGAAATCAGCAAATTTCTGCCGTATTTTTGTTGTCTTAATCACTGTGGTGAACAGCTTTTGCGTGGTAAAAGAAATGTTCATGTGGGTGCATGGTGGATACATTTGGGTGTATTCCTAATACATTTGGGTGTATTCCTAATACATTTGGGTGTATTCTCAATACATTTGGGTGTATTCCTAATACATTTGGGTGTATTCCTAATACATTTGGGTGTATTCCTAATACATTTGGGTGTATTCCTAATACATTTGGGTGTATTCCTAATGCATTTGGGTGTATTTTTGAAACATGTGGGTGCATTTTTGTTGTCTAAATCACTACTTGTGTTCATTTTCATACCAAATGTTTCTGTTAAGTGCTTGTTATAATGTAATATCTGCTGGATTGTGAAAAATACACATTAGCAATTTTCTTGGCCTCTAAAAGGTCGTAAAGAGGTCATAGGTCATAGCTGGATGTAATTATCTTAGGAGTAAAACTTGCCAGTCTCTTACCCAGAGTTCACAGTTACTTAACTACTTAATATATTGAATTTTACAAATTCACCTCTGGGTATCTTGACTCATCTCCAGAAGCTAAAGTTCTAAATCACTACTAAATATATAGCAGATTTCTGGACATGTGTTGTGATATGATGTGAAGACTGAGACTGTTAGTACCTTGACTAAGCTAATTTCTACTCTGTTATTATTCGTAGATGTCACTGTACATAATCATAGTCATATTTTTATATGGAGACAAAAATATTTAAAAAACTATGAATTCATGCTGAGTTAATATAACTATAGTATGAAATTTAACATCAGAACTGTTCATATGATGATGATAGTAGTAACTCTGTATAAAGTTTAAAAAGATAAAAATGTGAAAAAAATGGCAGTGTATTTTATAGAGATATGTGTCTCTCGTTTGGCATGATAAGAACGAGATAACACGACTAAGAATGTTGGTACTTATCAATAGGCTTGTGCTTTATTATAAATGTTTGGATGCAGTAAATTGACTGACAATTGATAATATTGATGAAATGATGATGATGAAAAAAATATGAAACGAAAACTGAAATATTTGGTGTTATGTGTGATTATTATGGTGTCTCTGGTAAACACATCAAGCCTTTTTTTTAGTTTTTGGGGGGGGTGCAATATGTATGATAGCCATTGGACCAGTAATCCAAATCCTGGAGGAGAGTTTATTAGTAGGTATGTCACAGTGGCTGCACAATAATTCTGCTACACTGTGCATGCAAGCATAACAGTGAATTGAAAAGGGCACGCTTAAAATTTGGCCAATTTTAGAAAACATCCATGTCGATAAATGAATTTCCTTATATGCTTCATTTATCCAAATTGTTTAAATTTTTAATATATGGTGTGTGAAACCTTTCCGAGGCTAACATCGGGTCCTCAAAAATTAAAAATTGTTTTGTTTAAGAGCTACTGCCTGTTTTTATGGATTTTTGAAGATCGCTCATCAATCAGTAAATATAGGCCTATTGAAGTAAAGGGACCTACCACCATTTAGCTGAAATACTAATCTTTCTTAGCATGTAAATTATTTCCGTTGACAACGAATGAAGCACTTCCCTAAAACTAGTTGAAGCAAAACATTAATCAATGATATTTTTAGGGAGTAATTTTCCAAACCACAATAGCTCTAAGCCATTGTGTGTGTCCAAGGTCATACTATTTAGAGAATAAACGATAGGAATTTTTGTTTTGCCTATCCTCTACCGTGTGATAGACGACAGGCAGGTCCAATATTTTGAGTAGTGGATGCCGACGCAGTCGTTTATTCTCATTCTTAGTCAGTTAAATATTATTTTAATAACTGTAAACAATTTTTTAAAGCAAAAACTAAGTTACCGTCATAAAAATTCCCCTCATTATAAAATGAACGAAACTTGTTTACAACTTCATGTATTCTGTTGCGCGTATTGCTAGCGAGTTCGCGTATTCCGCACTAGTCTACGCATCCAGCGCGATACATACCCGCACCTCTACACGCATGTTACGCATTATCAAGACGCATGATGACGTGGGGTCTTCTACGGCCTGATAGACGGCATGCGATTGTCCAATCAGAAATGTGTCTACGAACTAGACCACTCCCACTGACTAAGAATTTTGAATACGCGGTGCAATAGAATGGGTGTTCCTTTTACCGATTGTCCTCCCTTGTTAATCCAGATGACAAAATGTTAATTTAAAGTCTCATTGCAACTGAATTTTTATTTTTACTTTTCGGACTTGGCTTTGAGTAATGGTGACACATACCATGTTTACAGTATAAATGAAAATTATATTCCAGACACCGTCAAAATGTCAAACTTTATATCATGTACGGTTTTCTATTGGCATCAATTTTGCATATTAATTAGCTGAACTTAGTCATTTTTTGAGATTTAATTTGTCTGCAGATTGGCGAAATTGCTAAAATAGTATATTTGGTTAATTTATTATAATTATTCAATGATAGATTTATAAATTTTGTTTGCTGTAACGAAGTCAGGAAAGATAGGCATTTAACATGTGATATTTAAATTAACGCTGCTTTTTCAAGCAAGCGTCCAAATAAACAATGCAATGACCGATTTCAATTCTGTTTTTTGATTTTTGATGCTTTAATAAAGCTTAATAATGTAGGAACATTAAATAACATGTTTCTGCTGCGGTTATTTTTGAGGTGATATGCCTATTATTAGAGGTGAAATTTCAATGAGAAACTTGCTAAATATGACTTCGGTTTGAAAAACAACATGGCGGCGTCTATACAGGGACTGACCACATATAATCAGACAATATAAAATTAAATCTATAAATGTGCATTTTTATTCAAGAGTGTGATTTATTAATGAACATTTACATTCTACTATAATGTGGTGATGAAATGGAAAGGTAAGCTTTAGTAGGATTCGTCCGTGCTATTTCACGATCATGACACCAGTTTTAAGCTTATGATGCTTCCATCCTTGCAAATTTCTGCATTTTGGTCATTTTCTCTTTTCAAAAAGATGCAGGTGTTTAATACTGTGTGGACAATTAATCGGTTACCTCACAAAGACACATTTTGCCTAGCCTCTCAAATTCCAAACAGTTTTTTCAAAGAAAAAATGTTGGAATCATAGTCCCTGGCATTCTTGGTTGCATACAATTATTAACTTTTTTATATCAATTTTATTATTTATTGATTTTGCCGCTTACCTTTGCCTATATATCTCAATTTCGTTCCTACTGGCATGTCACATGTTTACACTTCCTTATTGAAGAAATTCTCGGATTTTACAAGCACATAATTGCACAATATTACTTTCATTTATGCATCAGGAACTGGGAAAACCCATATTAAAGGGGCAATCAGATATAATATGCTGTGCATTTTTTTAATTTTTAGATATTTTGGGGTGAAAAATGTTATCTTTAATACAAAAGGTAAAATATTCAAATGAGACGCCTTTTCCTCCCAACTACATACGCGATACGCTGTACGTAATATAACAAATAATTTTTAACAACTTACCCAATTTTTATTATATCGCGAATTTCTAAATTATTTGATATCATCAGGACTTTTGTCGTATTCAGAATGCAATTTGGCATGTCTGATGTGCTCTTATGATGTCCCACAAAATATACTGCAAATGTTGCTCTCAGGTCCTTTAACCCTAACAGAAGCTCATTATTAAAACCACTGTGCGTGTATGCATTCCATGTGACTTGATGACGCAATCAGGGTAAGTCATATACCCAGGGCAGCGTAACCTCCGTGGCTACAGGTCGGTGATCTTCTGCGTGGCATGCGAGGGGTCCCAGGTTCGAATCCCGGGGGTATCAAGTGACTTCTTTCTTCACTTTCTCTTCTTTTTCATTTGTTCTTTCCCTTCCGATAGCAAAAAAAATGTTCATGTTTTTCCTAGATTTAGGCCTCCTTTAAGTCAGATCACATGTCAAGTCGGGGTCAATAGTGGTGGCTGATAACATCCTGTGTTAGTGCAGGAAGCAAGTACAGTGTATACCAACTACAACTAGCCCTGGATAGCCTATATATTCATCATGTGATGTGTGCCAATATCCGAGACCAGTGGGATTTTCCAGATTGGAATCATTTTCTGGATTACTAATTCTTAAAGTGAAGATATGTGTGACCGAGGTGTGATGTGATTGTCCATAGACGGGTGAGTATTATGCAAGTTTATTAATTTAATACATTTCTCGAATCTCATTCTTATGATTAAACTATGCTTGTAATGTTGTAGGCAATGTGATGTATGTTAAAACCCCGGGGGTGCCAGTTGAACCGTCAATAAAGTCATCACCGACCAAAATTTCGCGGTAAAAGGGTATCTTTTTAAGCATAGGCCACGTCCCGCGCGGGACGCGAAAAGGGTCTCAATTTTGGTGTTTTCTGGAAAAAGGGTACCTTTTTACAATAGATATGTCGGCGTTTTGGGTTCATGAAAAATCAAAGTCCAGCATTTGACGTCAGCCGCTGTTTTCGTTCCTGATTGTAAACAACTTCTTACTTCCGGGTCTGTAAGTGTAATATATTAGTCTTGTGCCCGGTCTTGTACCATGATTAAAACTCGGTGATGTTTGTGCATGCTGCCGAGCGGGCTGCGTAGAGACGGGCGTAGAGACTACGAATTTTGTACAAGGTACAGATACTGTGTAATCGGAATGGATTACGACATACGTTTGACTGCTGAACCAGATATGACAGGAACCATGCCTTTTGGAAATCGTGAAGTGACATTTGCCATCGCTGTTTCACCGGTGTTCATTTCCGCCACCAGCGGCAGCGAGGTTACGCGCAAGAGCTTGACAACGGCCGTTTAACCGCGAATTTTGAAACTGCGATCGAGCAAAATTTTGCCCCGTATCGGCTCATTAAAAGGTACATATTTTAAATATACGGCATCAACAAATAAAAAAATAACATGTAATACATTGATAAGGGTTCATTTTATCAGGCAATTGTGTTTTTTTAATTAAATAAGAATAATCAGGTGAAATAATTGTCTGTTTAATTTTGCACCAATTTACGTGATTTTTACCTTAAAACACAATTTTTAAAGTACTTTTGAAAATTTTCGAGATTTTCAGTGTTGAAGTGAAATATTGCAGTTTGATAATCACAGATGTCCTTTTCTAAAACCACAAACCTGATGTTGTTACTAGGTGTTTCCTTTTTGTTATACATTTTCTAAAAACGCCCTTATTTGTTTTTGAACTTTACGCTGCTTTTCGGCCCGACGTATGCGCTATGCGTGCGGGCCTAGCCCAAGTCAATGCGAAGTATCCTTTTTTTGTGGAACGTATAGGTTTTATTTTTGTTAGTGTTTTAATTCGTTCTGAATTTATTGTTTGTTGGATATGATAGTAAATTAATACCAACATAGCATATACTTTTGAATAACATTTGATATTGACGAAATGTTCAACGATTGACCCATTTACATTCCAATCTTCACGTAAAATGAGACCATAACCGAAAATGCGATCGTCATTTCAGCATGTAGGCCTACATCCATTCAGATTGTACCAAGATGCCCTCTACACAGTTGATCCATTATTTATTTGATTTCCCAACTAATTTACACTAACAGTAGGCCTACTAAAATAAAGGTATTCTTATTTTAAATTCGCCGAACTTGTCGACATACCTGTTAAAAAGATCTGCAACGGCCAATGGTGCATGCATGCATATGGTTTTATAATAGGCTTATGAATTTATAGGCCTAGGCCTAATAAGCCGTATAAATAATTGATATAGGCCTACCGTGATTATTAATCAAAAATGTTACATTATAAAATGCACAAAATATAACATACACACCTTTGACAAAATAACCTACGTTAATTATTTTCAACTCAGTTGATTGCATATAGGCTACCAGCTACAAACAAAAAACTTTAAAAACTTGCAATATAGGCCTAGGCCCTATAAACACGAGGCGCGGCGCGGGGGCTCCGGGGCCGGTTGATTTTGCAACTAAAAACATTTAATCTCGGCCCTGTAACTATGAAATCAAAATTTACCCGCGTATTTCAGCTTATTTCAACTAAGATAATCATCAGGAGTTTATGCCCTCATTCACAAAAAATAACGACTTCCGAGTCCATTGCTCAAAATATAATATTAATATCCTAAGATTTCGTTTTAGTAACATTGAAATGGGCGTCATTTAACCCCTTAGGCCTATTTTCAAACTTTTCCGAATCAAAGGAGGAACGGCTCCCCAGAATGAGAAATACTTTACTTTTTAGGCCCTTATTTAAAATTTGTTTTTGAACGCCAAAATGTTAGGCCTTGTTTATTCTATGATATAATATGTACCGTAAAATGGGGTAACTTTGGGCACTTTTCAGAGTTTTTAAACCACTGCTTCCAAACAAAACCAATTATATTTCTAATTAACTCTTTTTGTGACATTAGGGTTCCCTTCTACACCTTGAAGTTGAAAAAGATTTTTTAATAATTTTGTAAGGGTGCCCTAGGGGTTCAAAATGACCTGACCAAAGTTAGCCCGCCTTTGGGGCAACTTTGGTCACAGTATTACATTCCATGAAGGAAAAAAAATCAAAAAATTGATCTTCGCTGAATATGGGCAAGTTGTTGTTTTTTGTGACATTTGACACCTTGCAAAATTAATCAAACACACATCCTTGCTCACAAATATCGATTTTATTTTTTCTGAAAAAAATGTAAAAAAAAAAAAATGCTGATTTTTGGTCAAAAATCCTGCTTTTTTCGTAAATTTCAAGGAAATTACACATGAGCGACTATTATTTCTTCCAAACATATTTCTTAACAAATTGACACCAAATATGACTAAAAACAATATTGCTGTACGAAAATATGACTATTTAAAAAAATATATTTGACCGACCAAAGTTACCCCGCTGACCGAAGTTACCCCATTTTACGGTATACGCCTAATCTTCGGTCTTATTATTTCCAAAAGTTGACCAAAACTACAAAACTGGGCAAACCCTTATTTTCAAATTTTTCCGAATCCGAGGAGCTTGGGAAAATACTTAAATTTAGGCCCTAGTTTACAAGAAAAGAAAACACTTTCAGGTCTTTAAGCTTTGTTGTATGTATAACAGACTTGATTTTTTTTATTAGGCACCTGGGGAGCTGGAGGCGGACGCCCCCCCTTCCCCCATCCTGAACTTAAAGTCCCAAAATTGGTCAAAAAAGGTCAACATTTTGGGGAAAAAGTCCACTTTTTCAAAATCCGCCCCTAGTCCAGAAAGGTCCAAATTTGAAAAAATGTACACTTTTTCAAAACCGCCCCCCAAAAATCCTGGTTACGGACCTGACCCCTTTTAACTTCCTGATTGGATGATACTTAGACCCACATGCATGCATATCCTTTAAAAAACATCAAATTTAACCTTTGTTTTAAGTAAACGTGTAAAGTAGGCCTAGGCCCTATTTCTATGCTATAGAATCACGAAATTTTCATACATGATTTAACCAGGTTTTAACAGCATGAACATGTAAAGCATTTACCGGTACTTTATTTTTCCGGGTATTTTTTTTTAAATACGATTAAAACGTTTTCGAATTTCAAATGTACTGTAGCTACTCCTATTCGACCAATACCTCAAAGTCAAAAATGTCGATGTCTCTGATCGACCATAGGCCTATAATTATAAACTGGATGTCAAAATGTCGATTTTCTGGTTTGGGTAGGCCTATAAATAGCGAATGCTTTTGATGCAAGACATTTCAAACAGAAAATTTAATCTAAAACGCACATTCGTGCATGCCTGTAGTTGCCATTTCCTTGAGCTAGCCCTATACAAACAAAAGACCGGGCAAAAATTTTGGCCCCATGTCGGGAGAACTAATAATGTAGGGGAGAGCGGGGAGTGTTCGCCCTAGGGGCAGGTTCGCCCACCCCTTGTTTCTCAGCACTACGGCTATCAGGGAATTTGGTGATGGCAAAATTAGGTGACATAGGTCATTATAAACTTCTCATATTAGCTACGCGACATATAGGGACGTGTTCATCGAACTGCAGCCAAAACAAAAAAATTACACCAAAACGTAATTTTTTCTTGCATTCATAATGTTGTATTATCATTGATACATAAATACAGATGGTTTTAATGGAAATCTGTATTGGGATCATATGGGATTTGTCAAAGATTTAATGCAGTTATAATCTCCTTATTCGATTTGTGTTTTGCATACCCTGAAGAAAATACAAAAATGTGCACAAGGGGCTCGTTCGCCCTTTTGAGGATGGGGCAAGTTCGCCCTATATCTTCCCCGGGCGGACTTACCCCAAACTGGAGGGCGAACCTGCCCCATCAGCGTATTATGCAAAATATTGATAATTAAACCATTAAACAAGGTAAAACTACTGAAAAACATGTTTTTTAAAGTTATGTGATATCGGTATTACTCATACCACAGTTTATGTCCTAATCCATTTCTCCCCGAAGTTGTAAACATGATACGTTTAAGCTCACTTTGGACCCCTACATTTTACCCTGACCCGACCCCTGCAACAAATTTAGTGACTCCCCAGAAGAGAATGAATGCCCTGTATACTCTTGCTAAATGTTTGCATTGAATATGTTATTGTTATGCAATGTTTAAACCTTTTTTGTGATTAGGGTGAACTTACCCCACCATATGGGCGAACCTGCCCCAATATGGGGCAAGTTCGCCACTTTGCAAAACTTTTTTGTTTGCTCTATCCTGTTGCTATTGTAAGGCCTGTAGGTCTGGGATTGTGGCCGTATATAGCTAAGACATAGGGCTTTCACATGGGCTAATCAGGTCATCCCTAACCTTAAAATTGACATCGCTAGGCTGGTCAGAAAAAAATAGGGCGAACACTCCCCGCTCTCCCCTACTTACACTGTAACAAATAAACCTGGGGGTCGTCCCTTCACTCCCTAAACAACACGTTCACCCCTCCAATAAAGTCCATCCTCACTGAGATTTGACCTCTTTGTAGGCCTGTAAGTCTTGATCCATAGGCCTGATCCATTATTTAATATTTCGACCCTCTTTCAACCTTTCAGTCCTAAACAAATTTGGCCAAAGTTCACACTGCCGTAATGGCCGGTTGGGCAACAGTCCTTTTCACAGTGTTGAAATTAAGATTGCATGCAGGAAAGCGGAAGCCCGGGGGGTGCACATCAAAAATTTTGGTGGGTAGGCCTATCATAATGCTCCCCCGGAATTTTGAGGCGGTGGGTCTTTGGGAGCTGACGGCGTACCGGTAAAAGGGGGCCTTTCGGAGCTGCGAACCGGGCTGTGAACAAGTAAAATGGGGTGTTTTGGAGCTGCGAAAAGTCAAAATCAAGGGTCTTTCTTGTCTTTTTGGTTGAAAATCGCCTGAAAAAACAAGAAATATGAGGAATGAGCAATTTTGGGTCTTTTAGAGCTGAAATTATCAAAATCAAGGGTCTTTCGGAGCTTTATAATAGAGGGGGTCTGTGGGGGCTGCGGAACCCCAAAAGGGGGGTCTTTCCGGGGGAGCATACCCGTATGGTCATTTGTGTTGAGTGTCCCCCCCCCCCGGGAGCGGAAGTTAAAATTAAATATGAAAAAGAAATATGGGTTCCCGTTTTTCCGCATTTAATTTCAGCCAGTTTTTCGACTAATTTCCCGTGATTTTTTCGTTGTTTGTTTTTTTCCAAACATTTCAGGTTTTTCATGGATTATCATTCTCCGATGCCTGTAAAATAATACAGGAGAAAAAAGAAATAATAAAATAAATGATACAAGACTGGCTGGATTTGTATAGCATCATATTATAATTAAGTAAAAGCAAGGTGCTTTAACCTAACATAAAGTAAAATAAAGGTGCAATGCAGAGAAAGATGGGAAAATGATTAAAAAAAGAAAAGAAGAGAACGTAGGCCTAATTAATAATATAGGCTGTGCTGAGGAAGAAAACAACTGTAGGCCTAGGCCTTAAATGATCTTTTAATATTAATGTACTCTTTTGGAGTTTTAAACTTTCTTCATCTTTATTATAATACCAGAACAACTCCATGAAGTATTGTTGAACTTATGCATAAAGTGTAATAAGAAATAAATGTTATTTACATCTAGGCTATGCCTACAAAGTAGGCCTATTTTATTGTGACCTTATAATTATGGCTCAATATTAATTAATTTTCCTTATAAATGTGAATGTTTTTAAACATCTTGCACTTGTTTGATAGTAAAAATTGATTAAAAATACAAATTTAGGCTACTATTAAAATAAAATAACGACAAATCAAACAATTACAATAATAACAAAAACGGCAAAACAATGTGATGCATGTGACACAAAAGAATCTTTAAATTTACTTGGATTCCTGTGCTGTAGGCCTATCCCCGGCGGGCCACTCTAAGCGCCTTCGTGCAAAAAAACCCGTTTTAGACGATTTATTACAACAACAAAAAGGAATACCTAGAAGGCCTATTGATGTTCAAAACTGTTGGTGTTAATTTATTATCACATTAAACAAACAATAAATTCAGAACATATTAAAGCTGTTTATTCTAATAACAAAAATAAAACCTAGGCCTATGCGTTTTCCATTTTAAAAAAAGCATAGGCCTACTTCGCATTGACTTGTGCTAGGCTCGCGCGTGTCGGGCTGAAAAGCAGCGCAAAGTTTAAAAACAAAAAGGGCGTTTTTAGAAAATGTATAACAAAAAGGAAACACCTAGTAACAACATCAGGTTTGTGGTTTTAGAAAAGGACATCTGTGAATATCAAACTGCAATATTTCACTTCAACGCAGAAAATCTCGAAATTTTTCAAAAAGTAATTTAAAACATTGTGTTTTCAGAGCAATATCGCGAAAATTGGGGCAAAACGAACCACGCAAATATATCTTAATTAATTTTAAATTACTTACAATTTCTCGATTATCTGCTAAAATAATTGCTTATCAGTTATATTATGCTATTTTTAATGTTCTGATGCCCGTCAATTTTGAGATAGAGCATTTTAGTAAGCCGGTACAGCCTAAAATTGTGCTCAAACGCGGTTTGCGTTTTTCGGCAACACGACCGCTGTGCAGTGTTTTCGCGCAACCTGTCTGCCGCCCTCAAACAGCGGTGGTTTGTCACCCGCGCAAAACCGAAGTTAAACGGGGAAAAAAAGTGCTTTATATTTCAGATTTCAGAGCTTAGCGCGGATCATGGATTCGGCCCGGGATTCAGCACTGAAATCAAAGGTAAATAGCTACGCTTATTAAGAAAATGCAATCACGTTTTTCATCGCTTTTGCTGATGTTTCTTGCTTTCTACTCCCGGGTTTCTACTTCCGATTGTGTGCCGCGGGTTGTGTACCATTCAAAAACACACCAGTCCAGAGGGTGCAAAATTCGGCACACACATGACCAATTGATAAGCTTAAAGTTGGTAAGCTTCACTGCTTAGACGATGCATTTCTCACACCAACTAAGTCCTGACATGGTGAAATAAATATTACATTTTACATGGAAATAAAACTTTTCCACTACAAATAACCTGTTGGTGTATGATCTTCCCAGGATGTACTTGTACTAATTGGATACCAATGAAATGATTGCAGCTTGTTTGTTGTGTATGACCACAATTTTGTGTTAAGGATGATATTCCAGGCTATTTCATATTATAACAGAAATTGTATGTAAAGGGATTGGAAATACACTAGGTAAATATTGCTTTCTACCTTCGTCAGTGAAAAGGGTCATTGGGACATGTAAGGTCAGTGATATGGGTACCTTTGTTTGCACCATGGCTGTGGTCAGTGATTTGGGTATCCTTTTTTCATAGCAGGTCAGTGGTAAGGGTTACCTTTCAGCCCTTGGGCATGTCAGTGTTTTGGGTGAAAAATAAAAGTGTCTGGTCAGTGATGACAACATGCAATGGTATATGAGTTGCACATTATTAAAACCCCTGTGCGTGCATGCATTCCATGTGACTTGATGACGCAATCAGGCCAAGTCATATATACCCAGGGCAGCGTAACCTCCATGGCTACAGGTCGGTGATCTTCTGCGTGGCATGCGAGGGGTCCCAGGTTTGAATCCCGGCGGTACCAAGTGACTTCTTTCTTCACCTTCTCTCCTTTTTTGTTTGTTCTTTCCCTTCCGATAACAAAAAAACCACAGTTAGGGTTAGGATTAAATTAATGTACATGTTTTTCCTAGATTTAGGCCTCCTTTAAGTCAGATCAAATCGAGGTCAATAGTGGAGGCTGCTCACATCCTGTGTTAGTGCAGGAAGCAAGTACAGTGTATACCAACTACAACTAGCCCTGGATAGCCTATATTCGTCATGTGATATGTTGTGTGCCAATATCTGAGACCAGTGGGATTTCCCAGATTGGAATCATTTTCTGAAAGTGAAGATATGTGTGACCGAGGTGTGATGTGACTGTCCATAGACGGGTGAATATTACGTAAGTTTATTAATATAATACATTTCTTAAATCTCATTCTTATAGTCCAGGAGCAAGATCCCACAAGGGGCCTAAATAAGGACTTGGTTCACCCTCCACTACATACAAGGTTTGACACCATAGGTAGTTAGTATGGACCCTCTAGATCACTGCTAGGTAGGTAGTGGACTCAAATTGTGGTATCACTTTTTTTTTACAGGTCAATTTATGTATGCACGTATAATCGCATAAAATCACAAAAAATAGGACAAAATTAAGGGGTAGGGGAAATATAAACTCCAAGAACTCAACTTTTACTCATAATAATGAATTTTTTTTGGTATGAATATGTAGCTAATTGATTATTCTAACTGCCTAGTATTATTTGAAAGCAAACCTAGGTTTCATTTGATCATGATTTGAAGTGGCCAGTCCATACACTAGTGAAAAATCAGATTTTTCACAACAATGCGTAGGGTGGGTGTTTTTGTGACATTGGCTTCAAATTTTACTATTGTGCCAATTTCTATTTTCAAAATTAATTAAGTTTCCATTTTTTAATTTTGTTTTTAATATCAAGCATATCTAGGCAAACTTTGATGTTCTGGTTCAAATATTTATGTATGTGCATGTTTGCTTGCATGATGGTTTGTGTTGTGTGGGTTTGGGTGTGTGTGTGTGGGTATGTGGGTGTGGGTGCGGGGTGTGTATAGGGTTCAGGGTTGGGGTGTTTTACATGTCTTAATATGTCACTCGGCTGAACTGTATAAGTTCTATTAACAAAATTTGTTTGGTAAGTTGCCATTCATGTAATATTTTGAATATTTATATGTGTGGGGTGAGATCAATCGCTGTTTGTCAGGAAAATAGACTGAAAATGTAAAAAAAAATAGTTACTTTTCCACATGTAGCAGCTTGTGTAACAATATTAAGGGGTAGGGGAAATATAAACCATCATAACTCAACTTCAACTCATGATAATGAATTCATTTTGGAATTAATATGTAGCTAATTGATTGTTCAAACGTGTTAGTATTATTTTAAAGCAAAGCAAACATTAATTGTCAGGTAGATAGCCATAAAATGTGAGAAAAGGTTACGTTTCTATGTATAACCATGTCAAATATGGCATTATTAAAGGTAGGGGAAATAAAAACCACCATAACTCAACCTTTACTCATAATTATGGATTCATTTTGGTATCAACATGTAGCTAATTGATTGCTCTAACTTTCCAGTATTATTTTTAACAGAAAAACCATAAGATAGACATAAAAGATGATAAAAATGTTATTATTTTCCAATGTGTAACAGCGTAAAATTTGACAATATTAAAGGTTAGGGCACGTACAAACCAACGTAACTTGACATGTATTTATTCATTATAATTCATTCATTTTGGCATTAATATAATAGCTATTTGGTTGTTGTAATCTTTTAAAGCAAAATAACCATTAATTGTTAGCTGGAAAGACATAAAATGTTTAAAAATGTCAATTTTTCATGTGTAGTACCGTAAAATATGACAATATGAAGGTGTAGGGGACATTCAAATCACCAAAACTCAAGTTTTACTGATGAAAATGAATTCATTTTGGTATCAATATGTAGCTATTTGATAGTTCTAACTTTCTAGTATTATTTTAAAAGAAATTAAGTCATTAGTTGTCTGGTAGATAGACATAAAATGTATGAAAATGTTAATATTCAATGTCTAACAGCGTAAAATATGACAATATTAAGGGGTAAGGGGACATACAAATCACCCAAACTCAAGTTTTACTGATGAAAATGAATTCATTTTGGTATCAATATGTAGCTATTTGATAGTTCTAACTTTCTAGTATTATTTTAAAAGCAATTAAGCCATTACTTGTCCGGCAGATAGACATAAAATGTATGAAAATGTTAATATTCAATGTCTAACAGCGTAAAATATGACAATATTAAGGGGTAATTGGACATACAAATCACCAAAACACAAGTTTCACTGACGAAAATGAATTCCATTTTGGTATCAATATGTAGCTATTTGATTGTTCTCATTTTCTGGCCTTATTTTAAAAGCAATTAAGTTTCCCACGAGGGGTTGAAGGTCATAATGGGGCCAATACTAAAAAATGATCCTACGTGTATCATGTTGTAATCTCAAATTGTTCCTCTCATCGCTAAGAATTTTAAAAAAGACAATTGTCATAGTTCTACGAAGCTTAGTTCAGGGGTCGAATATATCAAAAATATCATAAATAAAGGTCAAATTTTAAAAATGGTCCAATTGCACCAATTAACGTAAGAAACCTCAATCGTATACTACATTCAAATGTTGGTGCAACGATTTGTATTCCCGTGTTCCCCTTCACAGTTAATGCAGCCAAAGTTGAGATATGGTAATATTTCCCCTAACCTTAATATTACCATATTTGACACTGTTACACATGGAAGCTTTTTCTCACATTTCCTTTGTATCTACTTTACAACTAATGATACTAGAACGTTAGATGAATTCATTATCACGAGTAAAAGTTGAGTTATGGGAGTTTATATTTCCCCTATCCCTTGATATTGTCATATTTAGGGACCGTTCACAAACACTTGTAAGGGGGGGCTGATGCAAAGGGGGGTCTGAAAATGTTGGCCCTCCTAAGGGGGGGGCCTGCAAAAATGACCAAAAATTTTCCTGGAAAAATTTTCATGTCAAAAAGGGAGCCCTAAAATATTTGAGGTCTGTAAAGGGGGGCGAAAAATTTTTATGCGATGAAATTTTTTTTGCATCAGGCCCCTCCCCCTTACAAGTGTTTGGTGAACGGTCCCTTGTGACAGTTTCTGTGTATCTACCTGACAACTAATGATCGCTTTGTTTATAGAAAGTTAGAACAGCCAATCAGATACATTTTGATACCAAGATGAATTCATTTTCATGAGTAAAAGTTGAGTTATGGCAGTTATAAATTTCCCCAACCCCTTAATATTGTCATTTTACGCTGTTAGACATAGAAAATTTACCTTTTCCTCACTGTTTCTGTATATCTGCCTGACAAATAATGGTCGCTTTGCTTTATAATAATACTAGAAAGCTAGAACAACCAATTAGATACATTTTGATACCAAGATGAATTCATTCTCATGAGTAAATGTTGAGTTTATGGCAGTTTATATGTCCTCTACCCCTTAATATTGTCATATTTCAGCTGTTAGACATAGAATATTGACCTGTTCCTCACAGTTACTGTGTATCTACCTGACAACTAATGATCGCTTTGCTTTAAAATAATACTAGAAAGTTAGAACAATCACTTAGATACATTTTGATACCAAGATGAATTCATTTTCATCAGTAAAAGTTGAGTTATTGCAGTTACAAATTTCCTCTACCCCTTAATATTGTCATTTTACACTGTTAGACATAGAAAATTTACCTTTTCCTCACAGTTTCTGTATATCTGCCTGACAAATAATGATCGCTTTGCTTTAAAATAATACTAGAAAGCTAGACCAATAACTTGGATATATTTTGATACCAAGATGAATTCAATTTCATGAGTAAAAGTTGAGTTATGACAGTTTACATTTCCCCTACACCCCGTAATATTGTCATCTTCACGCTGTTGAGACATAGAAAAGTTACCTTTTCCTCACAGTTTCTGTATATCTGTCTGACAACTAATGGTTGCTTTGCTTTAAAATGATACTAGAAAGTTAGAACAATCACTTAGATACATTTTGATACCAAGATGAATTCATTTTCCTGAGTAAAAGTTGAGTTATGGCAGTTTATATTTCCCCTACCCCTTAATATTGTCATATTACGCTGTTAGACATAGAAAACGTACCCTTTTCTCACAGTTTCTGTGTATCTACCTGACAACTAATGGTCGCTTTGCTTTAAAATAATACTAAAAGTTAGAACAATCAATTAGATATACATATTGAATTGAATTGAATTTAATCAATACCAAGATGAAGTCAATATCATGAGTAAAATATTGAGTTCTGATGATTTATTTTCCCCTACCCCTTAATATTTTTCTATGTTATGCTGATATACAAGGAAAATCAACATCAGTTTTTGTTGGGTTTTTTTTTTTTTTTTAAACATTTTTTGTCTTTTTCCCAGTGGTTACTCACGTCCTACACATAAATATTCAAAATATTACATCAATGGAAAGTTAACGGATTTTGTAAATGGAAGTTGGTGCAGTGTAGTGACATATTCATGTACACACACATTCATCCCCTCACCCCTACACATACCCTATATACACCCAGCACCCCACACACACCTCGTCCCACAGACACCCCAACGAACTCATACATATTATAATGATTGGAACTGTTACAATAATGTTTCCCTTGATATGCTAAACATTAAAAACAAAATAAAACATTAAAATTTAAATTAAAAAATTAAAAATGGAAACTGAATCAATTTTGAAAATATAAAGTGGTATAGTGGTGAGATTTGAGGCCAATGTCAAACTTTACACATATGGTTTAAAAAAATCAGATTACCACTCATTTATGGACTATATACTTCCAAATATGCTCAAATGAAATCTGTTTTTGTTTAAAAATAATACTAGAAAGTTAGGAAAATCATTTAGCTACATATTGATACCAAAATGAATTCAAAATCACAAGTAAAAGTTGAGTTCTTGGAGTTTATATCTCCCCTACCCCTTAATTTTGTCCTATTTTTTGTGATTTTATGCGATTATACGTCCATACATAAATTGACCTGTAAAAAAAAGTGATACCACAATTTGAGTCCACTACCTACCTAGCAGTGATCTAGAGGGTCCATACTAACTACCTATGGTGTCAAACCTTGTATGTAGTGGAGGGTGAACGAAGTCATTTTTTTGAGGTTGCTGCTCCTGTACTATTATGATTAAACTATATTGTAGGCAATGTGATGTATGTTAAAACTGAAAGGGATGTTTTTCTTTTGTGTTTAAAGTAAGCCTGATCTGTACACGTTTAACATGTGTGGTGATTCAGAAATTAATGTTTGGGGCAGGCCTATATATATTGCATGGGACAAGGGAGGTGCCCAACCTCAGAAAACAAGTTTCCAACTAGACCTTGTGAAGTTGTGATACAATTGAATACCTGAGTGGAAGAAGGGCCCAACTCCAATTTTTTTACAAAAATGAGTTAGACCCAGCATTTTATTGCCAACAGACTGTTCTTCCATGTGTGTGAAAGATGACCCAAAATCCACTCTCTAAATAGTCTTCCACGTACACTTAATCATGGTTTTCATGGAAGAAAGGTCCAACTCCATGGAGTTGGGCCCTCTCTCACAAATATTGGATTAAAGAGAAATTTTGTTCATCCATGAAATCTGCTTCTCACTACAATAAACTTTCTTGCTTACATGCTTCTACTTGTGCAATTAATGGATAATTACCAAATTTCTTTAGCTATTTATAACACATCTGCTTACGGAACTGGCACTTGCAGTATATATAGTGGAAGAAGGGTCCAACTCCAGCTCGTTTTAAGACCTGTACCATTGCCATGGAAACATATAATTTTTAATGTATGTAATACTGTATCTTCATGTATTCAAGGTCCCCTGAAGATGAAAACATTTTGTTTGTAAAACTTTTCTAAATATTAAGTTCTTTCTTAATATCTCAAAAACAGTTTTGATGGAGTTGGGCTCTTCTTCCACTTAGGTATTCAATTCTTCACAACCACACATACATGTACATGTATTATAGGGTCATAAGACATGCCCTGTTTCAAATTAGAGGCAAATCTTTGTGTTTGATGCACACACAAATTGAAACACTGCTTGCTTTATACATACCCCATATTAACTCTAGAAGTCACATTGTTGTTTGTGTGAATTCATTTATAGGCATATAAGGGAACACATTATATAAGACTGACAGCTTTTGCATCAGGACATGGAATTGAATATGCAATTTCTCATTTCTCGACCCAATTACTAAGAGAGCAAAAGTGTTAATAATTTGTTGGGGAGTGGCCTTTGTTTTCCTTGCTCTTTTGTCAATTCTGCTTCTTTCATTTTCTATCCATGCAGGATGCAGGACACCGTGCTTATAAGGTTTTAGCTTGGTTTGAACAATTTGTTTCAGGAGCCAAGTGTTCGTCCCCTTGGAACGACTGCATGGTTAACAAACTACTACAGAAAAGTAAGTTGCTGTGTTGCATTTTCTTGCTTTATTAACCCTAACAAAACTAAGTCTCACTAAAGCGTACTAACCACTGTGCGTGCATGTATTCCATGTGACTTGATGACGCAATCAGCCTAAGTAATATATATCCAGGGAATCGCTGCCCAGGGCAGCATAACCTCCGTGGCTACAGGTCGGTGTGGCATGCAAGGGGTCCGAGGTTCGAATCCCGGGGGTACCAAGTGACTTCTTTCTTCACCTTCTCTCTTTTTCATTTCTTCTTTCCCTTCTGATAGCAAAAAATCCACGGGTTGGGTTAGGGTTAATTATAAATTGCTTTATTTGATAACAATGAATTCAATGAATGGTTTCCTCCACGTTGTACCTCTGGATTGCATTACTCCAACGAGGGCCTATAAAATAGTCAAAGCCACAATATTATTATTAATAATTTGTGATTTTCTTGAATTTCTACTTTTTGCATGACTGTAATGCCCAATGGTCATGATGGTGTAAGCCTGAAGTGCTTTCACTGTGAAATCTGGAGTATTCACATTCCAATTCCTGTAATTATGCATATTAATCGCTGGTACAGAGGTGCAGGGCATAATTTAGTGTATGCAATGTGTGTAGCAAAAACTAACAAATTTCAAAATTTGTATAGCAATTGTGTCTTATACATGCAAAATACCATAAAATGAAAATTGTGTAGCACTTTTTTACTATGCGATACCAGCTATATTATGCCCGGCAGAGATGTTGTGCATTAAAAACCTATTTCACAGGCCCCCGGGGGGTGAGTGGGGGAATGTATGGATGAGATTCCGCAAACATATCCACAAATATACTGCATTTGACACACACACAAAAAGAGACCCAAAAATGTACTAATTTTTGCTTTAAAAAATCAAGGAATTCTGGCAAAAAGTTTGAAAATTCACCACATCTATAATCCAGTTGTCAATCAGACAATTCCATGTTCAAATATAAATCAAAGCCCCATTCCGTGAGCCCCGTGGAAGTGTAAAACAATTACAGCAGCATTGACAAAGTTGAAGCCTGCATTTAAATACATGTTGCCAATTTAGTGGAGTTTTTATAGTTTCATGTAAAATGTCCTATTTTGTCTTTGAAACACAGCTTTCGGCTTAACCACAAGCTGGCTATTCGCACATCTGTGCTACTACTAAGTTGCAAATAATGAATTTTGATGATTTTGATGATTTTCTGAAAGAGCAAATCGCTGAATAGGCCTTTAAGTTTATTCAAATCGCAGACAGCCTACATTATCCCCTGTTTTCAGAAAATAACACAAATGATGTGATTATCACATCATTAAGGGGGCAATTATGCAAAATTTCCTGCTCAAATTAAGATTTTAAATTCGGGTTCCCAAAATCTTAGTGTGTAATGCTCTGGGGGGCAAAGATTTTTGGCATGTCAAAAGGGATGGGGGCAAAGGTTTTTGGCACATCAAAAGAGGGGGGGGCAGAGATTTTTTAGCACGGACAAAGGGGGGGAAGCGATTTTTGGCAGACCACTTTGAGAATTCACCACCTGTGGGTACACATAATTATTGCACAACCCCACACGGTTGTTTGATGTGATCAGTTATTAGTTTTTCAAACAAAACATCATGTATAACCAAATTTTAGGCTTAAACAGCTAAAAGTGATATCGTGCTAATGTATACAGATGCTTTTGAGTCGTTCTCAATATTAATTTCCCCTCTTTTACAAAATTATTCACTTTTATAGTATCTTTAAAACTTTTTCGGATATAAAATGTATCTATTAATGACAGAATTGGTGGCGCTATTTATTCACTGGAAATTACCGTTTCAAGCTTTTAATACAAATAATTCCTTTTATTGTTTGATAAAATATGTTTATAAAATTTCCTTGTTGCTTGTGTCACCTATTCCAGCTGTTTTAATGGCGGTATTAATCACCTAACCCTTGCAAATAAAGAAATATGATTTAGGATAAATAGCGCCATCTATAGTTTGCATTTAGTTAATAATGAAGCCAATTCTATATACATCAAACAGCCGTGCCCAAAAACTAGGTAAAAATATCAAGGAACCGTTTTTTAATTTTTTTTTAATTTTGACCAACTTCACCAAAAATATTTGAAATTTGTCCAATGATAATGCATCTCATGTATTGCTTTAGTTTCAGATAATTCAAAATGGCAACAATTCAATTAAACAAACGACAGAGAAGACCAAGCCAGAGTGATGATGAAGAATTACAAACCAGGCAGAAAAAACAGAAATATGAAGGTGAGATGGAAAGTTGCAATGTCATAATAGAAATGATTAAGGGTTGTGCAATAATTCTCGCATTTCACAATACGTAAGGCGTCGCCAGCGGTTGCTTTTAACAGTCAAATTTTCGACTCCAGAGTCGACATCGCCGTTCTAGCTGCTATTGAATTTTCACGCTGAGTGCGATAATAAATATGTTGAAAACAGCTCCACGAAGGATTCAATGTGATCAATAGATAGAAAATGGATCTACTATAATTGTAAATTGTTGTTTTAGTGTGCATTCGCATGTAACATGACATTTAAACCCACAATGATGCATGTTCCTGTATTGTATTCGTATTACGCAGGCTTTGGATGTCGACTCATTTTCCCATGATGCACTGCGTATTTTGGCCTCGACCCAGCGACTGCTGGAGGCGCATCGTATTGTGAAACGCGAGAATTATGTGCCCCAGGGTAGGGTTCAATTGAGAGGATGGGCAATTACAGTGATGCCAACGCCGCGCCTTAGGCGCACAATTGGGCTACTTGGCGATCACTTGCCGCTACTCAAAAAAGCATGCCGCTACTTGCCTAAAATTGGGCTACTTTTGCCAATCTCAAGCCGCGGCAGTAATTTGATGTAATTTCCTTTCAATTTAGCCGATTTATAAAGGCTTTGAGTCTTTGAAGCTCCAAATTGCAATTTCAATGGGTTTTGTGACCATTTATTGATCGGTCAGTAATTTCCCAGTAAGTATCAGAAGTTTTAAAGTCAAGTGCTTTTCCGCCCAATTGGGTGTTTTGTGTTCTAAATTCGGGTAAATCCGCCCAAATATCCGGTATTGGGCGCTTTTTTGAAGTTTACAAAATTGGGCTACTTGAGAATCGTTTACCGCGGCCTGACGAGTCAATGCGCCGCGCCTTGACGCTGAAAAGTTTTGGCAACACTGTGGGCAAGAAATCTTTGGCAAGCCATAGGGGAAGGGAAGCAATTTCTGACCAGTCCAAAGGGGGAAAGCAATTGGTACACATAATATGGCATGTTTTCATTATAACGCTGTAAAAAGATGTAGAAACACAGATACGAAAATATTCAAATATGCATAATATCCTGCCCGCTACGCTCGCATCATAGAGACAATTCAAAGTTAACACATTGGGTTTGTTAAAATTTGGCATGTGCTAAGCCTGGGGTGCTAATGGGGAGATATTAGACCCGCAAACATTTTACCCTCCTTTACCCTTTGGCCACAGAAATACTACTTCCTGTCATCAGTTACATAATTCTACTTGTTGTTTATAATGCGATCAAGCAAAATCAGTCGGAACTCGGAAATATTGATTTTGAGATATAGCCAAACAAAGGCAATATTTCCTTTTGTTTCCTCTTGTTTTGGGAACTCTTTATTGCTCGTGTCTTTGGAGCTGGTTGTTCAATTTCAAAGGAGTTTTCTTCAAAATGCAGCTTTGTAAATGTTTTTTACTATCCTATAAGAAAGTGAAAATTTAATATTTCCGAGTTCCGACTAATTTTGCTTGATCGCATCGCATATGGTCATTTTCACGGTAAAGGGTGTAACTTTGGATTTTTAACATTTTGATCCGTAGATTTCTAATAAAGCCACAGAATTCCATGATTTTTGGCCACATAAGTCATCTAGTTAGCAGCTACCTTGGGTAGCATAATCATCTTCGGGAGTTACTGCGTTCAGTTTTAGCAGGCTTAAATGTACCTAATATTGCCATTTTGAAAAACTGTAAAAAACAGTAACATTTTTTGTAAAACCCTGTGTTTTCTTCAGTTAGTTCATGGATAATTTTTCTTATCCAGAAAGTACGGTCATATGTTCAGTAAACACTGCCACATTAGATTTAATTGTGAACAGCCCTGTATTTTTGAGAACCGGACTTGATATTTGTCGTTTGAGGCTTTATTTTCCGTTAACAATTGTTAACAAACTTTGTGGGTATAGCTTTGGTTCATAATTCTTGGTTATTTCTTCACTTCTTCTTGATTCATAACAGTTGATATCTTAACTTGAAATGGGTAACAAAAAATTAGTTGATTTGCAAGCTTTTAAAATTTTTATAAAATCTTGACTTCAAAGAGCCGATTTTCCGTTAACTTTTTTGAAGCCTCCGAAACAAACTGTTCAGCAAGCTTGGGCAAATATAAATAAAAGAGCTCATCCAATCTATTTATCAAAATGTAGCAAAGTAGATCCTCAAGTCACTTGTTTTTAAATCATGGAGATATATATCACCGTTTGAAAATGGGACCCAATACAAACTTTCCGTTAACAATTGAAGCCTCCAAACAAATGAAGCCTCCAAAACAACAGTAAGCTTAACTATCACTATGCATATCTAAATTGATATGTTCCATATTGATATCTGCATTGTAATTGTTGCATGATATGTGCAGAATGTCATAAATTAAAAAAAATTGATATTATGGTTAATGCTTGAAAAATATACTGATATCCAAGAAAGCCCGTTTCGAGGCTTCACATGCAAATAACACCATACTTAACAAATGGGTGAAAAAATTACCATGTTATAAATCTACAATATCTGCCGCATAGAATCATTGATTCAATACACACAAGAAAATAACAGCTTAGATGATCCCAACAGTGTTGTTTTCAAAAAAACTACTTCTGCATTGTTTAACCATTGTTAACATGAAGCCTACGAAACAAAAAAATGACTTGCTGTGATAATTTAATTTTTGTCACAACTGAAATTCAATACTTAGAAGCAAAGCATGAAAATTGGTAATTGTGATATTTTTTACCTATTTTTTCATGTCAACTTGTAGTAGTTAGCCAAATATTTTACTTTTATGATCACCTGTGTTGTTAACTGAAGCCTCCGAAACACAAATCGCTTGAATTGCCAATTCTAAAAAATAACTCCAATTTCTGTGAAACTTGGCTGGGAGGTTCCTTTCATCAAGTAGTATTTGTACATGAAGTTAGACATTTAAATTATTTTAGGAACCCAATTAAAACTTAAAAAATATGTTTAAGGTTGGGAAATTTCCATTGCAAATGACCCTTGATGTTAAAAAATTTCAAAATTGCAATTACAAACATAGCAAAACATGGTATAAAATTTAACTTATATCTGTTGACTTACTTTGGAATGGGATTTCACATGTATTCCAGCTTTCATGTCATAATTTTCTGAGCTTATGTAAAATACATTTTTTCTTAGATTTTAACCAAAATGTTATGGAAATGTCAAATTTTTTATCAGAAATCAAAAGGTTTAAGCCTTGAAACACTATTTTACTGGAATTTAAGTTGCTTCTATGCATGATTACAGTAAACAGAAACATATTTAAGTGGTTTGAAATTTTGACCCTAAAAAATCAAAAGTTACACCCTTTACCGTGAAAATGACCATATACTAAAAAGTGTGGTACAACTGGTCTCCCATGTGACTTGTTATGTCTGGAGTTGTACATGGATTTTGAACCTCTCTAGACACAGTGGTACTACTAGGCAGTAAAACATAGGTAGTGTACAAATATTAAAACCCCGGGCCAGTGAGCAGTGAGGTGTTACAATTCTGGCTATAGGGGCCAACTGGGGAGTGTCTGGAATGTTATATCAAAATAAGCTGATTATGTTTTATTTTTAAATCACCAACCTCCCTGGGCAAGAACCTGCGTTGTCAAATAAGTTATTGTCTTAGATTTATGACTCATGTGATTATACAAATTCTATGTTGTTTTTATTATCAGGATTAGACCTTGTATCTGACAAAGATTTATGGGATGTGGCAAATGAGGCTAAACTTTGTCATGCTCATTTTAAGAATCTCTTCATAAAACTTGGTATTGAGGCATCAGACGTTGAAAATGCTGAACGTATGGCAGACTCCAGAGATGTCAAACTGCGGGCCATTCACGTCTTACGGTTCTGGCGACAGTCATCTGGTAGGAAAGCTACACAGAAGGCACTCATACAATCACTACATGATTGTTGCTTGGTTGAGGCAAAGGAGATACTTGAAAAGAAGTGGGGCAGTCTTCCTCAAGGTAATCTTAAAATCATAACAAAGGATATGGGAATTATGTAATTATTGGAATTAATTAAACAGAAAATAATCTTTAACAGGCATCGGATTTGGCACTTTCCTCCCATTAAGATGCTGACTCTCCAAATGTTGATGCATAAGCTGTGGCTGTCATTTTCTTTGGAAGGAAAGGTCTTTTTTATGACCCCCTTAAATCGAGGGCTGAAAATTTTTATGACACTTACTCGAAACAAATTAAAAAATGTCAAGAAATGTGTGCGCTTGATGGATAGAAGGTGCGCAAAGCATGCAAAAAATTTGATTGCAAGTGTAAAGATTGTGCAAATATTTTGATGGAAAGTGTAATGGATGTGCACTTAGTGCAACCAAAAATGGTCACAAGCCCTTAAAAATTGTTTAACCCCCCTATTTTGGTGTAAAAAATTATGACACCCCTATTATTTGTGTAAGTATTTAATGACTTTCCATTCATGACCCCCCCCCCAACCAACCCACATTCTGAAGAAAATAACACCAGCTAGCTATGAGCTGAAGGTTACCCATTGTTAAGTAATATGATCAAAATGTGGGAGAGGCTATTTGACAAAAATTCGCAAGGGAATAAGCACGTATAGTTTCACTGTGTTCAAGATGAAAATTGTATTCAGATTTACGAATAATGGTATTTTTACGTCTGTCAATGTCATGCAGAAGTGACATGTGTGTGGTGGATTTTGGAAGAAAAAAACAGTGGAAAAAATGAAATTCACTCAATCCAGCTGGAATAATGCGCAAAAAGGGGCGATTTTACTGATGGGCAGGGCTTTGAGACAAACAATCAAATTAAGATGGCCTTATTTACACCTGCATGACATTGTGTAAACAACAATAAACAAGACTACCTTGCTTTTTTTTGTCTTCTTTCTATTTTCAGGGAGTCGTGAAGCAGGAGATGCGGCAAGTGTACACCTTGGTAATCAGTTTCATAGAGTGGAATTAGGTAACAAATCTGACATTATATATTCTTTACAAATGGAGAACATTATTGCCCCGCATGACAAAAGGGTAATATCTTTTTGAGACATTAAATGGACAAAAGAGGTTAATTGCCCCTATAGAAATACCTGTAGAACTAACCTATTTTGAAAGGGTTAACTGTATTGCTTGTTATTTAAAATTAGTATTTTTTAGATATTTCTTTTCCTGTGTCCTTTTGCCATGTAATCTGCTTCATGTATTTAATATATTGTTTCATGCTGTTCGTCGCGTTGACAGAGAGTTACACATTTCAATATATTTTGCTAGCTTTTGATGTTTGTTTAATGTTACACTTTTGTTTGGGCCAGTAGATGAAATTCTTATGAACATTACGAAATTCACTTATTAAACATTACGAAACATGACCCGAAATCTGTGCAGAGAACATTCCGCAAATACACAATTATATGTTTCAAGATCTAAAATGTAAATGATCGATGATTTGAATAGAGGTACATTTTCTCACCCACAGATGAGCTTCCTGACATCACCACCTGGCAGAAGCAACTAAAAGCTATCTATAAGACGAGGAGAGGTGGAATTGGGTTCATTCCTGGGTTTCCGAAGCAGTTCCCATCAGATGAGTTTTTTGTCGAGTTAAAACTTATGAAAGAGCAAAAAACACCCATGGAAGTTAAACATATAAAACTTGAAACGATACTGATTTGTTGAAGCTTAAGAGTACACACGGTATTTCCTTAAATCATGTGTTAGTGTCTGGGTTAGCCGGCACTGGTAAGACAACTCTGACCTCAAGACTTGCTTATCAGTGGGCTATATCCGATGAAGGCGCTTGCTACCATTCCTCTACATCATCCCAGCCAATATCTGTAAACGACCTGGACAATTTTGATCTTGTGTTTGCTCTTGACATGCGAAAAGTTCAAGTAAATCAAGATCTGTTTGATGCCATTACTAAGCAACTCTTACCCAGCATATCCGGACCCACAGTGCGTAGCTACATTTCCTCAAATGCTGACAAGTGTCTGTTTGTTTTTGATGGATATGATGAGTTAGGCTCAAATGATATGATTCTTAGTGAATACCTGCTTTGTGGGTGTCAAACCATAGTTACAACGAGGCCAAATAAAGTTGATGATTTCAATACATGCTATGAGGGTTACATACACGTGTTACTTGAAGGGTTTTCTGATAAGAGCATTGTAACGTTTGTCAGTGCTTTTGTCAGAGCAACCGATCAGGAGTATGCCGATAAACAGAACAAATGCCTTTTGAAAGAACTGACGAAAAGTGATACAACCACAACCCTGTCCCATTTCCCTCTCATGTTGGCAATGATGTGTGTTATTTGGAAACAAAATCAGACCCTTCCCGATACAATTTCAAGTTTATATCAAAAAGTCACAGAATATCTTGTTAGGCATTGGATGGCTAGGGAATCATCAAAAATGTCATTTTCACAATTCAAGCATCATATTGCCTTTGACCAGCTTTTAATCATATTGGGTAAAACTGCTTTAAAGGGTTTGGTAGATCTGGATTCTAAACTGACTTTCCAAGAATTTGAATTTGATTCTCCAACTAATGTTGAACAAGGTTGTTGTCTAGGATTTATTACGAGAGATTGCACAGTTAGTGGGTTTGATAGAGTAACCAATGTGTCATTCATTCATAAAACATTCCAAGAGTTTTGTGCGCTGTGTACTTGACAAGTTTGATTGAGACAGACCAAAGTTTGTTTAGCTCATATTTATCCGAGATGAATCCGAAGGATACAGAGTATGTGTTGAAATTTAGTTGTGGAGTGAATGAAAATGCAGCCAAATTTGTTTTGTCACATCTAATTAACATGTCATGTGAATTGAAGCAGAGTCTTGAAGCAAGTAATAAAGTGTTTGGTATTGGATATCTCGAAAAATACGACCCATGGAGATTACCCTTGATTTTACTGTTTGAAGCCGAATCTCAGTTTGGGTTTAATGAGACACTGCACTCATTGATGAAGCCATTGCTCTCAAACATGTATTATGCGTGTGCAGGCATGAATATTTCCAATGAGTATAATAGTGTTTTGAACTATTACATAGATAAGTGTAGAAAGGCTACAGTATATATGGTTACCGAGGCGGTGATGGCTGATGTTAATTCACCTCCACTTGTATTTGTAGCAAGAGCGCCTCATTTAAATTATCTGACATTCAAATATGAAAAATATGAGGGTGTAGATATACCCGGGTTAAGTGATGTAGATATAACCTGGTTACTGGATCAGTTTCAAAGTAAAATGACAAGCAAGTCAATCCAAGTCTTGGATCTTGATGTTTGTGAATGGACTGTATTTGCAATCAAATCATTTCTTGAGAGTCAACCAAATCTAACCACATTGAGTATACCTCCTCCACCTAAAGATGAAGTAACACATCTGGATATTCTTGAGCAAGTATTGCAAGAAATTACAGTAAGGTCAGGATCAGTCACTAAACTTGGCCTTAAACTGTATCATGGTCTCCATGTAAATGAAGGTATACCAATTATGTGCCGATATGTTAATGTGCTAGAACAATTGGCCATGGATCATGATATGTTAGGTCGCGATGATATACAAAGGGGGTTTCCAGTCTTGTTTGAAGCAATAAGGAATGCTGGAAGGAAGCTTCAACAAGGCATTTCAAGTCACAAACAACCCACTAGAGACCATTACGTATTTCCAAATTTGCCTTTGAATCACTTGGATTTGAGTTTTAATAACATAGGGGATTCTTCCTACCAACTAGCTGAAGCAATGACGTACTTAGGTATGTTAGATTATTTGAACTTACGTAACTGTATGCTAAATGAGAAGCATTTCCATGTGTTAGGTCCTGCCTTTGCGCACATGCCTAACTTACGCCAACTTGATTTGTCAGGCAATGTGATTGCAAATTCATTCCAGGCTATTGCACAGGAAATCAGTCATTGCAAACTGACTAAGCTGATATTGAAAAACATTGGGATACGGTCATGTGGTGGTTTGTTCGGTATCGCCCCGGCAATGTCAGTATCACTTCAACATATGCCAAAACTTGAACATCTGGATTTGTCTGATAATAATATTAAGTCGGTCTCATTCCAGGATATGCCAAAGCTAACATATCTTAATTTGTCCAATAGCAACTTTGGATCAGATGGTGCTCAAGCACTGTTAGCATCACTGTTATATACACCACAGCTGAGTCGGCTTGATGTGTCCAATAATAAAATTGGATCTGATGGTGCTCAAGCACTGTCATCATCACTCCAATACATGCCATTGCTGAAAGAGCTTGATGTGTCCAATAATAACATTGGATCTGATGGTGCTCAAGCACTGTCATCATCACTCCAATACATGCCATTGCTGAAAGAGCTTGACGTGTCCAATAATAAAATTGGATCTGATGGTGCTCAAGCACTGTCATCATCACTCCAATACATGCCATTGCTGAAAGAGCTTGACGTGTCCAATAATAAAATTGGATCAGATGGTGCTCAAGCACTCTTAACATCAATCCAATACATACCAAAGCTCAATTGCCTTTTCTTGGACAATAATAACATTGGTTCAGATGGTGCTCAGACACTATCAGCATCACTCCAATATATACCACAGCTCAGACAGCTTCACATATCCAATAATAACATTGGTTCCGAAGGTGTTCTAGCACTGTCAGTATCACTCCAATATATACCACAACTCAATACTCTTGACGTGTCCAAGAATAACATTGGATCAGATGGTGCTCAATCCATCTCACAGTCATTCAAATATCTCCCTAATCTGGTATCTATTACTTTCAATCAAAATCCCATTGGACATGATGGCGTTCAAGAAATATTCAAATGCCTTGCTCACGTGAAAAGACCCTTCATTGGCTGACGCTAGGAAAGTTGTCCGGTGATACCACCAATCAATGTCCATTACTACAGGTATGTATAAAGGCATTACGTGAAGCAGGAAAGTGGGAAGACACCAATGAGGAATACTGGTGTGATGTTGAGCTAGGAAGAGAAGAGATCAGTCTGGTGAAAGATGTGGTGAAGAAAACAATTGGGTAATGTGAGATGGCAGGTGACAAGTATGTCTCATTCCTTGAGGTGTACGTCCCGAAATACATTGAATTGCGCTACATGTCCATTTAAGTTTTAAGCAATTCTTCTTGACAGCTTTAGTATCCAAAAGGATTATTTCTCTGTCCTGAGCATACTGAGATGACTAAGTATAGCAATCTGTTATATAAGCAATGGCTATATATGACCCATGTGACGGTCAGTTATATCAGATGGCAGCTAGTGTTCAGTCCAGGTTTGATTACGTCCATTTAGGTTTTAAGCAATTCTTCTTGACAGCTTTAGTATCCAAAAGGATTATTTCTCTGTCCTGAGCATACTGAGATGACTAAGTATAGCAATCTGTTATACAGTATAAGCAATGGCATATATTACATAAGGTATAATAGGCCTATATTATGTGGAGATATTGACAGTATATACTGTTCAAAATGACTGAATGGGTGGGTGGGTGTGTGTGTGTGGGGGTGGGGGGGTGGGTGTGTATGAGAATGTTAGTATGGGAAAGAAAGTATTGTCCACCCAAGAAACTCATCCCTACATCATACCCACTTTCTCTCCAGCGAAATAAAGATGTTCATATCAGTGGGGAGCCCAAATTGATTTTGTGAAATATTAGGGCTGAAATATGTTTTCTGTGGAGTCAAAATCATGTAAAGTCAAAATCATGTCCAAGTGAATTTATGCATTCACCTATCAATACAACATGATGCCTTCAAAATCAAATCCACATTGTTTGGCTTTTATTGTCGGTTTGAAAGGCGGGAGTTGGGATGTGATTCAACCTGGATGGAAATAGCATGTGGTGAAATCGGACCACCCTGCGTTTAATACAAACCAAAAGTGCTCCAAACTGGTTTTGAAATTTGTGTGAATTATTGAACTGCTAAGTGCTACTATACAGTGGCATTACAACTTGTGAAGTAAAGTAATCAATTTGGGATAATACCATCATGTTTTCTGTAACATAGGACATTCGTATCATATTATGATGTTTATAACTTCGTAGTCTATTCATTGTAATTAGTTTTCAATATGAAGAGTCCACAAACACATGTTTCTGATTTAGCTGTGCGATATTGCAATGGGTTGTAATGCTATAGGTATAGTAATTTCAGTTGGATGCACCATTACAAAGCAAACAGTGGATGGATGCACAGTAACAATACTGTGTGAGGCATTTGGTTCCCAAATGAGAACAATACTCTGCATATTGTTGTGGTAAATAATGGCTTGTTGATGGTACAACTCATTGTTGCTAATGTCAAACTTGTCAAAGTAATTGTGATTATATCACACAAGTAAATGAGGAACATGTGGTTGTGGACATGGTTTGGAAACAAGCTGTTCATATGTATTTGTTTGTTTTAAATCTGTAAATATCATTTGAATCTAGTAAGGTTTTTCGTTGTTATCAATATCACCGCAAGTGTATTGTTTGTTGTAAATTTGTAAATACAGGGTGTATCACAATAATCGGTACCCATCCGTTTTGTTGTCTAACGATATGCCTGCTTCTACCAAGTACAACATTAGATCCTCTTGAAAATGACTACCGGTACTATTTATAGTTTTATGAACTTTTATTACATAAATCTACAAATTAGGTAGATGATATGCTGCATTTTGATGTGGCAGTCTTGTCTCACTAAATGTTGATGGGTACCAATCATTTTGATACACCTTGTATGCCTTTTCGTTGTGATCACCGCATACTGAAGAATCACAGATATGACAATAAGCCCAATCGCCATTGTAACTTCCGGGGTTTTTTTTGGGACACTTTGACCTCTGACATATCGGGAAAATTGCTGTAATCATTAATAATTAATTTATTATTGTAATAATGTTATCATTATAAATAATAAAATAATTAATTTATACAATAACCAAATTTTTGGGTTTGTTTTTATTCTAGTTACACGTTTTAAATTATATTTTGTGCTTTAAAACCCCAATTTTTCCCAAAAGGTCAAAGGACAAAGTGTCCCAAAACTGCAAAAATTGTCCCACAATGCACTGCAAACTTCCAATGCCGATTGGGCTTATTACATACCGATGTCTTTATTTAAAATGGCAACACAGGGGGGACATTATCTACGTGTAACAGGGTTATTCCACTGTCGTTACCCGCTCTTGGTGAAATTACGAACTAAAAACTTTTAAAAAAATAAATAAAAGGTCTGACTCCGATTTTGGCCAATTTTGGGTCGGTCGGTGAAGACTGAGACTGTTAGTACCTTGAGTAGGCTAATTTCTACACTCTTTTAATTTTTAAAGGTAACTACTTTACATAATCGTAGTCATATTTTGATATGGAGATAAATATATTAAAAAGGCATGAAATCATGCCGAGTTAAAGACCCATTCAGTGATCCCAGGGCAAGTGTAAAAAAATTAAAATTGTTTATAAATTGCTTAAAAGTGAAGGATAAGTCATTCAAATTGTCATTTGGTATTTTTGAAATGACAAATTTGGCAAAAAGCGAAGAAAACAGCAGTACTGACAAAGTTGAAGCCCCATTCAAATACATGTAGCTAATTTAGATACTGTCAGTATAATTACAGATTCATGTAAAATGTCTTATTTTGTCTTAAATACACAGCTTTCGGTTGAACCACTTGCAGGCTATGTTAGCACATCTATGACAATTGTAAAGGTACCAAAATCTGAATTTTGATGATTTTTACGATCGTCCGGATGAGCAAATCACTGAATGGGTTTTTAATATACTGCACACAAAAAGTATCCGTACACCTAAAACACAAGCAACATCTTTTAGACACAGGTTGGAATTCCGAAAGGTGGTTTAATTTAAACCGGTGCTAACTTAAACCTAGGTCTAACTAGTCCCGGCTTAAGCCTAAACCTAGGTTTAAGTTATTTTCTGATTCAAAGCTCGGACTAGTTAGACCTGGGTTTAAACCTAGGTTTAAACTTAGACCTGGTTTCGTAGCCGCATAGTACTAACTGTGGTGTATACTATTATGCATTTACACGGAACTTTGTGCATGGGTATGATGTTCCAATTTATTTGGAAGGCTAAATAGGTTAAGTTAGACCCGGCTTTTGCGACTTTAGTACTCAGCTTTGGACCCAGGTTTAACTTAAACCAGCTACGGGAAACGCAACTTTGGTTTAAACCTGGGTTTAAACCTAGGTTTAGCTAAACCTAGGTTTAAACCACCTTTCGGAATCCCAACCTAAACATATTACCAAATAAATTAATCAATAGATGGATACTTTTGTGCTGCTAAATTGCGATACCTCATTCTGCATGATATGACTTTATTTAACTTATACCAATTTGAATGAAAAAAAAAGCATTTCAAAAGTAACAAAGATTTACATAGAATTTTCTCTCCAAAACACACAAATTGTGAGTACAGCAAGTGAATATTAACCTGTCATGCCAATGGCGTAGCGTGGGTCATCACATGGGAGGGGGGGGGGCACCGACCATGATTGGGGGCACATGGTTTGGGGTTTTTTTGGCAATTTTCCTAGAGGCCCCTGTGTCATGCTGTAATAAGCCCGTTACAAATGACGACTGGAATCGTCCTGAAGGAAGAAATATCCAAATTTGTCACTTTTGAAATGTTCTCTTTTCCGATTCAAATATGTATAACTTGATGGATTAAAGACCGGGGAATAAAGTCGCATCGTACTGAATGAGGTATCAAAATATGCAGAACAAATTTATAGCCATCTATCAATAACTTTTGGGAGAACTGTTCATATGATGATAGTATAATGTGCACAATAGTCCTACATGTACGTAATTATAGTATGAAATGTAGCATCAGAACTGTTCATATGATGATAGTATAACTCTGTAAAGTTTCAAAAGATAAAAATGTGAAAAAAATGGCAGTGTATTTTATAGAGATGTGCCGTCTCTCGTTTGGCATGATAAGAACGAGGTAACAAGACTAAGAATGTTGGTACTTATCATAATATTGATGAAATGATGATGATGAAAAAAATATGAAACGAAAACTGAAATACCTGGTGTTATGTGTGATTATTGCGATGTGGTAAACAAATCAAAGCTCTTTGAAAGGGGGATGCTGGGGTCGGTAGGGGTATGCGATATGTATGATAGCCATAATAAAACAAAAAGCTTTTGGAGCTGCGAACAGTCAAAATCAAGGGGATTTCTTGGCTTTTTGGCTGAAAATCGCCTGAAAAAAAACCCAGAAATATGAGAAATGACCCTTTTTTTGGGTCTTTTAGAGCTGAAATGATCAAAATCAAGGGTCTTTCGGAGCTCTATTTTGGTCAAATATAGGGGGTCTTTCGGAGCTGCGAAACCCAAAAAGGGGGGTTCTTTCCGGGGGAGCATACCCGTATGGTCATTTGTGTCGAGTGCCCCCCGGGATTTGGGCTATGTGTCCTGAGCCCGGGGTGGTAGTCTTTGTCAAAGACTGACTCGCGATAGTGTCGGACTCGCGATCAAGGGGGGGGGGGAGGAGGGGGGGGCGGCGAAGCGGCTAGTACGAGCCGAGTCAGTCAGTCAGTCTTTCGAGTCCCGAGAGTGTGTGGTTCCCAATAGTTTCTCTCCCTATTAATATAGGTACACGGGCTGTATCACAGACTAGGGGTGGGGGCTCTCAACTTTAGAAGTTACGGGTATGTGCCTACCGGCGTCGGGAAGTAGGGGCCTATCGGTACAAAACTTTGTTTTAAAAAATGGGGGTCATTGAGTACAAACAAAATGAAAAAGGGGGTCATTGGGTATAAGATTTTGAAACAAGGGGGTCACTGGGTATAAGATTTCAAAAAGGGGTCATCGGGTGGAAAATTAAAAAAAAAAATAGAGCTAGTTCCAATTTTTCCAAATTTCCAATACAACTTTGCTGAAATAAGAGAATTTGAAAGTTTTCGACTTATTGTGATGATATCATTCTTGAAAAAATTGGGTCATTGGGTAGCCGCAACAAAATAAGGGGGTCATTAGGTAGCCGCACATTAAAAAATGGGGGCATCGGGTATGACTTTTGAAAAAGCGGGTCATCGGGTATAGTCGACTTCAAAAGAGGGGGGCCTATTGACAGGCACATACCGTCACTTCCAAAGTTGAGTGACACCCCCCCCCCCCGCCCCGGCAGGGTCCCGAGTACTGGTATACAAGGAATAATTTGTAAAAGGTTATAATTAATTTAAAAAAACATAAAAGGTGACACCGTCTAAAAGGGGGCGGGGTCATGAATTGATATGTGTGTACGGTGGTCCCTTTTTGGGGACACAAAAAGACGTAAATAGTACTTTCTGCACTTCCTCACATAATAGTGCTTATTGTTGATCACGTGAACATTATCAACGAATTAACTCTAACCGGGCAGCAGAAAGGAACAGGAATGTGCACATTTTCCAGACATTGTTAACTCCAAAACCGTTGAGCACAAATATCAATAATAACAAGATCAAAAAATGTTTGTAGCAAAGTCTTTAATTCCATAAATAAACATGGAACAAACATGCTATTGATACTGAATATAAATAAAGTAACAACCTCGATTTATTACATAATTTTTAATATTTGAAATTTTTTGACGTAAAGCCTGCTCATACCTAGGGAGCCAAGCCATTTGAAGCGACGTGGCGTGTTATAAATGGTTGGCCTATATAGGTGTTTTCTATGGGTGTTTATATAGGTGTTTTGCTATGACTTCTGGGTGGCCAACTAAATCAATCCTCTACAAAGGGGTCAAAGGTTACATGGGGTCAAATTTCAAAATTGCTCCAATCTTGTTTTAAACCCCACCAAAGTATTCGTCTAGTTATAAGGATTCAGAAAAAGTATAGTTTGAACTAGCTGTGACGTACGGTTCTTGAGGTATAAGCACAAAGGTCAAAGGTCAAATTCTGACCTCAACCGGGGTCAACATCGTAAAAATGCTTCGATTTTAACCAAAAATATCTCAAATTGATCCTCTTGCAAAACCATTTAAATTTAAAGAATTTTGCCCCATCTAGGATATTTTGTTACATAGGTTACGTAGCAAAATAGGTCAGGGTCAACAGAGTTCATCAGGGGATTGACTTCTCACCCCGTTGTCTAGGTAACGAAACATTTAAGATGGCAAACAGTTCTTTATTTTGAAATGGTTTTAAAGGGGAACAATTTGAGACATGTTTGATATAAAATTGGATCGGTTGAGCCCATATTTATTGGTCGAGCTATGAGTTTTAAAATATTGGACGAGACGTAGTCGAGTCCAATATTTTACAACTCATAGCGAGACCAATAAATATTGGGCGTAAAGCTTCCAATTTTATCATTATTATGTTTTGGATCCAATATTATCACAACTTGGATCCATCAAAACATAATAATGGTTTAAATTGGAGCATTTTACGATGTTGACCCATGTGAAGGTCAAAATTGGACCTTTGACCTTTTTGCTTATAACTCAAGAACCATACGTCACAGGTAGGTTAAACTATAATTTTTCTGAATCCTTATGACAGGAGGAATACTTTGTTGGGGTTTAAAACAAGATTTGAGCAATTGAAATTTGACCCCAAGTAACCTTTGATGCTGGGACCCCCTGTAGAGGATTGATTTATTTGGCCACCCAGAAGTTATTGCCCATGGCCCATAGAAAACACCTAAATAGGCCAACTTTTTTAAACTCAACATGTCACTTGCTAGCAAAATATGGGATTTGGCTCCCCAAGTATCACGTCCTATTGTTGTCATTAGCTATGCTAGCTTTTGTCGGAGACTTGAAGTATCTAATAAAAGTTTGAATTCCCAATTCAACAATTATGTTGCAAAATCGTCACATAAAAGTTAATAATTATAAATTGCCAACAGTTGGCCCATTACTTGCAGCACAACGTTAGCATTCGCTGGAGCTATTAGAACATTAATGGTATGCATTTAATATTTTCTATTATAAATATTTCAGGTAGACATGGAAGTAATAGGTCATTGATAGTATCACGTTTAGCATATTCGGCTTTTAACGCAGAGTTAAGGACGTACCATTAGATATCAAGGGAGGGGGCTAATATTTCAACAAATGCATGCGCACAAATATTTACCAAATTCAAAGCTGAAATACTAAATATGATGAGATATAGAACACTTGGCACCCCTGTTTTGTTTTTTGTTTTTCTTTTCTTTTCTTTTTTCCCAAAGTGAAGCAAATGGTGGAGCATAATTTTGTGCAGATTGCGAGACAATTGTTTTTCCAAAAACCTACCCACCCACCCCCTTGATATCTAACGGTGCGTCCCTTATTTAAACTTAAACAAATTTATGACTCTGATAAAATACAAGTTTACAAATGCATACACCAATTCACACCTACGTACATTCCTACATACAATCTTAAGACATACGAATAAGGCATCATACAGGCCGTGAAGGCAATCACTCTTGATATCACTGCTGTCTCGTTTGAGGCACCAGCTTCATCACATTTGGATATAAATTGAACTTCAAGATTTCCTTTGATTTCCTTTTTTCCTTATCTGACATCTTACTTACTTTGAATTCTTGTAGACCAGTATTTCATTGAAATCTGAGTTCTGACAAATAATGCCAATCAAAAACATCTGGTCCAAATTGATATTGAAAATGTTTGATTATTTCCGACTGTATGATTATTTGACTAAATAGATAAGTTTAACATCATGTTATATACAACATTACATATTTTACATCAGGCTTTTCCAACCCTACACCCCCTACAGAAGACATGGCTCTAATCTTTGAGGAGTGTGAATTTTAAATAGGATAACCTGAATTGGAGTTTCCGTTTGAAATCTACACCCCCTGTGTGGGAGATTAAGGTCGTGTCTTCCATATGGGTGTTTGTATTTCAGATAGAATATCCTATTCTAAAACATAAAAGAAACGAGTTAACTGCAATCATTAATATTTCTTAAAGCAACAATTACTAATACACACCCAAGTATAAACTGCACATGCTTCGAACTGAAAATATACAAGGCTCGGGAATTACTATGTAAGTTACATTACAATAATATTAAAATATTCAAAAAACATTCAGCAAAGTTTTACCAATAAAACTCGACATTAGCTAAGTATACTATTGTCATATATACTTAAGAAACTCACTACATTTGTGGTCAATGTTGGTTGTTGGTGTGTAACTATAATTGCTAAATAAATAATGAATCCAGAAATGGACACAATACAAAATAAAGTTATTTCAAAACAATTGTTTTAAAAATGTAGATAATATTCCAAAGTCTGTGAATAGATTGCTTACACCCCACCCATATTAATTTTACCACACAGCGGAACCAATCAATCACATACCCACCAACCCCATCCACACTATAAACACAAATATATTTACATAATTATGCAGAATTGTACATTTTACTTTCATTTTAATTTTCATATTTCGACTGCATTCTCGGTGCCAGAAATGGGTAAGTGCAATAGCTGTCCTGTGAAAATTTGACAATTTACACATAATATATTGTACTTATATTAACACATGGGAACTACATATGGCAGGTATTGCACTTACCCACTTCTGGCACTGAGTAGTCAATTTAAACATTGGTACAATTTAACAGCGAACATGGTGCCTGGGGTATATAATTGGTATATCTAAATGTGCACAAATATTTAAGTCACCATTACAACAGTGACTTTGTTTATGCTCAATGTTAGTTGCTGATTTCTGTATAATTATAACTGTAGGATAAATTATGAATCCTGAAATGGAAAAGATAATACCAAATATGGAAAGTGTCCATTATGATCTTAAATCTTATTTTAGAAATGAATTGATTGGTTTTATTTATTGAACCCGCCTGACCTTCATTACAGAGGTCTTAAGGGATTGCCAACTTGATTTCCAGTGCCACCATGTCATTCCTGAATCATCATTGGTTCCTGTAGGACCAAGGTATTGGCCGTTCAGGTTGGAATATGCACAGCTGCCATACCACCAGGCACCTTGAGCGGATTCAGCACAGTTACCACCAGAGCTATCATGGTCCCTATCATACGTAGTGAATGCCCTGATATTACTATAATCCAATGAATCACCAGCATTGCCACTGTATGACCCAATGGTTAGGACATAATTAGATGACGAGTCACCCACACTAAATGACTGATACTCAGCGTACGCTTTGTCACCATCAAACGCTTCTAGCTCTACACGTAAGATTGAGGGATTTCCTGATGTCAGTAGATGAAGGAGCCTGAGACCTGCCCAGTACTCACCACCCACATCACCAAAACCATTCTCATATTCATTCCAGCCGCGATAGAAGTTTACCGATCCGTCAAATCGCCGCTGGAATACAGTCCACCCTGCGTTATCTGTACTCATATCACAATACACTTGAAATGACAAACCATCACTTGGAGTTATTGTGTAGATGCCATCAACTCGAGAAATTTTAACCAAAAACTGGTTGAAAAAATGCCCTATTCCATTTCTGTTGGAAGTTTAACAAATATCAAGAAAATAATAATAAATAATAAATTCCAATAGGCCTACAACACTGTAGGCCTACGTCAGACATTATGGTAAACCTGCCGAAAACCTGCGTGATTCGGCAGCTGCCGAAATCCCGTGATTTTTTGTGCAACAACATCGTATAACGGCTGATGACAGAGCTTTTGCGCTATGAGAATATTCTAATGCATAATTCATGAATGGCGCAACTTGCTACATGTTTCTAGAATCCCTATTGATTAAGATTAATTTTAATGCTAATTTATTGCACATGCTAAGGAAGCGTGGTTACCTTTTTGAAATTTTATTTTAGGGAAATGGCGATAGGCGAATTTATGTATGGCGCAGAGAATTGGGCACAATGCTACCGCCACGAATATTTGTCACGGATATAGGACAATCGGCCTATATGCCGCGCAATAGTGCGGCTTTTTGGGTGTCAATTAGAAAACATACTGCCTCTCGGAGGCAGGATAAAGTTATTCAAAACAATAGTTCTAAAAATGTAGATAATATTCAAAAGTCTGTGAATAGATTGATTATGCCGCACTCATATTAATTTCACCACACAGCGGAACCAATCAACCACATACCCACCAACCCCATCCACACTATAAACACAAACATATTTACATAATTATGCAGTATTATACATTTTACTTTCATTTTAATTTTCATATTTCAACTGCATGCTCGGTACCAGTAGTGGGTAAGTGCAATAGCTGTCCTGTGAACATTTGACAATTTACACACAATATATTGTACTCATCTACACATGGGAGCTACATATGGCAGGTATTGCACTTACCCACTTCTGGCACTGAGTAGTCAATTTTTAAATTGTTACAATTTAACAGCGACCATGGTGCCTGGGGTATATCATTGGTATATCTAAATCTGCATAAATATTTAAATCACCGTTACAACAGTCACTTTGTTTATGCGAAATGTTAGTTGCCGATTTCTGTATAATTTAACTGTACGATAATTATGAAGCCAGAAATGTGAAAGATAATACGAAATATGGAAATATAAAAAAGTGTCTATTGTGATATTAAATGTCATTTTAGAGATGAGTGGATTGGTTTTATCTATTGAACCCGCCTGACCTTCATTTCAGAGGTCTTAAGGGGTTCATAACGTGATTTCCAGTGGTACCATGTCATTCCTGCAAAATTATTGGTTCCTGTAGGACCAAGGTATTGGCCGTTCAGGTTGGAATATGCACAGTTGCCATACCACCAGGCACCTTGTCTCTCTTGAGCACAGTTACCACTTCTTCTATCCTGGTCCCTATCATACGTAGAGAATGCCTTGTTGTTATGATGACGCAATGAATCACCAGCGTTGCCACTGTATGACCCAATGGTAAGGACATAATTAGATGACGAGTCACCCACACTAAATGACGGATATTCAGCGTAAGCTTTGTCACCGTCAAATGCTTCTAGCTCTACACGTAAGATTGAGGGATTCCCTGATGTCAGCAGAGGTAGGAGCCTGAGACCTGCCCAGTACTCACCACCCACATTACCAAAGCCATTCTCATAGTCAGTCCAGTTGCGATAGAAGTTTACAGTTCCGTCTAATCGGCGCTGGAATACAGTCCACCCTGCGTTTTCTGTACTCATATCACAATATACTTGAAATGACAAACCATCACTTGGAGTTATTGTGTAGATGCCAGATGGGTAATCGCCATTAGACACCAAATCAAAGCAATCCCGTATGTCTGAAACGAAATGTTAAACAAATTAAGACATTGAGGTTTCTGGAACACCGACCATGTAAATATAATTTGTTTTAAATGGTAGCAACTGACGAGAGCCAAACTACATATGGTCTACATCGGTAGTGCATTCGACAGATTTTTAATTACAAACACTCCATTCTAGCAGTTTTTTCTTATTATTTAAATTTTTTTTAAACCTAATATTATACAATCCGGGTATACAATACACAAACCCTGCTAATGTCGCATATCAACCATTAAACCATCACTATGATTATTATTTTCAACTCGAGTTTAAGCATTCTATTACAAATTTAATATCGATCTTAAGCGTCTCTTCATGGAAAAATTGGAAATATTCATACTTTTAACGGGTATTTTAAAGGGGCATTTCGTGATCCACAGCCTCATCCCCCCACTTTTCTCAAAAAAAGTTGAGATTTTTATATCACTGGAAACCTCTGGCTACATAATGTTTACGTACAAAATATTTCTTGCAGATTAATTCGTTTTGCAAAGATATCGTGAAATTTGAATTTCGTTCTGGTGCACCAGAACGAAATTACAACGCATTGTCTATGGAGCAGTGAAATACACATAATCATGCATTACTCGCAAACGCAAAATCGGAATCAACTGAAATTTTGGGAATAGGCTTTTTTCATGGATATGTACTGAAAAATGTCATAAAAAGAGGATGCTTGGATCACAAACACTCCTTTAATAAAAGTCGGGACGTCTTCTGCTTTCTGCTGTCAAACAAGTATGTGGAAATGACGTGGACGAACTGCACTGTTGGAGGATTGTCAAGCAGTGCTTGCGAATCCCATACGGAGAAGGATTGCCGATGTGGCGAATCGCCATGCTGTGTGTTGGAATCCACCTCTAAGGATTTGAAGGAATAACCCGATTTGGTTTGGAGGATCGGCTCACATTACGTGGAATCCCCCGACGGTGGAGGATGGCAACGCAGTTTGTAGGAATCTTCTAACAAATCCAAACACTGTGTGGCCATCCTCCGATGTCACGGATTGTCACGGTTTGCCACGGAAGATGGCGATCCTCTCAACCCTGCGAAGCTTGATTTGTGCACGCGCATGGCAAATGTTATTTTAATTGACGTTTCCCTGAGATTGAGGAAAATCTTTACTCGCTCAAATCTGATACAAGAAAATTTAATCTTACCATGAATAAAAACGTTAAATGAGCAACTGTCGTTATTTCCATATCCATCAAAAGCCGTACACGATACAAGGGCTTGTCCAATAGGTAAGCTCGTTCCCGACTGCGGATCGCAGATTACTGTAGGGCTGCTGCCGGAATTATCGGTAGCAACCGGGTCTTGCCATATAACTATGGCGGTTGGTTGGCCATAATCTATTTGATCTGGGAGGCATGACTCAAACACAGGATCTTCATTGTCTGTTGAAAGAGTCAAGATGAAATCCAATGATGATTGAAATTTACATGGTTGGTGGGATGAATTATTATTGATCAAGGCCTATAAGTTAACCTACACTTCTGTCGTAACTATATCAAGGCAATTAGGGAAAGAATGAGCGTGTGTCTTTCTTTGGCCAGAAAAAAACAAAAACAAAACAAATCCAAGGGAAATAAATGCACACCAGGTGACAGAATTCAATTCAATTTGATGTTATAAATAAAAACATCAGTAATTGTCGTAATGCTTTATCGTAACTGTTACTAATTTTGTGTCTTTAAAACATAAATACGAGGGGGTATCAAAAAGTTTTTGATATCCCCTCGTAATTATGCAGTTTTCATCGATTTTGAAATTTAAGTTAAGTTGTTATGATAGATCCTCAACAAATGGCCTGGATAATCAAATTTGGAAAAGTGTCCACTAACAGTGACCATGCGTGCCCCTTAATACATTAATAATAAGGAGTAAAAACCTTGTAGAAATTACAAGATTTATAATTGCGAGATTTACAAAAAATACACAGTTGCATAAAATAATTATACATCTTTTATAACCAGCAGGCATATCAAAAATAATGTGTCATTAAACAATTGCCACAGTATTACAATGCGGGTTATGTAGCGTAATGGATGCATCTTCGAAAAGACAACATTTGTATATATAGACTGGTTCTATTTGGGAAATATGTGCTTATTTAAAGCCATATTATAACATTTGCTGAGGAGAACGCCCTCAAGAAAATTTTAAATTCAGGTTTTTACACGATTGTAATGTACTTTAATAAACAAAGATTTTCTGCAAAAATCAAGACTTTAAGTGCTGTAGTTTTGTCAAAATCGGAGATTTTGAATAAACCGCCGGAACCGGCGTTTTATTAATACGATAGAAATATTAGTCGAACGCGTATGCGATGTCAACACAGTACAACGTACACGGCGTGCGGGACACACACACGCCAGAGGGTCGTACCATATTACAACCGCCGGTGTAACATGCATTGGCGCTAGTTGTAAATTCCGATTTTCTTTGCTTTACCTCACTTGTTCGGCTCAAAATTAAAAGGGACATATCTGACAGTAAATGCTAATATTTTATTGAAAATGAATACTAATCTATTTTTAAAGAAATGTTATAATATGGATTTAAGGATCAAGCGGCAAGTTCGCGTAAAAGCTGGCAAACAAATTATTTTGGTTAATTCGGGTATGCTGAATTCAAAAGTTTCGTCTGCTAAGCTATATTGGAACCCCGTGACCCTAACAAAAACCCCAAACTTCCAACATGATCATACATGAGGGAAAATTTAAAATGCTCCAAATTCACTGAAAAACATGTCAAATTATTTGTCTAGGTCTAAGGATCACAAATATGTAACATATTTGCACGTAGGACATTATAGTTACCAAGTTATGAGACTCAACAGGTCCAAGGTCATTTTGCATGTTATTCAGGGGTGAAAAGTTAAAGTTCCTCCGATTTTCGTAAAAATGGGCGCAAACTGTTCCTCAAGTTTAAGGGATTCAAGAAAAGAATAGTTTTTACTATCTACGATGTCAAGATTAGAAGAAAGATGATAAATAAATACACATTCCATTGAATCCATTACGAAAATCGGAGCAACTTTGACTTTTGACTCATACACAACAAGCAAATTGACCTGTGACCTTTTTTGCCCCATAACTTCTTAACGATAGGTCGTACACGTACACAAATGTACATTTCTGGGATCCGTGGGGTAAGGCGCATAATTTGACATGTTTGAAAGTGTTATTGGAATAAAATTACTTTTTGGCCCTATACGATCCTATGGGGTCTTTTGGGGGTCTTTTTATGGGTCACGGGCTCAAAATATTGCTTGGCAGACAAGAGATTCGATTTCAGCATACCCAAATTAGCAAAAATAAGCTACTTGCCAACTTTTACGCAAACTTGTCGCTAGTAACACGATTTTTCCAAAATAGAACCAGTCTATACGTGCACATTCATGCACGTGAAAATCAAAGGCCTAGACTATTTTGCAAAGACATTTTCGCAGTGGCCAACTGATCGCGTAATAATGAACTAGTCACGACTATGCCACGCGATGCTAAGCAGATTGATGGGCGAAAGAGGTGCTGGTGTGATGTTGACGTGATTCAATTAGCCAATCCTGTTTACGCCATAAACTGCGCGAAATCTGGCAGTGCGGAAGGTATTTGCAAAATAGTGTATACAGACCTTTACATATGAAAATATGAAAATTAAGAACAATTATTAGACCTACATACTAGATGATAATTATAACAACAATGATACAGTTAATAATTATATGAAACTGGCAAAATGATATGAAATTGATACTTGTAATACAAATATGAAACTTGAACATGTTTGAAGAAAAATAAATCAAAAGAAAAACAGAACACTTACCCATGACATCAACGTAAAATGAGCAATCATTGACATTCCCGAATCCATCCAAAGCTGTGCACGTTACATTTGTTATCCCTATAACAAAGTCCGTTCCCGATGAAGGATCGCATATAACAGTAGGCTTAAGGCCGGAGTTATCTGTAGCAATAGGCCCTTGCCATACAATCATTGCGGTTGGTTGACCTGGATCTGTGTTGGTTATTTGGTTTGCAGGGCAGGACGCCAAAACAGGGCCTTCATTGTCTGATAATAAACATTAACACAAATGGAATAGGGTAAATTGAAAGTGTTTAAATTTGGTTTTTCTTTGTTTGGTTTCTGCCGACACAACAATAGCATATATTCACATAATGATATAATTTCAGTCAATTTGATGATATAAGAAAAACAGAACTCTTACCCTTGACATTAATATTAAATGAACAATTATTGGCATTTCCGAATCCATCCAGAGCTGTGCACGTTACTTTTGTTATCCCAATAACAAAGTCAGTTCCCGATGCTGGATCACACATAACCGTAGGGTTAAGGCCGGCGTTATCTGTAGCAATAGGCCCTTGCCATAAAACCATTGTGGTTGGTTGACCTGGATCTGTATTGGTTGTTTGGTTTGCAGGGCAAGACTCCAAAACAGGGTCTTCATTGTCTGATAATAAACATTAACACAAATGGAATAGGGTAAATTGAAAGTGCTTAAATACGGCTATGTTTGTTGTGTTTACTGCCGACACAACAATAGCGTATTCATATAATGATATATTGTCAGTCACATTAATGATATAAGGAAAACAGAACTCTTACCCTTGACATCAACGTAAAATGAGCAATTATTGACATTCCCGAATCCATCCAAAGCTGTGCACGTCACATTTGTTATCCCAATAGCAAAGTCAGTTCCCGATGCAGGATCGCACGTAACAGTAGGGTTAAGGCCGGAGTTATCTGTAGCAATAGGCCCTTGCCATAAAACCATTGCGGTTGGTTGACCTGGATCTGTGTTGGTTGTTTGGTTTGCAAGGCAGGACTCCAAAACAGGGTCTTCATTGTCTGATAATAAACATTAACACAAATGGAATAGGGTAAATTGAAAGAGTTTAAATTTGGTTTTTCTTTTTTTGGTTTCTGCCGACACAACAATAGCATATATTCACATAATGATATAATGTCAGTCAATTTGATGTTATAAGAAGAACAGAACTCTTACCCTTGACATCAATATAAAATGAACAAGTATCGGCATTTCCGAATCCATCCAGAGCTGTGTACGTTACTTTTGTTATCCCAATAACAAAGTCAGTTCCCGATGCTGGATCACACATAACCGTAGGGTTAAGGCAGGAGTTATCTGTAGCAATAGGCCCTTGCCATACAATTATTGCGGTTGGTTGACCTGGATCTGTATTGGATGTTTGGTTTGCAGGACAGGACGCCAAAACAGGATCTTTTATGTCTGAATAAACAATAACACACATGGAATTGGTTTAAAAAAAATTATTCACTTAAACATATAATGCAATTTAGGCATGTAGAGAGTTTAATTGAGAATAAGTTAGTTTGTGTCTCGTACTACAACAGGACAGTCAGAGTCACATCTGATGGAAGCTCAGCCTCTCACACAGCGACCGGCTGCATCGGTACTGTGATAACCAACAGCATACTCGTGGAAATGCTATAACTTATCCGCCATCCATAGCTTCTTAACACAACACGCCCTATCAAGTTAGCTCAATCGATAAGGCGTTCGACTATGGTGCGAGAGGTTGAGTCAGCTTAAAATTCCCCTAGACAATGAATTTACTGCTAATTGTCTCGTTGTAACCCGTACGAAACTCGGGGAACAGATCCTGGTTGCGAAGGTTATTTGTGAATTGTCTAGGGTGTGCGCTCTTGGAGCTGCAAATGGTTTATGGAATGATGTGGGGCCGTAGTGGTCAACGACAAACTGTAAAGTGTGCTGAGGCTTGTGGATCAACGTCTAGGTGCACTATAAATAAGCAGTCAAGTTAGCTCAATTGATAAGGCGTTCGACTATGGTGCGAGAAGTTGCGAGTTCGAACCCTGGCGGTGCCTAGTATGCTCTAGGGTGTGCGCTCTTGGAGCTGCAAAGTACCTGCGTTGTTAAATGGTTTATGGAATGATGTGGGGCCGTAATGGTCAGCGAAAACCAGTAAAGTGTGCTAAGGCTTGTGGATCAACGTCTAGGCGTTGTGCCTGTGCGTAGCGCACTATAAATCACTGCGCTTTTTTTTTAAATCAAATTTTAATCAAATAAGTTTCCAAGAGCCGGCTGAAGAGAGTCATTGGGTATACAGACTACCATACCAGACTTATTCTCGAGACATTAGTACGGTAGGCATTCAGGACATCCGCCAAAAAAATGAAAGGACGAGATCATGGATCTCCAATAGGCCGAATACTAGCCAAAGGGCACACCAATGTGGAGATGGATTATCTGACAATGTACAATGGGATACCCTGTCCTCGGCAGTTATAAGTTAAAAAGTCAAAGTATGTTAATAATATTGAAGAAAATGACTTGTAGATGTACTGTACTAACCTGATTTTGAAACAATTCCTGTCCCAATGCCAATGCCAATGCAAATGCCAATACCAATGCCAATTGCTACTGCCCCTAAAACTATAGAAACGATGAAAACTATAATACATCTGTGTCTTGGACACATTGATGCTTTGTCTATAACTTGGTCATCATTCTCTGTGGTTAGCTGTGGAGCGATGAGGTTTTCATGATCACCCTTGGTCTCTTCAGGAATAGGAACCAGTTCATAGCATTCTACATACGGGAATAATAGAAATATATCTATTGACGTAAACTCTCATTGAATAGTCTCAATACGCCCGATAATAAACGCCCAACATTATATCTATATCATATTATATACGTCTAGTGTTACATCCCCCCAAATTATGATAAGATTCATTAACAGTTTTGTATTTTGTCATCAAACATTAATTTTCACTTGTTGTGAGATTTATCTCCATTTGTTTATACATGGAATATTCTAGAAGGTTAAGTGATTAAAAGTGATCAAAAAATGCATATTTAGTATTATGGAGAAAGTTCTGGATCATAATGGAATCAAATAGAACATGATTACCACAGCAGCAAGTGCTGCTGGCACGATGCCAAGAAATCACAGTGCAGCACTGTACACAGGTAAAGGATTGTGATTGGTTTGTGTTGAGGTAATGTGCTATTTTTAGAACTGTGTACAGAGTAATGAGTCTGATTGGCTTGTGGTGATTTCATGCACTATTTTGGGAAGTGATGTAATTAGATTAATCTAGAATCATAAGAAATAGTATAAAAAGCCTGAGGATTGAATGATTGGCAGGAAGGAGAGAGAGGAGACTGAGGTGTAAGAGATAACTCTGTGAAATTTATGTTAGCCAGTATTGGTACAAAGTTACCATAATTGAAGTCTTCAAACTTCGGTTCGCGGTTCTTGTGCTGGAGAGAATTAAATACGCCAAAGGCGGTAGTAGAAACCAATAGTGCTTGATTGTGCTGTCGACTCAAAGAAGCGGCAGACTGAAATATCTCCATCATCGAACTGTGGTATATTGCTGGTCTGACATAGTCTTGTCAAGTGGAGCAGAAAGCTTGCTCAAGAGATCTCCGAGAGAGGAGTTTACGGTCAACATAGAAGACCATTTGGAGAACACTAGCATAGCAGCTAGGATAGCGAAGATATAGTCATCAGGACTTTGGACTGAGATTTACCTTGGATAGAAAGGATCGCGGACATTGCCGGATCTTGGATCAAGAACTGAGACCATCAACGGAATATCATCAGAAAGTCAGCCAATCAAGATCTCCAGGCTTGGTTAAGTAATTATAGCTAAAGATATTCTTTGTATTAATTTTGATAATTGTTGTAATATTGTATAAGGATTTAATTGATAGCCATACTGCACTAATTAATAAATAATCATAAGTTGTTCTATGTAAGAAACAGTGTGTTTGTGTGTTTGGTGTTGCGTGAACCCGAAGCAGGTGATTTTGGCCTGGGTCATTTTAGTGACCATAACACTAGCCCTTTTCTATTCACAGATTATCCATTGTATTTCTTTTGTTTAAGGTTCGCTGCTCCAACCATTACCTAGAGTAATGGAGGTGGCTAGCTGCCCAGAGACCATTATCAACAAAATAGCTCAAGATAACGGTCTCGGGCTGCAAGCTAAACAAGAGGAATACCATGGACATTCTAGAAACACTATGGAAAGAATCACAGCATTCATGTATAATCTGAGTTAGTTACTAGCCTCAGGTAGACTTAAGAAACAAATGCATTTACAGCTCGATTTAAATGCAAATGTTACGGTACATGGCAAGAGAATATTATAGAGGGCTACTGCAGTCCGTATAACATTACCAGTAATATTTTATATAACACCACTGGTGCTCAATTAATAAACATAGTTAAATTTATGCAAATTAAAATTTAATTAGCATAACGAGGTAATACTCATAAATGAATTGTAACCGTTTCGTTGAATGTATACTCAGTACATGTATATAAACTTGCCATGAGTTTCAAGAAGGGAATCTGTCTTTATCCTTGCCCAACCCAAAAACGCTCAACGGTCCAGGCTAATTAGCTACTAGGCAAGAACCCCCGGGATACTACCCGACCAGGGGAGCTTCGCAATTAACTTGCGGTACTCATTACAAGTCAAGAGGCTAGGGGTGCAAAGCCTTACTGTGACCTACCCATAATGGGGAGCACCATTGGACACAACGTTACAAAGTGTTTCAAATATCTGGTTACTCACATTTTCTACGATACAAATTTCATGGTGTTAATGGAGATACAAATTTCATGGAGATACAAATTTCATGGGGTCGCAGCTGTGCTCAGCAAATACACATTTTGAGGAGGATCATGGAAGGCTTCAAGGAGTACCAACTTCCCTTAACAGTCACTTTTGTGGACTTCAAAAAAAGTCTTCGACTCCATCAACAGGTCCGTCATGTTTTCAGAGCTGAGGCATTATGGAATACCAAAGGTTGTGGTCAATGCAATCCATGTGCTCTACAAAGACTCCAATAGTGCCGTTATGGTAGATAGTAGTATCTCAAAGCCTTTCCAAGTAACAACTGGAGTGCTTCAGGGTGATGTGTTGGCACCATTCCTGTTCATTATCCTGGTATATAGACGTGTGGGAGCACGTGCGGCCGAGTGGATAAGGCGCCCGACTCATAATCCATAGGTTGCGAGTTCGAGCCCCGCTCGTGCTAACGTGTTGTGTCCTTGGGCAAGGCACTTTATCCTCATTGCCTACTGGGGTATGGGGTTGGGTTGGATTGGATGTTTGTATAATTGTTAGTTTCAATGTTGCAATATTGGCGCTGATTAAGCTGCTGCCTGCAAATTGCATTGTGTCTGTTTAGGTGTGTTTAATGTACAATTATAGCAATTTGACCTGCGGGTCACCATTAGAGTTTGAAATAAAAACCTTCCTTTTTACCTTCTGATGAAATCAACTTCTGGAATTGACGCTGGAATTGTTACCTACCCACGTCGGTCAAGCAGGTATCCTGCCAAGATGCTGAATGACCTGGATTTTGCTGATGATATTGCCCTGCTGGAATCTTCCATAGCCGGGCCCAGTCACAGCTAACTAGGACTGCAACTGCAGCAGCAGATCTAGGCCTTGTCATCAGCGCACCTAAGACATAATATATGACTGCAAACTGTAACGGCCAACCAGCACTTGAAGTCTATGGTAGTACCATCAACCACGTCACAGACTTCAAGTATTTGGGTTCCAAGATGGGCTCTAGTGTTGGAGACCTAAAAAGAAGAAAAGCACTAGCCTGGGCAGCTTTCTGAAAACTGGAACGCCTTTGGAGAAGCCCATCCCTGCCAATCGAACAAAAATCAAGCTGTTTCAGACAACGTGTGTTACTGTCTTTCTGTACGGGTGCGAGTCATGGGTAATTACCAAGGACATGGAAAACAAGATCAATGCATTTGCAACATCTTGCTACAGAGTCATGTTAAACATCAAGCGTGTGGATCGGATTCCAAATGAAACTATCTACAACCTGACCAACACCACTCCACTGGTTGCCAGAGTCAAGATTCATCAACTCAAATTTCTCGGCCATATACTGCGTCTTGAAGATGGCGAGCCTGTGAAAGAATATGCGCTTTATATTCCACCACATGGGAAGAGGAAACCGGGACGGCCGCGCACACTGTACTTACAGTATGTCCAGCACCGCCTGGGAGATACTGAAGAAATGCTGCAGCCAAACAAAATTGTTTCGCTTGCCCAAGATCGCATTAGTTGGAGAAAGCTCCGCAGCCGACTGATGATGATGATGGTGTTAAAACAGATTGTAGACCAAACGTTGTCAACTTTTCGCATTATTCATTAATCATTTGAATATTTTGATGCAAACAATTTAATTTTTCTCGCCGTATAGGTAAGATGAACGGTTCAAAACAGACCATTACCAGAAATAATGGGCGTGTTGTTCATGTTAGTTGGTTTGAGGGTCTCAACCTCAAACCAACTAACATTGAGCCAGTCATGAACAACACGCCCATTATTTCTGATGGTCTGTTTCTCACCCTTTATCTACTACTTAATAATAAATATTTCATTTTTAATAACCAATTATCTAATCTGTGCAAGATTAACAGGTTTAATCATTCACTCAATCAATCAAGTTAAATGACCCATAATCCCAAAATTGCGTTTTGCAACGAAGTATGCGACTGATCTTGCTAGATTATTTGCAATGTCTCATTAAATGTACAAAGACAAGACATTTGTCTTGTCTTTGAGATCCAAATGATACAAGTAACTAGTGCGAGGGATGGGCAGGGCAAAAGGGCAACGGAGGTCAACACCCATTGATCCCTTTTTACCATGACCTATTTTTTTAATATTACCTATGCAACCAAACAAACGCAGCAATGCAAACCATTTATCTATGATATTCATGACAATTCAAACCAGAAAAATATTGTGTCTTAGACCGATTTTAGCGTATTCTTATAAATACGGAATCCCATTCTTGCTAACGGCCTTTGCCGGGGACGTTGAGCGTGTTTAAAGTATCATTTTGTCCCCTAAAATTCTCTAATGGAGGTTTAAAAATGACTGCCATTTGAATAAATGCCTTTTGGAACAAAAAATATTTTCTTTTATATTTATTGTTTTCGTCTTTGCACGTGGGAGGTTAAAGAGATTTGTAATTATTTTTTTTAAGATAACCAACAAATTATTATAACTATGTTACTACTCCAATGTTATTAAATTGGCAAGGTTGCTGCTTACTGCTACTCTTAGGAATATCTTAAAAATAAAAAAAATCACAAAGCAGCCTTTGGACTTAATGCCTTTTGGAAAGAAATTCTTAATAATTATATTAATGAAAATTTATTTTCGGGTCCTTTTTTTTGCTTGAGATCCAAAACGGAAACAAATTTTGTTCCTTTAGGTTGCATGAGATATGATGTGCATAGAAATGCTCAAAAACGTTGCTTTTTTAGAGCTTTTGGAGAAAATCATATTTTCAAATTACTGCAAGAAATCCAGTTTTGACGTTATAAGTTTTTAAACATTGGATATTGATAAACCACCCTCACCCTCACTCCCCCATACACATAAAGAAATGGTCCTGAGCGTTTGCTTCACCCCCCCCCCTCAAAAAGTGTTAGGTATCCCCTCAAACAATTGTGAACATTAAAGTCTGTGATCATCATTTGCGTGTTAGGTCTAGGAATCTAATTGAATATTGATAACTGATTGATAATTGATTATCGGTTATCAACTATCGATTATCCCCCATACACACACACGCCCACCCCCACACACTAAGTCAGGCACTGCTATCAATGGCATCTACCAATGTGCTAAATTAGGACTATAATCTGGAGCATCATACTCCATGTACTGCTGGCTATATTTATATCAGGTGGCATGAAATGCCAATCTGATATATTGTTGAGTAGGCGAATCTTTTAATTCTTAATTATTCTTGTATCAGGCGGAATCTTCGTCTGATATACTGTGAACCTCCAAAATCTTTCTTTCTTTTTTTTCCTTCTGTTTTCTTTAGTTTAACCGGAAAATGCTACTAGTGCCAGACGCTTGCACTGATTACGACCAAACTTAGCCACAAGAAGCACTGACCCAAGCTTAAAATACGTTACACACAGACAAAGGTCAACGTTCATGTGGGGGTTAATTTTGTGAGAAACTTAAAATGCAACTCCTCCTTTGAATATACATAGTATGACCACCAAACTTGGAAAGTAGAACCGATGGCCTAAGCTTATAAGGTGTAAATAGCTTGGGGTCAAAGTTCATGTAAGGCTTAATAGGGGTCATCTTGTGAAAATATTTGTGTGAAATGTAATGAAGCAGCTATCATTAGAGGCTGCAATTCGGCAGATACCTTGTGCAGGGAGACATCTAGTCTGCTATTTTGATAACAAGAGATAAGCATAGACATAACAAGAGATAAGCATAGACAATAGCTGTACTGTGTATGTTTTAAAATTGTTAGGTTTTGTCCACTAGCTATGTGGGAGAATAATAATGTTGTGCTTACTTTACTAGTATTTAGATAACAGAAATCATGATTTCCCATGATGCATTTACGAAAATCAATACGTACACACTAAGGCTATGTGGTAAATTTTGTGTAAAAATGTGGTTTCTACTGATGGTGCAATAATGGTGAATACTTGTGGGGGGGTAAAATGTTAAAATATGTCCGATTGGGCTAAAACTTAGTACAAATAACCCTTGATATATGGGGAGCATGAAACATTCATTCGAGGTCATCCAAGGTCAAAGGTCGAATGTTAAAATTGCTTTGATGGGGCTATAACTCGAGGGAAAACAATCACCGGCACTTGGAGAGTATGAAACTGCAAAGGTCTTCTGAGGTCAAAGGTCAAATCAAATTTAAAGTTGCTCCGATAGGGCTGTAACTCAGAAAAAATAATCCCTGCCACTTGGTGAGTATGAAACCGCAAAGGTCATCCAAGGTCAAATGTCAGGTCAAATTAAAAGTTGCTCCGGCCAGGCTGTAACTCAGGGAAATTTTAAACTTGCTCAGCTTGGCCTGTAACTCCGGCAAACACAATCCCTGACACTTCATGAGGTTAAAACCGCAAAGGTCATCTGATGTCAAAGGTCAGGTCAAATTTAAGCTGCTCTAATCGGGCTGTAACTTCCAGAAAATGATTCCTGACACTTGGGGAGTATGAAACCGTACAGGTCATATGATGTCAAAGGTCAGGTCAAATTTTAAATTGCTCCGATTGAGCTGCAACTCAGGAAAAATGATCCCTAACACTTCAGGGTATGAAACCGTAAAGGCCATCCGAGGTCTAAGGTCAGGGCAAATTTAAAGTTGCTCTTATCGTGTTGTAACGTGCAGAAAATGATTCCTGACACTTGGGGAGTATGAAACCGTAAAGTTCATATGATGTCAAAGGTCAGGTCAAATGTAAAGTTGTTCCGATTGAGCTGTAACTTAAGAATCCAATTTAGCTGTAACTCGGGGGAAAATGATCCCTGACACTTGGGGAGTATGAAACCGTAAAGGTCAGCTGAGATCAAAGGTCAGGTCAAAATTAAAGTTGCTCCGATCAAGCTGTAACTTGCAGGAAATGTTCCCTGGGAGTATGAAACCGTAAAGGTCATCCGAGGTCAAAAGTCAGGTCAAATGTAATTGAGGGGAGTATGAGCCTGTAAACGTCATCAGAGGTCACCGCCTGATATTTGTGGCTCGTGAGCCACAGTAGCTCTAGTTTTTTCTTTCCTATGTCTTATTTGTCACATGTGGCTGGAAAAAAGCGTGTGAGTGGTTGGACTGGACTATAGGCACCCCCTTAAGAAGATACGGCATTTCCATGTATACCCCTAAAGTAGAAATGAGAAAATCACATTTTCCAGTGTCTTCTTTAGGGGTAATTATCCGTATCGATTGCGAGCACCAACATGCTACACCCCCATACACTGTGAACATGGAAGTATGCACGTATCGGTAATACGTGGAGAGGCCTCCAGCTACTTATAGATAAGTTTGTAGTGATTTTACATTGTTAAAAATCCATACAATATGTAGCCTTGAACTCAAGACATATACCAGAGCACATATATCCTTTCAGATGAAATGAAAATAATATTGAACTTGTGAAGCCTTTGTGTGATAGGCAATGTTAAATATCTGATATATTAACAGCACGACCTGTTTAGATGGTTATCATTGAAGAGATAGTTCCAGTCACCATGGTGATAGGAAGTGTGGTACTTTTTGGTGTTTTTCTGCGGTCGACGACATCCAATCCTAGCTTCCAACATTGCAGCTCATTTCTTTCTTTATTCAAGCTGAACTATGGCTTGACTCTTGTATTTCAGCGGTTTCTTCTTTCTTCTTCTTTCTTCGTTCTTCTTCTTTCATCTGTCAATTTGTCGAAATTTACTCTAGCTCCTTTATCATTTGACCGATTTGACCGATCCACTGCCCCAGCCTTTACATTTGACATTAACTATTTTTGGTCAAACGTCACGCAAGAGTAATTTCGGCTAAACATGCGATTTTTACCAAAAATGTTTCTTCTCCTACATATTATATGGTAGAGTAATTAGATTTGGACGTTGACCTTGGCTATAGCCGGGACCTGTGGGGTAAACACATATTTGGGATCAAAAGGTTATTAAGGGGATATCCGGTACATAACCAAATACCTTCAAAAAACTTCTTTTCCTACAGATTACCTGGTACTTTTTTTTTTGTTTCTCATGCCCCAAACAGGGCTTTTATTTTACTCTTGCAACAAAATGGCACATTAAAACATGGGAAATGATATTACAAATACATTACGAATATAAATACATTACCGAAATTTAAAAATCAATTAATGAAATAACACTACAACTTGGCTGGTATAACTCATCGCCGAATAGACGCAGTGACGTAAAGGCGATCTAGTCGCTGAACAGTGACGCATCAGGTAAAAAATATAAAAGTCGATACCTCACTATGTCCCTTCAATGACCATTAAAGCTGTATCATGCCACCACGTCCACCCAGTGACGAATTCAATATTCAAATCAAATGTATGATAGGGCTCCACTTATTCAAGTGAAACTCTTCTTTACAGTTTCTTTTTGCACAATAATTATCAAGTTTTCTACATCAGCAATCAAATGTTTTAAGTACTCCATTTCCTCCCGCTGATTTATCGCAGTGGCCCGTGGCGCAGCGGTTAGAGCGATGGACTTCTAATCCATATCTTCAATAGGAAAGGTCAAAATTTACTTCGAGGACGGTTATTTATATATATATAATGTATATAAAATGTGAAAAATATCAAATTTTAATAATTTGTCATAAAATTTGTATTATATCGTGAATTTTAAAAAATGAAAATTATTTGATATCAGAAAGACATTCTTCGTATTCAAAATGCAATTCGATATGTCTGATGTGCTCTCATGTCCCACAAAAAATACTGTCGAAACGATCAAAACACTCATTCCAGATCCCTTAAATCAAGGATAACAAAATTTAAAACATCCATTGCTATTAATTGTGATATTTTTTTTTTATCAAAGAAACATGTTTGATTTTCATTCACATTTACTTTGACTACCATGCTTGACCATAGTCCATCTCATGAAAAGAAAGGAAATCTACCTAAAAACGTTGACAACGTAAAGTAAGCAGCAAGTTTAAAAAGCTCCCCCTCGGCTCACTTTTTTTTGAAACTTGGTCCCATTTTGAACATCAACAACAAATCGGTGTTTTTAATTTATTTCAACAAAATACAGCGTTTCCAACAAGATATAACGTTTTAACAATAGCATCACTGCCATTAAATGCCTACTTGTTATTCGTTTAATTCAATCATTAATCATGAAATTAATATTACGAAATATTGTCTTACAATGCTACAAAGATAATCATAAACTTTCTGGTTGTTCCAAAAAGCTTACAAACTAATATAGCATCTGCACATTAAAGATACATAACACTTCTGGAAATGTTATAAGTTGATAATATGATAAAGTTTGAATCAGTAGCAAGTTTCAAAAAGTGAGCCGAGGTGGAGGCTTTTTAAACTTGTTGCTTACTTTACGTTGTCAATTTTTTTTTGTAGATCTAAATTTAACACTTTTGAAACTCGACCATTTGTCAGTAATTCAAATGGGTATAGCTTAGTGGAATAAAATCGCTTCATACACTCTTTGATAGCGAGAACCAATCAGAGCAAGCGTTAGAAAAATACGATGCATTGATTGTGTATATTGTGCACTCCGCGTACTACGCGCAGTGTTTCACGCGCGTTCGCGTCGCGTAGGATTGATTCATTTTTTGGGCGGGTTATGCATTTATATTTTTTTCTATTTTCCAACATGTTTAGTGATAATTCGTTATAAAAACAGAAAAAAATCACACATTTTTCTTTCTTCTCGTGCATGAAATAGGTTAATAAACGCGTATTACTTGTTGGGAGAGAAATTAGACAAAATATGGCACGCGCGCTGATGTTGATGCGTCTAATGCACGAGCCCCGAAGGGGGGAGTGCATTAGACGCATCAACATCAGCGCAAGTGCATTATTTTGTCTAATTCCTCGACCTTGTTCATTAACCTATAAATCATGCCGACATAAAGGTATACGCATAACAAATTCGCCATCTATCGTGTCAATCGACTACTTTATTTTGTAATTTAGATTTAGTATCTTTAAGATATGGCTTTTGTTTTAAGTGTTCGGATACCTTTTGTGCGCAGTTTATTTATTTAATTTGTACATGCATCACCATCTGCGCTCAATGCCGCTTATCCTTCACATTTATCTTTATTAACATTTTTGAATTTTTCACTATTAATCAATTAATGTTCATTCCTATATCGGAAACAGATTTGTTAAGTAGATAATCAGGCTATAAAATGAGCACACTTAAGTTCACACGTAATTAGACAATTGTAATATAGTTTTGTAACCGCACTATTTTTTATGGACAACCATACGACACATGTCCATAATATATAGATGGAAGAAATGGGGCTGTGGAGCAAGAAGTAAGTTCCTTACTTTCTGCCAATCAGAAGCTCCCTATCATTGATTTAGTACTGTATTACTTAAAACACTTTACCTGTCTGATGCTCTGCATTACGCGTCTCGTGTTGACGTCTCTGCTGGGGTATTCCTGGCTCCACTGTTGGACCTTTAATGACAAACAAAAATAGGTAAATAAGAATGTCCTCTTCTTGCATAAGCTATACTACTAATACTATACTCTCGTTTTCAATTTTCGGGTTGCTGGCGGATACATATTTCATTGGTCTTGAATTGCTTTTCTTAAAAACCCTCGAGATCCACATGAAATCTAGCATCGCTTGCGTCGAGATCCACTCGAAATTCAGGATCGATTGTGATACTTGCTATACCGACTGTCACTTTGCAATCTGTTTTTTTCTGTTCTCACGGTGCAGACCGAAGTAGTTTGTACTGGGGGCTGAGTCGGCTCTATTGCCTAAACATTACCCTCTTCTAATTTTCAAGAATAATACTTAGAGTCCAACTCAGAATCCAACTCACCTTTTTCCTTGTGCTCCATGGGCTCAGAGTTCTGAAACCCTTCCTCATTATCCTGATCAAACATGTTTGATGTGTGCCTACTACGTGTATTATGAGCTTTTCAATGCGAAACGTTTTATATATAGTGTATAGAAATGTTTCCCTTTTCCAACAGGAAATTACGTTGAAATCATGCCATGCTATGACAAAATGCTAACAAGAACTGCATTTAAAAATGACAGGATGAAGGTTATGTTTATGTATTGATAACTTCGTCGGTCGCAACACATAGTGGCGTACGTGCAGAATAAATGCAAAATTGGGTTTTTTTTTTCTTCTCCAATCTTCTCCAATGTTGTCGCGAACTTTTTTCTCTAACAAAGTTGGTACCATTCCCAGTAGCGTATCCTGACCGCTCCAACTCCGGGGGCTATGTAGAAAATGTAAATTTTGCCGCCCCTGCAGCAACAGCCAAAAAGAATGAGAAAATTTAAATTCTTTCCATTTTGGCCGTTTCTCAACAAAATGTCCGTTTTCTCATCCAAACCCTCCTCTAGTGATGGATCCCCTCCAAGGGGTAGGTTAGCTCGGTCGGATTTGTTTTAAAATAATTTTTATTAAAGTTATTGGCCCGAACATGCAAAATGCTTAATAAAAATTCCAAGTTGTGTAAATTGGGATGTTCTCTACTGTATACCACCTGTGATGTGCCCTGAGTAATTTAATTTGATGATTTATCTTTGTTTACAAAGTTACATGAGTGATGACATTTTAGGGGAATTCCCCTCTCAAATTGAGCAAAACAAGTTGAATCATATCTAATTTGGAATATTTGGAAACCCCCTTCAGATTGTAAAGAGATGACATCATATATGGGATTCCCCTCAGGAAGTGATGTAATGGGATTTCCACTCAGGAAGTGATGTCATGTGAAAGGTTAATGTTATAATTAAGACTTTGGAATTCCCCAGATTGAGCATAATGTGAAGGCAGTAAATGGCCCAGAATAGAATGGGGTTTTTCCCAAGCTTGATATATAAGAAAATGTAAACACAATTATTGACACAGTTGATAGTGTTGATCTGGGCTATGCTTACAGTCCAATTCCTTGAAAGAAAGGAAATTACAAACCAGAAATATTTTATGTAGTCAAAGTACTACTATTTACCAGTGTTGTCGGAGAAGATCTAGAATACGTCAAAGAACGTTATTCTCCCAAGAAAGGAAATATATTCTTCTGTCGACTTGCTGAAGTCTGGTATTTTGATTCAACGCAACTGTCAAAATAAGTGGGAACAACTGCATCGCAGTCCTGCTTCCTGAAGATATTGTGTGAAAGGTGGAAATAGCACCAAGTTTGGAGAAAGCAGCACAAGGAGTTAAATTTGGAGAACTGCGCAAGGAGTTTAGCATAGGAGAACGGCGCAAGGAGTTTAGCATAGGAGAACGGCGCAAGGAGTTTAGCATAGGAGGACGGCGCAAGGAGTTTAGTATAGGAGAATTGCGCAAGGAGTTGTAAACGTGTTTGGAGAACACCATTTTCGTGTAAGGATTTTATACGCAAGGAGTTATCAATGCAAGTGTACAAAGGACTTCGCTGATTGTCGCAGGACAAGTGAATAGGGATATATTACATCAGTCGTCCAGAACATTACAAGAACTTTATGATCACCAAGAAGAAGAATGCTGGCTAAGTACAAAATAGATAAAGAGTGATTATATTTGATTAATGTATATAATGTGCATTTGTAGTCATTATATTGTACCAAACGAAACTTGCTTTCAATTAAAGACTTAGATTTTGTTAGCTTAAACGAACAGTGTATTTGTGTTGTGCATTCGTGTGAGTTCGGGTAAAAGGTGATTTTGGCCTTGAGTCAAGTACGACTCGTAACAAAATTGGGGGCTCGTCGTCCGGGAAATACACTGTAAAAAAGTTGACATTAATATACTGAGTCTTGAAAGTGAAAGTACAGTATGGAAGAGTTCAAAGCAGAAGAGTTTCTTGAAACTATAGATTGGGAGAAGTTTGATAAGTTGAAGAAACCTGATTTATTAGCATTTGCAAAATACTATGAATTGGATGTAAAGCAAGCCAACAGAAAACAAATAATCAAAAATGCCTTGATTGAAGTTTTGGTTGATGAAGAGTATTTTGAGGAATCCGTTTTGGACAAGAGAAAAGAGGTCAAAACTGAAATCGGGGATGCAGTTAAGTTGAAAGAACTAGAAGTTCAGGTGGAAATGGAAAAATGAAAATGCAATTGCAGTTGGACATGCAAAAGCTAGATATGCAAAATAAAGAAAGAAAAACAAGAAAGATTAGACATGGAAAACAAGAAATTAGAAATGGAAGAAAAAGCACGCCAAGAAAAGATGGCGCTTGAGCACCACAAATTAGAAACAGAAGAAAAGGAAAAGGTAGCAAAATTGGAACTTGAAAAACAAAAGTTGGAAATGGAAGAAAATTTGAAACAAAAAGAAATTGAAGAAAAGTACAAGTTTGAACAAGAGAAGTTGGCAAAGCTAGGTGACAAATACTCATCAAGTTTCTCCTCAAAGTCAGGGTTTGATGTTACAAAGTATGTAAAGCTGGTGCCTAAATTCAAAGAAAAAGATGTTGACGAGTATTTCCAACATTTTGAAAAGGTAGCTACAAAGCTACTGTTACAAAGTAGTTTTGTGGGGAAGGCCAGGGAAACTTACTCAGCTCTACCAATAGAGAAGTGTAACAATTATGAAGAAGTCAAACAGGCAGTCCTTAAGGCCTATGAACTGGTGCCTGAAGCATACAGACAAAAGTTCAGAGATTCAAGAAAGCAAGCAGATCAAACCCATGTAGAATTTGCTAGAGTAAAAGAACACATGTTTGACAGGTGGCTTGGTTCAAAAGAAGTCAAAGATGATTTCGGCCAACTTAAGCAATTGGTTCTTATAGAAGAGTTCAAAAATGTGTCCACGCTGACATTAAAACCCACTTGGATGAAAGCGCTAGCAAAATTAAGACGCTAAGTGACGCGGCGACAATGGCAGACGACTATGGCTTAACTCACAAATTGAATGCGAGTAGTCATAACAGAAGTTATTCAAACAGGTTCAGCCATAACCAACCTAGAGCAAATCAGGGTGGTACACAAGAAGGAGATCTCAGTCTAATCACAGATCCTGGTCTAATTCACAGCATAGTGCTGGTGGTAGAGGGACCCCATGGAGTTCAGGTACCAGACCAACAGGTGGGACTGAATTTAAATCCCAATTAGTTTGCAATTTCTGTAAGAAACCAGGACATACAGTGACCATGTGTCGGAGCTTAAAAGCCAAACAAGATGCACAAAAACAGCAGCAAACTGCTAGTAATACTGTAGGATGTGCAGTGTCACTTGAGTCAAAGAAACAAGTCAGTCAAATCAAAAAACAAGAATTCCCACAAAAGGGAGGTGAAACAGACAAGGTGTGTGAAGAATTTGAACCATTTGTGTTAGAGGGAGTAGTATCACTTGGTGATAATGGTAGTCCAAAGCCCATTAAGATTGTGCGAGATACGTGTTGTGCACGGTCTATGATTCTGGAAGGAACTTTGCCTTTAATGAGGATAGTTCAGCTGGTAATGCTTTGATCCAGGGTATTGGGATGGAAATACTTAATGTACCTCTCCACAAAATTAACTTGACATCTGACTTGGTTTCTGGTCCTGTAACCATAGGAGTTAGACATGAATTGCCAGTCAAGGGAGTGTCCATGTTGCTAGGAAATGATTTGGCAGGGGGGAAGGTTTTTCCTGACCCAATAGTCACAGATAAGCCCTGTTTACAGGATGATAGTAGTGAGGAAAAGGAGATATTTCCTGCATGTGCAGTGACACGGGCAATGAGTAAGAAGGCCTCATTAGAAACAATTGAGGACAACCAAATTGATGACTTAGGCTACAATTTGGAAGACACATTTGTGTCAAAGTTGAATGAGAAAGAAGATAAACTTCCTTCTCCTGGGGATAAAAATACCCCTACAAATGACACAGCCTCTGAGCATGAACAACTTGGGGAAACCATAAAAGACCCATTAAGTCATGACAAGCTAATTCTGGAGCAACAAAATGACCCAGAACTCAAAGAGATCAATCAAAGGGCATTGACCCTAGAAGAAGCAGAACAAAATTCTGTCTGTTTTTACAAACAAGATGATGTGCTAATGAGAAAATGGCGGCCCCCTGATGCACCTGCCGACGAAGAGTGGAAGGTAGTGCACCAAATTGTGGTACCAAAAGTCTACCACACTGAAGTTATTAACATAGCACATGATAGTCCCATGGCAGGGCATTTGGGTGTTAAGAAAACTCATGAAAGAATTCTGAGACATTTCTGGTGGCCCACTCTCAGAAAAGATGTTTCTGAATATTGCAAAACATGTCACATATGCCAAGTAGTAGGGAAGCCAAATCAGAAAATACCTCCTGCTCCATTAAAGCCAATTCCAGCCTTTGATGAACCATTTAGTAGGGTTATTATTGATTGTGTAGGCCCCTTACCAAAGACTAAGTCAGGTAATCAGTACCTTCTGACAATTATGTGCGCGTCAACACGCTTTCCTGAAGCCATACCCTTGAGAAATATTAAAGCAGTGACCATAGTGAAAGCTTTAACCAAGTTCTTCACATTTGTGGGGCTCCCCAAGTCCATACAGTCAGACCAGGGATCAAACTTTACTTCTGGAGTATTTCAGCAGGTCATGTATCAATTAGGTATAGAACAGTATACCTCAAGTGCATACCATCCAGAATCACAAGGTGCACTAGAAAGGTTCCACCAAACATTGAAAAACATGATCAGGACATACTGTTTGGAATTTCAGAGGGACTGGGATGAGGGAGTACACTTGTTGTTGTTTGCTGCAAGGGAAGCTGTTCAGGAAACTTTAGGATTTAGTCCTTTTGAGTTAGTGTTTGGACACACAGTGCGCGGGCCCGTAAAGTTGTTGAAAGAAAAGTGGCTCAATGAGAAATCAGATATCAATTTATTGGATTATGTCTCCAATTTTAAGCATAGGCTTAACAGAGCAACTGATATCGCCAAAGAAAACTTGAAACAGGGTCAGGCCAAAATGAAACAATGGTATGATCAACATGCCAAAGAGAGAGTGTTCAAACCAGGTGACAAAGTTCTAGTACTGTTTCCAATTCCAGGACACCCATTACAAGCCAGATATCATGGCCCATGTGAGGTAGAGTCAAAAGTGGGTGAAGTGGATTATATTATCAAGACTCCTGGTAGACGCAAGAGCAGGCAGTTATGCCACATAAATATGCTCAAAGAGTATGTTGAAAGAAGTGACAGTGGCATTCCAAAACCTGTGTGTACAGTAAAACATACTGATAATGTAGACAAACATGCCGATGTATACAAAATCGCCAATGTAGACAAGAGTAAAGATGACAATTCTGATGTCACATTTGACCAGGATAAAGAGCTGGAGCACAAAGAGTATAATGTAAAATTGAACAATTCTGATGTGCTCACTAATTTGGACTCAAAGTTAGGTCATCTTTCTCAATATCAACAAAGTCAAATTGCAAATTTGATTCACAAATTTGACAATATATTTCCTGATACGCCAAGTAGAACAAATGCTGCATTTCATGATGTAGATGTTGGTGATACAAAACCAATCAAGCAGCATCCTTACAGAGTCAATCCATTGAAAATGGAACATCTCAAAAATGAGATTAATTATATGCTAGACAATGATATCATAGAACCAAGTAGTAGTGAATGGAGTTCACCATGTATTCTTGTTCCCAAGCCTGATGGTTCATACCGATTGGTCGCAGACATGAGAGCTGCAAATGTTCATTCAAAGACAGACTCGTACCCAATTCCAAGAATTGATGATTGCATAGACAAAATTGGGAATGCAAAATTTGTTAGCAAATTTGATCTTTTGAAAGGGTACTGGCAGGTTCCACTCACAGACCGTGCCAAAGAGATTTCTGCTTTTGTACACCATTTGGTCTTTACCAATACAAAGTTATGCCATTCGGGTTGAAAAACGCACCTGCAACATTTCAGAGAATGGTAAATCAAATTGTGGCAGACATAGAGGGATGTGAAGCGTATGTAGATGATTTGATTGTTTACAGTCAAACTTGGGAACAACACATGGAACAACTCCATCAATTGTTTAAGAAGCTGTCTGAAGTACAGTTAACAGTCAATCTGGTAAAAAGTGAGTTTTGCCATGCCACAGTCACATACTTGGGATATGTTGTAGGTCAAGGTCAGGTGAAACCTATCAAAGCCAAAGTTGAAGCAATTGAGCAATACCCCACACCTGTAAACAAGAAGGCACTCATGAGATTTCTAGGAATGGTTGGCTATTATAGAAAGTTCTGTCCAAACTTTTCAGAGATAGCAAGTCCTTTGACTGATTTGTTGAAGAAAGATGCAAAATTCATTTGGTCAGAACAGTGTGAAAATGCTTTTCACAAAGTCAAATCAATACTCATGAGTTCACCAGTACTTACTGCACCTGATTTTCAGAAGCAGTTCAAGTTGACTGTTGATGCCAGTGACATAGGCTGTGGAGGTGTTGTGATGCAAGAGGGTGAAGATCAAATAGATCACCCCATTTGTTACTTTTCAAGGAAATTCAACAAGCACCAGAGAAATTACTCCACAATTGAGAAGGAGTGTCTAGCATTGCTATTAGCATTGCTACATTTTGATGTGTATTTGGGTACCACAGTATACCCTGTGCTTGTTTTCACAGATCACAATCCCTCACCTTCATCAACAGGATGAAGAACAAAACCAAAGACTGGTGAGGTGGAGTTTGACCTTGCAAGAGTACAATCTGGACATCAAACATATTAAGGGAAAAGACAATGTAATGGCTGATGCCTTGTCCAGAATTGCATAAAAATTGACAAACAAAAATTCCTTTAAGAAGGAACTTGTGTGACAAGTAGTCACTGTGTATGTTGAGTTAAGCACTCGAAGTTAATATTATGTTGAAGTTGATGTAACAGAAGAAAACATTTAAGAAAGTTTTCATTACATTCAAACTTTCTTCTTTTAAGGGGAGGGTGTGATGTGCCCTGAGTAATTTAATTTGATGATTTATCTTTGTTTACAAAGTTACATGAGTGATGACATTTTAGGGAATTCCCTCTCAAATTGAGCAAAACAAGTTGAATCATATCTAATTTGGAATATTTGGAAACCCCCTTCAGATTGTAAAGAGATGACATCATATATGGGATTCCCCTCAGGAAGTGATGTAATGGGATTTCCCTCAGGAAGTGATGTCATGTGAAAGGTTAATGTTATAATTAAGACTTTGGAATTCCCCAGATTGAGCATAATGTGAAGGCAGTAAATGGCCCAGAATAGAATGGGGTTTTTCCCAAGCTTGATATATAAGAAAATGTAAACACAATTATTGACACAGTTGATAGTGTCGATCTGGGCTATGCTTACAGTCCAATTCCTTGAAAGAAAGGAAATTACAAACCAGAAATATTTTATGTAGTCAAAGTACTACTATTTACCAGTGTTGTCGGAGAAGATCTAGAATACGTCAAAGAACGTTATTCTCCCAAGAAAGGAAATATATTCTTCTGTCGACTTGCTGAAGTCTGGTATTTTGATTCAACGCAACTGTCAAAATAAGTGGGGACAACTGCATCGCAGTCCTGCTTCCTGAAGATATTGTGTGAAAGGTGGAAATAGCACCAAGTTTGGAGAAAGCAGCGCAAGGAGTTAAATTTGGAGAACTGCGCAAGGAGTTTAGCATAGGAGAACGGCGCAAGGAGTTTAGCATTGGAGAACGGCGCAAGGAGTTTAGCATAGGAGGACGGCGCAAGGAGTTTAGTATAGGAGAATTGCGCAAGGAGTTGTAAACGTGTTTGGAGAACACCATTTTCGTGTAAGGATTTTATACGCAAGGAGTTATCAATGCAAGTGTACAAAGGACTTCGCTGATTGTCGCAGGACAAGTGAATAGGGATATATTACATCAGTCGTCCAGAACATTACAAGAACTTTATGATCACCAAGAAGAAGAATGCTGGCTAAGTACAAAATAGATAAAGAGTGATTATATTTGATTAATGTATATGTGCATTTGTAGTCATTATATTGTACCAAACGAAACTTGCTTTCAATTAAAGACTTAGATTTTGTTAGCTTAAACGAACAGTGTATTTGTGTTGTGCATTCGTGTGAGTTCGGGTAAAAGGTGATTTTGGCCTTGAGTCAAGTACGACTCGTAACACACCTCATTCATGTTTTTAAAGCACCTTGCAGGGCCGTGGGAAGCCGCCATGATAGCTGCTTGCGAATCCTTTCTGCCACAAGCGGAAGTGTAACCTTTCACACAGACCCGCGGCGAGCGAATTTTGGTTTTTAGTGCTGTTTTTACTTTTCGTTCTCAAAAGACATTGTTGATCATAAATATAACTTAAAATAAATTTTTTATGTTCTTCTGTAGTTTTATGGGTAAAAATTGTCGCGTTTTCTTTTGAACGAATGTTGAATCTGAACTTTGGTAGTATTCGCTTCGTGTCACCAAAGTTCACGAGGGACGAGGCGCGTGGCACGGATTTCGCTGGTTTCAAAATCGGGGTACCGTTACAGCGTAATAAAATACATCGGGTATCAATATGGCCGCCACCATGGATTACAAACTGATCGCTGATTGTCGTAAGGAATTAAGAATTTCTCCTTTATTTGGACGTATATAAGCTTGGGACTTTTACTGTTTGTCGTTTTTATTATTACTGCAACTATATAGCCATTGATTAGTTTATGGTACAGATTTCCTTTAAGCAAAAGCTAATTTCAACTTACGTTTGATATTTTTTTTCTTCTCTTTTGAGCACTTAAAACAAATTTAACCTATGGTTTATAAATTTCATTGAGCCCCGTCCTTGTCTTGTTCCGTAGTTGTACTCATTGGCAAGCTAATATATATTATAAGGACAATGAAAATGACTCCTTTTTTGAGAAAATAAGTCGTTTAAAATTGATATTCCGCAAAAACAAACTGTAAGCGTTGAGTTCCTTCAGATTTGACCTACAAACTGCTGTGATGTCATGAAATGAAGTGTGCCAGCTTCGAGAGAATAGACTGTCAACACTCTCAATGCACAGAACGTATACTTTTTTGTTATCAGAAAAACAACTCTAATATTGTTTACACATATGGATAAAATCAGGCCGCTTCTTTATTATTTCTAAGTAAATTGTGATATTACAATTCATATCTACATCAACTTGATGAGAAATATTTGGACTGAAAAATAAAAAAAAATATTTTAGATCAATGTTCCGTACGAGCTTAGAATTTGTGCGTGACATATTGTATTTATTATGCAAGTAAACAATTTCAATAGCCCGAGAGCTAACCTTTTGTTGTCCATTCCCAATTTCTCGTGATGAAGGTCGAGAATGAATGAACATCAAAAGAGCTCTCCAAGGGCTCATGTGTTATGTATTGCTCGGGAACATATAGTGTCCTCTTCATACTGTCGCTGCATTGGAAATTAATTTCGCTTCGAACGGGGGGGGGCCGTACGAGCCAGCATTTTACCAACACAATTGCTCTTTTTTCAGGAGAAATACGAATAAAAAAAATTGCAACGAATGTCAACTTGGAATGTAATAATTATTCTCTTCGAATGGAGTTAGATATGCCCTTTGACATGCATACATTATATAATAAGTTATTAATCCTAATGCCACCTGCTTTTTTGCCAGGGAGAAGGAAACAAAGAAGGTCCATGTTTGAAACACAAGGACAAGACCGGGAATAGCAAGCCATGGTGTTTACGCTGCCCAGCCAGCGTTTTCGTATGTATATATAAGCTCGAATGATTGCGCAATCGGATCACGTGGGATGCTTGTGCTTGCAGTTGTTTTGTGCGGTAGCCTGGACATCCACAAATACTCATTTTTCCCCAAAACTGTGGTTGAGTGGAATGCCCTTGACAACACTGTTGTAAACGCAACATCATTGAACACTTTTAAGCAGCAACTAAGTCAGTAATCCTCACACCCCCCGCACAAGCCTGGCATCATACTCTAAACGAGTCCAGCCAGTATAAGAGCAGAAGCAGAAGCAGAAGCTTTGTGGCATGCTGGGGGGGAAGTGGGTACGATTATTTATTATGTATATATCAGCTTTCTCAGTTGGTGTATTTGAAGAACTTGGTAATTAAAACCGTTGAGCCAAGTTTATTAAAAATGACCAATATCATCATACGCCACTTTGTATTGCGACCTACGAAATGTTCTCAAATAGGGCCAAAGTATGTAAACCACAACTGGATTTGAACATTTTCTACACTTTTCAGCTGAAGTTTTAACATCGTAAGATGTAAAAATATTTCCACCTCGATTGACCATTATATAAATTATAGTTATACTATAATAATGGTCAATCGAGGTGGAAATATCAAAAAGCTGAAAACTCAAAATATTAAGAGCTTTCTTAAGAACCACAAAACAAATACTAGGCTTGTTTGTACTCATATTAAAGCATTTACATGCTGAATCCAAATATTTTGGACATGAAAATGAACAATTCTGAAATTTTTGAATTAAAAAAAAAAGTTTTGAACTTGTCGTCGCAGTCGACTCTAACGCGGAGAGAGGTAATAGTTGTACCTGAGATCACAATACCTAATATGGTCTCAGACGACTCTAACGCGGAGAGAGGTAATAGTTGTACCTGAGATCACAATACCTAATATGGTCTCAGAGTTGTACTGTACTTCCTCAACGTATAGGATAGTGTCGTCATGATTTCCATGTAACATCCTAGCGTTAACCACAATAGAAAATAAAAGAAATATAACATATCATATAATCTATTATTCCTGATAAAAATAACAGGCGTTAGATCAATACCAGTACCAACATCCTTAGTGTGACGTCACATTCATGAAATGCTTCAACTAGCTCATAAATTGTATAATTAATCACGTTATTAATCCTAACGCCTTTTCTGCTTTCTTGCCAGAAAGAAGGAAAGAAAGAAGAAGATGAAGAAAAAAGTTGTTTTGTTCGCTTCCAGGTTGAAACACAAGGACAAGACCGGGAATAGCAAGCCATGGTGTTTACGCTGCCCAGCCAGCGTTTTCGTATGTATATATATGCTCGAATGATTGCGCAATCGGATCACTTGGGATGCTTGTGCTTGCAGTTGTTTTGTGCTGTAGCCCTTTGTGGCCTGCTGGGGGAAGGGGGTACGATTATTTATTATGTATATATCAGCTTTCTCAGTTGGTGTATTTGAAGAACTTGGTAATTAAAACCGTTGAGCCAAGTTTATAAAAAATGACCAATATCATCATACGCCACTTTGTATTGCGACCTACGAAATGTTCTCAAATAGGGCCAAAGTATGTAAACCACAACTGGATTTGAAAATTTTCTACACTTTTCAGCTGAAGTTTTAACATCGTAAGATGTAAAAATATTTCCACCTCGATTGACCATTATATAAATTATAGTTATACTATAATAATGGTCAATCGAGGTGGAAATATCAAAAAGCTGAAAACTCAAAATATTAAGAGCTTTCTTAAGAACCACAAAACAAATACTAGGCTTGTTTGTACTCATATTAAAGCATTTACATGCTGAATCCAAATATTTTGGACATGAAAATGAACAATTCTGAAATTTTTGAATTAAAAAAAAAGTTGTGAACTTGTCGTCCGCAGTCGACTCTAACGCGGAGAGAGGTAATAGTTGTACCTGAGATCACAATACCTAATATGGTCTCAGAGTTGTACTGTACTTCCTCAACGTATAGGATAGTGTCGTCATGATTTCCATGTAACATCCTAGCGTTAACCACAATAGAAAACAAGGGAAGAGGCCTACGCATCATACACTGGAACATGGAAACATTCAAACATTACAAACTAGCGCACGAGATCAAATTAATGATGCTTAACCATATTCTTAATATATCAATATACAGGAGAAAGAAGAATTACGCATCGCACACTAGCACAATTAAACATGAATTTACAAATGGAAACATTACATGCATAGGCAGATATACCAGAGTAAAAACTCCGGACATACCTGCCTGTGCGGGGACTCGAACCCCAGACCTCTCGCTTGTCGGGCGAGCGCTCTTACCACTGAGCTACACAGACTGTCCCTGATAAACAGGGCTCAAGTCTGGTACTTATGGATATGAGCAGTCATGTGGGGTAAACAGTACAAACAACACATTACATACCAGTGTACGAGATCAATTAATGATGCTTACCAGCCGGCCTAATATAAATATGCAAACAAGGGAAGAGGCCTACGCATCATACACTGGAACATGGAAATATTCAAACATTACAAACTAGCGCACGAGATCAAATTAATGATGCTTAACCGCATTCTTAATATATCAATATAGGAGAAAGAAGAATTACGCATCGCACACTAGCACAATTAAACATGAATTTATAAATGGAAACATTACATGCATAGGCAGATATACCAGAGTAAAAACTCCGGACATACCTGCCTGTGCGGGGACTCGAACCCCAGACCTCTCGCTTGTCGGGCGAGCGCTCTTACCACTGAGCTACACAGACTGTCCCTGATAAACAGGGCTCAGGTCTGGTACTTATGGATATGAGCAGTCATGCGGGGTAAACAGTACAAACAACACATTACATATCAGAGTACGAGATCAATTAATGATCTATAACATATCCTATAATCTATTATTCCTGATAAAAATAACAGGCGTTAGATCAATAGAGTACCGAAGTGATGACGTCACAGAAAACTTTTTTGCATTTCAGCGGTTTGAATACCATGTGTCGGTGGAGCATGATGAAAAACATCCACAGTCCAAATTTGGTGGGAATCGGATCATGAGGGCCCGAGATATGGCCGCATGAATACCTTATTAGCCTCATTGAGATCAGTGTAAATTGGCCTGGTTCCAAACAGTTATGAACCGGGCCAATTTACACTGATTTCAATGGGGCTAATTAGGTATTCATGCGGCCATATCTCGGGCCCTCATGATCCGATTCCCACCAAATTTGGACTGTGGATGTTTTTCATCATGTTCTACTGAAATATGGTCATGAAAATGCTGAAATACAAAAAAAAATTTTATGACGTCACACTTCGGTACTCTATACCAGTACCAACATCCTTAGTGTGACGTCACATTCATGAAATGCTTCAACTAGCTCATAAATTGTATAATTAATCACGTTATTAATCCTAACGCCTTTTCTGCTTTCTTGCCAGAAAGAAGGAAAGAAAGAAGAAGATGAAGAAAAAAGTTGTTTTGTTCGCTTCCAGGTTGAAACACAAGGACAAGACCGGGAATAGCAAGCCGTGGCGTTTACGCTGCCCAGCCAGCGTTTTCGTATGTATATATATGCTCGAATGATTGCGCAATCGGATCACGTGGATGCTTGTGCTTGCAGTTGTTTTGTGCTGTAGCCCTTTGTGGCCCGCTGGGGGTGGGGTACGATTATTTATTATGTATCAGCTTTCTCACTTGGTGTATTTGACGAACTTGATAATTAAAACCGTTGTGCCAAGTTTATAAAAAATGACCAATATCATCATACGCCACTTTGTATTGCGACCTACGAAATGTTCTCAAATGTAACGTTTTATATTTTTTTCGGAAATTGCCCCCCCGACAAGTCTAGATCCGTCACTGCCCGTAAAGTCACATATTATTAGTGACATTTCTTCTCCACCATTTTTAGTTTCTCAGCCGAACATAAATATCGCATCAAGTACAACTTCTCATATTGCTTTGTTGTTTAAAAGTAAATCTCTCCGCAAAATGTGCAAAATGACACGGGGCATAATATATGAAGCTTTACAATTAAAACTAGCTTGGGTTTTTAGGTGATACCTGTTGGGTTTCACTTTGTAATATGTTATTCCAGTTGAAATCCGTACACCCCATATGTAAGACATAACCTTAGTCTTCTACACAGGGAGTGTGAATTTCAAATGGGGTTTCCTGAATGGGTGACTCCATAGACACAGGGGTGTATGGATTTCAACTGGAATACCCCAATACCGCATTGCTTCCTCAACAGTGTATAGGTTCAAGGGTTCGGAAACAATATCTTGAATATCCAGTATTACTTCATCCGTTGACAGGATTCGTGGCTATACTACCTCAAACCACTTTATTTATAAAACAACTAAATTATATCTTGGTTGAAGATAAATAAATACGAAACGAATCTGCCGCCCAAAAATGTTAAATGGTTCGGACTTTGTATTTAGCTCAGAGGAAAGATTTTAGCTTATTATGTTTATGATGATTGTAAGTATCGTTGACGGAAAAACACGACGTACACGCCGTTAATTATCCATATTCCAGACAGAGAATGTGAATTTCAAATAAGGTTACCTGAATGAGTATCTCCATTTGAAATACACACCCCCTGCGTGTGAGATAAAGGGCATATGAGGTGTGTGGATTTCAACTGGTATAGTCCACTTCAATGGTTTATTTTAGCGTTTATAAACAGTGGCGTAGCTATGGGGTTGTGGCGCCCGGGGCAGCAAGTTTCAAAAAATGTGTTTGAATGTTTTGTACTCTTCCTTTATAAATAAATAAAATAAATTTATAATAAATAAATTTCGGAATTTATATAGCGCATTTTTCCGGAGGATTTAAAGCGCTAAAATTTCGCAGCGTGGTGAATCATCACAATCAGATCGCATCAACTAGGCTGGTTGCAGCCGAACCTGACGCAAACCTATCCGCATTTAGATTGTAACATCCACCCATTTTCTGCAGCTCTCCAAATTCCATTGGGTGATAACCAAACAACTAATCACCGATTTTTAAAGCAGGAGGAAACCGGAGATCCCTGAGAAAACCTGCGAGAGCGAGCATGGACCAGGATAAAACAAGTGCACATACAGATCTTGGGCACGGCCGGGGCTTGAACCTGGGACCTCAGTGGTGCAAGGCGAGGGAACTACCGCTACGCCAACTCGCTCCCCCTCACTCAGCAACTTTATATAACCTTTGTTAAACCCGACAATTAAACGTTTTCTGTAAAACCTTTAGGGTTTGCTCGGTAAGTAAATAAGTAAGTAAAATAACACACACTTCTTTGGGCTAGACAAATAATATAGTAATATATTGTTGACGCACATAAGTAGGTTAATAGTCCGGATGAATTGGCGGTAGTGGTTGGTAATTTAGTCACCGATACCAAAGTCGTATATGGGTTATTTCCTGAGAGGTTCTTTTGGTAACCAGTTTCACACGCAAATGTTGGGTCTATGACCTGATTGATCTGTTCAAAATAAGAAAATGAAGATTTCTCCAGTTTTCTATAGCCGTTCGGGATTACCCCACCACTCGTGTATTACTTTTTATTACTTGTACTGATAAGCTATTAATATCAACACGATATGGACACGTCATATTTTCATATTGTCATATCAATTGTACAATCCACCCCTCTTCATGTTCATCACTACAATATTCCCTACGCATCCGAAAACCGATGATCAAAAGTCAAAAGTGTCTAATTTCGTTTTTAATATTTTGTGAGAAGAGCCGCTAACCTCTTGACCCTTAATGTGCATTCTGTGAATGTAACTTTGTTGTAGCTTTTGCTGCAGAGTAGTGTGAGAGCGTCACCTTTCTCAGGTTAGCTACAACAGCACCGTTCGGGATTACCCCACGTTCGGAATTACCCGCCGTTTCCCTATGTTCACGAGTAGTACATAACACATGAGCCTTGAGCTCTTTTCATGTTCGTCCATGTATAAATGCGCGACCTTCATTGGTCAACAAAATGTTAGCTCCCGGCCCATTGAAATTGTTTATTTACATAATAAATACAATATTGATCACGCTCAAATTCTAAGCTCAAAATATTATTTTTTAGTCCAAATATTTGTAATATCACAATTTACTTATATATAATAAAGAAGCGGCCTGATTTTATCCATATGTTTAAAAACCATTAAATTTGTAATACTTGATTCAGGTTTTTTTTTCTGATAACAACAACAGTACCGTATACATTCTCCAGCAAACACAAAAACGTTTTAAAAACATTTTAAATAAGTTATATTTTGGCTTTTGGTTTAGGTAAAAACGTTTTAATAACATTAAAATGTCGGGTTATATAAAGGTTATGATAACGTTTTAAAACGTTTTGTATGAAAACACACTACAACAATATTTTTAAATATTTTCAAAAAATGTTATTGTAAACTATTTTTGCAAAAATTTTTGCCAAATATTGTGTCAATACTTAAATAATATTATGTTAAAATATTTGAACCCAGCAAAAACACAGAAATGTTCTTAAAAAGTTTTGTTTTTCAAAACCTTTTAAAACCATTTAAATGTCGGGTTATATAAAGGTCATGAAAACGTTTTTAAAACGTTATTGAAAATATTTTGGGCAAACATTTTTCGTAAAATATTTTTTCAACCTCAAAATAACATTCTGTTTAAAATGTTTTGTATCAAGTTTTCAAGAATGTTTTTGGAATGTTATTAAAACGTTTTTATACCCTTTATATAACCCAGCATTTAAACGTTTTCTGTAAAACATTTTTGTTTGCTGAGCAGTAGATTATCAAAAAATGATGCATTTTGTAATTCTGTTTAATATGATATTATAATGGTAAATTGATTCATCTTATTATAATCTTATTCTCATGCTTGTATAATGTATGCAGTTTAATTTAAGAAAATATTTTGCACTAATTTATTTAAAACTGTACATATTCTTGGCATCTTTGATAACCATACAGAGATGCAATAGCCATAATTTGTCCTGTTGTTTTTCACCTCATTGAAACTTGTCGTTGGGCAAAATAATGCTCTTGTATCTCGCTAGGTAAATCGCATTTTTGGCTATTTCATTGCTGTATTATTTTTATATCCTCATTTTTGTATTATAGTATTCTTTGCATTTTTATTTTGTAATTATTGTCTGATCTGGACCTCTTGGGAGATCAGTACTTATGTATTGAAAGAGCTTACCAGAATAAAGATAGAATGAATAGAATGAATAGAATAGAATTTTAAAGGTTATGAAAACGTTTTATACTCTTAATATACCCTTTATATAACCCGACATTTAAACGTTTCCTGACAACCTTTTATAACCTTTTGCGAATGATGTCGAAAACGTTTTGTGTTTGCTGGGTCTGCGCATTGAGAGTGTTTACAGTCCATTCTCTCAAAGCAGGCACATTTCATTTCATGACGTCACACTTTTTCTAGGTCAAATCTGTCTCGTTCGAAGGAACTCACCGCTTACAGTTGGTTTTTGCGGAATATCAATTTTAAACGTCGTATTTTCTCAAAAAAGAAGTCATTTTCATTGTCATCATAATATTAGGTTGCCAATGATATGATGTTGTCCGAGCAATGCCCTTTAATAGCACACGTCGCACCAGGTTAATCAAATCATGCCTATAACAGGCGCACCGGCATCTATCAATGTGCAATACATCCCCATACTTTGTGTGATAAATCGTCCAAGTCTTGACATTAGTACAAATTGAAGCTCACTTCACCCGGTGCTGTTGGACAAAGAAACATGGCTTAGTTTACACCCCTCTGGGATTTTGCGCCATGAGTGCTTTTTTTGCGGTGCAAACTAGCTCCTCGAACATCCCCAACCAAAGTGTCCGGAAATATTCCGGACTCTATATTTTTATTATTCCGGACTCTAATATTGGGCTCTATATATTTTTATGCGTTTTTGAGGTAACACTGTCGGAAAAGCTCTTTTATCCGGATTTTTTCGCATATATGGACAGGACCTGACCTCCAGTTAATATTTATCGAAGAAAGATAAAATTCGAGTGGGTCTAATTTTTGTTACGTTATGCGTTTTGGAGGTTACACTGTCGGAAAAGCTCTTTTATCCGGATTTTTTCGCACATATGGACATGACTTGACCTCCGGTTAATATTTATTGAAGAAAGAAAAAAATTCGAGTGGTTCTAATTTTTTGTTACGTATTGGGCTGTATACATTTTTTTATGCGTTTTAGAGGTTACACTGTTGGAAAAGCCCTTTTATCCGGATTTTTTCGCATATATGGACATGGCCTGACCTCCAGTTAATATTTATCGAAGAAAGAACAAAAATCGAGTGGATCTAATTTTTGTTACGTTATGCGTTTTGGAAGTTACACTGTCGAAAAAGTTCTTTTATCCGGAATTTTTCGCTTGACCTCACCTCCGGTTAATATTTATCGAAGAAAGAAAAAAATTCAAGGGGGTCTAATTGTTTTGTTACGTTATACGTTTTGACTCCGACACTCTCAGAAAAGTTCTTCAATCCGGATTTTTGTTCATTGTAGTTAAGTCTATTGTAATGCGCTTTGGTATTTTATGATAGCGCAATCTCATTCCAACATTATTGTCTTTGTATATGATTAAAAAACCACCCAAGTCCAGAATTTAAATGAATCCCCACGAAGTCCCTGAAATGCTAATTACATAAATGGAGTTGACCTGACTTACGGTTAATCATGTTAATACCTATCGAAGAAAGAAAAAAGTGGAGAGGGTCTAATTGTTACGTTATGCGTTTTGGCTCCGACACTGTCGAAAAAGTTCTTTTATCCGGATTTTTTCGCATTTTGTCTTGACCTCCAACATTTATCGAAGAAAGAAAAAAAATCGAGTGAGGATTTTTAAAAAAAATTTGTACAGATTTAGAAACTAAATGGTTTTTTTTTAATTTAAATTTTGTTGAAAGACTAGTCTTAATTGATTATCTAACAAGTATCCAGTAGTAAAAATTGACAATTTCCCTAATGGATGAACCAGTATTTAATACTTGTTAGGATTTTTAAAAGCTGAAGGTTTAAAAAAAATCGACTGGACCGACCGGCCCATTCTTCCCATTTTGAACATAGAATAGCTTGTTATTTAGAGGGCGAATGCGTACGGGATGAGAGTGTGCTGGGATGAAAGTGTGCGGGCCGTTGCCATGGAAACTGCCTTCACTTTGAATGCTCCTAATAGCTTAAAATTAAAGCTTGTATATCAATAATATAAAGTGTAATACAAACTTTTGTAATGCAAGAAACTGCTCAAGATTATAAAAGAGGCTCCATCACTGAAAACACGCATTAGTGCCTACTTTTAATTTCAAGAGTTCATAGGTCAAAAATCAGAGGTCTCAGATATCCAAATATCCATCGCAACTTGATATACTTGCCAGTTTGCAAACATTTACCATGTACAAATTACATTTTTGGGACAAAGCTGCAAAAAAAAAAAAATGTCTTGAACGAACAAAAAAAAAATTGAAGTTACTACCCCCATGCATATCCGATGACCCCTTTGTATTGCTTTAACCTAAAATTTCAAAAATAATTAGTCAATTTTTTTCCAAGTTGCTAATATCGCCAAAAATGACTAAATTGGTCTATATTTTTGTTAGCTCATTCCAAAAAAGACAATACTTTGGTGAAACCGACACCAAATGATAAACATTTTCACTCCCCACTTTTTGTGGGTCAACCAGGAATCAAATTTAAAAGAAGATAATCCATTTTTCTGGAATCCGTCCCCCCCCCTTCTAGCCTCCTGTTATGCACCTGGTGCGCCTAACTTTATAGGCCATATGCCTTTAACCATTATTAGTTTTCTAAATCACACCAGAATGCATCAAATTAGTTCAAAATAGTCGAATGTCAATTTTCCGGGGGGGGGGGGCATTCCCAATGAAGCACTAGACCCCGACAGAGGCCTAGCATTGAGCCCCTGGACCCCCTGTCGATGTCTTTGGGCACGCCCATGATATTCTTGCAGCAATTTCATGTTCAAAGGGAAGCAAGAAACGTCATTCCCTCCATAATAATTTCCAACTTGTTTTTATACTTTTGTAGGCCTACATCGCGGCATCACATGATCAGTTGTACAGTGACTTGTTAACTCTAAAAAGTAAATCTATGATTTTAGTGCTGTAACATTCTGACTGGATAATGTGAGAACCAGTACAAGTGTGCTGGACCCCCCTGTCGATGTCTTTGGGCACGCCCATGATATTCTTGCAGCAATTTCATGTTCAAAGGGAAGGCAAGAAACGTATTCCCCTCCATAATAATTTCCCCCAACTTGTTTTTATACTTTTTGTAGGCCTACATCGCGGCACATGCGGCATCACATGATCAGTTGTACAGTGTACCAACCGAAAGCATTCGATAAAAACAAATCAAAAACAAAAAAGACCAAGGACTTGTTTTTAGTTAGGAGAGGAGAACATCAATTTTTTTTACCTGATTGGTGGGGGAACCTGAAAGGGGAACGTAAAAAATCGAGAAAAAATATGGAAATCCTCCACCCCCCCTTGCTGGCGTAAATAATGACCGCTCCCTAAATACTGCAAAAATCTGAAATGTGTAAAAATCATAGATGTTCTATTATGTTGTCCTGCAATCACACCAAATTTGTCTGAAACAAATTAACATGAGTTTAGTGTAAGTTTGGCACATGTGTAAACATACAACAAATTTGCAAAAAAGGTTTTAAAAAAAATCGTGCATTAATTGTGGCTTTAAGGGGGTACTTTTTTTTTGCATTTTGTGAAGAAATGAGAAAAACAATTGGACAAAGTGGTATGCAAAATGAAGGGGAAAATCTTCTTGTTCTATTTTGGTGGCATCGGTGTCAATGTAGCTTACATGCTTTTAAAGGTAGAAGCCAAAAGGTGGTACATCACTGGTGTTTTAAATTCACTTCATTTTGGAAAGCTTACTATCAACGGATTTCGTTAACATTTTGGATATGTGTTGTTATCACATTAGGGAAATAATGTTGATATGTAAAATGGGAATAAGCGGTTCCTGATTTCTTTTATGACTTAATGAACTTGGTGCTCCACACCTATCAAAAAACAAACTGGTTAAAATGCTTCTATTTTCAATTTTGAGCTATATTTTTTAACTTGCGACATTTTTTCACTGAAACTTAATTAAGCCATAGGTAACAGGTTACCACAACCACACTACAGCAATGTTGAAAAAAAAAATGTATTTCTTGTCACCAATACCACCATATTAGGTAGTTTTTCGTAAGCTTCACTTTTGTGATTTTGGTAACTATTTATATTTATGTGTCCAATCCATCTCAACTAGGCAATCTAAATTGTACTCACCATTTACATCCCAAGGTATTTTAGTATATCCACCTCCCACCTTTCCAATATTATATTCAGTAAAAGACAAAATATCAAAATTGATGCCTCATTATGATATCACAGACTATCACAAGTTTTCAAAATGGATGCCTAAATTTGACCTGAACCAAGTGACCTATAACCTGACCTATGATGACATATAGCCTTTTAAATCTCTTTTCCTAACAACACATTATAGAAGGTACATAGTATTAAATTGACTATGCATCCATTGTGGAAAAGTTTATTTAATTTATTCAGTGTTATTTAGCATGCATTGCTGAATAAGTTTTCTATAGACAGTATAACAAAGGATTTAATGTATTCTATTCATGTACTCTACTTAAATAGAATAAATTATGGTTTGTTATGAAACATGTACTTCATAAATGTGCCACAACAAAAAAAGAAGAGGGATACTGATCAAAATCATGGTATTATACCCCCTTATGCAGAATCCATATTACCTTCCCTGAGTCCTCGACCATACCCGTCCTGAGGGCCAGGTCAATTCGCACCCAAAACGATTCGGTCCCACGCCAATTCGACCACAAACCATTTTGAGCACATGCGATTTCTGTTCCAAACAAAATCGGTCATTTACTAATAAACTGTTTTTTAATATAAATGTTACGTTCATCATTAAAAAGAGAAAATTAAAAGATATATCATGAAAGAGGACGCCCCAAAAGGACAAAAACATGAAACTATAGGAAGGAAGGAATATATGCTAGTATGGTGCCCAGTCATTTCTTTTTGATTGCGGTGACGTAACTTTGCGGGCTGCCGCTAGAAGAGGGTGAGGTAGTATGGGGTGAGACACCCCTCCTCCAATTCTTACTGTTGTCGGCAAATGTGACGGTTGTCGGCAAAACATATAGGATTGTCGGCAGATTACAAAAGCCAAAAAGCGCCCTGGCGAAAAAATGAAATTGGGATCTACAATTCACAATTGTATTAGACAGACCAAAATATGCCGTATACCCCCCCACCCCCAATCAGATTGGTCTAACGACTCCCCTGCTTACTTTGAGTCAGGGTGCCTGGGGGCGAAAGTAGATCGGGTGCACTGACCAAGGGTGTACAATGTTACTAAAGGTTCTCTATTCCGAAAAGAACGGTTCTCTATTCCGAAGGTTATCTATTCCGAACATTCTCAAAACACAAACAGGCTCTCTATTCCGAAAACAAAAAGGTTCTCTATTCCGAATATGAAAAAAGTTCTCGATTCCGAATATGAAAAAATGGGTTCTCTATTCCGAAATCGAATGAAGGTTCTTTATTTCGAAACAAGTCACCGTGTTCTCTACTCCGAATATGAAAAAAAGTTCTCTATTCGGAATATGAAAAAAAAAATCTTCATTCCGAAATCTAAATAGGGTTCTTTATTCCGAAATGAGTCACCGTGATCTCTATTCCAAATTATAAAAAAGGGTTCATTTTTCCGAATCTGTCGATGTTGAATCATGTTTGCGCCCTCTAGAAAGGTCCTTTGAAGTTGACCAAAGCACCACTAAACTAATGTGTCATGTGTGGAAGAACCGTAATAAATGTCTGTTTTTTTATAATTCGATAGAGATATCTGGAGTTCCTCTGATTTCTTGTGAAGGTAGAGAATAGTTTGAAGTTTGTAACTGTGGAGTCTGCAATGTTTTGCACGTGAAGAACAATTATAGAAAATTAGCTAATTTGCATACAATTTGCTTGGTCACCTCACCGTCATCATGCATGGTCATCAAGTATATTGCTAATCAGACAATCTGAAAATTCAACAAACTTTAACAATTATGTAGGCCTACATCACATAATAGTATAGCTATAATCAAGGAAAAAAATTGTTGGGGTCCGGGTGTGAGCGTATTCGTGGGGACTCTACTGAAGATAGTTGATGGCGATGTGATGTCACTCCTTGCTAAATGACTATGTGAAGTTATTGCTATCTATTCAAGATAGCTGCTGGCTCTATGAAGTCATTGTTATCTACTGAAGTTAGGTAATGTATATGTGATGTCATTATTATCTACTGAAGATAGCTGATGGCTATGATAAGTCATTAATATCTAATGAATGTAGCTGATGACTATATTAAGTCATTGCTATCTACTGAAGATAGCTGATGACTATGTGAATTCATTGCTATCTACTGATGTTAGCTGATGGCTCTCTGAAATCATTGCTATCTACTGATTATAGCTGATGACTAAGTTAAGTCTTTGATATCTACTGATGTTAGCTGATGGCTCTCTGAAATCATTGCTATCTACTGATTATAGCTGATGACTAAGTTAAGTCTTTGATATCTACTGATGTTAGCTGATGGCTCTGTGGATTCATTGCTATCTACTGAAGATAGCTGGCTGCTCTGTGAAGTCATTGCTATCTACTTAGAAAAGCTGACGGCTATGTAAACTCATTGATATCTACTTAAGACACTAATGGCTATGGGAAGTCAGTGCTATTAAATGAAGATAGTTGACTGCTCTGTGAAGTCATTACTATGTACCATGTCTACTGAAGATAACAGATATGGCAATGTGAAGTCAGTGCTATCAAATAAATATCTGCGAAATATTACTATCTAACTTAGTGAAGATAGCTTTTGGCTATATAAAGTCAGTGCTATCTGCTGGAGATAGCCAGTGCTATCTACTGAAGATAACCGATTGCCCTTGTAGCTGCTTGTTCTGCGAAGTCTTTGCTATCTACAGAGGTTACCTGATGGCTATGTCAATTAATTTCATTACCGAAGATAGCTGATAGCTCTGTGAAGTCATTGCTATATCTGGTGAAGATAGCTGATTACTGTGTGAAGCTATCTACTAAAGATAGCTGATGGCTATGTGATGTCATTGCTATCTACTGAAGATAGCTGATGTCTAATATGGAGTAATTGCCAGCTACTAAAGAAAGCCGATGGCTATTATGAAGTCATTGCTATCTACTAAAGATAGCTGGTTGCTCTGTGAGGTCATTGTTATCTACTGAGGTTCGCTGATGGCTATGTGAAGTCATTAATATCTACTAAAGATAGCTGATGACTATGTGAAGTCATTAATATCTACTGAAGATAGCTGATGGCTAAATGTGATGTCAGTGCTACCTACTGATATTAGCGGATGGCTATGTGAAGTCTTTGCTATCTGCTGAAGATAGAATGGCTATGTAAAGTTAATGCTATATACCGGCGTTAGCTGATGGCTCTGTGAAGTTATTCTCACCTACTAAAGGGAAACAGGACATTTCGCATCCCTACCATTTCACCCCCGACATGCTGAACTGCTGAATATAGTGCCCACACACCACGTATCTACTAAAGGGAAACAGGACACTTCGCCTACCTGACATTTCGCCCCCTATATGCTAAACTGCTAAATACAGTGCCAACCCACTGAATTAGTTATGGTTAGGGTTTCGGGTTTGGACTTAGGGTAATGGTTTAGGGTTTAGGATATTCGGGTTAAGGTTTTCAGAGCGTAGGGGTAAGGGCGCTGCTTGTGGTTAGGGTTTTGGTTTGGGACTTGGGTCAAGATTGATAGTTATAGGGCTTAGGGTTAGGTTTAAAGGTTAGGGTGAGGGTTACGTGGCGGCCCTATATCAATTGTCAACTTGATACAGTATTTGCCAATTTAGAAATGGTCATATAAAGTCATTGTTATCTATTGATATAAGCTGATGGCTATGTAAAGTCATGTTTATTTACTGAGGTTGCTGATGGCTATGTGAAGTAATTGCTATCTACTGAAGATAGCTGATGGTTATGTAAAGACAGTGCTATCAAAAGATAGCAGATTGTTCTGTGAAGTCATTGCTATCTACTGAAGATTATATTTCATATTTTATTTCATTGTGGCATTTTTCCCAGGGGGTATTGAACCTCCTTGATATACGAGGGTCATTCAAAAAGTTCTACCTCCACTCTTATAACTTCTGTCCTGTATAAAATGATAGCTTCTTCAAGCTTAGCATAATTGTACATTTAAATGTTACCTACACTGTATTTTGATACATTTTCCATATTTTGTAGCCTCTGAACTCATAACTCATAAGTAAGATTTTATATGCCGGAAACGATAAAAAGTCGTAAACATTTAAATGAAAATATGTGTGTATTCCTCTTAGGAGATTAGATCGATATACAAGTGTTATGATTAGGTAAAAAAGTTGTTGTGTTGCCCTCCGCGGCCGGGTCAAAATCGCGAAAATAATTATGGGCCCGGTTTTTTTGGGGTTAAAAAAATAATAATAAAAAATTTAAAAAATTTAATCAGTAAACTAAGAGTTAATTGTGAAAGGCCTTGATATTATTTACTTCAATAAAATATTCAACATCGGGTAGAAAATACAGCCGATATTATGCATTTGCCTCTCTTCACTCATGTTACTGTGAAATAGTAGGTATCAAATGGTTGAGTTGGTAAAAAAAATCCGGCCGCTGTACCACCAGATTTTAGGCTTGGGAGGGCAAGACAATTTAGTTTTTTTGGCCTAATATGCTAGCATATTATAACTGAAACAACATCAAATGTGTAACCAAACATCAATAATACCAGTTATAAAATGTATTTTATGTTTAAAAACATATCCCAGCATCCAATTCTTTTCGGTAAATACCATAATAACGGGGGACCACCTTGATGAGTAAATGACAGCAAACCATTGCAAAATATCCCCAAAACTCGGTCAGTGGAGCTCCGCCCGTACATGTCAATAGCGGTATTATCGATTGGATAAGTCGACCGTAGCGGACAATTCGATCACTTATTTGATTTATATTATCACGTGGTAATAAATTTGCATTGGACAATCGATTACTATAATGGTTTAGTACTGCATATCTCGGTTTAATCTTCACTAAGCGGGTTTATGGTTTGAAAGGTCACGGTGAATTTGTCGTAGACATAACTGCACTATGGTTTTAACAAGCAATTTGTTACACGGGTATTGCTTCAGCTGGCTTCGGCGCTAAAAATATCAGAATAAAACCATTTGTTTTTTGACATTAACCCCTACAAATGGAATAACCTATCAAAAATAACACTTTTTTGTCTATGATTGATATTAATGGGATATCAAATGAAGTCGAACCATGAAACCAAAAAATCCTATAAACCCAATTTTTTGACATGCAAACCTCCAAACGCATAACATAACAAAATCTGTGAACTTGTAGTCCTACTGTATATGGCATTTTGGACGGCCTAGGGGAAAGTTAGCCCATATTTGCTAGACTATCCTTGCCTTCAAGGTAAAACAAACATACTAATGTTACCCTCGGGCCATGAGCTGGCCTGGTGTCAGATCTTACCCAGGGAAAGATGACATTCCAATATGCGCCTTTAAAAGAAATAGTCGGTACTTCCTGCTTCTTCAATATATAAATATTAATTGGAGATCAAATCAAGTAAATCCTTGCGAAAAAATCCGGATAAAAGAACTTTTCCGACAGTGTAACCTCCAAAACGCATAACGTAACAAAAAATTAGACCCCACTCGACTTTTTTTCTTTCTTCGATAAATATTAACTGGAGGTCAGGTCATGTCCATATATGCGAAAAAAATCCGGATAAAAGAGCTTTTCCGACAGTGTTACCTCAAAAACGCATAACAAATATATAGAGCCCAATACGTAACAAAAAATTAGAACCACTCGATTTTTTTTTCTTTCTTCGATAAATGTTAACCGGAGGTCAAGTCATGTCCATATAGGCGAAAAAATCCGGATAAAAGAGCTTTTCCGACAGTGTAACCTCCAAATTGCATAACGTAACAAAAATTAGACCCACTCGAATTTGTTTCTTTCTTCGATAAATATTAACTGGAGGTCAGGTCATGTCCATATATGCGAAAAAATCCGGATAAAAGAGCTTTTCCGACTGTGTAACCTCCAAAACGCATAAAAATGTAAAGAGCCCAATACGTAACAAAAAATTAGACCCACCCGAATTTTTTCTTTCTTCGATACATATTAACTGGAGGTCAGGTCATGTCCATATATGCGAAACAATCCGGATAAAAGAGGTTTTCCAACAATGTAACCTCTAAAACGCATAAAAAAATGTATACAGCCCAATACGTAACAAAAAATTAGAACCACTCGACTTTTTTCTTTCTTCGATAAATATTAACCGGAGGTCAAGTCATGTCCATATATGCTAAAAAATCCGAATAAAAGAGCTTTTCCGACAGTGTAACCTCCAAAACGCATAAAAATGTAAAGAGCCCAATACGTAACAAAAAATTAGGGACCGTTCATTATTTATAGGGGAGGGGGGGCCGGGAGGATTTCAAAATTGAGTCCATAAAGTTACACAACCCCCCCCCTATTAGCAGCATCTAAAATTACATAACCCCCTATTGCTGCCAAAAAATACGTAACCCCCCTCACATCGAGAAATACATTTTGCTGGTATACCATGGCCGGATTCACCTTTTGATGGCCCCTGGGCATGGCAACATGATTGCCACCTCTGGCTCTTCGTATATAAGACACCCTCTCCCCACAATTGTAATCCAAGTTTTTTTCCAAGCTGTCCCCAGAAAATATGCTATTTCAATGCTAAAATTCAAAGAGAGATGTATCGGAGTCACCGAGCCAGGGGGCAACATTTCCCACTGATCTGCTACTAAAAGAGCATTACCGGGACAAATGCGCTCGAAGCACGCGAAAAAAAGTTAAAATGAACAAATTAAGGACAATTATGTGCCCTAAAATCATTCCAAAGGATGATGCATATGGCTTTCACAACTTTTGGTTAATTTAGTCCCAGTATTTTGATCCAGTATATACAAGTTTTATGCTTTTTCCAAGCATCAGAAGCTATCAGAGGAGCTGCCCTAGCACTCATATTTATGATTTACATTATAGAATGGATGAAATTATAACTCTCATTTTTGACATTCGTGTTCAAGTTCAAGATGAAAAAAACAGCAATTTGGCATTTTGATACTAAAAAAATGGGATTAATTTAGGGTCTAAAATAGACCAAAAGGAAAATGCAAATCACAAGTTTTGTCACAATACATCTGTCGACTGAGCAGGGGAGGGGACTGACTTGCCACCCTGCCATATGGCTAATGTGCTGATAAACAGTGGCGTAGATTTCTTTTTGACATGAGGTGGTTGGAAAAATTTCTTGAAGTATTATGTGAATCCAGCACTTTTTGGTGAGAGAATAAGTTTATGACACAAATGCGTGCGAAGCGCACAAAAATGTTGCCATATTGAAGCTAAACTCAAAATATGGTGTAGGAATAAATTCGCGCGAAGCGCGCAAAAATTGACATTTTTGTGGCTAAAATGGCCAAATATGAGGAAAATATTGTAGTGAATCATAATCATAGTGAATAATTTAATATTAAATTTCACCTGACCCCCCCCTATCAGGAAAGATAAAATCACATAACCCCCCCTGTTTGTTAAAGTGAAAATCTCATAGCACCCCCTACATTTTTCCCGGCCCCCCCTCCCCTAAATAATGAGCGGTCCCTTAGACCCATTCGATTTTTTTTTTTCTTTCTTCGATAAATATTAACCGGAGGTCAAGTCATGTCCATATATGCGAAAAAATCCGGATAAAAGAGCTTTTCCGACAGTGTAACCTCCAAAACGCATAAAGAAACAAAAAATTAGACCAAATCGAATGTTTTTCTTTCTTCGATAAATATTAACTGGAGGTCAGTTCCTGTCCATATATGCGAAAAAATCCGGATAAAAGAGCTTTTCCGACAGTGTTATCTCAAAGACGCATAAAAAATATATAGAGCCCAATACGTAACAAAAAATAGAACCACTCGAATTTTTTTTCTTTCTTCGATAAATATTAACCGGAGGTCAGGTCATGTCCATATAGGCGAAAAAATCCGGATAAAAGAGCTTTTCCGATAATGTAACCTCCAAAACGCATAACGTAACAAAAAATTAGACCCACTCGACATTACTGAAGGAACAAAAATTATTACTTTATATTTGACCGAGAAAATTAATTTCAAAGCAAAAAGGTGTATTTCTGAAGTTTGCTGATTTCAACATGTATCGATCGACATTTTGCGCGACTATGCATAACAAAAGAAGCTGTATATATTATAATTTTGTCAGATTATCCGTTTTCATTTCACCTTTTTTTCACTTCCGACCATGATGCAGTCATGTCTACAGTAGAATTCATCTCGACCTTTGCAGGACTTAACCCCATTAAAAGCCAAGATAACACTCATTGAAACAGCTCAACTGATTAAATCGGATCTTCTCTGGTTATGCACAAGTGTCTGTTTTCATGTGCGATATCGCAATAAAGCTGGTATTCATAGCTTCAGTTGGGTAACCGATTATAAAGGAAACGAAAGGAAACAATGGTATGTATACCTTTGTTCACGAAATGAGACAATGGCGTGCTTTTTGTAAACCAGCATTCTTGAAAATGAGCAACATAATGATTGTTGACTTAACACGGTTTGGAAATAACTTCTTCATATTTTTGGTGTTATCTGTCGGACAGTAACTGCAGTATGCTGCCAAAATGTCCAACAAGTAAAGGTGGGTAATGGTGAATCCAACGGACACGGACACAAAACACATCAAGGATCAATAAATGATACAAGAGGATACCTTGAATATGAACAACAGGAAAGAAAACGAGCAAGGTACACCAACTTGATGTGGGGAAACAAGTAAAATACAGACTAGACAATATGCGGGGGGGCAAAACCAGCAAATGTAGGCTGAGAAGTAGGTAAAGTTCGATAGCCAAAAATTACCTGTTCCAAGGCTCACAAAAGTGCTAAACCTGCCAGCAAAACAGTACAAAAGTAACCTGGAGCAGATAAACAAAACAAAACAGACAAAAAAAACAACCAAGTACTTCATTTCTAATATAACGAACATAAATCATCGATATTTCTATTGTGGCTTGCAAAATCATCCATCCATGGGAACATTCGCGAGTTGATTTTGACAAATTTGGTAGCCGGAATTGAAAAATGATCCAATCAAAACCAAAATTCTGACAAAACTATGACTTATCTTTCGTTAGCGAATTATGTTACTTTGTAAAGCACAAACGTTAACCCAAAAAAGCTCGCGGGGCAAGTTAAAGCCTGTGAAAATCGAAAATCTTACACTAGAAGCCTAAATTTCACACCTAAGTTTAACATCAGGGTTTGAAAGAAAAATACAGTATCAAGCATTGTTATATATTTGTTTTTAACAGGTTTACATGTTTGTGAGTAGAAAGCGGTGGAAACACGCTATAGAAAATGTCCATTTATTTACTTATGTCATTGCTGATGATAGCGCGAAAATAATACTTGTTATATGTTTATTTTTAACAGTTTAACATGTTTGCGAGTAGAAATCGGCGGACACCCGCTATAGAAAATTTCCATAATATATTTATATATATCATTACTGATGTAATCTTTAATAAAATAGGGAGGAAACAATACTTGCTATATATTTTAATTGTTTTTGTCATACAGGGTCAAAGATATCTCAAGTTTGACTTTATATTTGACTGAATAAGCATTAATATTTGAGAATTTTTAGTATTGGTGTTAATTTCGGCGGCCATTTTGGGGGGCCATCACAGAAGTACACTGATGGCTGTGCTGTTTTTTCCTTTACATTATCTTAGAAGTATATTAGGCCCTAAATTAAGCCAAAAAGTTATAGTTTGGTTCAGAAAACTTATACTTTTAATCCTTTTTTTTTCAGTATTTAGCGGCCATTTTGGGCGCCATTTTGAAAATATACTGACTCTTGGGACTTTTTTCTTAATATCAATTTGAGTTTATGCTGGTTTAGTTCAGAAAAAGTATTCATATATGGTCATTTATAGTGATTACCTGGATTTGATGGCCATTTTGGACGTCATCTTGTAAAAAAACCCTTGGGGCCAGTTTATATTTTTGGGAACAACCTGATTATGTTTTGGGATCATCTCAGGAACCTAAAAAATTTGGTTTGGTTTAGTCCTGTGGTGGTGCAAAGGCGGTGCTTCCAGCTCCCCGAGTAAATTGTATCTGTTTCAAAATAAATTGCACTTTCTTTTAAAATCGACTGACTCATAAAATAATATATATACTGCGTACACTTATAAAAGTCATGTCTAACAATCTAAATGGAAAAATAAATCAGGGTAGAGCGGGAAGTGTTTGTCCTGGGGGCATGTACGCCCACCACGTGATTCTCATCATTACGACCATCGGGGAACGCACATATCCCCATTTTTGTTTGATTTTGGTAAAGGGGGGTCTTTTGGATCTGCGAACAGTCAAAATCAATGGTTTTTCTTGGCTTTTTGGTTGAAAATCAGAAGAAACAGAAATATGAGGAATGAGCACTTTTTGGGTCTTTTAGAGCCGAAATTATCAAAATCAAGGGTCTTTCGGAGCTCTATTTTGGTCAAATATAGGGGGTCTTTTGGAGCTGCGAAATCCAAAAAGGGGGGTCTTTCCGGGAGAGCATACCCGTATTGTCATTTGTGTTGAGTGCCCCCCCGGGATTTGGCCTAAGTGTCCTGAGCCCGGGGTGGTAGTCTTTGTCAAAGACAAGGGGGCTCTCAACTTTAGAAGTTGGGTATGTGCCTACCGGCGTCGGGAAGTAGGGGCCTATCGGTACAAAACGTTGTTTTTAAAAAAAGGGGGGTCATTGAGTACAAACAAAATGAAAAAGGGGGTCATTGGGTATAAGATTTTGAAACAAGGGGGTCATTGGGTATAAGATTTCAAAAAAGGGGTCATCGGGTAGAACATTTTGAAATTCTATTTCTAGTTCCAATTTTTCCAGATTTCCAATACAACTTTGCTGAAATAACAGAATTTGAAAGTTTCCGACTTATTGTGATGATATCATTCTGGGAAAAAATTGGGCCATTGGGTAGCCGCAACAAAAAAAGGGTGTCATTAGGTAACCGCAGATTTAAAAATGGGGGTCATCGGGTATGATTGTTAAAAAAGCTGGTCATCGGGTATAGTCAACTTTTAAAGAGGGGGCCTATTGACAGGCACATACCGTCACTTCTAAAGTTGAGTGCCCCCCACCCCACGGCGGGGTCCCGAGTACTGGATACGAGGAATAATTTTTGAAAGGTTATAATTATTTTAAAAAAGACACCGTCAAAAAGGGGCGGGGTCATGAATTGATATGTGTTAAGAGGGGGTCCCGTTGGGGGACATGCGATAAAAAGACGTAAATAGTACTTTCTGCACTTCCTCACATAATAGTGTGCTTATTGTAGATCACGGGAACACTTTTAACCAATCAACGAACACGAATCTATTAACCCTAACCGAACAGCAGAAAAAAACAGGAATGTGGCCATTTTCCAGACATAGTTAACTCCAAAACCGAGAAACCTTTGAGCACAAACATCAATAATAACAAGAACAAAAAATGTTTGTAGCAAAGCCTTTAATTTCATAAATAAACATGGAACAAACATGTTATTGATACTGAATATAAATAATGTAAGGTAACAACCTCGGTTTACTACATATTTGTTTTTATTTGAAATTTTTTTTTTGACGTAAAGCCTCATACCTAGGGAGCCAAGCCATTTGAAACGACATGGCGTGTTATAAAAGGTTGGCCTATATAGGTGTTTTCTATTGGTCGAAGGCAATAACATCTGGGTGGCCAACTACATCAATCATCTACAGCAGGGTCCCAGCATGGTGTCAAAGGTTATATGGGGTCAAACTTTAAAATTGGTCCAATCTCGTTTTAAAAAAGTTTGACCTACCTGTGACGTACGGTTCTTGAGTTATAAGCAAAAAGGTCAAAGGTCAAATTCTGACCTCAACAGGGGTCAACATCGTAAAAATGCTCCGATTTTAACCAAAAATATCTCAAATTGTTCCTCTTGCAAAACTATTTAAAGTTAAAGAAGATTGCACCATCTAGGATATCTTGTTACATAGGTTACGTAGCAAAATATGGCAGGGTAAAAAGAGTTCACCAGGTGATTGACCTCTCACCCCGTTACCTAGGTAACGAAACATTTAAGATGGCAAACATTTCTTTATTTTGAAATGGTTTTTAAAGGGGAACAATTTGAGACATGTTTGGTGTAAATCGGAGCATTTTTACGATGTCAAAATTTGACCTTTGACCTTTTTGCTGATAACTCAAGAGCCATACGTCACAGGTAGGTCAACCTATACTTTTTTGAATCCTTTGACCAGAGGGGTTTAAAACAAGATTTGAGCAATTTTGAAATTTTACCCCCAAGTAACCTTTAACCCCATGCTGGGACCCCCTGTAGAGGATTGATTTAGTTGGCCACCCAGAAGTTATTGCCTTTGACCCATAGAAAACACCTAAATAGGTCACCTTTTTATAACTCAACATGTCACTTGCTAGAAAAATATGGGATTTGGCTCCCCAAGTATCAAGTCCTATTGTTGTCATTAGCTATGCTAGCTTTTGTCGGAGACTTGAAGTATCTAATAAAAGATTTAATTCACAATTCAACAATAATTATGTTTCAAATAGTTAGTATAAATTGCCAACAGTTGCCAATTACCGAAGCACAACGTTAGCATTCGCTGGAACTATGAGAACATAAATTTAAACGTAAATTTAATATATTACTAGTAGGTAGACATGGAAGTAATAGGTCATTGATAGTATAACATTTAATAGATTCGGCTTTTAACGCAAAAGAATTAAGGACGCACCGTTAGATTGCTGCTAATATTTCACGAAATGCATGCGTACAAATACTTACCAAATTCAAAGCTGAAATACTAAATATGTGATGCGATCAAGCAAAATCAGTCGGAACTCGGAAATATTTAATTTTCAGTTTCTTTTTTCTTCAGGATAGGAAAAAGCATTTCCAAAGCTGGATTTTACAGAAAACCACATTGAAATTGAACAACCAGTTCCAAAGATATGAGCAATTAAAGATTTTCAAAACAAAAAGGAAACAAAAGGAAATAGTTCATTTGTTTGGCTATATCTCAAAATCAATATTTCCGAGTTCCGACTGATTTTGCTTGATCGCATCACATATGATGAGATATGGAACAAATACCCGCAGGCGCAAGAAAATTTGCAATTTAAAAGATAAAATAGTCAAATATGAGGTTATTTTTTAATTTTTCTTCACCAACTGTGACAAAGTTTTGGCATCACTTGACATCCCTGTTTTGTTTTGTTTTTCTTTCTTGTCTGTTCTTTTTTGTGTGTGTCTAAGGTGAAACAAATGGGTCTTTTATGTCCGAGGTGGAGCATAATTTTGTGCAGATAGCAAGACAATTGTTTTTCCAAAAACCTACCCACCCATCCCCTTGATATCTAATGGTGCGTCCCTTAAACTTTCAATAGCTGCTACATATTTATGACTCTGATAAAATACAAGTTTACAAATGCATACACCAATTAACACCTACGTACATTCCTACACACAATCTTATGACACACGAATAAGGCATCATACGGGCCCTGAGGGCAACCACCCTTGATATCACTGCTGTCTCGTTTGAGGCACCAGCTTCGTCACATTTGGATATAAACACAACTTCACGATAATTTGATTTCCTTATTTTCCTTATCTGACATCTTACTTAGATTCTTGTAGACCAGTATTTCATTGAAATCTGACAAAATAATGCCAATTCAAAAATATCTGGTCCAAATAGATGTTGAAAATGTTTGATTATTTCCAACTGTATGATTATTTGACTAAATAGATAAGTTTAACATCATGCATGTTATATACAACATTACATAATTTACATCAGGCTTTTCCAACCCTACACCCCCTATAGAAGACATGGCTTTAATCTTTGAGGAGTGTGAATATTTTATGGTTACCTGAATAGGAGTTTCCGTTTGAAATCTATACCCCCTGTGTGGGATATTAAGGGCATGTCTTCAGTAGGGGTGTTTGTATTTCAAATAGAATAGCCCATTCTAAAATATAAAAGAAACGAGTTAACTGCAATCATTAATTTTCCTTAAAGCAACAATTACTAATACACACCCAAGTATAACTTGTACATGCTTCGAACTGAAAATATACAAGGCTCAGGGAATTACTATGTAAGTTACATTACAATAATATTAAAATATTCAAAAACATTCAGCAAATTTACCAATAAAACTCGACATTAGCTAAGTATAATATTGTCATATATACATAAGAAACTCACTACATTTGTGGTCAATGTTGGTTGTTGGTATGTAACTATAATTGCTAAATGAATAATGAATCCAGAAATGTAAACAATACAAAATAAAGTTATTTCAAAAGAATTGTTCTAAAAATGTAAATAATATTCAAAAGTCTGTGAATAGATTACTTACACCGCACCCATATTAATTTTACCACACAGCGGAACCAATCAATCACATACCCACCAACACCATCCACACTATAAACACAAATATATTTACATAATTATGCAGAATTGTACATTTTACTTTCATTTTAATTTTCATATTTCGACTGCATTCTCGGTGCCAGAAATGGGTAAGTGCAATAGCTGTCCTGTGAAAATTTGACAATTTACACATAATATATTGTACTCATTAACACATGGGAGCTACATATGGCAGGTATTGCACTTACCCACTTCTGGCACTGAGTAGTCAATTTAAACATTGGTACAATTTAACAGCGAACATGGTGCCTGGGGTATATAATTGGTATATCTAAATGTGCACAAATATTTAAGTCACCATTACAACAGTGACTTTGTTTATACGAAATGTTAGTTGCTGATTTCTGTATAAACTGTAGGATAAATTATGAATCCTGAAATGGAAAAGATAATACCAAATATGGAAAATGTCCATTTATATGATCTTAAATCTTATTTTAGAAATGAATTGATTGGTTTTATCTATTGAACCCGCCTGACCTTCATTACAGAGGTCTTATGGGATTGCCAACTTGATTTCCAGCGCACCCAAGTCATTCCTGAACGATCATTGGTTCCTGCAGGACCAAGGTATTGGCCATTCAGGTTGGAAAGTTCACAGTTGCCATACCACCAGGCACCTTGTCTCAGTTGAGCACAGTTATTACCACTAGAGCTATCCTGGTCCCTATCATACGTAGAGAATACCCTGTTATTATGATAAGCCAATGAATCACCAGCATTGCCACTGTATGACACAATAGTTAGGACATAATTAGATGACGAGTCACCCACACTAAATGACGGATATTCAGCGTAAGCTTTGTCACCATCAAATGCTTCTAACTCTACACGTAAGATTGAGGGATTTCCTGCTGTCAGTAGATGGATGAGCCTGAGACCTGCCCAGTACTCACCACCCACATCACCAAAACCATTCTCGTAGTCAGTCCAGTTGCGATAGAAGTTTACCGATCCGTCAAATCGCCGCTGGAATACAGTCCACCCTCCATCACCATCCATATCGCAGTAAACATTAAATAACGAACCATCAGCAGGAGTGATTGTGTAGATGCCAGATGGATATAAATCTCCGTAAGGAACCAGATCAAAGCAATCTCGCAGAAGAATAGCTGCAGCAAAATGGAAAACAAGTTAAGAGATGGAGTAAGTCAATGGAGAAACTAGTGATGTTGAGCAGAGCATGACATTATGATTGTAGGAAACCCACATCTGCTTTAGTTAAGATTTGCTTGCAACATTAAGACATAGTTTCTAAACAAAGTTTAAAATATATCTATACACTATGATCTTTTCATTTTACCCAGCTGTAATTTCTTAAATTTAGTGGAAAATGCTGTTTTTCTGATATTTTTTTACCAGTTCACCATTTTTTAAATTATTTAAATAGCTATAACATGAGACGTACATTGCATGTAAACATCATATTTACTGAGAAGAGTCTATGCTGGAAGATTAATAGTTAATATTTGGGTGTAAATGCATTACTGTGATATAATTGTCCTTGTTTTTATCAAAACAAAATTCATGGTTAAAGTTTAGAAGTGTAAGATATCTCATTTAAAAAGTATAAAAATGTTTAATTAAATATCATTTTTTGAATCAACCAAAGCGTATTTACCTACAACCTCTTGAATATCAAAGGTCAGCATAAAATGCACGATTTTTACACTTTTAACAATTTTGCAATTTTTGGCCAAATAGATACACCTTTTCGTCATAGTTTTTATTATCTATTATTGATATAAGAGTCACTTCAATTTAAGGGTATTTAATCACATTTGTCCCAGTTGCCATGGCAACAACCATTTACACATATTTTTAAGCGAGTGCCATCAAAATCGACTGAAAACATGACGTAAAAGTATTTTATATAATAAGTAAATTTTCGTCATTTAAAGCCAAAACTGAAAACTACTGCAAAGTATTTACACACACAGTGATATCAAACATATCCTGTATAATACTGGTATTAAATTATGAAAATGTTGCATTCGTACAAATGCTAAATTTTCTGTGTCAGATTCGTAAGTTCGAAGAAATGTACATTTTTCGAACACTCACTTTCAACGCCCATCCGATCGATAAGTTTGTCACTGGAAGGCGCAAACTTATGTCCAAACTTTCCACTAGTATATCAACGTGTGTGGGGTAATCTAAATGATCATGATAGACCATGCAATGTTAGCATCTGGTATCGGGACACTTTGGTGGTGGGGTGTAAAAATATTGGGTATATCCCCATTCCACGACTTAACAAGAAACTTGAACTCACGCATCATGGTGTAGAGAGAATGCATCAACGGAATGCAGCATCTATTCATCTGTTGTGTCCGATTTGAGGGCTAACATATTGAAAAATGTTGCCAATCAGTATTCATGAAAGTGTACCTTCAACGTCCAGTTTTTGAAATTGGTTGACTTGTGTTTGGCAGGAGTGAAATGCATCTGACTGCGCGTTTTAATTACGTAACGCTTGAAGGATTTGACATCACTGAATGGCTGCTTAGTGCTGTTATGTGTCTCTCGTTCTCCTTCTCTACCTCCCCTTCCCCTCTTTATTTATTTTTCTGTCTCTCCCTCTCATTCAAATTTGTCCTTATCCTTTTATTTATTTATTTATTTATTTATTTATTTATTTATTTATTTATTTATTTATTTATTTATTTACTTATTTATCTATCTATCTTCATTTTTTTTTATTTCTTCCTCATTCTCTCTTCCTCCAGGCCCTCTTTCATTCTCCATATCCCCTCCTCTCCTCTTCCTCCCTCCTCCCCTACGACAATGTTTCTATACCAATCTTCTTCTTAAAATAAAATTAAATGGAAATTCGTGAAAAACGTTAATAGGCATATGAACCTGCAGCCTTAATACATTCTGATTAATATTTTTGACATTTACCAGTTCTCGAAATAAACTTTATAAATCTAATGATATGTGCATACTTTATGTATTATATGTAACTGGTGTGATGTGTCCTGAGTAATTTAATTTGATTATCTTTGTTTACAATTAAAATCTATGTCATTAGACATTTTAGGGATTCCCTTCTCAGCAAATTGAATGGATAGCTGGGACTTCACCTTTTCAGTGTGTTGCACAATTGGAAAGTCCCCTGAGATTGTAAAGTGAAAATGATGTCACGGAATTCCCCTGAGGAAGTGATGTAATGAGAAAGGTTAAATGTTATAATTAAGGTTTGGGAATTCCCAAGATCACATTTGGCTATTAATATTTGGGATCTCCCACTGCTTGGTATATAAGAAAATGTAAACACAACTATTCACAGTTGATAGTGTTGATATGGGCTAGCTAGCTAATATGCTTACAGTCCAATTCCTTCAAAGAAAGGAAATTACGAACCAGAATTAATTTAAGTAGTCAATGCACTACTACCTACCAGTGTTGTCGGAGAAGATCTAGAATACGTCAAAGAACGTACTTCTTCCAAGAAAGGAATATATATTCTTCTGTCGAATCGCTGAAGTCTGGTTCATGCATAGATTGTCCAAATATGATGATCTATGGTTTTTGATACAACACAGCTGTCAAACTAAGTGGGGACAACTGCATCGCAGTCCTGCTTCCTGAAGATATAGTGTGAAAGGTGGAAATAGCACCAAGTTTGGCGAAAGCAGCGCAAGGAGTTAAGTTTGGCGAAAGCAGCGCAAGGAGCTAAGTTTGGAGAAAGCAGCGCAAGGAGGCACATTCTCCGATAAAGCGTTCAAGTTTGGTCTCGGGAATTGCAAAATTCCAACCACGAAGAATTCATGAAAATCATTCAGAATCGTAAACTTTAATAGTTTCAGAGCACAAAACAATGCATGGGTGATTTTTCATTGGGGTAACGTATCTGTGGTAACGTATCTGTGAAGCCCTTTCACACTTTTGTCTTAATCGTGCAAGTGTAAAAACTTACCGACTTAACCCTAACACTGACCCATGCTTTTTGGTATCGGAAGTCAGAGAAGATCCGAATTTTTCAAGAAGAAGAAGAATTTTTGACTTGGCACCCCCGGGATTCGAACCTTTGACCCCTCGCATGCCAAGCGAACGACCGCGGACCGGTAGCTGCTCGGGTTATTGCTGCCCGGCCAGCAATTCCGTGAGCATATCACACTTCGGGTGATTGCGTCATCGCAGACCCTGGGATGCATGCATGTTATGAATTTTTCATCGTGGTATTTTGTGGTTTTTACTGGTGTTAGGGTAATGGACACTTTAATCTGGAAAAATATTAACCCTAACACTGACCCATGCTTTTGGTATCGGAAGTCAGAGAAGATCCGAATTTTTCAAGAAGAAGAAGAATTTTGACTTGGCACCCCCTGGATTCGAACCTTTGACCCCTCGCATGCCAAGCGAACGACCGCGGACCGGTAGCTGCTCGGGTTATTGCTGCCCGGCCAGCAATTCCGTGAGCATATCACACTTCGGGTGATTGCGTCATCGCAGACCCTGGGATGCATGCATGTTATGAATTTTTCATCGTGGTATTTTGTGGTTTTTACTGGTGTTAGGGGTAATGGACACTCTAATCTGGAAAAATACATCTTTTTAACCCTAACACTGACCCATGCTTTTTGGTAGCGTAAGTCAGAGAAGATCCGAATTTTTCAAGAAGAAGAAGAATTTTGACTTGGCACCCCCGGATTCGAACCTTTGACCCTCGCATGCCAAGCGAACGACCGCGGACCGGTAGCTGCTCGGGTTATTGCTGCCCGGCCAGCAATTCCGTGAGCATATCACACTTCGGGTGATTGCGTCATCGCAGACCCTGGGATACATGCATGTTATGAATTTTTCATCGTGGTATTTTGTGGTTTTTACTGGTGTTAGGGGTAATACACATACTCGATCAGTCATCACCCAATGTACTAAAGTCTGGTATGGTATTTGGCTTCATTTATCACAGCGTTTTTTCCGAGGGGAGTAGAATTTAGGTAACGTATCTGTGACGACATGAACATAACGTCAGGATTTTTTGCCATTAATAGACCTGATTTTTTTTAAATTAGTAGATAATTAAATCTGGTCAACCAGAAAACTCACTTTTTGGTCAGATGGAATCACCGACGTTTCGGCCAAAACCTTTGGCCTTCAGCTGGGTGGATGATTTAGGGTCATCCGAGGTCAATCGATGAGGAAGTTGCTTGATGACCCGATCCCAACCATGTGACAGATTGAGGGACGGGTTGAGGGACGGTTGTTCGGCTCGTACCCACACTGCTTCTTTGACCCCCCGTTCAAACCAACGGGGTTCACGGTCCAAAATGACAACGTCGTCAATGTCAAAACTGTGACCACTGCCCTCAAGGTGTTTGTAGACAGCTGAATTGTTGCCACTTGAACTGGCGCGTCTATGTTGGGACATGCGACTCTGCAGTGGTTGGCCGGTTTCACCAATGTAACGTTCTTGGCACACCTGATCTTCAGCGCACTGGACACCATACACAACACCACTTATACGGCCCTTGGGCTGCTTGTCATTTGGGTGTACTAGCGACTGCCGCAGGGTATTGGTTGGCTTGAAGTATGTAGTGATGCCGTGATCGCGGTAGATCCTCTTTAATTTCTCTGAAACATCCCCATGGTAGGGAATAGTTACAAAAGTCTTGGTACCAGAAGACGCGGCGGGTTCGCTGGTTGGTTTAGCGTCTTTCTCACCACGCTTTAGGGCCTTGTCAATTGCCCAGTCTTTGTAACCACACGTTTTCAAGGCGTGGCGCAAGTGTTGGTGCTCAGTGATCTTATCAGAGTCTGTTGTGATGATGGTATCAGCCCTGTGATAAAGAGTATTCACTACACCGAGTTTCTGGACCAATGGATGATTAGAGCTGAACTGCAAATATTGATCAGTATGTGTTGGTTTACGAAAATACTGAGAGAGTGCTTGATCGGGTCATCAAGCAACTTCCTCATCGATTGACCTCGGATGACCCTAAATCATCCACCCAGCTGAAGGCCAAAGGTTTTGGCCGAAACGTCGGTGATTCCATCTGACCAAAAAGTGAGTTTTTCTGGTTGACCAGATTTAATTATCTACTAATTGATCAAATCCCAGATGACTGAAAGTATACACAGTCTGATTTTTTTTACTTTGAAACCATTGTGTTATGTACCACATATGTACGAGGGGGTATCCAAAAGTTTTTGATATCACCCAGAAGGGAAGGAGCTATATCAATGAAATTTTGTCAGTGTAATTACTGGTCCTTATGTATATTATGGTCCAAAAATGGTCTCATAAGTATGTTTACTTTTTTTACAAGTGGTGCTAGATGGGCAGTAGGTGCATAACCTTTTTATGATAAGATCCTCCACTTTCTTGAGTTTCTTCACCAAGGCCGCATCATCCGAAAGTGATGGACGTCCACTTCTTGGCTCATCTGTGAGGGACATGTGGCCAGTTTGGAAATTCCTTTTTCAAAAAGCAACAGTGCCATATGATGGGCAATCATCACCGTAGATAGCTTTCATTTCATTATAGATTTTCTGAGCATTGTAGGCCTAACCGTCAAAGGCAGGAACTTAAATCATGCTGTGTGCGTCAATTTTCACCATTTTACAGGTTATGCGCCTACTGCCCATCTAGCGGCACCTGTAAAAAAAGTAAACATACTTATGAGACCATTTTTGGACCATAATGTACATAAGGACCAGTGATTACACTGACAAAATTGCATCGATATAGCTCCTTCCCTTCTAGGTGATGTCAAAAACTTTTGGATACCCCCTCGTAATATAACTATGGAGCCTGCATGATCCATCACATATGAGAACATTCACATAGCCAGTTATTTTGACAGATTGCTATCCATTAGAAATATGGTAACGTATCTGTGAACAATATTGGAGACATCATCTCAAAGACCTGTTGGAAAAATGTAAAACCTGCGTTGTGATGTTTTATACTTTATAATTAGGGCATGATACCTGCTAATGAAAAGTACCTATAATCCATTATTATGCGTGCATGTATAGCGAACAGGGACACATTATACGGAACGCACCTTGGCTGGCGACATGGAGGAAAACAATCCATATGCATAATCAGCTTTATTGTTTTATACTTTCTAGGCATGTTACAACTTCTAGCCCCACACATTTTAGAAAGAAACTCCTAAGTATTAGTTATATTAATAAAAGTCATTTCTTTCTGACGGAACAAGTCTGCATACGACTTGAAACTATGAGCGACACAGATTTGGCTTTTTGAACCCTTTGTGTGAGGATTTTATTCACAAGGATATTTATCAATGCATGTGTACAAAGGACTTCGCTGATTTTCGCATGGCAAGAGAATAAGGATATACATCAACCGTCCAGAACATTGAAATAACTCTTTATGATCATCAAGAAGAAGAATGCTGGCTAAGTACTAAATAGTTAAAGAGTGATTATATTTTATTATTGTGTATGTGCATTTGTTGTCATATATTGTACCAATTAAAACTTGCTTTCAATTAAAGACTTAGATTTTGTTAGCTTAATCAAACAGTGTATCTGTGTTGTGCATTCGTGTGAGTTCGGGTAAAAGGTGATTTTGGCCTTGAGTCAGTACGACTCGTAACACTGGGAAGAAAAGCCGTCTATCATTTGAAAATTTAATGTCTAAAATTTCACGTGTTTTGGGGAAAAATGTATATCTTCAAATCAAAAGGTAAAATTTTCAATTGATCATCTGCTTTTCATCCCAGCTACATACTCTTTAAGTACATATCATTAGATTCAGAAAGTTTACTTCGAGGACTGTTAAATATCAAGAGTTATCAATTTTAATAATTTGCCATAAAATGTTTATTATATCGCGAATTTCAAAAAATCAAAATTATTTGATATCAGAAGGACATTCCTCGTATTCAGAATGCAATTCGATATGTATGATGCACTCTCATGTTCCACAAAAAATACTGTGCAAACGTTGCTATCCGATCCCTTGAAGTCATAATGTACGATTTGAATTTTTGTATTCTTTTCCCAAAATACTGAAATAATATTAGCAATAACTGCCGGGATGGATCTGTGCAACAGTGCATTTTAAACAAAAATATCAGGGTAAAGTGAAAGAAGCTCCACTTGCTATTTTGGGTGTTTAACATGGAGTTCTATGAGGGACTCAAAGTCATAATTATGATTTTGTGTCAAAATTGCTCTGTTGACCTACAAACACAGCGAATTTGGCTGATTCCATTCAAGTGTAAATTGGCTTGTGTAAACGTTACAAAAATGCTAAATAATCAGGTTTTAAAAATTAACCAATTTCATAGTATAAAATCGTACATTTTTTAATACATTCTGATGCGTAATTTATCAGCAAGGGCAGTCAGTTTATATAAATATAGCGCCTAAAGTCAGATGGGTGATAAAGAATTGTACATAGACAGCTAAAGCCTTCTATCTTTATTAAACCACCTGGGAATGCATCAGGATGTATTCTCTCTACACTACGCTTGAATGGCATGTGACCCAGGGTATTAACAATATAATTTTTCATCTGCGTACCGCTTAAATTGTAACAAAAGCCGATTTTGTTTAAAAGTGACCCATTTTTACCGAATTTAGGATCTTTAAAATAAAATAAATGAATCAAGAGGGAGGATGTTTGTAACAGAGAAGCACTCAGAAAGAAAAAAATTCAGATTGCACACGAGTTAAATAATAGAACTGAAAAATTATATTTATAGTTCCTCTTACATGAAGAATGAAACAAACTACTTTAAATTTAGATTGACGCGTAGCTGAGAATCGAACAGGGGACCCTCTCGGGTGTGAAACGCGTATAGATCACTAAACCAAGATGCTATGAGCTTTGAGTAGCACGATATTTTCTGATGCTTAATGTCACATTCGATCGTGTAGATCACAATGTGGCCATTCCAAAGTTAATCCAAATGGGTGCTAGACCTTCTATTATCCCGTGGATCTGTAGTTTCCTATCTCAACGATCTCAGTGTGTCAAATATCAGAATGCTCTTTCCTCTTGGCTTAAGCTTTCTGGAGGTGTGCCTCAGGGCACTTTGACGGGTCCAGCTACTTTTGTTGGTCAAGCAAATGATGCTGCTCTAACCACGGAAGAAAATAAAATGGTGCTCAAATACGTTGATGATTTGACATTAGTTGAAAATACTTTTGTCAACAAGACATCTACCATTCAAGAAGACTTGGATGATGTTGACGAATGGGCTACCACCAACATAATGACATTTAAATCCTAAAAAATGTATGTATATGGATGTTTCTTTCGCTAAACATCCACCAAATGGTTGTCTGGGGAGGTTCTGCAGTCAACGAGTTGTGTCAAGATTCTTGGGGTTCAGATCATGAATGATCTTAAATGGGATGTGCACATATCAAATGTTGTTAAACGTGCCAGTGGGCGTTTATTCATGCTTACCACTCTCAAGCGCTTTGGTTTACTTAGGCCTCTTGTTAATGTTGAATATGCCGTTCCAACATGGCATCCAGGGCTCACTGAGCATCACCATTCAGCTCTCGAACGTATTCAAAAGAGAGCGTGCAAAAAATCATGCTGGGATATAATAACTATGTTTCTTACCAGGATGCTTTAGATCAATGCTAGTTACTTCAATTCGGGTCTCGACGTGATCAAATATGCCTACAGTTTGCAAAGACACTTTTGGAGACTCCTGAATTCCGCAGCTGGTTGCCAGGTTTGCGTGGAGAGAATGGAAGAGCATTGCGCAACGCCAACCTCCTCTCCATTCCCAGGGTGCGAACCCAGAGGTACGCCAACAGTCCAATCCCTTATATGGTTAAGCTGTGGAATCAGGAAGCTACAAAAGTTTGATTGAAATTGCTTCGTTTATAGCATCTCTTGGTGGCACTCAGCCTCAGTTTTGTTTTTCTTGCTTAATAGTGCATGTATGTAGTATTTGGTTATTTTTCTTTATTTAATGTGTTAGAGAGGGGGCGAGTGAGAGAGAGGGTGAGTTGGGCGTGTTTGGGGAGTGAGTGAGGTAGTGAGCTGTAGTGAGTGGGGTGAGTGAGTGAGTGAGTGAGTGAGTGAGTGAGTGAGTGGGTGTGTGAGTGAGTGAGTGAGTGAGTGAGTGAGTGAGTGAGTGAGTGAGTGAGTGTGAGTGAGTGAGTGAGTGGGTGAGTGAGTGAGTGAATGAGTGGGGGTGTGAGTGAGTGAGTGAGTGAGTGAGTGAGTGAGTGAGTGAGTGAGTGAGTAACAAACCAAAACAATTCTTTCAATCGGCTCACAACTTTTGAAGATATGCCCTTTTGAATAAAAGTACCCGTTTTTCACTCTGTCCACGGATAGTAAACAGAGTGGTTGGGATGGCTCATGCTGTGGATTGGCCTGCACGATCACCAGACCTCACACCACTTGATTTTTTTCCTTTGTGGCAAAATCCAAGATCTTCGCAAACTTATTACTGAATGCATTCGCAAGTATCCGGCGCACAAGGATGGTACGAAACGCAATTGATGCAATGAGGACCAGGGCTGAAACATGTATTCGCCAAGGAGGCAACCAGGTAGAGGGCAGAGCAGCACAGTAAACTCACTTCAGAAGAACTAAAGACAAACCGAACAGCCTTTTAGGGCTACCTTTTATCCTAAAAGAGAAATGACTTATGTTGTAAATAAAAGAAAGAAAGCTAGAAACAACAAAGTAAGAAAGTAAGAAACATAATAAAACAAAAAGGCACAAATAACCAAGAAAAAATAAGTAATTGCAAGTAAAGCAAAAGGAGTTCCATTCGGCATCCATTTTACCTACAAATTAATGACACTATTAACAAAATCTATTGCCCATAAACCTACCGGTAAAGCCCATTCCATAAATAAAGTTATTTTATAAAGTTATCATTGAGGAATGTTTTATATTCATGCATGGTATGTCTACTCTTTTCAATTTTTGAAGTACCGAAACCTTCTCCGTGGACAGAGTGAAAAACGGGTGCATTTCTTTAAAAGAGCATATCTTCAAAAGTTGTGAGCCGATTGATATAATTGTTTTGGTTTGTTAAAGCTAACGACTCAAGGTTTCTTTACATATCAAAATATATTTGATCAACTTTTCAGAAATAGGAGAAAAAGAGGGCGCAATGAGGGGCTTTTTTTTTTTTTTTTTTGGGGGGACACCCTGTAAAATTACCTAGGTGTTACATTTGGTCCTACCATGGCTTGCTTTGATCATATTAATGAAATGTCTTCCTGTATTTCTAAGCGATGTGGTGTTATTCAGAAATAGGAGAAAAAGAGGGCGCAATGAGGGGCTTTTTTGGGACACCCTGTATTACGCAATTAAAGCAGTTGTTTTTGATAACATGCATTTTTAATCTGAATTTTTACATGTTCTCGTACATTTGTTTACAATTTCATTTATTGTGTATTTGGCTCACGGTGTTCGAGTATTAGCACCAATAAACCAAAAATCTGACTGAGGTTGTAGTGACATGGTCTGCAGCATTATACAGATTGGCGGCTGGTTTACATGTCAAACTTTTAATTTATTACATGAACCATCTTGGAATAATAATGCTGGTAAGCGCACTTTCCAAATGAGAGCAGTTAAACTTTGGAATAATCTTCCTGTTAGTATTTGTAATAACTTTGATAACATGAGTATTTTCCAACTTAAGAATGCTGCATTTGTAAAACCTGCCTTGAAATAATATTTTTGTAAAATGTTGTTATCACTGTATATGGTGATGTCATGTAAATTAGTTTTTAATTTATATTATCATTGTACAAATCTGCATCTCACATTTTGCTGTATTGTATTAATTATGTTATGTTTTACTATGTTGTTTTAACTATGTTATGTACTTGCAGGGCCTCCTTGGAAATCAGTGCTTTGTCATTGAAGGGGCTACCCTGCCTAAAGAAAGTTTAAATAAATAAATAAATAAATATATAGTTAATTGTCATTTATCTACTCGTTATTTATCTTGGTTAATTTCAAATGCGTATAAATTGTGGTTTGTTGTACATGTGTCCGTTAGAATTTAATATTTTTTAAATATTTTTCAATCATCCAGACGGGGAGATGCAGCAGAATTTGACACTACTATATTAGGCCAGTCAAATTATGCAATCACCCACCACTAATTGCAAGCTTTTCTGAAATGAATGGTGAATAAATGTATTACGTTGCAATTACTGTTGGCTTATTAACCCTTATTTCTTTCTTAATTTGACAGAGCTATGTTTAGTCAGATTTTACCGAGCTCCGCACTTTAGATGCTAAGAAGTCACGTACAAAATTGAAGTTTAAACTTGAAGTTATTTTTATAACGAAATGGAAAGCCGATCAATTAAGAGCTCATTTAACTCAACATTGAGTCAAGCTCAAGATATTATTAGCTCTCTATAGCAAGGTCAGGACATCATTTTAATAACAATATGCTCTTTAAATAAGAATTGGACATGTGCTAATGAGCAGTTGTCATATCCTGATTTCTATTATCCTTGGTAATTATTTATCTTAAAGACCCATCTAGTTGACCAGGCAAACTTACAAGGCCAACCCAATTAAGAAGGCTGAAAATATAATCAAGTCAATGGTCACCTCTATACCACAAAAATTTACACAACTCCCAATTTCATGAGTTTTCCAGATATTTGGAGCGGCCTTTAAGTCCAGCATTGTTGTAACCGATCGACCCGACATTGCCCTTATGAACTCTCACCCTCCTGACCTTAGTCAAGTGTTCTGAATAGAGATGACATAAGTAATAGTGTAACATCATATTAATTGAATCTAGGAGAGCGGCAGACGTAAAGCCTACTTGTGGAATTCATCATCCCGTGGTATACGTCTTGTATTTTGGCAGTCAAGACATTATCCTATCATTATTTTGAGCTCGTATACCATACTTACTGTCCTCGTCCAGGTTTTGCTATTCGGCTGTCTGCAGGTTTTACCGGTAGTGTGTATGATTGAATGGGGATTTTTGTAATTATTATTTTTTAGTTTTTTATTGGTGGCGGGGTATGTATCACCTTACCTGTGGTCGGAATCATGCTTTTTCGTCATCGCTCATACATCCGCATTCGTTATTCTATCACAAATAACACTCAAGTAAACACATCTCGCGTTAACATATCATTTTAAGCTCTACTTTTCAATACAATGTAATTTTGAATATAATAGCTTACATGTTGTAAAATTAACATGTGGTATTCCAAAAGCATAGGGTTCAGGCTCTCCTTGTCCTTCTGTTTTTATGACTACACGAGTTTCAACATCATACATCGTTCCTTGTTTCAATCCTGTAATCGTGTAATTTGTACTAGCTTCAACAGGAACGTAAACAGTTTGTGAAGACCCGCCATCTTGTGGAGTTAATGTGACGGCATAGTGTGTGATGTTTCTTGGAGGGTTACTTTCTAATGCCGGTGGGGGCTCGTCCCAACTTAGTGTAACGGACGGTACGGACCATGGTCCTACATTGGCAACAGATGGTGATGATATATCTGAAACGAATTGTTTTCCAAAGAGTTTTAGAAATAGCAGCATGAAGGGGGTTGTGTGTGATGTGACCATAGACCGAAACAAAACAAGATGTAGGCCGTTATTTCCCATTCTCGTAAACATATTTGCGTGAATCAAAGTTGATTGTCGCAAAATTTTGCAGTTTACACAGAGGTAGGCCTAAATATGGATATTTTAAACTATTTTGCAAGTCTCAAAAGACATTGATTATATGCAATTAAATGGTTAAACTGTAAAGTAAAACAATTAAAACACAAAAATCCCTCCCTGTTAAATCACCAAAATGGACCATACGATTTTTCTTACACCAACGCTACGAAATATGCTTTGATATTATCAGTTTATAAATTAGGTACAAAGGCTATGACCATTTCCTACGTTCTTATTTAGGTTTGGATACCTGAAGTAGTTAGGTGTTCAGGAGAATTGCAACATGGAATTAAATTAGGATTAGCCTCTGATATAAAGAATGTTATGCAAAGAACAAAGGAGATGTTTAGATATTCCATTGGGTATATATCATTTCGTCGGTCGCAAAACATAGTAGCGTAGAATGATTTCAACATTTTTCATTTTACATAGTGGCGTATAGGTTTAGAGCTAGTTATTATCCAATAATAGTTATTTCTGATTAACTATACTAAAGATTAACTAACTGTTTATTAGTTTGAACCTTAAATTTCAATTAGAAATGGAATCGGGCCACTGAGAGATAACCGCGTAGGAGTATCGACTCCGTTACTAGTAGCATATCCTCTAAAAACGTTTTGATCGGAAACGTATTTTGTCCTTCACGTACGCCACTATGTGTTGCGACCGACGATTTTAAAAAACTACTTATTAGCTTACCGACATCGCAAATTTGAGTTTCATCGCTTTTATCTCTACACTGATTTCTTCCATCGCAAACATTATCCGTGTCAGTACATAATCCATTTGAACAAAGAAATTGGAATGGGCATGTAGCACAGAAAGCTTCGTCTTCGTCACTACCATCAGCACAGTCATCAAACCCATCACATGCCCATACTTTGGAAACACATGTTCCGTCGGGACAGAAGAATTCATCTGGTGCACATGTTGTAACTACAGTAGTACTTTGTGCTGTTGTTTGAGCAAATACTAAAACATAAAAAGGAACATGCAAATTCTTTAATACAGGTATAAACGTTATAGAACTTAATATAAGTCTATTTAAGATGAATTTTAGTACGTTCTTAAATAAATTGTGACTTTTGATATTTGTACGTCTATAGCTTACACGTTTCGAAAACCTGCAGAGGTATTCCAAGATCATAGAGATCAGGTTCTTCCTGTCCTTCAGTTTCTATGACTACACGAGTTTCAATGTCATACATCGTTCCTGGTGCCAATCCTGTAATTGTGTAATTTGTACCAGCTTCAGCAGGAACGTAAACAGTTTGCGAAAGCCCGCCATCTTGTGAAGTGAATGTGACAGCATAGTGTGTGATATTTCTTGGAGGGTTGCTTTCCAATGCCGGTGTAGGCATGTCCCAAATTAGTAAAACGGACCCTTCTCCTACATTGGCTATAGATGGCGATGGTAAATCTGAAACGAACATTTTTAATGAGTTTAACACTTAACTGCATTAGGGTGAACTCATGAGACGAACATTACTGTGTGCATGTAAAAAAATCTATTTATTTACACTAGATTTTAGTGACTGTGAGGGTAAGTTTCTAAAAGACCTTTTGTTGTGAAAGTAACCTTTTGTTAAAAATTACATTATTTATTCTAGTAGCAATTAAATTTTCGTGTGAGTGCAAGTAGTCCATTTCTACTGAAATTGAAAATTTTGAAGGCGTATACAATTGTAGGTAAATGAAAATACTTAAAACTATTTTACCAGTCTTAAAAACAATCAGTTAATAGCATGAATACTTTTTTGCTCAATGACTTAACACCAAAATTATATGCAATGTTCCCGCTAACACGACGAAATGTGCTCATTAAATATGCTTTTAATTATAATTACAGGGTTAGTCAAAAAAGTGCAATAGAGAAAAGAATCCATTTTTATTTAAGAACCGATTTGAACCTTATAGATTTTAAAACATTTTATAAATGATATATCAATTAGTGACCTTGTGTGAAAAAACCAAGGAAATAGCATTTACCGTTTTGTTTTTATGACACATTTTATAGCAATACCCAATTTTAATGTTTGTCCAAGAAACATCTAAAATTTGAAAGTCAGCCCACTCTGTGTAAGGTAGATTTTGAACAACTGCTATTTTCTTAACCTCATTGGCATTGAAATAAAATGGAGCACCCAAATTATTATTGTCCTTGGACTTGTTTAAGGAAAAGAAACATTATTTGTTGTTATTTTCATTTTACCTTTAATTTCAAGATGTTTATTCTCTATCAAAAACATACACATTTGTAGGCGATTTTTTTCAAATGTCGAAATGAAATGCGCGCAAATTGGAGTGGAGTGAATTATAGAATATCCAGTAAGTTGGACATACTGGGATTAAAAAACCTGGAGTTGGAGTCGAGTGAAATAGAGTAGTGTTAAAAAGTTTGTTTGAAAAGAAAAAAGATATTAAAATAACGCAAAAATCAACCTTATTTAAGTTAAAGTCAGTTTCAGAGCTGGTGCCGTTATCGTGCATTGTGTTCTCTCATTCAAATACATGGTACATCGTGGACAAATAATGAAATTGGGTATCGTAGCAAAAGAACTCATAAAAATTAAACGGTAGATGTGATTGACTTCAGTTTTTCACAACATGTGATTATTGAGTGTGGCATTTATAGAAACTTTCAATAATTGGAAAGTTCAAAGTGGTTCTTACATAAATATCGATTCTTTGCTCTATTGCACTTTTTTGACTCACCCTGTATCTAGTTTTAGATTAGGTATGTAGATCTGGAAGCCACGAGCAGTTCGCCGTTGAGTACAATATAGTAGAATCAACCAATTAGCATTGGTTGTGGATGTTTTACCTATTAATTATTCAATTAAAAGTAATCCATGAAATGGCTTATTTGTCTATGTTGTACTCACCCGTCGGGTAACACGTAATTAGAATGGAATCAAAATTCAATTCAATTTGGACTTATCTGTGTTTTACAAGCATGTTTTGCAAAGCAAATGTTTCAATATGCCACGGAGTATATCAATTCGTTTATATATTTCATTTTCTAAGACTCATCAGTCAAAATTGGCTAATTAATTAGTAATTAATTAAATACATGTAGCGTGTCGTTACAAAGTGAAATGTTGTGCTTTGCATAGTAGCGCATCGACTATTTTTTATACACATGTTATAATTAAGAAATATCTGCAAAAATGAAAAACATTGCATGTCATATAGGCGTACGCGTCGCTACATTGCATTGTGACGTATCGGACCTATACGCCACTATGGAATGAAGCCGACGAAAAGTAACGCCATAGGGACACCTATGTTTCAGATGGATATTTTATTTTTGAAAAGACCATACATATGCAATACATCAAAAAATATTTCGTATAGCCCCCTCACGAAAACTAGTGCATTGCATACGTACTTGCTCAATTAGCATTTTGTGCAAATGTTATTACACAATTTGTTGCCGTTCTTTTTTATGGACATTTTCATTTTACATATAAAGTCTATGGAGATTAATATTAGACAAGGCTGGAAAGGGCGCCATAGCCTCATTCTAGGCCGTTTTAGGCACTTAAATATTCTTTAAAAAAGAACGGCAACAAATTGTGTAATAACATTTGCACAAAATGCTACTTGAGCAATTACAAATATAATTAAATACTTTTGGAGAGGGGGCTATTGCTAAAACAAAAAATGTCCTATACCTTAGTGGTTATGAAACAAAGGTGGGGATTATACGGCGATCGAGGTGGCGTAAGGTTAGAGTATTGCGTTTTGCGTGTTTTCCAGAGTGACGTATATTTTTGTACATATTATTTTCAGTTTGACAGCAATATTATGTATTTATTTATTTCGAAAAATATATAGAAATAAAATTTATTGGTTTGTCATTTTTTCGACACCACAGAATGTATATACATGTATAAACATTTCCGTTAAGTTGAAATCATGACAAATTATCCGTCTGATGATCGGTATACCCAATGATCGTAAGTGAGGGTATTCCGTGAAACTATTAGTAACGGTTGCCTTGCCAGAGGTCTATACTTTGAATTTGTTTCTATAGCTCACCTGTAATGGGTTTGAGCACTCTAAATTCCAAAGTTAGTCACTTGTAAAGTAAACTAGTTAGAAATGAATTCTATTTAGTTTACTACAGGAATTTCACATCATTTACAAAATATAACGAATGTCTGATTTACACAACTCGATTTTAAATTGGCATTTCTTCAAACCCGATTTTCTCGAAACGTTGTTTATTCACGGTGCCCCACTATACGCCACTATGGAATACAGCCGACAAATTTAAACCCTTCTTAATAATTTACCTATATCGCACATTTGAGTCTCATCGCTGTCATCTCTACACTGATTTATTCCATCGCAAACATTTTGTGTGTCTATACATTGGCTATTTGAACAATAGAATTGGAAGGGGCAGGTAGCACAGAAAGCTTCGTCTTCATCACTGCCATCAGCACAATCTTCAAACCCATCACATGCCCAGTCTTTGAAGACACATGGTCCATCAACGCAGAAGAATTTATCTGGTGGGCATGTTGGAGCTGAAGACAGCAACAAAAAACAAAAACATAAATCGGTTTGCATTTTCTATGTCATTGCGTACCTAATCAGGACACACTAATAAACCGTGAAATAACCCTGTTTCATCTACACAGAGGTGATTGACTTGGAAGCTCATTTTTAGGATTGTTGCACATAACCAGTCGTGGATCTTTACGTCTCTCATCTAGTTCAGAAAGTCGCAATAACTCAAAAATTGCTTTTAAACGTGAATGATGTATACATGTATGGTATGCCTAATACAAGTACAGCCTGTCTCAAAAAAAATTGTGCAAGTAAAAAGCGCCCTCTTTGGCAATTAGAAAATACCGTTGTGACATGATGCTTACATCAACGTCACGGGCGCAGTCTTAGCTCTCAAATGCCGTTTGTTCTGTTCAATTTGCTCGTTCCAATTTCGAGATATGTTTATTTACCTACGAAGGGGTAAAATCACAATTGTGCCACATTTACTAGGGAAGATAGCTATACATGTAAATCAATGATAGCTGATGTTGATGCGCATGCATTTGACGCATCAACATTAGCGCGCGTGCATTATTTTGTCTAATAATATCTCTCCCAACAAGTAATACGTGTTCATTAACCTATGTAACATGTATAAGTGCGCATTATTTGTTTGTCTTTTAACACGTCTTAAGTGACTAAGAGAACAGTAACTCGAGATTAAAACAAGCAAATTGAACAGAACAAACGGCATTTGAGAGCTAAAACTACGTCCTTGACGTTGATATAAGCATTATGTCACAACGGTATTTTCTAATTGCCAGAGAGGGCGCTTTTCACTTGCACAAACAGGCTGTAGTATCTAGTGGTATATGGGGAGAGATTTGCGTGTTTAGGTTATCTTGTTTGTTAGCTTTGTTTTGTTTTTCAGTTTACATGTAGTCGGATTCATGCCATGTCTTTCATAGCTAATGTCTCCGCAGTCGTTATTTCCATTACAAATAACAATAATACACGTAATACATTTAGCATTAACGTCAGTGTTTTTAAGCTTACAGTTCAATATGTTTTGTTTAAAATTTGATTTTGAATACATATATCTATAGGGCCTATAGTTATAGCTTACACGTTATAAAAACTTGTGGAGGTATTCCAAGATCATAAGGCTCAGGCTCTCCTTGTCCTTCAGTTTCTATGACTGCGTGAGTTTCAATGTTATACATCGTGCTTGGTTTCAATCCTGTAATCGTGTAATTTGTACCAGCTTCAGCAGGAATGTAAACAGTTTGTGAAGACCCGCCATCTTGTGGAGTTAATGTGACCTCATAGTGTGTGATGTTTCTTGGAGGGCTGCTTTCTAGCGCCGGTGGAGGCTCGTCCCAACTTAGTGTGACCGATATTCCTTCTACAATGGCAATAGATGGTGATGGTAGATCTGAAACGAACATTATAAAAGCGTTTTACACTTAGCTGCGTAGAAGGAGGCATCTGTTTCTGCTCTGCTTCAAGCGGAAATTTTAAAATTATAAAGCACAAATAGTAAACTAGTCAACATAGCAAACTCTTTTGGATGTTTGTAAACAGTGGCGTAGCGACCGGGCGCAGAGGGGGCAAGTGCCCTGGGCGCCACCTAGAGAAGGGGCGCGCCGAATTAACCAATTCAGCATCGATTCTGCGCCCCTCTACGCGATGACTTCGTGTGCATTTCAGCACAAATACTAATTTAAAAGATCCATTTAAGACCGACATTCACTGAACTTCTTTATAACCAAAATAACTTTGCAATTTTTGCGCGCACAGCGAGTAATTGTTTCAAGAATTGGGGGAAGGCGTCATTATGTATTTTTGACCCCGGGTGCCACAACCCCTAGCTTCACCAGTGTTTGTAAAGACGAAAGGGTCATTTTGGAATCAGGTTTATGCGGATCTGTGTCTGTCTGTCCGAGAGCTATTGACTTTTTACTTGTTAATTAGGTTGAAATAGTCATTTCCTTTATATCATTTCATTTGATATTTAGGATAAAATTCGGTGAAACTCAATTTCACCTATACTTTTGTACATAACCAGAATTTCCCAAATTTGCGTGGGCGTGCTCACATTATGACGTCATAGCGACATTATGTGGGGAAAATGTTTGTACTTATTTTGATATCACAGGATAGAGGAGAAATGTTTAATATGGGATGAGGTAAACAATGATATTTTTTTTAATTTGTTATCACATCATTGACCTGCTCCAAAATTCACGAAACAAGCTGACAACATTTCCTTCTCTGGACACTGAAAACAAAGCAATGGGATTTTATTGCAACTTTCAAATATTGGTTTACGTTCATTTAAATGTACATGTAATGATAATGATAAAATTGATAAATTTTTAAAACAATAATGTACGATTTAATAAAGAATATATTAGTTGATCACATTATATTCTCCTTTATATTTTGAGCCCATAAATGAGGTATAACAAAGAAAATTGCTATTTACTTCCAGCGCCTATAATACCTGTATTAGCTCGCGGATTGTTATGGAGGTTCACACAGCTGGGTCGAAAAATAAGACGTAAGAGGAATAGCACTACACACACATTTTATACGTCACTGATGCAATACACATCAATCGATCGATTCTCTCGTTATAAAACCGGAAATCTCTGATGTTAAACTTACATCACTTCAGGCTTAATCGTTTACTATTGTATTTTAGTACACCATTGGGCATTTCAACCATGCAAAAAGGTAGAAATGTATATGTATTTACCTAGTTAAGGTTTTGTGATCCATACATGTATCTTTAACCCTGAGCCAAATTTTGTAACATGGACTACGAAGGGGTTGAGGTGTAGTTTCTTACAAATTTCCAAAATGGTTGCTACTACCAACCGGACGAAGCATACTTTTTTCTCTTTTTTTCTCTTAAGATCGGACACGAAGGATCCAAATGAAACCATCTACAATCTGACCAACACCATCCATGGTACGAACCATCCACCCGTTATCATTGTTATGTACTCTGAATGTCGTAAGCAGTTAAATGTTAAGGAGAATCGCAACATGGAATTTATTTATATATTATCTGTGATCTATATGAATTTCATGCAAAGAGCAAAGCAACAATTTAAATATGTCATTGGGCTTATCATTTCAAACATAGCTTACCGACGCAAATTTGAGTTTCATCGCTGTTATCTCTACACTGGTTTATTCCATCGCAAACATTTTGAATGTCTATACATCGACCATTTGAACAGTAGAATTCGAATGGACAGGTGGCACAGAATGCTTCGTCTTCATCACTGCCATCAGCACAGTCTTCAAACCCATCACACGCCCATATTTGAGACACACATGTTCCATCAGCGCAGGAGAATTCATTTGGTGCACACGTTGCAGCTCCAAACTCCGTACTTTCTGCTGTTGTTGGAGTAAACGCTGAAACATAACACGATAAAATTATTCTTTTAAGATGTTTGAATGCTATAGTAATTAAAAAAGTCGTTTAAAGTAAAATTACTTTCAATTTGTTCTGAATGAAATAATTCTTACTTTGAATATTATAGTTCTAGCTTACACGTTTCAAAAACCTGTGAAGGTATTCCAAGATCATAGGGCTCAGGCTCTTCTTGTCCTTCAGTCTCGATGACTACACGCGTGTCAATATTATACATCGTTTCTGGTTCCAATCCTGTAATCGTGTAATTTGTACCAGCTTCAGCAGGAACGTAAAGAGTTTGTGAAGACCCGCCATCTTGTGGAGTGAATGTGACAGCATAATACGTAATGTTTCTTGAAGGATTGCTTTCTAGTGCCGGCGGAGGCTCGTCCCAACTTAATGTAACAAACATTCCTCCTACATTGGTTATATATGGCGATGGTAAATCTGAAACGAACAATTGTTTCTTATGAGTTTTAGACTTAGGCGATAGTTTTAAATTCCATCTTATTAGTGAACTAATGAATGACATACCTATTTGTTATGAAGAAATTATGTGACATTTTATAAATATTTTAATTTTGTGGCCGTTTTTAAGAATGAAGTTTACATCAGAGTTAACATGCAAGTCTATGTAGAGAGTTGTCAATGAAAGAATTATTACCTCAATTTTCACTCAGTCTTGGGTTTTTAGTAAAACAATTAGGGGTTCATTCATAGGATTGAGGGCATGATCGCTGTTTATGCCCGAGGCGTGAGCCGAGGGCATAAACAGCGATCATGCCCTCAATCCTATGAATGAACCCCGTTCATACATACCCAACATTCTTAGCAATTCAATATAGATGAAAATAATAAGGGTTTACAAGTTTAAATAACATTTCCATACCGTTTTCCTTCATAAATTGGAAGAAAATGAGTAGGCCTACTTGCAGGAGCAGCTCGGCTCATGAGGTCAACGGCTGGGAGTCAACGCGTGATACGCGTCATCTTTTGCGCCCGCGTGAGATGGGCGCGGTGACATGCACGTATACGCAACACTAGCAAATCGTGGATCGTGTTAATTGGGTTCCAACGCTGCGTGACGCAGCTTGTTTATGCCCTGCGTACTGGTCATAAACGGTATTTATGACCAGCAAAAAAGAGCGCAAATCCAATCAGAAACGTCGTAATATCGTGAGTATGTATGAATGAGAGTTCGTTTTCTTTTTCAAATATACACAATATATGTTTCACAAAAGTATGGGTATGCCCTTCAACAGTTCACAAATAAGACATTGTCCTCCAAACAACTGTCCTATACCTCGTTGCTTAAGAAACGTCGTACACAATATTAACAAGGTGTTCCAAATTTGTTAGGATTAATATTAAAGTACGATGCGTCAAATCCCACATACTTATCCTTAAATCATGTTACAAAGTTGGTTAGATGTGACAAATAGATCTTTTATGAATCTTTGTTCTGATTTTACTATCACTCTTTTTATCATAATAGTGTCTTGTTAAATTAACTAAATGTTAAGAAAATGTATTTTATTCTAATAACAGTTTTGTTTCTGTACTCCTTAGCTCTGATGTAAGACCTTAGTTGTTGAAATTGGTTGAGAATTAAAGAAACGGTAATCCAAAACCTAATGAAGATACGAAATAAAAAGTTGCACTTTCGTGTTCTAATCAATGAAAGTACGATGCTTGTTTTTCGTGCTAATCGATGAAAGCACAGCGCTAGTTCTCTTGTTCGCGAACGCTCTACAAATAAATAGGGCATGCAATGTGGCAAACTGGAACTTTTAAATTGGCATCTTCCTTGGGTTTTTGAATCGCCGTGTCAGATTTCTTTAACAATGTCAACGAATGAGGTCTTAAATTCGAGCTAAAAGATGCAGCTATTGGCTGTTGGTTCCAATTATGACATATCTGCCTTTGTTTAGGATATACAGGGGGTGAACGTAACTGGTACCTTAATTTTTTGGCTTACTGTATATCATTAGGGTTAATCGTCGGGTGAGTGCAGACAGTTTGTCTGTGTAATTTTTGCAGAAGTATCTTTTGGTTGAGTATAAAATGAAGGCGCTAACTTCAAAGGCTGCTTTGTGCAAAATTAATTTGAAGATACTCCTAAGAGTAGCAATAACCTTGCCAATAACATTGGACCACTAGAATAGTTATAACAATTTTTTGGTTATCTTTAAAAAAATAATTGCAAAACTCTTTAACCTCCCACGTGCGAAGAAGAAAATAATAATTTTTTTTTTGTTCCAAAAGGAGCTAAATCCAGTGGCACCCATTTTTAAACTTTGCATTAGAGAATTTTTAGGGGACAAAATGATGTTGAAAATTGTTAGAAAATAAACTAGAGTTACAAAAATATCCATTCCAATCGATGTCATTTAAACTTAAAATGTTAAAATAAACCTGTAAATGCGACACAAGACAGATATTGAATTTAGCGCCTTTTGGAAACAAAATTTCAAATATAGATAGACACGGATATTTTAGAAGCCTTAAATGCAATTAATTTTGTTTTGTTAAGTAATTTAAAAAAGCCATATTATTTTAACACAAAAACGCTTTCTTGCAAAATTAGGAAAATGGTTCGAAATACTTTCTTGCACTAACACGACGAAATGTGCTTTTAAATTATTTTCTGTTCGATTTGGTACGCAGGACCTCCGGATAGGACCCAACCCAGCCCTTATGTACTCCGATATTTTCATTCAAGGAGGAAAGCAAATTTTAAAAATACCATAGATTTAACATTTCAAATCCTACGTATAGCTTACCGACGTCGCAAATTTGAGTTTCATCGCTATTATCTCTACACTGATTTATTCCATCGCAAACATTTTCTGTGTCTATACATCGGCCATTTGAACAATAGAATTGAAATGGACAGGTAGCACAGAATGCTTCGTATTCATCACTGCCATCAGCACAGTCTTCAAACCCATCACATGCCCATACTTTGGACACACATGTTCCATCGGGGCAGAAAAATTCATCTTGAGTACACGTTGGGGCTGAAAATATTAATAAAATGAAGTCATCGCTACAATTATTCACAGCTCGAGTATACACTCTACTGTCTCAATATAAAATTACAGGATGAATTAATTTTGTTATAAATTCTTAAGTACATACTGAAATCACACTATATTAAAAATGAACATGTACACAGTCTACAAATGTACACAATGAGTATGAACACAATCTGTTTTCTGTATATCAGTGCAAACTGCGTTTGATTCGGTTCAATGGCTAGACAGCAAAGAATGATATAACGCATGTCACAATGCAGTTCATTCAGAGTGTGCCCATTAACCCTAACCCTACCCGAGGTTTTTTGGCTATCGGAAGGGAAAGAAGGAACGAAAAAGGAGAGAAGATGAAGAAGAAAGTCACTTGGCACCCCTGGATTCGAACCTCGGACCCCTCGCATGCCACGCAGAAGATCCCCAGCATGTAGCTACACAGGTGACGTTGGCCCGGCCAACGATTCCCTGGGTATATATGACTTGGTCTGATTGCGTCATCAAGTCCCGTGGAATCCGTGCACGCAGAGCGGTTTTAATAGTGAGCTTTAGTGAGTCCTAGTTCTGTTAGGGTTAAAGAAGGCATATAGGGAAAATATGCATGGTCACTAACCCTAACCCTACCCGAGGTTTTTTGGCTATCGGAAGGGAAAGAAGGAACGAAAAAGGAGAGAAGATGAAGAAGAAAGTCACTTGGCACCCCCGGAATTCGAACCTCGGACCCCTCGCATGCCACGCAGAAGATCCCCAGCATGTAGCTACACAGGTGACGTTGGCCCGGCCAACGATTCCCTGGGTATATATGACTTGGTCTGATTGCGTCATCAAGTCCCGTGGAATCCGTGCACGCAGAGCGGTTTTAATAGTGAGCTTTAGTGAGTCCTAGTTCTGTTAGGGTTAACAATTTTTATATGCGCCCATTCTTAATTGAGTTTGTTGATGTCAATATTCGTTTCTCATCAATATCTAGATATTTTTCATTTACTTTGTAGGTGCAAATACGTTTACTAATTAATAATTGTTATTATAACAGTAATTTAATAGTGCATCATACAGACTGCAACGTATAATTTGTAAAGAAATAGTTTGCCAGCGCACTGAATGGTCTATTGTTCTATTGTGTCCGATTTGAGCGCTGACATATTGGAAAATGTTGCCAATCAATATTCATGAGAGTGTCCATTCGTGCTTGGCAGGTGTAAAATACATCTGACTGGGCGTTTTAAATACGAAACGCATACAGGCATTGACATCATCGAATGGCTGCCTATAGTGCTGTTAGTGTTAGGTCTATGGGGGGGCTGTGTTTAGTTTCTATAATAATTATTATAAGGCCTACATTTATTTGTCATTCCTTTCTTTTCCTTTCTCTGTACTTATTCTTTCCTTGCTAAAGTATCACCCCTCTTCTTATCTCCCTTCATACTTTTTGTCCCCTCTCATTCCTATCATTTTCCTCTCTATTCATTTACTTCTATTTAGTTATTTCTCTTCATTTCTTCCTCTTTCTCTCTTCCTCCAGCCCCCTCTCATTCTTCATGTCCCCTCCTCCACCTCTTCCTCACTCATCCCCTCCCAAGACCTCTCACAAAAGAGCTGCCTCCTTCAGTACGCCACTTGTTATGACATTCTACATGTATTACCATTATACAGTACTATAGACATGCAGACATGGCAGCCTTGATGTGTAATCATTCAGCAAGCGCATTCAATTTATTTAAATGAAGCACCTACAGTCAGTGGGGTGACAACGAACTGTACATCAGCGGCTAATGTGTGCCTTTTGTGCTTACGGCTACTCAATCACACCCTTGGGTTTTATGGTAACAAAGGGTACTTTTCGTTCCAGTAAGCGCTTTCACGCGACTTTCGTTTGATCACTTATTGACAGTAGCCTGCTAGGTAAAGCGTTAATACACTGTCGGGTCAGCTTACTGATTTAATGGCGGAAGCCCTTTGTCCCAAAACAAAAGGTACCTTTCGATGAATAGCTTGTCAGATTTCAAACGGCACAAGTGAACAATGCGTTACATAATCTATTGCCTCTCCATCTTTAATAGCTCCATGCTCTATGCAACCAGACATGACATTTCTCCTGTTTGTCACTTAATGGAGGAGGGTTTAGTAAGCTCAACACTGAGAAAATGCTTGACAGTATGATAAGTAAGAATATGAATGGTAGAACTATGATTACACACAAGCCCACACCCACACAAGAATTGGATATCAAACAAGTCAGATCAGAATGAGCACTTATGAAGAATATCCTGGTCAAACTTGGAATGAACGAGCGTTGCGTAAACATCCAAACATCCATTTCAAACATGTAACCACGGAAAAAAATCGAACACAATTTACATTGACGTGTAGGAAACAAGCTGTTGCCAGGCGGCGGATGATATGATAGAGAGAGACGGCAAAACTGCTCAGCTGTATGGGCGCACACCACCAATTCAACGTCCCATTGAAACACACGTGAAAACACGCCTTTTCTTTATTTTAGACATTTTCGGCAACAAACTGACTATAAAAATACTACCAATCGATTGCAAATCGATAAAAATGTAATATATGTTTGAATGTACGGGTAGTCTTGTGATTAATTTTCGAGATATGGGCGTGAAACAGTACCATGACCAAAATTGTGTTTTGCAACTTTTGGGCGATCCAAGTTCATGTATAGGTCTCAATCTTTTATTTAAGCTATAACATGCTTCTCTTTTTTGATTACAAATCCACAGAGAGACCCGAACTACCTCAAAAATGATTCTGTTTTTACCAGAACTCATTAGGGTTACACAAATGGCGCATTGATTTGGTGGTGTGCGCCCGTATGGCACTTTCCACACAATCGGAACTCGGAAGTAAATCGCTAGTGAATTTCGCAGCTGTCATGATCACTGGTACGCGCCATTTAATTTGCACACTGCGTGATCGGAGTCTAACCAACACGGCGAATTTGAAACCATCACAGCGACTCTCACCCAGTAATAATCAAATTTTTTACTGTATTTAATTAATTTGAAGGTTAGTTTTGTGGGTTTCATTATCGACCCAAACGGTTTTAGCTTGTATTAATATTATTTATTAACATAGGCCTACTTGTTTGTGATACTTTAAGCGTTTTAAAATTTCAAAATAATCCCATTCAATTACACGGCCGACGAAGGAAATTTACTGAATTTAGAGAATTGCGCCCACCACTGGCTGTTACTACACTTGTTGTTGTTGTTGTTGTTGTTGTTTTTGTGTGTGTTTTTTCTTCTTCTTTCTTTAGATTGTTTTGTATTTTTCTTTGTTTTTTAATTCTGTAATTTCAGTAGTTTAAACCACAATCATTCAAGCGGTATTTCTTCTAGGACACACTGTATATGCAAGAGGCATCGACAGTTACTCCTAAATTGGCTACAGAATTAGATAGCTGATGGTATACCAGAATGCTGATGGGGACATTATGAAACATCCGTTTGAATCATATGTATGCAGATCTTCCGAAGTTGACAGAGAAAATCAGACAAAAAGAAGGACACGATTTGCTGGTCACTGCTGCAGAAACAAGACTGAACCTGTATCTAAACTGGATCATTGGAACCCAAAGCATGAGAAGGGCTTACACTAATCAAAATTTATGTTTACATCCTAACGCAAGATACTAGAATGCTGACATATGCCACTGCGATGCAAGAGAAGAAGCCGTGGAGACCCGTCATTTCTATATAAACTTTTCAAAATAGCCCCACAGTCAATTTATAGGGAGGTTAAGATCATGCATGTAGGTAATTTTTAAGGGCAAAAACAGTTTTGAAGTGCCGACCTACACATACGTCACCCTCCCGCAACAATCCCGGTACCAGGTATAGGGATGAAACGACGACTACTCCTTTTGAACACTAACTTCACTAAAAATCAGTTATTGTAGTGGTACCTAATTGTTCTGCTGTAGTGAATGATTCTGTCGTAGCCGCCATTTTCATAGTGGTTGGACCTAAATTAGAGAACAAGCATAATAAATCAACGATAACATATCAAACACATGGGCAGATTGTGTCACACAATAACACCAAGCTTAGCATACGATGATTATTTACCTGGCTCAGTTGTCACTGACAAACCCGTTGTCGTAAATGACTCAGTTGAACCTAATTCTTCTGCTGTAGTGAATGATTCTGTCGTAGCCACCATTTTCATTGTGGTTGGACCTAAATTAGAAAAAAGCCTAAAAATCAACATACAACATATTGAAAACATGCGCAGATTGTGTCAAATAAAAAAAGTTTGGAATATGATTATGTACCTGGCTCAGTTGTCACTAAAAACCCCGCTGTCGTAGATGACTCAGTGGAACCGAATTGTTCTGCTGTAGTGAATGATTTTGTCCTAGCCGCCATTTTCATTGTAGTTGGGCCTAAATTAGAGAACAAGCATAAAAAATCAACATACTGGACTGGGATCATACGACATTGCGATGCAAGAGCAGAAGCCATGGAGAGCCGTCATTTCTATGTAAACCTTAACATATAGGGAGGTTAAGTCCACTGCACACCCCTCTTCGCCATACATAAATTCGCCCAGTCCCATTTCCCAAATATGAAATTTAAAAATAAGTGAATTTCAGTTTGGCAGAGGTGGGCCTCGAACCCCCGCCGTAGCTGCATACAGATATGTCATAATTGGAACCTGCAGCCAATAGCTGCATCTTTTAGCTCTAATTTCAGACCTCATTCGTTAAAATTGTTCAAGAAATAAAGACACGGCGATCCCAAAACCCATGGAAGATACCAATGTAAAAGTTGCTGTTTCCTTCATTGCATGCCATATTGATTTGTACACAAAGCGTTCGTGAACAAGAGAACTAGCGCCGCGCTTCCATTCATCCATAAACCCGCTTAGTGAAGATTAAACCGAAATATGCAGTACTAAACCATTATAATTTAGTTATCGATTGTCCAATGCACATTTCTTACCACGTGATAATATTAATTCAATGAGCGATCGAATTGTCCGCTACGGTCGACTAATCCAATCGATAATGACGCTATTGACATGCACGGGCGGAGCTCCACTGACTGAGTTTTGGGGATTTTCAATGGTTTGCTATCATTTACTCATTAAGGCGCTCCACCGTTATTATAAGGACTATGCTAATAATTTAAAGATTGCCATGTGGAAAATAAACCATACTTGATTGACAAAAAGTACTAAATTTGTACCTATTACGGTTTGGTGGTACCCCTCTTCCAAACGCGACCAAGTCAGGGCGGCCCGGTGAAGCAAAATGTGCATTGGATTAACACGGGAGTTTGGATAAGATGGTAGATTTCCTTTCTCATACAAATGCATGCTCCTCCGTTATTAAAACGTGTACCGCATTACAAATTCAGATATTTTGAAAAGAATAAGTAATTGAAACATAGAGCAAGTACTAAAATCAGAGCTTTTATACTTTTTGATATATAACGGTAACCAGTTCATCTCCTATACCCACAGCACAGCGCTACCAGTACGGGTCAATTACCTATGTGAGTGCCCTTGTGTTGTGTGCATACATGTAGTTAACAATAACTGTATGATGTGATTAGCACGTTAAAACTAGCGTCGTGGTTTCACTAATTAGAACACAAAAGTGCAACTTTTGATTTCGTTTCTTCATTAGGTTTTAGATCACCGCCCTTTAATTCTCAGCCAATTTCAACAAATAAGATCTTAAATCCGAGCTAAAGCGTACAGGTATTGACTGCTTGTTTTAATTTTGACATATTTGTCTTTATTTGGGGTATACAGGGGTGAACACAACTGGTACCTTAATTCTTTGGCTTGCTGTAAAACATTACATTAGAAATGAAGCTTGGTATATAATAATAGTGTACCTGGTTCAGTTGTCACTGAAAAATCCGTTGTTGTAGATGACTCAGTGATTCCTAATTGTTCTGCTGTAGTGAACGATTTTGACGTAGCTGATATTTTCATTGTGGTTGGACCTAAATTAGAGAACAAACATAAAAAATCAACATACAACATATTGAAAACAGATTGTGTCTAAAAATAATAATAAAGGCCTACACTAATCTATGTTGACATCCTAACGCAAGACATTTGACTGAGACCTAAATTAGTGATATCAAATATCCACGTAACAACTATTTTACACAGTACATGTGACGTTGTACTTTATTAACATGTTCTATGTATAATACAGGGAGTAAAGATTTGTTAATATCGATATTTTGGGGTAACACCTAGATAATAATGCATTTAAATCTCACTATTTTACGTACTACACTTTTTAGAAACAGAGCCGAGTACAAATGAAAAGTGCAGAATGTAAAGAAATATCGCACCAAATAACAAGCTGTGTTCAAATCGCAAGAAGCTCTTGAAAAAAGTACGTTTATTTATTTATAAGTAAAGGTTTCAAATAATATCTATCTAACACGGTGAAATATAAATTCCTATAACAAACCGCATCACTATGTGCTGACTTTTAGTAGTGTATTACCTGGTCTATTATCGGGAGTCATTACAGCTTCGTCAGAGCTCATTACAGCTTCTTCAGTACTCATTTCCGCTGTTGTTACACGGCCTTCATAATCATTGACAACATTTTGCAAACAACAATTCTTCATAGACATCAGTTGTTGGTTTAAAAGTTCTATCTCAGTTGCTTGCTGGTCGAGTACAATGGGTAACGAATGGGAAATGTTCTGAACATCTGCTTGTTGGTTCTCGAGAACAGATGCCACAGAATTCATAGTCAACGTCATATTTCGCAGTAGAATCACAACTTGACTGAAAGTATCCGCCATCTGTGATTGAGTGTCTGCTATCTGATTCAATGTGCGATGCTGATTGTCAAGTCTGGTCTTTGTCTCGTCATGATTATATTGCTGGGCCTCAAGCTGACGTTGAAGAATTTCAATACTATTATTTCGGTATTCATTTTCTTTCGTCCATTGATTTTGCAAGAGCAGAATGATTTCTGGTAGCACAGATGCCATGTCATCTGCACTATTGGTAGCTGAAGTATTCGTCACATTTTGCAGTAGAGAGTTGGTATCTTGAAATCCTGGGGAAACAGCAGTCGTTTGACAATTGCTGCCACCAAATATTGCCATGATAATAGAGACAATGATCATAAACTTCATCGTAGATACTGCCATTATTATGAACTTACAGGATTATGAAGTTTGTTGAAAATGATCAAAATAGTACTGTTAACAGACTAAGCATTAAATGGAGTGCTTCCAATCTAATTTGGCATTAAATATATAACAATACTGACTAAGGTTGTTCTTGGTTCATGGGTCATATCTATTGTCATGGTGCTTGGTGACTTATTGTTTTGATTTATTGTTGCTAAGTGATGCAACCTCGTTCATAAGCATAACGTTATGCAGAAAGGGTTATTAAAGAGGTGTTCATAGATATTTTGGTGGGGTCGGAGAAGCTGACACTTGCCCTTGAAAAACAATACTCACCCACATAACGGAAGATTTAAACAAATCTCCCTCCTCCTAAGAAGGGAAAATATAAGACCATCCCCGCTAGTGTAGGTCTGAAATAATTTATAGTAGACAGAGACCATAGACTATTAATCAAATAGGCAGGTGTCAGATGGCACAGATATAAACATTCCGGTGGGCATAATCCTGGCCCGGTTTTAATGGAACAATTGCCACGAGGTGCACCAAATTGTTCACGCCCCAAATCAAGGTGAAATTGGCTAATTCTAAATTTTCAATATTTCAAGGTGTTTATATACCAGGAATACTCGTAGGGCATTTTTGGTCGATTTTTTCCCTGTAGATATTGCTGACCAGGTCGGCAATATAACGTAATTTCCATGGGTATCAAAATTGCTAAATCGTCCTGATGACCGGCTTCAAATTGTTTGGAACAAATATTGCTATATACAGTAATGTATTAATGCTTCAATGTGCCAAAACACTCACAGATTCTACTAGACCGGGGCTCGTCTTAATCGGACAAGTTGAGGTTAACTGTAATACTATAATACTAAACAAAATCCTCCTCCCCTTTGGACTGTTAAAGATTTATATTCTACTTAAAAGTTTTCAAACTCTCTCCATATTATCCGAGAAGGTCTCGACAACTACCAAAACTGCGGTTTTTTTTATGAACACTCCCTTAAAGTTCAGCTGCATTTAAACAAAAATTGTATTCTGGTGGTACGACATGTGAATGATAGGAGAAAGGCCTATCTGGCCTGATATGAACTCAGAAAACCTGAATCTGAACAAAAATATTATACTTTTATACTAATTTACTTAAACATTAAATCCTTCTTTGGGATAACCTACTGATATGCAAGGATCGACACAACAACATATTTTCCTATGACGCCATTTTCTTATTAATATTAAATTTTCTTACTCTGCAGCACCCTGTTCATAAATTTATATACCTATAATGACAAAGCTAGTCCCGGGTCATTGAATCTGATCCATTGTCAGGGTGTCTCGCGACTGACTGTTTTCTATAGTTGTTGCAAAGTGACGTCAACTTGCTTATAAACATAACAATTATGATTATTGGGAATATTAAGGGATCTGCAATTTCACCGCTTGCAAATTTATTTTAAGCTACAATCATATAATATAATTCGTTATGAATTCGGCAGAGTGACGAATCGAGCATTTTGAGCAATATGAGTTACTGTATGCTTGTGATTATATTTCAGGCGATCTTTCATTTCCACCAAAAATTAATGACAAATCTTACTTCCCGACGTAGATATTGAAATTGTGATTTGGACGAATCGCGCCTAAGTGCGATTAATGGATTTGACCAAAAGACGAATCGTATACTTAGCTGTACAAAACAGGTTGATAAATTGTATAGTATAGCTGCAAACTCAGAATTTTTTATATAACATGTCATATACTGTTATTTTTGATACCAATGGGTAGCTATAGGTATCTTCTATCAAGTGATAGCAAAATAAGTACAAACATTCCCCACATGATATCGCTATGACGTAATTATGTCAGAGCGCCGTCGCAAAATTGGGAAATCACAGAAAATTATACACAAAATATAGGCCAATATTGTTATATCTACTCTAAAATTCTTGATTTCAACTGGAGTTTTCACTAAATATTACGGGGATGACTAATTATAACTTATATACCAAGTTTAGGAGCTATAGCCTTAGTCCAACCAGCGATTTTAACATAAAATCCCCAAATCAAGGATGAGTGCTATAGTTTTCAAACTCTTTGCGCAGCGGTTGACACTTTTTGGATTTAGCATAAAGCCGAATAGCTGTAAATACCTGTTTTGAGGGAAATATCGATTGTTTCAGAACTTGCGAATATTGCAAATTATTAGGGTACATTTACTTATATAATATACATTTCAAATGAGTGCTCACGAATGTTCTCATATTTTAGAAGGGCCGATGGAATGGTACCAATATTTTCAAACGCCGTTTACTCAGAACAGCGATTTTACGGATTCGTCACTCTGCCGTATTCATAACGATATAATATGTGCAAAATAATTTATCTATTAATCTACCCCACGATAAACAAAATTATAAGTAGACCAATTTAATCATAAGAAAATGCAAACAACTCCCTCTGTAAATTGTTATCCAGGCATCGACTACTCGCGTATGGATGTTAACAACGGTTGCCGAATTCGGCGTCTAAACCTTGATCCTTATATCAAATTGTATCTTTATCAGATTGCTCTCAGGTTAACCTCTTTGTTTAAAGCAATTAACAAACTTGAATGTTGGTCAATTGTAGAGTTTTCTGTGAAATCGTATTCCTTCTATTTGCAAGGTATATATATATATAGTGAACTATAATATTCATGTTTATTTTACCTAAGTCGATTTGTATTACTGGATTTCCTTTAATAACAATTCATACACAGTAAACTGACAAAGTCTAGGTCTGGATTTTTTTTATTAAGCAAAGCTTTATTGGTATTGTTCCTGGGAGACTAGGTCATACGTGTCGTCATGGTGCTTAGATATTGTTTGTTTGTTGTTCTTATCGAAAAAAAGTTGTATACGTTTATTTTGGTACCAACCTATTACCAATTCAGTTGCTTATTATATCAACAAAAACAAAAGAAAACGTGAGAGCAATTATAGATGATATTGAAAAGAACAAGACTTTGTAACATGTGGAATTATTTTTTTACTTATTGCTCAAAAGCACTTCAAACCTGCATTTTTATTGCCTTCCTCTTTCAAACATTAAACATGGCACAAAATGTACCATTCTCGGTGTTTTTTATTGTATTTTTGTGTATTAAAAGTGCAAATCTGAAATCATAACAGTCATTGACATGGTCAATAATCATAATGATATATATGTAATCAAACTGATCAAAATTGGCGGGGAATAACAACAAAGGCCAAAGCAAATACAGAACAATAATGTCCATTCCTAAGCCAGGGACTTGAGCAATCCTGACAACTACAGAAGCTCCATAGAAGAACTGTCGGACATATTTCCAGAATATTACCTAGGATCAGAAGATTGACATTGTCACTTGATAACTGATTTAGTAAATGCAGAAGATTTTGATGGCTACGGAGTTATGAGAAGGGGGTATAATTTTTCCTCAGCTATCTGCAATATATAAGCCATTTGCGGCTCAAGGTAGAGTCCGGTCGAGGTTAGAAGCCAAAGAACGATGTTTTGTTTTACAGGTTAAGAACAAAAGGTTATCTATGTAGGGGAGAGTGGGGTAAGTTGAGCCAAGGGGTAAGTTGAGCCACCCCCTCTAGAAATAAAATTAAAAACTTATCTTACTTTGCAGTTCCACTTATTTGTATATGACATAACAGAGGCTTCTCAAGTGTAATATGGAATCACTTGCTCATAGGGTAAGAAAGCTGCATTAGAAAGTTCATTTTTCGCACTTTTGTTGAACTTTAGGCAAAAACCAATTTTTTTCATGTTTCACCCAGAAAGAAAAAGGCTAAAATGATAACATTCTGGGTATTGAGGATGTGATATATGAACACTATTTTAGGAAACTATTTACAACTGTGACAAGTTTTAGTTAGGCGGGAGGCTTGGTTGTTGACAAAAAGGGCCACATGGGGTAAGTTGAGCCACAGGCCATGGGGCAAGTTGAGCATTGGAAAAACCTGCAGAAATTTCCCCAATTTTTTTTATAAAAGTAAACTCTTGTCAGAAATTACTTGTATGCAATATTTAGATCAAACTACTTCTATATCAAACTATTTTTCGAAATAAATACCTGAAAACAACAATTCACCTTTTCGGTAAATCCCATAACCCTTTGCGAGTACACCTGAGAACTCGTCATTTGACGTCACGCCGACTTGTAATGCGCAGCAACGATGTTCGATAAACGATGTGCGCATCGGCGCGACGCAGTATGACGAGTTCTCAGGTGTACTCGCAAAGGGTGATGGGATTTACCGAAAAGGTGAATTTAAAAAAAGGCCAAATTGAATTTCACAGCTATGGCATATACTGTGCATTTCTATGGTGGCTCAACTTGCAGATTGGCTCAACTTACCCCACCGTTGGGGTAAGTTGAGCCAATTTGCAAATGATTTTTGAAGTCTCACTGTGAGAAAGTGCAAAATATTGATTACAATTTTGTGGTATCATAACCAAGTAAACATACATATGTTTCATTTGTAACACTGCATTTGGGTCCTGCTTTATTTACTTGAGCGTAGGGAAAGTAAATGTAAAAAGTGGCTCAACTTACCCCACTCTCCCCTACTCATAGATGCGCACGAAAATTATTTATTCACGGTTGAGCTCAGGAATTAGTGAATAACTCAGCAAGTTTTCTACCGCCGGGAACCGAACCTGGAACTTTTCCAAGGCCTTTGACCTTGTTCCACACCAAAGAATCCTCCTTAAACTACATCATTATGTAGTTCGTAGCTCTCTTTTGAAGTGGTTTACCAACATCCTCACCAAAAGATCCCAAACGAGTTGTCGTGTGCGGTGAATTATCGGAGTGGACATATATTCTATCTGGAGTACCCCAAGACACAGTTCTTGGACCACTTTTATTTCTCACATTCATTAATGATATATCAGATTCCATCACATCATCCATTCGCCTATTAGCTATTATCGGCAGTCAAGTTAGCTCAATCGATAAGGCGTTCGACTATGGTGCGAGAGATTGCGGGTTCGAACCCTGGCGGTGCCTAGTATGCTCTCTAAACCAGCCGTCAACAGGCTTCCGGTTAGTCATTATCATTATCATCAGCAAGTTGGCACCAAAGATTCCTGTTATTTGTTTATGCCATCCACCTGATTCCTATGAAACTTGATATCGCATCCATCCATCTGACTTTCTGTCTGCCTTGGTGTCTTGAGCCCAGCCAAGGATTTCATTCCGTGACATACTTTGTCCATCTATATATTATCTGTTGATATTTCAAGATGGCCAGCCCAATGCCACTTCTTCATCTTTATTGTGTGAATTATGTCTGTAAGTTCTGTTTGGCTCCTGATCCATGCCACTGTTTTCCTATTCCTTTTGGTGAATCCCAGCATGCATCTTTCCATGCTATGCTGTTTTCAGTTTTTGCTCCATCTTCTTAGTAAGTGACCATGTTTCAGCTTGGCTGGTAGTACACATTGGTTGAAAACCTTTCTTAAACTGCTAAGATATGGCTAAAATGCGTACGTAATTTATATTAACTTTTGCTAAAGGGTTAAGCAATAATTATGAGCCATAGAGTAAGGGGGTGGGGAAATGTTTACGGTCGAGAGAGGGCAAGCAACTTTTAGCATACATTTACCTTTTAAATAACATGCTCTAAAAAGGCTTAGGAAAAGAGTACCGAAACGATTATACTGTCAGGTTATTTTGGGTCAGCTGTGACCTATGCACACCGACACCGCCTGGCTAATAATTACTTGGTACAGCAGAGATACTAAAATAAATACCCGGGATCGATACACGTGAATGTGTTATGCACGATTTGATATTAGACGATAAATCTTTGGATACCGGGGTAGAAAATGATGATTATCTCCCGTAATTGTTTTGTTCTAAAGAAGCCATATTTAGATCCTTGCACTTGAACATACGTGTTGAAAGGATATGATAGTCATTAGCTTGAGAATTGAGGAAGAAGCGTGCGTCTTGAACTAAAAAATTCTGATTTTATATTGCATTGGTCCTGCATGGACTACAGCTCGTAGCTAGGCTAGCTGCACTCACTCCCGTGGAGGCAGTATAAAAGTCGATGACCATTGACCTCAATGACATATACAAGCTTCCTCACACACAGAGAGATGAATTACTAGTAGTCAGTAGCCTTAGTCACGTCCCTCAGCTCATTATGCGTCTCAAAGGTCGGAACAAAATGACCATGCGTGGCTGTGGATTCAACCTACCATGGCGATTTCTGCCATGAAGATATCGGGGCGATGACACTACGCTATGTACTTCCCCCCTCCCACCCGCAAAATAAACGGTTTAGGTAAAGTTGGGGAATATTAACATAGTAACATAATTAAGGGTTGGTCACTTATTGCCAAATGCTAGTAAATTCGTTTCCCGTTGAGAGAACCGTAAAAGAAAACTAATAAGCCCTTACTTGCAAGCGAGTTTGACTAATTATAGAAGATTCTTTTTTCGTGAATACATTTGTATGTGAGGAAGTGAACTTTGTATGTAATGTAAATCACGCGTTGCTAAAAGCTCTATTTCTATTGGCTGGCTTAGCAACGCGTTGCTTTGGCGAAAGCAACGCGTTGTCGCAATACGTAATGGGGCTTTTGGCTTGCCATACACGACTACCATGTTTGGTTTAATATTGACATCTGAGTTATATTGAATGAGAATATACCGGGTGCTCAGTGAGCATCCTTGAGCATTCCGAGAAATCCAATGTCAAAGTTTACGCAAAGGCAAAATATTCCTCAGGTTACAAGGATTCAGAAAATATATATAGTTTGACCCACTTTATACGACTAGTATTGAAAATAGTTTGCACTACCTATACTTCGTTACAGTGGTAACACATCAAAAGAAATAATGTTGAAGTATTTTTCCACGTTGCATAGGTAACGAAATGTCGTACATAGTGAAAACTATTCCACTGGGCAAATGTCATTTGTGACCTCTCAACATGTTCAACTTTAAACAAGAAATTGTTGGTCATACGTGGCAACTTGACACTATACAGGGTGTAACAATAAAATTTGTACAATTTTGAAAATAGAATGACACAAGTATGCCGCTTATTTGTTGGGTTGATATTTATATGGCTATCAAGATAATTTCTTTAGCCACCAGATAAGCTTTGCTCCAATAAAATCGATGGTATATAAGTGAAGATATGTCCAATTATGTAACGTAGTCTTAAAACAGCTTGGGCCACTTTTGTCTAAGTGTTACAAAAGTGACTGAATAGAGTTGAACCATGGACCAGTTGGACGGTGTTCTTATGATAGGTAGTTTTAAACAATGGGGTATTCGAAGTGGTAGAAATGATTACCTAATAGAATATCTCCTTGAGTTTTTGAAAGTCACAACTAAGCACTGACATAACAACCTCATTAGAAATCGTGGCTGCAGTTCACCAACTTCAACCCCAATTCACGTTGGAAGAGCGTATTTTTATGGTTGTTACATGGAGTCAAGCAGAAACCATAAGACTGTTAATAGCTCATTTTCCAAACTCACGTCTTCCATCAAGGCATACAATTACATATAACTATTAGAAGTATGTAGAATCTGTTAACAGAAATGCTGGCAATAGTGGTCGCCCCAGAACAGCTAGAAGCCCAGCTGAACTTAATATCAAAATGTTATTGTTTTGTACTTATGGATGCAAAAACTGTTCTCAGTTTTACCAATGATATCTCAGGGATATGAGAAATTACTTTATTTATAAGATAATTTGAAAGAAATTTCATGACTTCAGTTATAGATTTTAAAGAAATATCATATTATTATTAGGCCAAGTAAAAAATAAAACATGTTTCACGTCCGGGTTTTCGAAAAAAAGGAGGAGGAGGGGACTTTTTATTTTTTATTTTTTATCGCAAAATCGGTGTAAATACCCATAATTAGAGCCGTTTTAGCGCACACAATAATACATGGAAAAAGGAGGAGGCTTCTTTTTATTTGTTGTTCTGGGAGGTAGGCCCCCTCTCATTATCTCAAAACCTTCTAAAAGTGTTTCTTGTGTATTAGCAAGGTCATAGAAAGCATCCCTACTTCCTAGACATATTTTTTTGAAAAGTTATAACTGAATTTCAAAAAATAAAAAATAATTGGAAGAAACCTCCAAAAAGGAAGCGGGAGGGGACGTGAAACATGTTTATTTTTTTATTTGGCCTTAAGTTCATGTAAATTATATGAAGACACACCACTTATAATTCTTTTGTGTCAGTTCTTTGATGTTTAATGCACGATAAGCATATCTACGCGGCTCAAACTTAATATGCGCAAACATGGCAAAAGTGGCCCAACACGTTTTCTGGACGATTTAATTAATCGGCCATAACTTTTGAACCCAAGCTAGTAAAGAAACCAACTAAACGTCTTCTTTTAGCCAAGATATTACTAATTGTATTGCATATACCATTTTTGCCATAACTCTTTTAGTTTTTCCATGAGAAGTCAAAATGCAATTGTATAAATTTTATTGTTACACCCTGTAGAGGAGGGGAAAGGGAATCTACTAGACACACTTAATTAGTACTAAGTAAAAAGTCCTTCCTGCACTTCCCAGTGGCGTAGCATGATATGTCATAGTAATGCTGGGGAAAATTGAGAAAATCCAATAGGAAAATATCCAAAAAACGGCTTGTACCACCCATCAGGCCCGGTGACCCCCAATCATGGTCGGTGTATCCCCCCTCCCCACCGGGATAACTCACGCTACGCTACTGCCACTTCCTCACATAATAGTGAGGTGTTTTTGATCACGTGAACAATTTTACCCAATCAGGGAAAAGGAACCTATTAACCCTAACCAAACGGCAGAAAGAAACAGAAATGTGTAAATGCAACATAAATAATAACAACAACAACAATTGTTTGTAGCAAAGCCTTTAATTTCATAAATAAACATGGAACAAACATGTAATTGATAATGATAATATAAAGCACGTGAAAGAACAACCTCAATTTATTACATACAAAATTATTATTTCATACACTCTTCATACACTCTTGATAGTGAGAACCAATCAGATGCACTCCCCCCCCCCCCCCTTCGGGGCTCGTGCATTAGAGGCATCAACATCTCAGTACAAGTGCATTATTTTGTACAATTTCACTCTTAACAAGTGATACGCGTTTATTAACATATAAATAGTTGGCCCATTACCGAAACACAACGTTAGGATTCGCTGGAGCTATGAGAACATAAATTGTATCGTTATGAATTCGGCAGAGTGACGAATCGAGCATTTTGAGCAAAATGAGTGACTGTATGCTTGTGATTATGTATCAGGCGACCTTTCATTTCAACCAAAAATTAATGATAAATCTTACTTCCCGACGTAGATATTGAAATTGTGATTTGGACGAATCGCGCCTAAGTGCGATTAATGAATTTGACCAAAAGACGAATCGTATACTTAACTGTACAAAAGAGGTTGATAAATTGTATAGTATAGCTGGAAACTCAGATTTTTTATATAACATGTCATATACTGTTATTTTTGATACCAATGGGTAGCTATAGGTATCTTCTATCCAGTGATAGCAAAATAAGTACAAACATTCCCCACATGATATCGCTATGACGTAATTATGTCAGAGCGCCGTCGCAAAATTTGGAAATCACAGAAAATTATACACAAAATATACGCCAATATTGTTATATCTACTCTAAAATTCTTGATTTCAACTGGAGTTTTCACTAAATATTACGGGGATGACTAATTATAACTTATATACCAAGTTTAGGAGCTATAGCCTTAGTCAAACCAGCAATTTTAACATAAAATCCCCAAATCAAGGATGAGTGCTATAGTTTACACGTAGTTGAATGCGGATTCGTCCCCGTATACAACTCTTTGCGCAGCGGTTGACACTTTTTGGATTTAGCATAAAGCCGAATAGCTGTAAATACCTGTTTTGAGGGAAATATCGATTGTTTCAGAACTTGCGAATATTGCAAATAATTAGGGTACATTTACTTCTATAATATACATTTCAAATGAGTGCTCACGAATGTTCTCATATTTTAGAAGGGCCGATGGAATGGTACCAATATTTTCAAACGCCGTTTACTCAGAACTATGGATGGCGGAAAGCTTCAAAATACGCCTAAGAATACGCCTAAGAATACGCCTAACCTTAGACGTCTAAGATGCATTCTTAGGCGTCTAAGATGCAATCTTAGGCGTCTAAGAAATTCGCGGTAGACTTAAATCAACGAATCACAGGACTAGAAATCCCAAACAACCAATCATCTTAGGCGTATTCAATTATTGACCAATGAAATCTTAGACGCCTAAGATTTTACACGCCTAAGAATTCTTACACGTCTAAGATTGACCATTTGACCGTGACTAGTGATGGACGGTATCGCAAATTCGATCAAAACGTACAACGGACCCTGTGCGTTAGAGAATATTTCGAACAATGGCTGGGTGGTGTGTTTTAATAAACTCATTTTCTCTCCTTAGCCACCCGCGTCAATCCCAAAGAGAAAGGGGTGATGCTGTGGGAGGGGGATAGGGTACATGTTCTCCCACCTTTCGCCACAATGGCCCATTGTTTTGTTCTTTTCAGCCACTTTTTGACAATTCAGTCGGAACAATGTATTTTACATAATAGGCTTTTTTCATTTGAACATAATCTAGCAGTTGATGTTGTTGTTGCAAACTGATAAAACTTTAATTTGTTTTAAATATTTTGTTTTTCTGATGACTTGCAGTTAATGTAAAATTTCTATTTGTGTGGCTATAGTGTAAATGATGATGATAATGATGATGATGGTGTTGTTGTTGTTGTTGTTGTTGTTGATGATGATGATGATGATGATGATGATGATGCTGATGATGATGATGATGATGATGATGATGATGATGATGGATAATACAAATGATGTCAGATGATTATTAGAGTCGTGGTGGTGATGATGATGGCAGTGATGAGGGATTAAATTTAGTATGACATTTTCACCCCCCCCCCCCGCACCCACCCAGTCAATGTTGTTTTGATACTGAGATAGGAACGGACTAGTATTGGCTCCAACATTGATTGGGGGAGGGGGGTTGCAAGCAATATGAAACATTAATGTTTGCCACTCATGTTACTTGTAATGTTTAAACAAAGAGCACGTGTCTATGGTGTCAACCTGCTCACTTTTCATGTATGTTTTTCTTAACACGTATGCTATGACTGAGCCAAAATACACAGTTAAGAGACCTCGATACCTCCATTCAACAAGAAAGTTAACCTGACGGTGTAGGGTATGATGCGTTTATATCCAATACGTTCAGAGGACAAGTTATTACTGCACACACATTATAAGGTCAACCAACTCGTCGGCTGTATTCCATAGTGGCGTATAGTGATTTTTGGTAATTTTTTTGAAAATTGGCACATATGTTTTTAATGATGTTCTCTTTCATTTTTCTAAGTCTCATCAGTCATAATTAGCTAATTAATTAGTAATTAATTAATTAAATGTGGCGTATAGTTACAAAGTGACATTTTTGTATTCCATAGTGGCGTATCGACCATACGCCACTTTTTATACACATTTTATAATTATGAAATATCGGCAAAAATGAAAAACATCGTATGTCATAGTGGCGTACGCGTATCGGACCTATACGCCACTATGGAATACGAACGACGAAAAGTAACGCCATAGGGATTACACGGCGACCGAGGTGGCGTACGGTTAACGTAAGGTTAGGGTATTGCTTTTTGTTCGTTTTCCATAGTGACGTATAGTTTTATTGTCAGTTTGCCAGCAATAGTATGTATTTATTTCTTTTGAAAAATATATGACAATAAAATCTATTTAGTTTACTACAGAAATTTCACATCATTTACAAAATATAATGAATGTCTGATTTACACAACTCGATTTTAAATTGGCATTTCTTCAAACCCGATTTTCTCGAAAAGTTGTTTATTCGCGGCGCCCCACTATACGCCACTATGGAATACGGACGACGAACTATGTCTTTATAATTCGAACAGCGTGTGACATATTTTCGCCAACTTTGGGCCCCCAGGCCAAGGCCAAATCGTCTTTTATAATTGAAGAGATCAGATATGCATAATTTCAGTCTGCAAAGTGCAAGTAGACAAGAGGTCAAATTTTCTATGTTAAAAATAGAATCATGGAGGTATATAATTACATGCTAGGCATGTTTGCTCCTCTTTGTTGTTTGTGTATTAATTTTCATCATCATCATCATCATCATCATCATCATCATCATCATCATCATCATCATCATCATCATCATCATCATCATCATAATCATCATCATCATCATCATCATCATCATCATCATATCATCATCATCGTCGTCGTCGTCGTCGCCGTCATCATGCTAATCAACATTAATACCTGACTACTACTAGCCACACCAAAACAGCACACCAAACCAACGAAAATAAAATCAAACCAATTAATCAATTTTGCTGCAAGTCCTCAGAGAAAATCACATTGGTGATACCGTCTATCACTAAAATATCAATCTTAGACGTGTAAGCATTCTTAGGCGTGTAAAATCTTAGGCGTCTAAGATTTCATTGGTCAATAATTGAATACGCCTAAGATGATTGGTTGTTTGGGATTTGTGGTCATGTGATTCGTTGATTTAAGTCTACCGCGAAATTCTTAGACGCCTAAGATTGCATCTTAGACGTCTAAGATTGCATCTTAGACGTCTAAGGTTAGGCGTATTCTTAGGCGTATTCTTAGGCGTATTTTGAAGGTTTCCGCCATCCATACAGAACAGCGAGTTTACTGATTCGTCACTCTGCCGTATTCATAACGGTATGCATTTAATGTTTTCTATTATAAATATTTTAGGTAGACATGGAAGTAATAGGTCATTGATTGTATAACGTTTAGCAGATTCGGCTTTTAACGCAGAGTTAGGGACGTACCATTAAATAAGGGAGGGGCTAATATTTCAAGAAATGCATGCGCACAAATACTTACCAAATTTAAAGCTGAAATACTAAATATGATGATATATGCAACAAGTTCGCGCAGGCGCAAGAAAATTTGCAATTTAAAAGCTAAAATAGTCAAATATGTGTTTAATTTCTTTTCATTCACCAACTGTGATATTTTTTTTTGCCTCACTTGACATCAGATCTTTTTTTTTTTTTGTCTAAGGTAGAGCAAATGGGTCTTTTATGTCCGAGGTGGAGCATTTTTTGTGCAGATTGCGAAACAATTGTTTTCCCAAAAACCTACCCACCCACCCCCTTGATATATAATGGTGCGTCCCTTAAACTTTCAATAGCTGCTACAGATTTTTGACTCTGATAAAATACAAGTTATCAAGTGCATACGCCAATTCACACCTACGTACATTCTTACATACAATCTTTAGAGAATAAAGGTATTGTTTTTAGAAGTTATTGCCCATGACCCATAGAAAAGACCTAAATAGGCCAACTTTCTATAACACAACATGTCACTTGCTAGCAAAATATGGGATTTGGCTCCCCAAGTATCAAGTCCTATTCTTGTCATTAGCTATGCTAGTTTTTGCCGGACACTTGAAGTATCTTTTAGAAGATTTAATTCCCAATTCAACAATTATGTTGCAAAATCGTCATATAAAACTTAATATAAATTGCCAACAGTTGACCCATTACTGCAGCACAACGTTAGCATTCGCTGAAGCTATGAGAACATAAATTTTATGCATCTAATATTTTCTTGGAAGTAATAGGTCAATAAATAGTATAACAATTAGCAGATTCGGCTTTTAACGCAGAGTTAGGGACGCACCGTTAGATATCAAGGGAGGGGGGCTAATATTTCACGAAATGCATGTGCACAAATACTAAATATGATGAGATAAATTCGCGCAGGCGCAAGAAAATTTGCACTTTAAAAGATAAAATAGTCAAATATGAGGTTTGTTTTTAATTTTCTTCACTAACTGTGACAAAATTATGGTATCACTTGACATCCCTGTTTTGTTTTTGTTTTTTTTGGGTCAAATGGGTCAAAAAACAGTACACCCCTACCTACAATCTAAGGACATACGAATAAAGCATCATACGGACCTTGAGGCCAATGGCACTTGATATCAATGCTGTCTCGTTTGAGGCACCAGCTTCATCACATTTGGATATAAATTGAATCAAGATAATTTGATTTCCTTATTTTTACCTTATCTGACTTCTTATTTAGAATTCTTGTAGACCAGTATTTCATTGAAATCTGCCAATCCAAATAAATCTGGTCCAAATGGATATTGAAAATGTTTGATAATGTCCGATTTTATGATTTTGGCTAAATAGATACGTTTAACATCATCTTATATACAACATTACATAATTTACACCAGGCTTTTCCAACCCTACACCCCCTACAGAAGACATGGCTCTAATATTTGAGGAGTGTGCATTTTAAATAGGGTTACCTGAATAGGAGTTTCCGTTTGAAATCTATCCCACTGTGTGGGAGATTAAGGTCATGTCTTCTGTAGGGGTGTTTTTATTTCAAATGGAATAGCCCATTCTAAAATATAAAAGAAACGAGTTAACTGCAATCATTAATTTTTCTTAAAGCAACAATTACTAATACACACCTAAGTATAAATTGTACATGCTTCGAAATGAAAATATGCAAGGCTCTGGAATGATGTATGTTTACATTACAATAAGGCCAAATAAAAAAATAAACATGTTTCACGTCCCCTCCCGCTTCCTTTTTTGAGGTTTCTTCAATTTTATTTTTATTTGTTGAAATTCAGTTATAACTTTTCAAAAAATATGTCTGGGAAGTAGAGATGCTTTCTATAATCTTGCTAATATACAAGAAACACTATTATAAGGTTTTGTGATAGTTAGAGGGGGGTCTACCTCTCAGAACAACCAGTAAAAAGAGGCCTCCTCCTTTTTCCAGGCATTATTGTATGCGCTAAAACCGCTCTAATTATGGGTATTTACACCGATTTTGCAATAAAAAATAAAAAATAAAAAGCCACCTCTTCCTCCTTTTTTTTTCAAAAACCCGGACGTGAAACATGTTTTTTATTTTATTTGGCCTAATATTTAAAAAACATTCAGCAAAGTTTTACCAATAAAACTCGACCTAAGCTAAGTATAATATGTCATTTATACATACATTAAGAAACTCACTACATTTGTGGTCAATGTTGGTTGTTGGTATGTAACTGTAATTGCTAAATAAATAATGAACCAAGAAATGGAAACAATACAAAATAAAGTTATTTCAAAACAATAGTTCTAAAAATGTAGATAATATTCAAAAGTCTGTGATTGCTTAACACCGCACCCATATTAGTTTTAACACACAGCGGAAACAATCATCCACATACACACTATAAACTCAAACATATTTACATAATTATACAGCATTGTGCATTGTACATTTTACTTTAATTTTAATTTTCATATTTCAACTGCATGCTCGGTGCCAGAAGTGGGTAAGTGCAATAGCTGCCCTGTGAATATTTAGCAATTTACACACAATATATTGTACTCATCTACACATGGGAGCTACATTGCACATACCAACTTCTGGCACTGAGTACTAGTACTAGTAGTCGATTTTTAAATTGGGTTTAACAGCGACCATGGTGCCTGGGGTATATAGTTGGTATATCTAAATCTGCATAAATATAAAAATGTAAATAATAATGTTTTAAAGTGTGTGAGTAATTTACATACACCGTGCCCATATTAGTTTTAATATAGCGGAACCAAGTAACCACACACCCAATACCCCACCCACACATAAATAAAAAGATATTTACATTATTAATATGCAGTATTATACATTTGACTTTCATTTTAAGTTTCATATTTTTAAATTGCAAAAGAGTACGAAGTTTAACAGCGACCATGGTGCCCAGGGAATATAAATATACACAGATATTAAAACCAGTCTTACAAAATTCACCTGTGCAATGTTAGTTGTTGGCTTTGAACTATAATTGTTGGATAATTACGAATCTAGAATTGAAAGATAATACAAAATATTGAAAGTGTCTATTATGATTTTAAATTTTATTTTCGAGATGGGTTGATTGGTATCATTTATTGAACACGTCTAACTTTCATATTAGATGTCTTTAGGGATTGGCTCGATTTCCAGTGTTTCCATACCATTGCTGTGTAACTGGTTCCTGTAGACCCCAAGTACTTGCCATTCAGGTTAGATTGAAGACATACATTATACCACCAGGCACCTTGGTAGGATACAGCGCAGTTTCTACTATCCCTATCATGGTCCCTATCATACGTAGAGAATGCCCTGTTATTATGATAAACCAATGAATCACCAGCGTCACCACTGTATGACCCAAAGGTAAGGACATAATTAGATGACGAATCGCCCACACTAAATGATTGATACTCAGCGTACGCTTTGTCACCGTCAAATGCTTCTAGCTCTACACGTAAGATTGACGGATTTCCTGATGTTAGTAGATGTATGAGTCTGAGACCTGCCCAGTACTCACCATCTACATCACCAAAACCATTCTCATATTCATTCCAGCCGCGATAGAAGTTTACCGATCCGTCAAATCGGCGCTGGAATACAGTCCACCCACCATCACCATCCATATCGCAGTAAACATTAAATGACAAACCACCACTGGGAGAGATTGTGTAGATGCCAGATGGATATAAATCTCCGTAAGGAACCAGATCAAAGCAATCTCGCGGAATAGCTGCATCAAAATGGAAAACAAGTTAAGAGATGGAGTAAGTAAATGGAGAAACTAGTGATGTTGAGCAGAGCATGACATTTAGTAGGAAACCCACATCTGATTTAGTTAAGATTTGCGTGCAACATTTTTAGACATAGTTTCTAAACAAAGTTTAAAATATATCTATACTCTATGACCTTTTCCTTTTACCCGGCTGTAATTAAGTTGAAAATGCTTTTTTTTTTTACCAGTTTACCATTTTTTTTTATTATTTAAGTAGCTATAGCATGAGACGTACATTGCATGTAAACATCATATTTACTGAGAAGAGTCTATGCTGGAAGATTAATAGTTAATATTTGGGTGTAAATGCATTACTGTGATATAATTGTCCTTGTTTTTATCAACAACAAAAAAATTCATGGTCAAAGTTTAGAAGTGTAAGATATCTCATTTAAAAAGTATAAAAATGTTTAATTAAATATCATTTTTTAAATCAGAAAGGTTAATCATCCCAACCAAAGCGTATTTACCTACAACCTCTTGAATATCAAAGGTCAGCATAAAATGCACGATTTTTACACTTTTAACAATTTTGCAATTTTTGGCCAAATAGATACACCTTTTCGTCATAGTTTTTAATATCCATTATTGATATAAGAGTCACTTCAATTTAAGGGTATTTAATCACATTTGTCCCAGTTGCCATGGCAACAACCATTTACACATATTTTTAAGCGAGTGTCGTCAAAATCGACTGAAAACATGGCGTAAAATATTTTATATAAGTAAATTTTCGTCATTTAAAGCCAAAATTGGTATTGTTTTTTGTTATTGTAGAGAATGCATCAACGGAATGCAGCATCTATTCATCTGTTGTGTCCGATATGAGGGCCAACATATTGAAAAATGTTGCCAATCAGTATTCATGAAAGTGTACCTTCAACGTCCAGTTTTTGAAATTGGTTGACTTGTGTTTGGCAGGAGTGAAATACTGACGGCGCGTTTCAATTACGTAACGTCTGAAGAATTTGACATCGCTGAATGGCTGCGTAGTGCTGTTATGTGTTTAGTTTCTATAATAATTATTGTTACACTTATTTATTCATTTCTTTCTTTTCCTTTCTCTGCACTTATTCTCTACTAGGCCTACACTTTAGCACTCTCTCGTTCTCCTTCTTACCTCCCCTCCCCCCTTTATTTATTTTTCCGTGTCTCCCTCATTTAAATTTGTCCTTATCTTTCTATTTATTTATTTATTTATTTATTTATTTATTTATTTATTTATTTATTTATTTATTTATTTATCTTTTTTTCTTCTTTTTTTCAGGCCCTCTTTCATTCTCCATATCCCCTCCTCTCCTCTCCTCTATCCTCCTACGACAATGTTTTTATACCAATCTTCTAATTAAATGGAAATTCGTGAATGAATTTTAATAAAATAAAAAATATAATAAATAAACTTTAATAGGCATATGAACCTGCAGCCTTAATACATTCTGATTAATATTTTTGACATTTACCAGTTCTCGAAGTAAACTTTATAAATCTAATGATATGTGCATACTTTATGTATATATGTAACTGGGAAGAAAAGCCGCCTATCATTTGAAAATTTAACGTCTACAAATTTCAGGTGTTTTGGGGGAAAATGTATATCTTCAATTCAAAAGGTCAACATTTTCAATTGATCGTCTGCTGTTCATCCCAGCTACATACACTTTAAGTACATTTCATTAGATTTAGAAAGTTTACTTCGATGACTGTTAAATATCAAGAGTATCAATTTTAATAATTTGCCATAAAATTTCTATTATACAGTATCGCGAACTTCAAAAAGTCAAAATTATTTGATATCAGAAAGACATTCCTCGTATTCAGAATGCAATATGTATGATGTACTCTCATGTTCCACAAAAAATACTGTGCAAACGTTGCTATCCGATCCCTTAAAGTCATAATGTACGATTTGAATTTTTGTATTCTTTTCCCAAAATACTGAAATAATATTAGCAATAACTGCCGGGATGGATCTGTGCAACAGTGCATTTTAAACAAAAATATCAGGGTAAAGTGAAAGAAGCTCCACTTGCTATTTTGGGTGTTTAACATGGAGTTCTATGAGGGAATCAAAGTCATAATTATGATTTTGTGTCAAAATTGCTCTGTTGACCTACAAACACAACGAATTTGGCTTATTCCATTCAAGTGTAAATTGGGACTTGTGTAAACGTTACAAAAATGCTAAATAATCAGGTTTTAAAAATTAACCAATTTCATAGTATAAAATCGTACATTATTTAATACATTCTGATGCGTAATTGATCAGCAAGGGCATTCAGTTTATATAAATATAGCGCCTAAAGTCAGATGGGTGATAAAGAATTGTACATAGACAGCTAAAGCCTTCTATATTAAACCACCTGGGAATGCATCAGGATGTATTCTCTCTACACTACGCTTGAATGGCATGTGACCCAGGGTATTAACAATTTTTCATCTGCGTACCGCTTAAATTGTAACAAAAGCCGATTTGTTTAAAATCAAGAGGGAGGATGTTTGTAACAGAGAAGCACTCAGAAAGAAAAAAAAAAAGACAAATCCAAACATTGATTGGCAATCCTCCGATGGTGGTGAATCGCCATGCAGTGTGTTGGATCCTCCTCTAAGGATTTGGAGGAATAAACCGTTTTATGTGGGAATAATCCGACGGTAGAGGATCGACACGCAGTATGTGTGAATCTCTAAGGCTTTGGAGGATCGGAATGCATTGCGTTGGAGTCCCCCGATGGTGAAGGATGGCAACGCAGTTTGTAGGATATTCTATATAGTCGAACACTGTGAGGCAATCCTTCGATGTCAGAGGATTGTCCCGGATTACCACGGAATATGGCGACCCTCCGAATCCCAAACGTTGAAGGATTGCCATGCCATGAGTGGCAATTCTCCGATGGTGGCGACTCGCCATGCAGTGTGATGGAATCCTCCTCTAAGGATTTGGAGGAATAAACCGTTTTATGTGGGTATAATCCGACGGTAGAGGATCGACACGCAGTATGTGTGAATCTCTAAGGCTTTGGAGGATCGGAATGCATTGCGTTGGAGTCCCCCGATGGTGAAGGATGGCAACGCAGTTTTAGGATATTCTATTTAGTCGAACACTGTGAGGCAATCCTTCGATGTCAGAGGATTGTCCCGGATTACCACGGAATATGGCGACCCTCCGAATCCCAAACGGTGAAGGATTGCCATGCCATGAGTGGCAATTCTCCGATGGTGGCGACTCGCCATGCAGTGTGATGGAATCCTCCTCTAAGGATTTGGAGGAATAAACCGTTTAATGTGGGTATAATCCGACGGTAGAGGATCGCCACGCAGTATGTGTGAATCTCTAAAGCTTTGGAGGATCGGAATGCATTGCGTTGGAGTCCCCCGATGGTGAAGGATGGCAACGCAGTTTGTAGGATATTCTATTTAGTCGAACATTCTGAGGCAATCCTTCGATGTCAGAGGATTGTCCCTGATTGCCACGGAATATGGCGACCCTCCGAATCCCAAACGGTGAAGGATTGCCATGCCATGAGTGGCAATTCTCCGATGGTGGCTAATCGCCATGCAGTGTGATGGAATCCTCCTCTAAGGATTTGGAGGAATAAACCGTTTTATGTGGGTATAATCCGACGGTAGAGAATCGCCACGCAGTATATGTGAATCTCTAAGGCTTTGGAGGATCGGAATGCATTGCGTTGGAGTCACCCGATGGTGAAGGATGGCAACGCAGTTTTTAGGATATTCTATTTAGTCGAACATTCTGAGGCAATCCTTCGATGTCAGAGGATTGTCCCGGATTGCCACGGAATATGGCGACCCTCCGAATCCCAAACGGTGAAGGATTGCCATGCCATGGGTGGCAATTCTCCGATGGCGGCAAATCGCCATGCAGTGTGTTGGAATCCTAATCCAGGGATTTGGAGGAATAAACCGTTTTGTGTGGGAATCACCCGACGCTAGAGGATCGCCACACAGAATGTGGGAATCCTCTAACGCATTGCGTTAGAAACTCCCGACGATGAAGGGTGGCAACGCAATTTGTAGGAATATTCTATTTTGTCGAACACTGTGAGGCAATCCTTCGATGTCAGAGGATTGTCCCGGATTACCACGGAATATGGCGACCCTCCGAATCCTGTGACGGTGGGTTCGTGCACGCGCATGGCAAATGTAACACACTAGATCATAGCTCGTTTCAATGAGATTGAGGAAATATCTTTACTCCCTCAAACCTGAGTCAAGAAAGTTCAATCTTACCATAAATAAAAACGTTAAATGAGCAACTGTCGTCATTTCCATATCCATCAAAAGCCGTACACGTTACAAGGGTTTTTCCAATAGAGAAGGTCGTTCCCGACGGCGGGTCGCAGATTACTGTAGGGCTGTTGCCGGAATTATCCGTAGCCACTGGATCTTGCCATGTAACCATTGTGGTTGGTTGGCCAGAATCGGTGTTAACTATTTGATATGTAAGGCATGACTCCCATACAGGATCTTCTTTGTCTGTTGAAAGATTCAAAATTAAATCCAATGATGATTGAAATTTACATGGTTGGTGGGATGAATATTGATCAAATCCTATCAAAGCCTACGCTTCTGTGGTTATTATATCAAAGCAATTTGGGAAATAATGAGCGTTTGTCTTTTTCTTTGACCAAAGAAAAACAAAAAACAAAACAAATCCAAGAGAAATAAATGCAAACCAGTTGACAGAATTCAATTCAATTTGGTGTTATAAATAAAGACGTCAGTAATTGTCGTAATGCTTTATCGTAACTGTTACTAATTGTGTGTCTTTAAAACATAAATACGAGGGGGTATCAAAAAGTTTTTGATATCCCCTCGTAATTATGCAGTTTTCATCGATTTTGAAATTTAAGTTAAGTTGTTATGGTAGATCCTCAACAAATGGGCATGGATAATCAAATTTTGGAAAAGTGTCCACTAACAGTGACCATGTGTGCCCCTTAAGGTTATACAGGATTTTGAACTTTTGTGTAGGCAAATTGGCTGCACGTAGCCACCTAAAATATTTTGTTTTTCAAAAAATAAACATGGCAGGCCTAAAAATCATACTTCATCTTAAAGTTGACACTCTAATGATTATTATTGTAATACTTTTAACGTCATAGCTCATACACAAATGTACTTTGTAAGTGTTTCAATTTGTGTTCAATTTCATGAGCATGAGGTTTTTTGGGAAAGAGGCCAGGAAAATATGGGGAGAGGGTCCGATTTCATTGCGATTTCGCATATGTGTTACAAACAAACCAATGAAATAATGTACCTATTTATTCTTTCAATAGGTCCTCCTGATTTAAAACAGTAAGCTTACATGTTCACAGAATGTCAATGAAAATGATGGGGTAAATGTCGTCATTTTTGCAACAACAATATTAATTTAGTGTGCCAATATATTGACACAATTATTCCCTACATTATTTCTTTGAAGTATCAGCTATCACATGCATATCAAAATTTTATGAATCAGCTGCGGGAAACATTAAAAATAATTTATTTCATCTCAGCATATCAGGCCAAATGGTCCAAAATGGAGTTCTGAGATATCCACACATTTAGTTTCAAGTACTCACATTTTCTGCTATTTCACAGTATCAATTCACAATCCCATAATATTTCAGGTGCAGTGCTCCTGTATTACTACTGATAATCCTTACTGCATGGGAAGTATCAATTGATTTTCACAAAACTTGCAGAAATTGACAAATTTCTGCCAAAACTTCCACACTATCTATTATCATGTTCAAACCATGTGCTAACTTGTTTACAATGCTAGTTAGTGTTGCCAGGGCCAAGGTGATAGTACTTATTTTATTGATTTTGTCTAGTATAGTGCTGGTTGAATACTCATGCTCCACTGTGCATATGCTTCAGTGATTTTAGCAATCAAATGAAAATGATAGGGTTGCCAGTTCATGCACTGGAATAATAATCACTATAAGGGGCACATCACTAAATAAATGTCCCATTGAAATACATGTGAAAATAAAATAAAGTAACTAGGTGCATAATAATTATGAGTCCTGGGGGAGGATAGAATGGGGGAGGGGGGAGCAGTTTTTGGCAAAAATTTTACAGTGCATCTTTATAAGGCTTAGGAAACACTACAGAAACATTCAAATCTGCATCATAATATCTAGGCCATTTAAAGTTTCCACATTGGCAAAGTTAGGCTGGCCGAGAGCAGGGCCAGGGGAGGATGACAGGAAATGTTGGCATACCTTTTAAAATCTAACCCACGGGCCCCCATGTATATTTGGGATTCCCCCTTCCAAAAAAAATGATAGCCCCTCACACCTTCTCTTTCTTCCATGAGTTACACCAAATGCGGAAGGATTTAGTGTAGTGTACCCATAAAACAAGAACTGTCTTTAAAAAAAGAATTAGTGCTGTGGGATATCTAGAGCAAATATTGATACACAAAAATAATTAAAAAAATACTTTGTTGATACAATTTTTCAATCTACATCTCTGAGATGTTTAATATATACATATACTTCATAAATAAAAATTAAAAAACAAAAGACAAGTTGAGTGGAATTTTCACCCTCCGTAACCTTAATACATTAATAATAAGGATGGAAAACCTTGTAGAAATTACAAGATTTATAATTGCGGGATTTACAAAAAATACACAGTTGCATAAAATAATTATACATCTTTTATAACCAGCAGGCATATCAAAAATAATGTGTCATTAAACAATTTCCACAGTATTACAATGTGGGTTATGTAGCGTAATGGATGCATCTTCGAAAAGAAAACATTTGTATATATAGACTGGTTCTATTTGGGAAATATGTGCTTATTAAGGATCAAGCGGCAAGTTCGCGTAAAAGCTGGCAAACAAATTATTTTGGTTAATTCGGGTATGCTGAATTCAAAAATTTCGTCTGCCGAGCAATATTGGAAACCCGTGCTCCAAATTCACTGAAAAATACGTCAAATTATTTGTCTGGGTCTATTAAAGGATCACAAATATGTAACATATTTGCACGTAGGACATTTATTTACCTATTTATGAGGCTCAACAGGTCCAAGGTCATTTTGCATGTTATTTTGGGGTGAAAAATTAAATTTCCTCAAATTTTCGTAAAAATGGGCGCAAACTGTTCCTCAAATTTAAGGGATTCAGGAAAAGAATATTTTTTACTATCTGTGATTTCAAGTTTAGAAGATAAATAAATACACATTCCATTGAATCCAATGGAATCCTACATATATCTTGACTCTTTGCTGTGTAACATGCTAACTAGACATCGCAGATAATGCAAACTATTCTTTTTTGAAACCTCTAAGCTAGGCGAACAATTTGCCTAAATTTTTACGAAAATCGGAGCAACTTTGACTTTTGACTAATACACAACAAGCAAATTGACATGTGACCTTTTTTGCCCCATAACTTCTTATTGATAGGTCGTACACGCACTAACATTACAGACGCATAATTTGACATGTTTGAAAGTGTTATTGGAATAAATGTTTGCCCCTTTATGATCCTATGGGGTCATTTGGAGGTCTTTTTATGGGTCACGGGCTCAAAATATTGCTTGGTAGACAAGAGATTCGATTTCAGCAAACTCAAATTAACAAAAATAAGCTAGCTGCCAACTTTTACGCAAACTTGCCGCTAGGAACACGATTTGTCCAAAATAGAACCAGTCTATATACGTGCACATTCATGCACGTGAGAATCAAAGGCCTAAACTATTTTGCAAAGACATTTTCGCAGTGGCCAACTGATCGCGTAATAATGAACTATTGACGTGATTCAATTAGCCTATCCTGGCAGTGCGAAAGATATTGGCAAATTATGAAAATATGAAAATTAAGAACAATTGATATGATATGAAATTGAAACTTGTAATATTAAACTTGAACATGTTTGAACAAAAACAAATCAAAAGAAAAACATAACTCCTACCCTTGACATCAATGTAAAATGAGCAATTATTGACATTTCCGAATCCATCCAAAGCTGTGCAAGTTACATTCATTTTCCCAATGTTAAAGTCAGTTCCTGATGCTGGATCACAGATAACAGCAGGGTTAAGGCCGGAGTTATCGGTAGCAATTGGTCCTTGCCATACAATCATTGCGGTTGGTTGACCTGGATCTGTATTGGTTCTTTGGTTTGCAGGGCAAGACTCCAAAACAGGGCCTTCATTGTCTGATAATAAACAATAACACAAATGGAATTGGTTAAATTGAAGTTTTTTAATACGGTTGTATTTATTGTGTTTACTCCCGACACAACAATAGCATATTCATATAATGATATATTGTCAATCAATATGATGCTATAAGACTAACAGAACTCTTACCCTTGACATCAACGTAAAATGAGCAATTATTGACATTTCCGAATGCATCCAAAGCTGTGCACGTTACATTTGTTATCCCAATAACAAAGTCAGTTCCAGATGCCGGATCGCACATAACAGTAGGGTTAAGGCCGGAGTTATCGGCAGCTATAGGCCCTTGCCATACAATCATTGCGGTTGGTTGAACTGGATCTGTGTTGGTTGTTTGGTTTGCAGGGCAGGACTCCAAAACAGGTCCTTCGTTGTCTGATAATAAACATTAACACAAATGGAATTAGGTAAATTGAAAGTGTATAAATACGGTTTTATTTGTTGTGTTTATTCCCGACACAACAATAGCATATTCATATAATGATATATTGTCAATCAATATGATGCTATAAGACTAACAGAACTCTTACCCTTGACATCAACGTAAAATGAGCAATTATTGACATTTCCGAATCCATCAACAGCTGTGCACGTTACATTTGTTATCCCAATAACAAAGTCAGTTCCAGATGCCGGATCGCACATAACAGTAGGGTTAAGGCCGGAGTTATCGGCAGCTATAGGACCTTGCCATACAATCATTGCGGTTGGTTGAGCTGGATCTGTGTTGGTTGTTTGGTTTGCAGGGCAGGACTCCAAAACAGGTCCTTCGTTGTCTGATAATAAACATTAACACAAATGGAATTAGGTCAATTGAAAGTGTATAAATACGGTTTTATTTGTTGTGTTTATTGCCGACACAACAATAGCATATTTACACAATGATATATTTTCAGTCAATTTGAGGTTATAAGAAAAACAGAATTCTTACCCTTGACATCAACGTAAAATGAGCAATTATTGACATTTCCGAATACATCCACAGCTGTGCACGTTACATTCATCTTTCCAATAACGAAGTCAGTTCCCGATGCAGGATCGCACTTAACCGTAGGGTTAACGCCGGAGTTATCGGTAGCAATAGGTCCTTGCCATACAATCATTGCGGTTGCTTTACCTGGATCTGTGTTGGCTGTTTGGTTTACAGGGCATGACTCCAAAACAGGATCCTGAATGTCTGAATAAACAAGAACACACATGGAATTGGTTTATAAAAAATATGCACTTTAATATATAATGCAATTTAGGCATGTAGAGAATTTAATTGAGAATAAGTTTTGTGTCTCGTACTCCAACAGGACAGTGAGTGTCACAGCTGATGGAAGCTCGGCCTCTCACACAGCGACCGGCTGCATCGTTACTGTGATAACTGACAGCGTACTCGTGGAAATGATATAACTTATTTTGATTCCCGTAGAGAAAGCCTATCTACTTATTTATTTAATTGAGATTGTTTTCGGATTTTATAAAATTTACATTTTCCAAAGCATATCTCGGTAATAAAACACGATACAAATCTCAGATACTCTGTTAAGGGGTCTGTGTTCTCAAAAGTGTAATTTTGACATAATTTATAAATGTGATGTTTTCAAACTTTCATACACATTTCACACTTGAAAGGGCTAAAACTTTATTAAACAAACGTATACTTTCTATACTGCGCCAAAAAGTATCCGAAAACTTGAAAAACTAAAACTAAACCATATTTGGGTAAATTCTGTCTAATCTTGCACATTATGCCACCCCATTGAATTCAATGTGACCTCCAGAAGTAGAGAAGCATTTCATTAGACGAAGGTTGAAAAGATTCCAACAAGCGCAACAAAGAGTGCATCTATTAAAAAAACCCAAATATGGTTTAGTTTTACAACTTTTTGGATACGTTATAGGCGCAGTATCGTTAGTTGTGCTCATTTAATACTACTCAAAAGCGCGGGACTTGTTCTCTAAAAAGGACAGGTATGTTATTTATATCCTTATAAGAACACAAGAAGTACTAAACTGTGTTTAAGACTTACCCTTCTCACATCGAGATCCAGAGAATCCGTCTTGGCATGCGCAGATGTATTCCCCAATTCTATCATAACAAATCCCTCCATATTCACAGGGATTCGATGAACATTCATTTAATCCTGAAAGAAGTAATGCGTTCGATTTATGCTGACAAGAAAGGACGAAGTAAAATGAAGTCATTGTACTTGGAGAACTTGATATTTAAAGCCGTTGGGCCAAATGGCATCAATATTACCAAAATTACCACTAAAAATTACCATTATAAATTGCCACTATGTGTTACGACCGACCAAATGTTGTAATTGACAACTGGACATCCACGATCGTTAAATTATCTTTGACTAATTACTACTTGACCGCATGGGCGTTAATCGGGGTGGGGTGGGGCGGAGGGGGCCCACCTTTCGGCAAAATGGCCCCCTGTTTGTTCTTTTTAGCAACTTCTTGACAATTCAGGCCAATTGTGCCCCCAACCAATCCTCACACATTTCAAGCCGGATGGGCGCTAATGCTTGCCGGTAACATAAAAGTAACTGCTATCATATTATGCATTATGCAAGACATCGGCTCACCCAAAGTGTCCCAAAGCAAACAATTTGCCATTATTTGTGTGTATATAGAAACGTTGTCCTCAGACTACGCACATCGTCATCATCCCTATATCTTCGTGTTAAAAATTGGCGTGATAGTACAGCGAATCCTCTCGTTTTTTAACAGGTACGCATCGCGATTTTGTTCGAGATAGGCCGAGCGACTCAGGCTAAGCATACCATGACTATCATATGAGATACCACAGCGTTTCTATATTCTACACATTATTACGATCTGTGTATGCTCTAGTACCCCATATGATGTTTCTATTACAAGAAAAAAAATTGTTTTCAGGTAAAACCAGAGTTTTTTGTTTCCAGTACACTCACTCGAAAATCAGTACACTAATTAGCGGGGCCTTGCAGCTTGCTGTGGATATCTTTTACTGCATTTTTATTGTAAAAAATTTGAAATCCAATGTAAAAATTGAGATATATTTAATTTTGAGAATGACATTTATACTATATAGGTATAAAGGAACGCGTTTAGCCCATCCAGGTGCACGTCCACTAACACAATGCATATGTAAACTTTCTTTATCTGTGTCAATAATAGAATATTGATTTCAACGGAGTATTGAGCTGTATGGAAAAAATATTTATAATACAGGGTGTTGACACTGTGCTACGCTTCCTTACTTTCGCTTGTATGGATAGTAAGTCAAGTTGAATATCATTAAATGAGGAACCCTCGCTAATTATATCACAAGCATAACAAAATGTACTTACCGCAGTATTCCTTTCGCTCCAGTAGGATGTCGAGAGCATCTTTATTCCAATTCATACGGTTGGTTAGTGGTCTAGGATCATCCACAAACCACAGTTTCATATCGTTGATATCGTCTTGATAAGTACCACATGCCTGGGTAGACTTCCGTGGGGCTACCACTCCTTGGCAATGACATCTCTCTTTATACGGCAGTGACCATCTCAAGGCACCCCCTCGTGATGGATCCGGTCGTTCCTCTAGCACGCACACGTAGCTAGACACTCTTGATATCAACACTGATGAATAAAAAACATTAAGGTGAATAGGTGATGCCTAAAACCTTTGTGCCGCTTACGTAGTTGATTTTTAACTAAAATGCTGTTGAAAAGGAAGCATCAGTACATTTAGTTTTGTTACATAAATAATCTTGTGATAACCAGTTGCCATGCAGCATATTTCCAACATATGCAATGTTTTTTTTTTTCCTTTCACCTGTTGAAAATATGCTACATTTAATGACTAATATTTCTATATGAGTATTAAATCTGAGTTGAAAAACGTCGATATATATACAAGTTGATACAGCAACCCCACCTCCCCCACCCCCGAGTATAAGAGTGTGCCTTCGGCATATTTTGCCCCAGGTTGAAATATGAGCAACAACTGTTGGGAAAATGCGATTTTATTTTAAATACAGTAGGCATTTTTGTGAAATATATCATTTTACAAGTTTGTGAAATCTACTTCAACTACTATCATGACTATATTAATTACCTTGTATGCTTAAAAGAAATAACAACACTCGTTGGAGCCGATGCATACCCCACAAAAACGACCACATGGTGACCTGAAATGAAATAAATGTCATCGTGGTCTTCATTATGGTTAATTATTGGCAAATATTTTGTCAATATCAAATTCACATATTCGGTTTAATTCCGACCTAGAAATTTTTTTAATAAATCAACAGACATTAAAGCGTGACCATTTTTTACATTTAGAACTGTTTCATCAACTGGACGCCATTTGGTTTTGTTTGATTTTTGTTTGTTTTGTTTGTTTTTGTTTTTGAGTTTTGTTTTTGTTTTTTGTTTTTGTAAACGATACCTAAAAGATTTGGCAAATACTGAATGAATGTTTAAAACACATAGATAATGACAAATACAGGCTACTCCAAATTATTGTGAAACGATTTATAATCTATTTCACATATGCATCGTATAATTATTATTAATATTGTCATAGAACTACTTTAGTTACTCGAACGGTGGGGCACTTAACACAAAATACTATACCGGTATGCTCCCCGGAAAGCCCCCCCCTTTTTAAACAGTGCATTTCAGAAGCAGCCCTGAATTTTACCGACCCCTGATTTAGATAATTAATAGCTCTAAAAGAAATCTAAATTTTTCATCCCTCACATTTCTGTTTTTTATTCAATTTTCAAAGCCACGAATACCCTTGATTTTGACCGTTTTTGACCCTTTTACCACTACGCCGCCCGCGCCGTTAGCTCTCAAAGACCCCCCCCCCATTTCCGAAATCCGGAGGAATCTTCCCACCAAAAAATTGATGATGTCCTACCTCCTTGAAGAGAGCGGCGGCATAGGAGGAACGCCAGTTGCACTTGGTTATGGAGTGTCTGTCTCATCAGCACTGGACCAGTGCTAGTGGCATTGTGCATTTGCCGGCAATATATTTCACAGTCACACTTCTAGCAAAACATAGCCTATGAGTACTAACAGCACGAATGTGTCGACGCGACAATTGCGATATTATTCTAATTGTTGCCATTTCTTTTTTCCACAGTTGAAAATAAAATGAAAAAGTAATAATATTTCGTCGTGTTTGTTAGTATTTTTATCTTACAGACTGAACCATAAAATTATTATTGTAATTTCGCTTTTAGAAGAAAAAAAAATAAAAGAGATCAGGGCAACAATGTTATTATGCAGTGGAATTAGTAACATCTTTGCTCAATTAAATAAATTATCCAGAAAACGAGTTGGGCCACTTTTGATATTTTCGGGCATATCAAGCATACGTCGCGTAAAAATGACTTTCATGATTACCAATTGTATTTTTGCTTTTCCGAAAAAATAAAAGGGGTCGTGGCGTAAATGAGATATGCAGTAGAACCAGTAACAGGAAAACTGTCCTAGTTTAAGTTCAAATGATTTGCCCGATTTTACTTAATCGTCCAATTGCACCACCTTTGCCATGTTCTCACGTAACAAGTTTGTACCGCGTAAGATGCTTCATGCTTATCGTCAAAGATTTCAGAACAAACGAAAAGGTTTTTCATGTTTTCTTTCACTTAATTGACATTAGTAAATAAATAATATGATATTTATTTCAAATTTATAAATTTAAATACCACTACAACGCCCCATTGTTTTAAAATTACCCATCTTAAGATCAAGGATTGTTCGAAGGAAGAAATATTGAGAAGGATAAAAGCAGGATGGAGTTGCTTTGGAAGACATAAAGAAATCTTATGCAACAAAAATATACCCATGTCACTCAGAAGGAAAGTATATAATCAATGTGTCCTTCCAACAATGACGTATGGCTCTGAAACATGGTCATTAACTAAATACGTAGAAACTAAACTACAATCCGCTCAAAGAGCAATGGAACGGCAAATGTTAAACATCTCACTGCGAGACAAAGTAAGGTGCTCGACCATCAGACAGCTGACCGGTGTTGCAGACATTTTGAGAAAAATCAAACAATCAAAATGGAGATGGGTTGGACATGTTGCCAGAAGAAATGATAACAGATGGACAAAGAGATTGTTAGAATGGCAACCAAGAATGGGAAAAAGAAGAAGAGGTAGACAGACGAGGAGGTGGAGAGATGATATAACATCATATATTGGCACAAAATGGGCGAGAGTAGCATTAGATAGAAAGGTATGGAGTGATCATGAGGAGGGCTACATCCAACAGTGGATTGACATAGCCTAGATAGATAGATAGATAGATCTTAAGATCACCGACCAGATGGATCATGATTCAACTCAATTCAGTCATTTTTGCTACACAAAGGCCTGCTTTTAGGACTACTAACACAATTGGCCATATCTTCGCTTGTATTCCACCGATTTTATTGACACAAAACTGATGTAGTAGCTTAATAAATTACCCTGACGAGCAAGTAAATCTCAATACAGTCAATAAGTGATATGCTTGCCTAATACTATTTTATAAAATTGTATAAAGATTTTTGTTACAACCAGTAGATATTTGGTTCATATAATTAGTTTTTTCTTGAATACAAACGGATTCTGGCTTTTCCAAACACCAGAAATTCCGGTGGACCAAAACTTAAAAGCTTTTAGATAAAACGTATCAAGAGACTTGTGACAGGAGTTAAGTCAAGCGTATAATTGGACACATGCTCCGTATTGATCAGGACTAGAACTGCGGCTTGAGTCCACTCTTGGTCCAATAAAGTATAATATGTGACCCGGCAGCACAAACGAGCCGTAAATTCCCTAAATTGTATTCTGTGTTACGGTGTAAAATGTGTACGAAGGTCGTATTCATCGATAACTTAAGCTGGCCCGACTTCCGTCTTATTTTGATAGTCAAAAACTAATCAATAATCATATTGTTGAAGTGGATAATAAGCTTCTACCTTAGATGGCCGACTATAGAACTTTTAATAGCTCTGGTCTTTGTTTGCTTTTGCTAAATCCTGTTCAAGTGGTGGGTTACCAGGCATTGTATTTTGTACAGGTATGCATAACCAACAATTAACAATGAGAGAACTTTCTTAAACCTTGTTGACTTGGGGATGATTTGAAATGACCGACAATTATGACTGTTTGATATATATTGCCAGCAATGTGGAAAAAGAGACACATGTAAAAACGTAAACAGCTATAATTTTGTTGAAGGAGCAAAGTTTAACAACCCATAACCTCGCTTCTGGATATCGTTTGAAGTCAAATGATATACCATTTTAAGTTTATGATGTTTATTTTTAAACACGAAATAAAACAAAATTGACCGGGAGGAATTTACGGCTCATTCGCCGTGGACGGTCACATATTTCAGTATGAAACAAAATATATACTGAATATGCTGACTGACATGTGCATCCAGTGGGCTAGCCTTGAAAGCCTTTAAGGGTTTTATTTTTCTCAAACATAATATACATTTCCGACAAATATAGTACTGTAATATAACACATACTATCAATTCAGATACTTTACTCACCTAGCTATGCCGCACGTTACGCCAACGTCGTAAGGAGAGCTGTTGAAATAGAAACGGAGAAAACTGGAATAACAGCTACCGAATGTTCAGATAGCTGGGCGCTTGAAAATCGTTTAAATAATTCATGAGCGTTGGTAATGCCAGCAATGGTTTGCGGAGCCCAATTTGGACTGTTTGTAAAATGATTGTTTCCTTAAATACCAATGGTAGAGCACGTGAGAGTAGATGGGCGTATTGTCATTATAACAAAGTTAGCGCATGCGCATGTTACCTGGTGGGCATACTACAATACCTGTATGGATTCTCATAATGAGACTTTTACATATTTCAGTTTTAATTTAATTTTTGTCGTATCTGCAGAATGGTGTAGCATTGGAGCTACATGCAAAAACACCAATCACTAATGATATGCATATAACCAATTCCATATGACGCCAAGGGTTTTTAGGAAAACACAATAATATACACGTATGGAGCTATAAAACAGGTGCAAAAGATGCAACCCTCAACGGTTCTTCTGTAACAAACCAACCAACCGAAAATTCAACAAAGGGTTATAGACTTCTGTGAAGAACAGGGTTCTTTCAGTTTACAGAACTTTTTTTGAGGGTTCCATATCGAGGGCAAAGCAGGATTCGTGAATGCTTTCTAGAACCTTTATTTCCGAGAGTGTACATTTGTCCTATAATTGATATCCCTTTTTACACAGATTTAAAACGAAATATTTTGTACCACAATGGAAGTAAAAAAATATTGAAAATGTCGACAATAGGGCGAGACACTATCAATCAGGATCTGCGTCCCTCCCCTAAATCGAATGACTCACGCTATTGCACCCTGCACCAAGGGAGGAAACATGGAAAGGGGGGATATAGTTTGACAAAACAGGGTGTAAGAAAACGTCGAGTATTGAAAGCTTTTCCAAAAACAAGACTATTTATAAAGTTTGTGTCTACTGACTAAGTGACGTATTGCAGAAGACTCGAAGCATAAAAACGGTGCTATTACACGTCTACTTATAGCTGGGTGACAACTAATTTGACCCATAATTAAAAGCAAATTTGGTGACAAACTGCTCAAAAAGAATACAAGGAAATTTGTGTCGATTATCTGCCCTGCAGTCGAGCTGATCTATCGGGTCAGCCTCGGGAGTAATATTCCCCGTCAACAGTCGCAGTAATAGCTAGTAATGTCATTACATCACGAAAAACAATGTGCACTTTTTTCTCTAACTCTCTTTCTCTTAACCCTCTTTTCTAAGATCTTCAATTTTTGACACAAGTTAATTTAAGCAGGAGCAGGTATATGATTTGAAATACATTAAGGTAAGAGGTAGATTTCAAAAGACAGTTTTTAATGGTTTCCAATGACAATAGCTCGTAAGTGTTGCCATAGAAAATTGATAAATTACATGTCACATCTTTTGTATTCTAACATCTATTATGATGGAAAATTACCTTTGGCCTACTTTTAATACCATTCTTATTAGCTTAATTACTTGTTAAATTCTCATTCGAACGTGACTGATGTTAAAATGTCTTGCCGTGATAAATGGATGAATTTCAAGTCACATCCTTTGTACTCTGGTATCTATTGTTTAGAGATCTGGTGGCTGGTATCAGGAAAATACCTTTGACCTTCTTTTAATACCATTCTTATTAGCTTAATTACTAGTGAAATTCTAATTTGAACGTTTCTGATCTTAATATGTCTTGCCGTAGAAAATGGATGAATTGCATATAACATTCTTTGTATTCTATCATCTATTATTTAGAGGTCTGGGGAAAATACCTTTGCCCTACATTAATACCATGTTTAATTACATGTTGAATTCTCATTTACACCTTTGGCCTACTTTAATACCTATGGACTACTTTAATACAATACAATACTTATTAGTCTCATTTATACCTTTGGCGTAGTTTAATACATTTGGCATACTTTTTACCTGCTTAATTACCTGCTATATTTGACCTACTTTCATACCTTTGGCCTACTTTAATCATATGCAGCGGAAGCAGGGCGGGGGCACGCCCAACCCCTAAAATTTTGAAATGGGGGACGTCCCCCTCCCCTTAAAAATCATATTATGTTACCTCCACGACCCATTATTCAATGTGATTTGTTGAAACACGTCACGTGAAAGGCCTTAAATTACAATAAAGTGGCCAGGGCAACGAACTTGTTCTTGTCGCATAACAGCGCACAGCAAAGCGCGATGCAGTGTACGTGCCTTAACACATTCTACGCAAGGAATTATGCTTGTTACACGTTCAATATTTCCGTAATACTTGCTGGCACTTTCGCTTTGGCTGAGCGCACGCGCTCCATCCACCTTGAAGTAAACAACGTGAAATATTTGGTCAAAAAAGTGGTAATTTCTCTTTAAATCGCACTATTTTGTCTATTTTGTGAATATTGTAATGTGCGCCATTTCTACAAACTTTCACGTCTTTCAGTTACGGGGATATAACCATAGTCTACCTTGATCGCATGATAAAACCATTATTTTAACCTTGATGGGAAAAGGCCAAAATACCACTTCGACCCTCTACCCCATTAGCGGTTTTTGGCATTTCTTAAAGACACTAACACTAAATTTCTAAAACACTAAAATAGTAGTCAATAGATACAGAATGTTGTTCTACGTATGTTTAAAGTCATTCGGTACGATGCGACTTAATTATCCTAACAATTTTAATAAAAAGAGAGCTTTTCCCTCAAAGCACCCATAAATTGATCATAGCAGAGTGAGCGTTCATCCGTTAGGCTTAATTGAACCCGTAACAATAGGTAAAAACAATTCCCATCTCCATACATTTTTCTTAATGCAGAAGAAAATTATCAGAACATGTATCTTCAGTTTGGCTAGCCTACACCGACCCCTTATTCAAGTCTCTCCGGAATTTTAATATAAGACCTTTATATTTTCCCAACTACCCAATTTATGTTCAACTACCTTCATGACCAACTACCATCTCATACTACTTACCCCGACTATTTTAAATCCACACCCGTGACACCCATTTTTCGAATTTTCTTTGAGTATTATTATCTGGTTTAATGATTCATTCCTATTTCGGCCACATGATATCATCATTGTAGTGCACATTAATATTGTAGCTTAAGTTAAATTTCCACCTTGTTCAGATTGGGTGCCACAAGCTTCACGCTCTGCGTCTTTGCGGCATAGACATCTCTACAGTTTTCATGTTGTTAAGTAATATCATAACGTATTCATCATCTTGCATTTACCATTTTTATAACAATATTGTGAATTGAGATGAAAGCAAATACACTTGAATTTGAACTTGAAGGTAGCAGACATCGCCTTGAAAGAGGAAATATCTAACTTTGTCACTTTTTAAACTCGACCATTTGTCATTCAAATTAGTATAACTTGGAATAACAAAATTCTCGTCTATCGACTACTTTATTTTGCAATTTAGATTTAGTTTCTTTAGGATATGATTTTTGTGTTCGGATACATATTTTATCGGTGAATTGTGTTATGCTAGATAAGCACACATCACAATTTAGGAATGAGACTATCAGTTCTCTTGAGCCTGAAAAGCACGATGGCATAACCTGCTATCGAAAGCTAATAAATGTGAGTTAAAATGCCTATCGAAAATTCACCAATTATATATAGTATGATAATTTATACTAGCCGTCTTTTGCGGTACTGATTTATTTAATGTGATTAGTATTATTATTATTAAAATGTGAGAGGATATTGTCATTTAGAATTACAACTGAGAAGGTCAGGTGCAATTTCAGTGTTCGAGTATTTTTTTACCTCATGGTGCACCCCGTTTTAAAAGCTGTGTTGCAATTTCATTTGTTCAATTTAAAGTGCAGTCGCAGAACGATCAACATAAACTGTAGGAGGTTCCGAATATCAGACAAACCCTCTCCCAGGGTCTGAGCACTGCCCAAACAGGGTTCATACATAATTATTGCACAGCCCCTTAGTTGAATAAATGTAGGCCTTCAAGATATTGTTAGCCTAACCTTGCACCTGATTTGTTGTCTTAACCAATCATCTGTTTCTATGGGACAGGAAATTGTCGAAATTCTCGGGGGGAATTTTCAAACGTCACCCAATTGGGCTACCAAATCGCAGGTTTGGCAACCCTGATTAATTTGGGTGATTCACCTGATTAATTTGAATGATTTTCAATGACAATGACTTCAAAATTGGTAGATTGTGTCACGATCTGCTCCATGGGGCCAAAGGAGGCATTTTTGAAAATTGAGTTACTATTATCACCAAATATAAACATTAGGCTATCATATACAGAAAACACCCGGGTCTAGCATACTTGGTTCTAAAGTTTCGTGATGTATATTTCTGATGGGCTGAAACTGTTGAGTCAATTGACTTCACTCACTCCTGCCGCAGAGCATGGCACACGGTCAACCGACTAACTGGCCGGGAAACTTCATCTCCAACCAAGTGCCCAGTAAGTGCTAACTCCAGCTAACTCCATCGCATCTCTGCTAGTCCAGAACGGCCGTTTCAAGAACCCAGATCGGGATTTCTCAAGATGCATTGCCAAGGAAGTGGCTAGTCTCTGGAAGACGGACACCCATGACACAGAGCTAACCAATCAGTTCATAGCGGAGGAAATGTCATCAGCTGTCAAACTGCTGAAAGCAGGCAAGGCCCCAGGACCTGATAGTATACATCCTGAATCCCTCATTCATGCTGGCAACGCCGTCACCAACTGGCTACGCCTCTTTCTGTCATTTTCGATGAGCCAATGCAAAATCCCTAAGATCTGGCGCAGGGCCACCGTAATCGCCCTACCGACGCCGAACAAACCTAAGGATGATCCAAAGAGCTACAGGCCCATTCTTCTTGAGCGTCTAATCCACGCACGGGTCAACCCCATCATTGAACCTCACTGCCCCATGAGCAAGGTGGCTTCCGCCAGGGTACGGTAGGTCAACTGTGGACCAAGTGACCCTCCTTCCACATTGAAGATACATTTGAGAATGACACAGTATGACACCGTATGGCACAGGGGACTCACTGCAAAGCTACTTCGCTGGTTCAGTACATACTGAGCCTAATCTCAAACCGGAGCTTCGTACTGAAGACCAGTGACGGACAGCAAAGCAGACTTCGCCGTCTTAACAACGGGGTTCCTCATGGATCTGTACTGCCTCCTTTGCTATTCAACATCTACATCCATGACCTGCCTGAGACAACATCAAAGAAGTACGGCTACGCAGATGACATAGCCATCCTGGCAACGCACAGGAAATGGTCAAACATCGAGAAGGTCCTCGGCAATGACATGGATACCCTATCAACATATCTGAGGAACTGGCGTCTGAAGCTCAGTGAAGGGAAAACAGCTTCAGCGGCTTTCCACCTGCACAACAAGGAAGCTAAGTGGGAGCTTAGCATCATGGTCAATAAGAGTCGACTTGCTTTCCAAGCTACCCCTACCTACCTTAGAGTGAAACTTGACAGATCGCTTACCTACCGACAACACCTGGCAAGCCTTCGCGACAAAGTCACAGCACGGGGAGCTCTTATTCTACGCCTCGCAGGAACAGGTTGGGGAGCCAGCGTTTCCACTCTACGCACTTCAACTTCAACTTTATTTCCATAATCAAACAAACAGACAAATACTTATTGGATACATTATTGCAAAGAAAGATGAAACGAAACGATTATGGAGGGAATGATCGAAAGGCCAATAAGGCCAGAATTGACCAACCCCTTTTATAAGACGGAAAAATGAAAAGACTATCACACAAGACACATACAACTTAAAAATTTGCTCCAAGAATTAAATGTATGATAAGAAAAGATGCAATTTGTATTTTTATCGAAAGTTTTTCAATGATTTAGCTTCTTTGACATTTTCGTTTAGGGAGTTCCACAGGATTGGGCCTGTGGTTCTGACCGCTTGATCAGTAAAAACCTTTTTATTTCTTGTTTGATTATAATCGTTGCTGTTTCTTGTGTGATAGTTGTGGATATCAGAACGTTTTGTAAAGAAGTTATTAAACGAGTTTGGTAATTGATTAAGACAGTATTTGTACATAAATACACCTAATTCTAATTTGTAGGTGTCAAATACGTTTAAAAAATCATATTTATGAAAAATTGGCCCAGAATGACTCCGATAGTGGCTATTGGATATGGTTCTCACAGCCCATTTTTAAGCTTGTGTATTTTCTCAAGATATGTTTTACACGTGTTCCCCCAAATGAGAATCCCGTAATTAATATATGGCAAGACAAGAGTACAATATAACTCCTAAAAATTTGGTCTTAGTTACTCTTTGTAGTTTAACATTGTCTAATATAATAGCTGCATTTTTGTGAGACGTACCATCATCAGAGTTTTCCATTGAAGTCATTTTTGGGGTACCCATAATCATATAATTAGTCTTACTAGCATTAACCAGAGATGTATCGTTCGAGTCCGGACTCGGACTCGAGTCCGGACTCGAGTCCACTTTTTGTTGGACTCGGACTTGGCTCGGACTCGGACACAAAAAGACTCGGCTCGGCTCGGACTCGGACACAAAAAGACTCGGACTCGAAGGCGAGTCCGGTCCGAGTCCAGTCCAATGTCCAATTCTATGTAAAAGGTGAAGTGATTATCTAAAAATGTAAAAATAGATCTCAAATTTGTTGACTTTACTTATTTGGCCATTTTCCAAATTAATTGGGGCTGTCAAATCTGTGACCTGTTATTATCCTACATATCCACCAAATTATTTAGATTTATCTGTCACTTATTTAGCAGAATCATATTTTTGTTATCATTTAAAATGAAATAATTGATAATTAATCAAATGCATAATTTTATTAAATATTTGGACTATAAATTTCTACAATGTAAGACTTCTTTCATGGAACTTTCCAATCCATTAAGCTCTTGAAAGAGAAACATGCACACTGGACCATACATCTCAGCTCCCACTCAGTAGGGCTATTATAGTTTGCATGTGCTCAGTAAGTGAGTACACATGGCATTTGTGTGGGCCAATTTTGAAAATATGTTTAGAATTATAAAGGTGAATTTCTGTTAGTATCATTAGGCCTATTATTATAATGATGATGATGTTAATTTTCTATAATGTATTTGAATATATTGAAATTCATATACATGTAATACTGCACACAGCCTATACATGTAGGTATGCCAGGCAAACCTATCTGCTAGTCAGCCAAATTCGCCTAGAACATAATACATATTTACATAGAAATTTATAAGAACAGGTAGGTCAAGGAAACCTACATAAATATATTGTCTATACTTCACTTGACCCAAATATATGATTTTTTTATGGCGATGAGACACTCGCACATGGAATTTTAGAGGAATTTTGACCCGGATTTTGATAGCAGTTCCACATAGAAAAGCTGCTATCATCATGAGACTAAGATCTAGAAACACCACCGAAATTCCAGACAAACTAGTACCTAGACCAGTGACTTTGACTCACGTAGTGAAGCGGACACTGCTAGCATGCTTAGCAACGACTTGAACAAGGACGCATACCCGGACGCAAGCAAGCAGATAATGTTCGCGTCTACAGAATATGTTGCATTTGACGCGGGCGATAACGGCGCAGTAACCACGCAACCGAGAGCGTCAGAATATACGCGAATATCTCCGCGCCTAGTAACCCCGTCAATATCACCTTGGATACGGGGCTTCACCTCCCGCTGTGGTAAGGGATGGGCAGTCATAGGTCTAGGTGGTATGTCTATGACCGAAATGCTGTTTTGTTAGCTGAATCTTTTTGATGAAAATCAATCTTTGACAAGATGTAACTTTTTAATTTGCTACGGAAAGTGCTATGACAAAACGGTTTTCAGTTTTGACTTTTTTTACTCAAGGGCTTTAATTTGATATAATGATGCAGTTTGATGGCAAATTTGAATTCACCTGGCATACCTACAGCCTTGTCCCTAGGCGCAATTAAAGCAATATTATAACATTTTCAAACAAAATAGATTGGCATTTCTTTGCCATAAAATGTTAGCTTTTACTGTCAGATATATCCTCTTTTATTTTTGAGCCGAACAAATACGGCAAATCAAAGAAAATTGGAATTTACTACCAGCGCACATACGTCGCCAATACGTATCACTCCTTCGGTCATGTTGTGGTACGACCCTTTGTTGTGTATATCACCGTACCGCACGCCGTGTACGCATGTGTGTTATGAACATCGTGTATGCGTTCGACTAATAATTCCATCGTAATAATAAAGCGCCGTCCGGCGTTTTATTCAAAATCTCGGGTTTTGACAAAACTACAGCACCTAGAGTCTTGATTTTTGCAGGGTATATTGGTTTAATAAAGTACAATTTAATCGTGTAAGAAAGGGAATTTTAAAAATTCAGTGAGGGCGTCTTCCTCAGCAAATGTTATAATATGGCTTTAAGTTAACTGTGAGTTTACATGTAATGTGCTACACACACACACACAACCCCACCCACACACAAACTACCCCCACATGCCTGCTGTCTGATACAGGTACTATAGGTGGTCTGATACATGTAGTTTTTACCTGTTCATGGACATGGCTTTTGAAGGAAGTGTGTACGGTTGGTTGGTTGAGTCAACAGTGTTGGGTGGGGTTTGGTAGAGTGGTGTGTGGTGTGATGCAGTGAGTGACCTTCTCATCACATTTCTACAATTTTATCATCAAAATGCCATAAAATTATGCAGAAACTTTAAAATTGACCTTTTTCAACAAATTTGTATTGTAAATTTTTCAAATAAGAAATAAAATATAAAATTTTGCTCCATTTTTGCAAATAATGACCCATTTTTTCAAAATGTTGTACCAAATGACCCGTTCTTTCAAAATTTTATACCCAATTACCCCTTTTTCATTTTGTTATACCCAAACTAAGCAATGCCAATAGGTAGATACCTGTCACATTAAAGTTGAATGACCCCCCCCACCCCCACCACCACCACCGGGCATGGACTCTCACCCCGAGTCCGGACTCGAGCCGGACTCGAGTCCGGACTCTGGTCTTATTTTTGTTGGACTCGGACTTGGCTCGGACTCAGCACCCCTGGACTTGGACTCGAGTCCGGACTCGACACAAAAGGACTCGGACTTGGCTCGGACTCGGATACAAATGGACTCGGCTCGGCTCGGACTCGGACAAGCTGGACTCGGGTACAAGTCTGGCATTAACCGAGAGTTTGTTTGACTTGAACCAGTTGCTTACTTCTGCAACCCTGTCTTTGGTTTACGCCCCTGACGAATACCTGCATGAACAACTCTCTCCGCACCATAAGTGGTTGCCTTCGCCCAACCCTAGCAGAACAGCTGCCAGTACTAGCAGGTATTCCACCGGCCGATCTGAGGAGGAAGTCACAGACCATGGCCCTGACTCGGCGTGCTTTGAACCCAGGCCATCTTCTCCACGAAGTGGTCAACAGAGACCTTCAGCAACCTTCAGGCACATGCTTTGATCCACAGACCAAGGAGACATCGGCTCACTGGACTGGCAATGAATGGCAGCAGAGATGACAGTTGTCATCTTCGCCCCTGAAGAACTATATCCCAGATACGTCGAAATCCAGCCCTGGCTCGGATTTGCCACGCCATGCATGGGTGAAACTCAACCGTCTGCGAACAGGAGTAGGTCGCTTCAGGGCCAGTATGCATAGATGGGGCCTCGCCCAAAGCCAATACATCAAAGCGGAATTTTTTTTTTCGCCTCCAAGAGCAGCAATTTTTTTTTTCGCCGGCGAAGTATTTTTTTTTCAATTTTAATGTAAATTTTTATACAAAGTTGGGTGGGGGGAAATTTTTTTTTTACTCATCAGTGAGGCAAAATTTTTTTTTTTCGTCTCACTAGTGGGTAAAGTTGTTTTTTTTTCGTCTCACTAGTGGGCAAAGTTTTTTTTTTTTTTTTTTTTCCATGCCACCCCTGGAAATCTAATAGTGCGCCCCTTATTGGATATCCTTGATTTTTATTTTGTCTTTATCTCAATTTCAAATTTGCCACCTTTGGCCCCCATGGACAGATCGTGTCACAATTATTGGATATCCTTGAAAATTTTCATCCAGTTACTCTTGGACGTCGTCAGTCAGCGCCAATGTCTGACACGTGGGCACGTGGGGTTAGCAGTTTAAAATTTAAAAACAACATACTTACAGTAGGACACTTTGCCGAACCACAACGATTTCAGAATAATATAACTTATGTTTAGAATTGTTTGTGAAGATTTAATGATTACATGTTAATCTAATGGCGAAGTCAAAATGCAAAATGGCGATATCGCATCATTGTCTTCCTCTTTCAAATAACCTACACAGTATGTCCTAAATGTCAGAATACCTGTGCTGTTACTGTTAGCCAACCAGAATTAACCAGGTCAATGAACATGATGTTATAGCTCATTCAAATAGTTCACCATTGTGGACCAATCAAATTGTTCACTGCTTGACAATGAACAAGAGAAGGTGAAAAGAGCTCCAAATAGAAAAAAGTTAATTTTCTTCGCAAACATCAATAAGACCAAAAGAATGATAGAATGGGCCAATGATTGATCATAAAAAACATAAGCGTTGGCGGATGTAGTGTTAAAAGCCTGGTCAGGCAAAACAACTTTGATTGCTCTAACAGACAGATAATAGTCTTTCTGATACGTCCTTGGCTCTCATTTTGGAGCAGATTCCGTTATTAACCGCAGCTCTATTTATTATTTTGGGAAATCCAGAAAATTATATTTTCCAGCAACAAAATTCATGAAATCAATACATATGCTATAAAATCACCGAAGATTTATGTTAAAAATTAAATTGAGCTTTGCTTTTAAAATTAAACAATGTTACAAACAAACATCAGGAAAATTGAAGGGGTGGGTGTAATATAGACTATGCTATAGTCGAATTTTATTAAAAATATGTTATTATTAGTCATGATGAACCCGTTTTGTTGAACTCAAAATTATACTTTTGTTTATTAAAATTAAAGTATTCAATAGTAAAATGGTCATAAAGAGTTAAAAATATCAGATGATTAGTGACAATAAAAGTAATTGAATGCAACACTATCTTGCATAATTATAATGGCTCACTTTAATACTGAACAATTCTGATTTTGGAATCTACCAGTTTATTGATAGCGAACCCCGAAAATCCGACTATGGACTTTGAATTTTAAGCAGAACTTTGCCCGGGACTTTGCTCTCTAAAAACACACTGTCAAGCATACTTGTTTAACAGTCTATTAACCACAAGTACTAAACATGGTATAGTACAAGACGCGCTAGATGTTTGATGAGATTAACTTTCGCGTCAACACAAAAGCGCTGCAAATACCACAGACAGTTGTGTACGGTGTAGTTAATGGTAATGGCGCGGGCCCGAAAGATTTAAACCATAGCGAGTTATGGGCGACCAATCACAAGGCAGATCCATTTAAAGATGCATTACATCATGGCCTATTTTAGTTAGGTCAGAAATTGGCCCAACTCTCCATAGAGTCCCGTGTTAAAAATCTTAACCGGAATCCAAAGTCAGTAGTCCACTTGGGAAGCTAACAAACAGAGGGAGTGCGGTGACTGAAAAGATCAGATACATATGTGAATATCTATCAGTTGCACACAAATCAATATAAATCAGAGTTTTATGCTTAAATGTAATAGCCAGAGTATGCAAAATGGGCAAGTGGACTACGGAGAAGTCTAGGTGTAATATAGTCCTAACCCTCACCCTATTTTCAGTGCACTTGTTACTAGTTTCGAATCAATTGCATTTAAAACTTATAGATTATACAACTACTTAATCCATTTTTGTGTAATTTTTGCACCAATATGAACTTATTTGTTCCCTGTTTTTCTTCAAAAAAGAAATGTGGTTAGCACTATATTGCCACCGACTTTAAACCTGGGGTCCTAGATTATCTATGAACAACATTTTTGATCTGGAATCATTGAGAACGTGTTTCTTACATCAACAACGACTAGATTCGATATTTTTTTCAAAGAAATATCCATCTCATAAGTAGTTCTAGAAACAGTGTGGAATTCTTTGGGGAAAAAAGTCCTAACCCACAAATTTACAAGTGACTGGTTTGTGTGTAAAAATTGTACGAATGATTTCAACAAAACAGTTACTCTGTTGAAGAACTCATATACTTTATGCTTGTATGCTTTACTTATGGAAATTCTCATACACTTGGTCAAAAACAATTTATCGCGAAACCAGTAACATGTGTTAGGACTTTATTACACCCACCCTTCAATTATTACTCATACGATGAGTAAGTAACAACTCGGCTCGATCAAGTGTCAAGTACGACTTGTGTAAGAGATTGATGTTTACATTGACACTAATGACGAACATTTGCAATTTTACTCTTATATTGTGAAGTACCAAATAGCTTAGGTGTTGTTAGCACAATATGATAGAAACACATTTTTGCTGATGACTCCATGTTGAAATGAGCTAAATAAGCATATCGCTCGTAAGGACACAAAATTATTATTTTTGATATGTGTTGTCGGCCATTTTTATTTTCTCAGGCGATTGCAAAATCTCAATAATTATATTGGACGTTCGAGATTACGAAACTTGTTGCCTCCAGCAGATCTAGTGGTACACGGTTTCTTTCCGGTCCTAGGGCTGGTTCTGCGGCTCCTGCAAAATGAAGGCGTAATGACGCGGGCAGTGGCATAACTAGGGGCAGGGGGGGGCAAGGGGGAGCAACATGCCCCGGGCGCCACCCTTAGGGGGGCGCCAAGTTGACCAATTCAGCATCGATTCTACGCCCCTCCAAGCGATGAAAGTTACAATTTTCGCACAAAATCAATTATAAGAACATTTTAAGACCGATATTCAACTTCTAGTAACCAAAATTAATTAGTGCTAGGCCTTATTTGTCCAAAATTTTGCGCGCTCCGCGCCCAATTGTTTCAAGAATTGGGGGTGTGGGGGTGGCCGCGTCTAAGATATTCTCGGATGAGGGGGTGGTAAGGGCGCCAATTTTGTTTCTTTGTTAGTTTGACCGCCTTTGTATTTTAGGTGATAGTTGTTAGGTTTCCTGTGTAATGCCGCATTGCTTCCGTGTTTAAGGTCAAGGGTTCGGAAACAATATCTTGAATATGCAGTATTACTTCATCCGGTATGCTACCTTCTTACCTTACCAAGCTACTTTATTTATAAAACCACACAATTAGATCTTGAAGATAAGTGTGCACCGAATCTGAAACCCAAAGTGAATACCAAAAAAAAAGTGAAATGGTTCGGACTTTGTTCGTGTTTTTCCGTTCAACGATATTTATACTTACAATCATCATGATAATGCTAAATTGAAATCGTTCAACTGAGCTCAAAACGAACCACGCCGTTTATTATTAATCTTCCAGATAGAGAATGTGATTTTCCAATAGGGTTACCTGAATGGGTGACTCCATTTGAAATCCAATTATGCTATATACTATTAATTTTACCACAATATACTTGGAGAGCTAGCGAAAATGTGAAAATAATAGTGTAAGCTAATTAAAGTTTTAAAAGATAATTTCATGTAAAAATAGAAGTGTCAGTAAAACACTACAAAAGTACACTGGAAGTGATTAAAATTACTGTGTACAGTAGCAGACAAAACAAACCAAACACACACACGCAAAAAAAAAAGGGACAGAAAAGAAAACGTCAAATAATCAAACACCGAAAGCTACATGTTGTAGTTTAATAACAAATTCAAGTCAAAAACTGAACTCAAAATAGAACTCAATAGCAAACAAGACAACACGCTCAGAGCAAAATAAGCTGTGTCTTTACTCAATGAAAGCAAGTTCACTACCTTTTAAATGTTGGCTTATAGAGGTAAAGAAAACGTTTTTTATTTTTATTTTAAAATGTTATTATATATTCAACAACTCTTCCTATACCTTTGTACAGGAGCCAACCGTTGTTAATCCGTGATGAATCCACAGTTCAGTAGCGTATACGCGAACGCAAGGTTACACGTACGCGTTACGCATGAGCGCGTAAAATTCGTCATGCCTGGAACATATGCGTAAATATGAACTCTCTTATGTTGCGGTAGCAGCTAAATATTACCGCTTTATTCTTTAGTTTTATTGTTGATATCAACAGCGAAATACCGCGATCTGTTTGTAAGGTTGAGTAGCAATGACAAACGGACATTCCGAATGAAATTATGTGAATTAGACATCTTTAGCTTGTTTCGTTGTTGAAAGGGATTCAATCATGTTTCACCGTTGTTCATCACCGATTAACAACTCGCGTCCGGCGCGTCTGCGTGGTTTACTTCGCTCGGGCATCGTTGTTAATCGGTGAAGAACAACGGTGAAACATGATTGAATCCCTAAATATTTGTTGGCAAACATTTTTACTAAACAAATACATGTAGTACTTAAATTTGTTTTGCATGAAATTTTCAAACGTGTTTTTAAATGTCGTTTTGAACGTTTTATACCCTTAATATTCTATTTATTTAATCCCGCATTTAAATGCTTTCTGTAAAACGTTTTGGGTTCATTTGCAGGATAGGTAAATAAGTAAGCAAGTAAGTAAATCTAGTAAGAATAATGTTGACGCAAAGAAGTGGGTTAACAGTCCTGATCTATTGTCGGTAATTTAGTCACCGTACGCGATATCAAGGTCGTATATGGGTTGATTTCCTGAGATACTTTTGGAATATTTAACAAGACTGCAATGACAATGGGTGGTGATTGAAACCATTTTACACGCAAATATTGGTATGAGTTTATTGAGTCGTCTTTTGTCGTATCTGATTGATGTTGAAATTATGGATATAAGGACTTTTCTAGTAATTGTTGCCTTAGCAGCGCACGTCGCAACAGGTAAGTTAAACAATTATGACTTGTAAAAACAAAGCGTACACCGTTTTCATTTGATACTATGCACTTTCGTATTGCGTATAGCGCATCGGCAATACATCCCCATAGTTTTGATAAATTTTCCGAGTCTTCACATTCGCCTGACTAATGCAAATTGCAGCTCAATTCACTCGTTGCTGTTGGACAAAGTATTTTAGTAATGGATGTAAGAGTGCTTAGTTTGTACCCCCTTGGATTTAATGACACCTATAGTGCGAAACTTAAAAAAGTGATTCAAAACGCGAAAGAGTCAATCAATGGTCGTCAAAACAGGGGTTAAATTTCAAACTTAATCCGTTTAACTTACCTGCGACATTACCATTCTTGGCTTATAAGCAACGGACAATCAATGCTGGTGTGGTCTATTTTTCTTCTTCTTCTTTTTTTTGCCATACTGGGGTCAAAAATGAAAGCTGCTCCGATCTCAACGTAAATGTGTTAACCTTAGATTGGCCCTTACGTGCTTCGAATCACTTTTTTGAATTTTGGGGACATGTCATTGTGGTAATAGTCACAATTAGCAATTCAAAAAAATAGGTGTCATTAAACCTTGGGTGCAAACTAGGCCCTCTCATTGCCAACTAAAATGTCCGGCAATATTGACAATTTTATTTCCAATTTTACCTCATAAGGTCGCTTTTGGGACTTTCAGTGTATGTTAGCATACCTATAATCTTTCTTATAAAAATGCACACATGGGCTCTTTGTACAATCTTTATTATATTTTTACTTAGCGAGGGCCTCAGATACACTAGCATACCCATTTGTCAGGCACAGTTCCTTAACGCCAATATACTGACACATAAATAAAATGACCTCTCCGTATGTTAGGTACGAAAACTCATCCTCTACAACACGAGGTCAAGTTTGAGCTATGGTTCACTTGGTGTGATTTCATTTGCTGATGACACCAATTTATTTTACTCTCACAATCAGTTTAATGTTGTTGAGGAGGTTTTCAACAAAGAGCTTATTAATGTGAATAGATGGTTCCAGGTAAATAAATTATCTGTCAATGCTAAAAACCCAATTATATGTTACTTGGTACCAAGAAGAACACAAAACCCGAGTACAACTTGTTACTCTTTCTTGATTCTGACAGGCACTCTACAGCAAGAACACCGCTTGAAAGAGTGCCAAGCACTAAGTTTCTAGGTCTACAAATTGACCAGAATATCACTTGGAGAGAACATATTGAAAATATTGTAAAAACATGTTCAAGAAATGTCAGTATCATTAATAAATTAAAAAACTTCCTCCCACATGAGGCGTTATATAATTTACATTGTATTGTTCGTTGATATTACCGTATATCAACTACATGTATGGTATTTTAGCTTGGGGATGTGCATGTTCATCATACATAAATGATCTTTTTAAAATTCAAAAGAGGGCACTTCGTATTATAAGTGCAAGTGATTATAAAGTAGCACTAATCCTTACTGATTAGGTATAATACTTTAAGTGTCAGGGATATGTATATATTTGAACTTGGTTTATTTATGCACAAGCATGAAAAAGTAATTTTTACCAAGTGTTTTTGATGATTTGTTTGTAAAACAGTCTAAAATCCATGACTTTAAAACACCAGAAATAAAGATCGTCTGAGGCTTCCTTTTATCAAAAGAACTTTCTGTGAAAAATCCATCAAATATGCAGCTACTAAGTTATGGAATAATGTTGATAACAGCATTAAAAGTTCATCAAGGGATCACAGATTGTCAGGCCTCTCCTTGGCCTTTCCTGTGATTCCTTCACTCTCACTTATATTATGATTTTGTATGTATTCTACCTTTTTGTAATTTGATGAGTGAAAAATAATAAATGAATGAATGAATGAGGTTATCGAACTAAGCCACTAGGAATTAGGTCATTGTGGCTAATAGGGATATATCCTAATAATGTGTACAGTTTGAACAATTTGCATGTGGTTTGATCGTCTTCAGTATTATACGTTTGGGTCATGGACTATTGTAAATGTAGGCTGATGCGTGTCTTTTTAGCTTGGCACCGGAACTATTAAACCAGGGCTATTAAACTATCATAAGGCCAAGGTTTTGTTCTTATGCCTGATGGAAAAGGTTGTTGTTAAGCTGTATAATAAGGGTGCTACTTTTTAATTTGTACCTCCCATCGGTTTTAGTTTCATAACTTGGTTATTTCTGTATCATCTGCCATCACTGATATCGCAAATTAAAGAAAACATCCTAGCGGTCATTATGGTCACCTTGATTTTCGACCCTTACTGGTTAATTATGAACTGTTGCCATATTTAAGTAAAATTGAACATAAACGAAAGCCTGACCTTTATCAATAAAACAAGTTTAAACTCTTCTTTCAGCCTTAGAAAATTATAACATGTTCAAACCTTCTTTCAACCTTAAAAAATGGTAACATATTCAAAACCTTTTTTCAGCCGAATGAAATACTAAAATGTTGACATCTTCTTTCATCCTCAGCTTTTGACTGCAATTTTGACAGTTCCCTGTGTGGTTTCACCACCTTTGGTTTCACTCAAGCAACTAATGATGATTTTGACTGGACTCGTCATAGTGGCAATACACCATCAGGCTTTACTGGTCCTTCCGGCGACCACACAACTGGAAGTAACCCGGATGCACCCCTAACATCTAAACAAATTCGTTAGCTGAATACAAGTGCATAGTAATAGAGTAGAGGATGATTTAAGGAAGCCCCATCATGCACTGCAAACGTGTTATCACTAGAGTTTCAACTGCCACTTTACTTTTCAAATCCCATTGAATTCTGTGCAAAAGATGTTGTTTAAGAATTGTGCGTGTGTCATTATTACTTGGTCGATTTCAGAACAAAAGTGATGTGTGCATAAAGGATAATTCACACCTTCTGTAGGTAACATAAAATGTGAAATCGACTAGTATTTTGAATGCGTTTTTATTGTAAATATATCAGTCCAAATTCAAATTTAAGCATGCCCGTCAATGCAATGTGCGAGCAGTGGTGTCATGTTCACTCACACAGCTGTGCTAACCGCAAGTCAACACAGTGGCGTGGTGGGAAGTGCTTAAATCATCCTCTGGTAATTGAGAGATTGCGATGTTACATACGTGGTGCGTACGTCGGCCCGTGCGTTTATACGACGTTGAAAACGGTGTTAAATATTGCTAGTCTCGGTTCCAAACTGGATTGTGCTCATTTGTCACGAAGGAGAACAGGGTTGGCGGAACAAAGACTATAATATCTGATCTGGTCGATAGAGGGCATAGGAATTGAAAATTTAATGGTCACCGAGTCTCTATCTAATTCAAACAAAACGCTTTTGATTTTGACTAAATACCAAGGTTAACATGCTGTTTTGTGCTTCCCAAATATTATATTTGCACAAAAACATATATTTTGGTACATTAAGGACCACTACATTCATATATCATGACTTTACTTTCAAAATGAGACTTTTCGTGCTGAAAATTAGGCGCGTTGCATGCACTTCGACATGTCGTAAATTCAGCATATTTCTACGTAGCACACCGACATCGCCTGGCTAATAATTACTTGGTGCATCAGATATACTAAAATCAATACCCGGGATCGATACACGTGAATGTGCTATGCACGAGTTTGACATGAGACGAAAATCTTTGGATACCGGGGTAGAAAATGATGAATATCTCCCGTAAATGATTTCGTCTAAAGAAGCCAGATGTGGTTTCTTGCAATTGAATATATGTTTTGAATAGATATGATCATCGTTAGCTAGCGTCTTGAGAAAGAAGCTTGCGTCTTGAACTCAAAAACTGACAATAATTCTGATTTTATATGTGCCGACTATATAGCGCAGTGTATAGGCCAATCGTGGAGGTAGTCTAAAAGCAGATGGCATATGGCGTACCATGGTCATGACCATATATTATACTCTTCATACTAAACAATAGTGGCCAAATCTACGGTGTGCTCTTTCTCATATAAACATTAATTTTCGTCCCGAAGATCCCCTTTTCGCATATAAGGATTAATATTGCAAATTTAGCGCTCGCACTTGCCTCGGTAAAGTCATCCCCAACTTAAACAGGTACGACCCCTTGTATGCGTGCGTGTGTATTCTTGGCGCTTTATTACTTTTGCGATTCGAAACTGTGACCAGCCAAATACGCCCTACATTACTACCCAAGATGAACCAAAGTTTAGAACTTCTTGACAGGTTTTTGTTAAAATCCCAAACACTATTTTAGGTAGTTTTTGACGGAATCAGAGGGTCAGGCAGCACGGGAGACATTTCTCTAGATGATATTGAAATTTCTGGCTGTGGTAAGTGATCATATTCAGTGCTATATTTTGTGCTTCAAAACCGGTAATCTTTTTTTTCTTGTATTTTTTTTTTTTGGGGGGTGTTTTTAATATGCTGATCCGTGTGCTGCACGGCAAAATTAAACATTACTTGAATTATCCACTGGAATATCAAATAGTAATAATATATAATTTAACTAATTAGCCTACATGATTGAATACTATTGTAATTATAGTACCAACGCAAGTGAATATTAGGACTTGGGATACCACGTATTTAATGTTATCTTGTTAACTATGTTACATAGAATTGGGACATCCTCTCCAGATTTAATTGAAGAATGCACTTTAAAAAGAGTAATTTGCTCAACCGTGGCCGGACGGTGGCCGATACAAGTTTCAAAGCGTGTATGACCCACTATTGGGATCAGGTTTCCCAAAAGTCAACCTGATCCCGGGCATGATCCCTAAAATGTTTTTTCAGTCTCCAATTATTAGTAGTAGGCCCCTAGTTGTTGTAAATAATAACAATTTTAATGTCACGGATTTAATATTCTCTTTTTACAGTCGATTCAATACCTCCAGAGATTCATGGCTGTCCCAGTAATATAGATACAACCATAGAATTGGGAATGACAATGAAAGCAGTCACGTGGATTGAACCTTCGGCATCGGATAGTTCTGGAATTCCAACCAAACTGGCATAAATAAATAAATAAATAAATGTCGGTGATTTAACGTGCGCTACACCTAAGTACCAGCACACTTCAACAATTATTCCGCTGCCATTAGGATATATCAGAATCATTTCCGCTTCCACAAGTCCGCAACTAATGCGCAGGTACTCTCAGCTGACTTAGATTGTGATTACCCCCAGCAGCTCCCCATTTTACACCTGGGTGGAGTGAAGCAATTGGGAATTAAGCCGTCTTGCCCAAGGACGCAACACACTGGCCGGGGTGGGGGTTCGAACCCACAACCTTTCGATTATGAAGCTCGCGCCCTAACCATTGGACCACCGTGCATCACGCCAACCAGGGGCATTCTTTACTCTTGGAATGACGAATGTGGAGTACATATCTACCAAAAAAACGTTGACAACGTAAAGAAAGCAGCAAGTTTAAAAAGCCCCACCTCGGCTCACTTTTTGAAACTTGGTCCCATTTGTAAAACGTACTGATTTCCTGGGACTGATTTAAACTTTATCATAATATTATCAACTTCAAACATTTCCAGATGTGCTATGTGTCTTTAATGTGCCGATGCGATATTAATTTGTAAGATCAGAAAGGTAATAATGCTCTTGCATGGTAAGCCAACATCCTATATATGTTTTGTTTTATAATATTAATTTCATGATTAATGATCGAATTAAATGAATAACAAGTAGGCATATAATGCCAGTCATGCTATTATTAAAACGTTATAACTTGTTGGAAACGCTGTATTTTGTTTACAAAATAAAATAAAAACGCCGATTTTGCTGTTGATGTTCAAAATGGGACCAAGTTTCAAAAAGTGAGCCGAGGTGGGGCTTTTTAAACTTGCTGCTTTCTTTACGTTGTCAACGTTTTTTGGTAGATTTCCTTTCTTTTTATGAATGAAGCCGAATAGCTCCAAGCTTGAAAAGTCATCCGGTTACGAAGTACTCCATAAGACGAATAAAGCGAAAAATAGAAGTTTGAATAATATTATCCTTGATTTCTGACAATAAAAAATACGAGTATATGCAGCTAGACCTATAACTAAAATGTACGTGGTTCTTTGTAGCCCTGGGGCAATCTAGTTGGATATCCAAATTTCGCCGTTTGTGGTTCTTTGTAGCCCTGCAGGCAATCTCTATTGAGCGGCGGTTGTTGGCGGTCTTTCGCGGTTCGTGGTATTCCTTTATTCTTCAAGCCCTGTCCTCTATCGGGGCTAATTTATTGTTTAAGCTTGTTGGATATCCATATTTCGCGGTGTGTGGTTCTTTGTAGCCCTGGGGCAACCTAGTTGGATATCCAAATTTCGCCGTTTGTGGTTCTTTGTAGCCCTGCAGGCAATCTAGTTGGATATCTCTATTGAGCGGCGGTTGTTGGAGGTCTTTCGCGGTTCGTGGTTATAATTTTTCCTTATCCTTCAAGCCTTGCCCTCTATCGAGGGCTAATTTATAGTTAAAACTTGTTGGACATCCATATTTCGCGGTGTGTGGTTCTTTAAAGCCCTGCGGGGCAATCTAGTTGCATATCCAAATTTCGCGGTTTGTGGTTCTTTGAAACCCTGCGGGGCAATCTAGTTGGATATTTCTATTGAGCGGCAGTTGTTGGCGGTTTTTTCGCGGTTTGTGGTTTTAATTTGTAGGATATCCATATTTCAAGATTTGTGGTTCCTGAGTCCTGCGGGGCAATCTAGCTGGATATCCAAATTTCGCGGTTTGTGGTTCTTTGTAGCCCTGCAGGGCAAATCAAGTTGGATATCCCTATTGAGCGGCGGTTGTCGGCGGTCTTTTGAGATTTGTGGTTTTAATTTTCCCTTTAATTTCGGGCCGCCCCTCCTCTACATCCCGAGGATGCTTTTCAATAATTTAAATTATACGGTGTCAAAAATTACTATTACTGGGTATGATAATTTATCTTACCATGTTGACTTATATTGTTTGTTAAGGCAACTTTCGGGGTTCGTGGCTATAATTTCCCTAATCTTTCAAGCCTTGCCCTCTATCGAGGGCTAATTATAATTATAGTTAAAACTTGTTGTACATCCATATTTCGCGGGTGTGGTTCTTTATAGCCCTGCGGGGCAAACTAGTTGGATATCCACATTTCGCGGTTTGCGGTTCTTTGTAGCCCTGCGGGGCCATATAGTTGAATATTTCTATTGAGCGGCAGTTGTTGGCGGTTTTTCGCGGTTTGTGGTTTTAATTTGTAGGATATCGATATTTCAAGATTTGTGGTTCCTGAATCCTGCGGGGCAATCTAGCTGGATATCCAAATTTCGCGGTTTGTTGTTCTTTGTAGCCCTGCGGGGCAATCTAGTTGGATATCCCTATTGAGCGGCGGTTGTCGGCGGTCTTTTGAGATTTAATTTTCTCTTTAATTTCGGGCCGCCCCTCCTCTACATCCCGAGGATGCTTTTCAATAATTTAAATTATACGGTGTCCAAAATTAATATTCCTTGGTATGATAATTTATCTTACCATGTTGACCTATATTGTTTGTTAAGTCAACTGGACGTGACAAAATATCCTGCTATGTAGACATTAATTTGTTGCTAAATTGACTTATAATATTAATTTCATGATTAATGATCGAATTAAATGAATAACAAGTAGGCATATAATGCCAGTCATGCTATTATTAAAACGTTATAACTTGTTGGAAACGCTGTATTTTGTTTACAAAATAAAATAAAAACGCCGATTTTGCTGTTGATGTTCAAAATGGGACCAAGTTTCAAAAAGTGAGCCGAGGTGGGGCTTTTTAAACTTGCTGCTTTCTTTACGTTGTCAACGTTTTTTTGGTAGATTTCCTTTCTTTTTATGAATGAAGCCGAATAGCTCCAAGCTTGAAAAGTCATCCGGTTACGAAGTACTCCATAAGACGAATAAAGCGAAAAATAGAAGTTTGAATAATATTATCCTTGATTTCTGACAATAAAAAATACGAGTATATGCAGCTAGACCTATAACTAAAATGTACGTGGTTCTTTGTAGCCCTGGGGCAATCTAGTTGGATATCCAAATTTCGCCGTTTGTGGTTCTTTGTAGCCCTGCAGGCAATCTCTATTGAGCGGCGGTTGTTGGCGGTCTTTCGCGGTTCGTGGTATTCCTTTATTCTTCAAGCCCTGTCCTCTATCGGGGCTAATTTATTGTTTAAGCTTGTTGGATATCCATATTTCGCGGTGTGTGGTTCTTTGTAGCCCTGCGGGGCAACCTAGTTGGATATCCAAATTTCGCCGTTTGTGGTTCTTTGTAGCCCTGCAGGCAATCTAGTTGGATATCTCTATTGAGCGGCGGTTGTTGGAGGTCTTTCGCGGTTCGTGGTTATAATTTTTCCTTATCCTTCAAGCCTTTCCCTTTAATTTCGGGCCGCCCCCTCCTCTACATCCCGAGGATGCTTTTCAATAATTTAAATTATACGGTGTCCAAAATTAATATTCCTTGGTATGATAATTTATCTTACCATGTTGACCTATATTGTTTGTTAAGTCAACTGGACGTGACAAAATATCCTGCTATGTAGACATTAATTTGTTGCTAAATTGACTTAGCATAATAATTTATTTCGCGAAGACGACATCCATTTTTGGTATGTCGACTTAGCATGATAATTTATCTTGCCATGTTGACTTGTTTGTTCAGTTGTCTTGGCGGGATATTTTATATCATGTTGACATAATGCTGATAATAAGTCGACATGGCAAGATAATTATCTTGTCAAGTTGTGTCACATAGACGCTTCCGTACTATATATGCTTGATAAATGTTATTTGGATATTTTTTCCTGCTGGCCTTCCATCCTGGCGGAACAGTTTTCCACACCTACAGAGTGTTTGTAATCAACCTACCGGGACGGTATGACCAGAGAGTTGATATTCTTGAGAGGGCACTCTATTCACGTGGTTTCTTTTCCAACGCTAAAAGATCACGAATTTTGGTGGTTTGCAAATGAAAAGTGTCCGCACTATCGATTGATTACGTAACTGTTATGAATAATTTATTAGGTTTTTCAATGCAATCGCCTCGACCCATTAATACATATTATCTGTATTATCAAAGTACTTGGAACAGCAATCCGGTGAGTTCACTGAACTACGCCCTAATACTGATGGAGTTTTAATGGCGTTAATCCTCTCCATACACAGATGAACAAATACAATAGATGAAGGTCAACACGTATGACCTCCTATGTGACATGTTATATGTGATGTACAAAAACCTGAATATCATAAAGATCTGTATTCGTTTGTGCATATGAACTGCACATTTACGTTGCTAAATATTACTCATCATATATAATGACAAATATTGGTATTATGACAATACGGTATATACATTGTATATAAAACGACTAATAGATCCTACTATCATGGCGTCAGGTCAATGTTCATCATATCCCGTATGTTTCTTAAAATTCAATATATTTGAGACAAATTGCTGTGCCCATTTTATAGGTGCACAGGTAGATCCGTGTTTTTTTAAATTTTCATTTCCTTTTAATGAAAGAATTAAGGTTTTCCACTGCACGGGGGCCACAAGGGTGATACTAATTTTAATGCTATATTTTCAAAACGAATACGTGTTCCCGATTGGCTCTATAGCGATTTCACAAAGGTATTTCTAGTACAATGCAGCGTCGGACTCTAGCTGAGAGCGTAGCCTAAGTCATTATAGACTCCAAAAGGGCTCTCCATACACAAATGAACAAACACAAAGGAGGGTAGTCTCCTCCGTGACCAGCTTGATTTCGATGGAGCGAAACCAAATTGGCTGCAGAGGAGACGGGTAATTTTGCCATGCAAATGAGGTGAGTGTCATAGCCCTGGTATGACAATTGTCATGTTCTACGATAGCTGAAGATGACAGAGAGTCAGGTCTCTAAATCGATTCAACAACCATTCATACATATCACAATCATGTTTTATTGTCCTATTATCATGCGAATTTGCCCGTGGTAGGACAAAATATATTTAAATGAGAATAACACTGATAACGTCGTATTGCATACCCTATAATACCTGATCTAGTTTCTTGTGATATTCAGATTTCTTTTGATCCTAGATGGTGTTGTATCACACTATGCTGCTGTGTTTTTAAATAGGCCCTTAACACAATAATAAACAATTTCCCTGAGAATCAAACAACTTGCTTTAATAAAAAATTAATATCACAATAGCACTGGATGTTTAAAATTATGTTATCCTTGATTAATGAAAATAAATTGTTTAATAAAACATTGAAAAAAAATCAGTTGGTCACCGGGTTTCGAACTCGGGATAGCGTATCTAGAGTCAAGCGCCCTAACCATTAGGCCACGGGCCTCTGCTGTAAATTACTGTGTCGAAATACAGCATTTATTATATAAATGGATGCGTCGTCCGATAAGAACAAAAGAATTGTGAAAAACTCGATTTTTTGGCAAATGGGGCTCAGAATTTGTATGTAGGGTATCTCAGAAACTGCTAGGGTATATTTGGAAGTGAATCTGAAAAAGTAGTGTGAAGGTGATAACCAGGTAGACCTGTAGCAGTGTCTAAAAATTCTGGATCAGTATGATTTGCAACTAATTTTCGCTATGAAATACCGCGTGAAATGGAAGCAAAAATACTTGTTTATAACGAACAATGATTGACTGTAGGATTGGTGGCCCTTTTGGAATTAATGAGTTGTCAAGATATTACACCTGGGACTGTAAATAACATTTAGCATGGTTTTAGATACATTTTGTACCCAGCGAAAAATAACATCGAACAATAGAAGTCAAGTGTTTTAATGTTAGGTGTAAATATAGTCTCGCGGGAGCATCTGTTATTAGTCTTCTTTATCAGTCTTTTTTTCTTAAAACTTGCTGGTCACGGCTACCGCGTGACTCTAATTTATAGACGCTGTTGGTAACGTTGCTACATGCAATTTTACCTTAACCATAGAAACAGGTTCGTTTATCGTTTAATTTCATGGTCAAATACCGATCGCACGGTTGTTTGATGGCATATAAACTGTAGTCATTTTAAGAAAAGGTAAACAATGATGGCGCTATTTATCGTAAATCTTATTTGCATCTTTAGAAGGGGTAGACACTTGTATAATGGCATTAAAGACTAGCTCATATTATTTAGCTAATTTGAATTTAAAATATATGTAAATAGCGCCCTCAATTTGCACACAAATGTGCACCACAAAAAAGCAGAAAAAGATAAATATTTGATATAGAAACGAGAATCTATGTTAAAAATTATATATAACTGTTGTTAGTCCAGGTCTAGAATTGAACATTATATAGTACCCAAAATGTCCACAAACAACTAAAGAGATACGGTGAATACTTATTGAATTGAACATTATTTAAAGTTTTGTTAGAAAAATTAATACATAATCACATTAAACAACCGTGATCAATGCCAAACGCTGACCACGGCTGACTTCAGGGGAGTGTCCTGATTGAAAAGACCACGGTCAGTATGGTCAATTATCGATCCATGGCAAACGCTGACCACCGCTGATTTCAGTGGAATGTCCACGACCACGGTCTTTATGGTCAAATACCGATCGATTGCGAACGCTAACTACCGCTTACTTCAGGGGAGTGTCCAGATTGAAAAGACCGCTGTCAGTATGGTCAATTAAAGATCGATGACAAACGCTGACCACCGTTGACTTCAGGGGGGAGTGTCCAGATTGAAAAGATGGCGGTCAGCATGGTCAATTACCGATCGATGTCAAACGCTGACCACCGCTGAATTCAGGTAGTGGACCATATTGTACCTTTTTTTGTATAGTATTCAGTTAAGCAATTATTATACAATCCGTAAAAAAATACTTTAACAAGTTCCTGCAAGTTCATAAATAGGTCCTGGGTTTATCTATTTCCAAATTCCACCCACTAAGTGATCATTGCTGGTTGCTCTTTTTAAACTCTTACTTCCGTCATTGATTTTACTGATGTCGCGGTAGATCATTTTGAACTCCACGTTTCTGATGAAGTTTGTTCGTTATTGTGCATGAAAAGTCAATTATACGACAAAAAGACCGAAACTAAGAATTAATGATTTATTCAAAGCAATGAACCAAAGTAATTGAATTTGGTCGAAAACGCATTGGAAGTGTCCAAGCGTGACGAAAAATAAAACAGAGATGCATGTACGGACTTTTATATGAGTGAAAGTTGGTCCCTTTGCTCAACCCTGTCAACCAACCGGGCGGAAAACGATACAAGTTTCCAAGAGAGTATGTCCCAATAATTATCATATTAAGTAATCATTAACATTATCGCCGTCATCAACAGACACCAATCCTACGTCTTCACCAGTTACCAACCCAACAACGTCACCAGCCACAAACCCGACAGTGACACCAGCCACCAACCTCATCACCAACCACCAGTACACAGCTGTGGAAAACCTACGTCATAGCAGTTGTCGTAACAATTGTTGTTCTAGTACTATTTGTAAGCATCTTTTGTTATTGCCGTAGACGCTACAATGTAGGTAAGGATATGCTTGATATCATTTCCATAGGGGAGGAAAGTCAAGCCACGGTGTTTAACCAATAGGACATAAGGTTTCTGAGAAGGAGTGACGTAGCCAGGGGGACGGTGCACACCGACATCGCCTGGTTAATAATTATTACTTGGTACAGCAGAGATACTAAAATAAATACCTGGGATCGATACACGTGAATGTGCTATGCACGATTTGATATTAGACGATAAATCTTTGGATACCGGGGTAGAAAATGATGAATAGCCATATTTAGATCCTTGCACTTGAACATAATTATGTTTTGAAAGGATATGATAGTCATTGGCTTGAGTATTGAGAGAGAAGCTTGCGTCTTGAACTCAAAAATGGCCAAAATTCTGATTTTATATTGCGTTGATCCTGTATGGACTACAGCGCGTAGGCTAGCTGCGTGGAGGCAGTATACAAGTTGACCTCGATGGCGTATACAAGCTTACTCACACACAGAGAGATCAATTACCAGGCTATTGTCAGTAGCCTTAATCATGTCCCTCGGCTCATTATGCGTCTCAAAGGTCGGAACAAAATGGCCATGCGTGGCTGTGGAATCAACCGACCTTGGCGATTTCTGCCATGAATATATCGGGGCGATGACACTGTGCGGTGGTTGCTTCACCCCTGTGTGTGACAAATCTTGCCTCCCTGCTATTTAAGATTGTTATATCTTCTTTTGTGCTTTTTAGCTCATTTTTGACCATTTTCATCAGATTTCCCCCCTTGAAATTTGTCTTGCCCTGCTCCCGCCCCTTCCCTCCCCTCCCCCTCTTAAAATATCCTGAGACATGCAGGTTATTTTGATCATGTTTCCTTGTATAATGGATATGTAGGTTGTCTTAATCATGCTTTTCCTGACATTGTGTGTATGCTGAAGTAGTGTTGATCATGTCCTTCTCCAACTTTATTTCGTGTATGATGTGTATCAAGGTGAAGCCACTCATCAGGACCTTTGCACACCTACATTATCTTGTGATTGTGATGTGTAAGAATGTGAATCAAGATTTATCTAATCACTTGTGCGGCTTTATGTTTGCGTTGCTCATGTTGCTTGATCGTCAAATGGGCTGTTCCTGCACTGCACCCCTTCAAGAAGACATATCAAGTTTTACTTTAAAAACCAGGGGATTCCAAGACCAGAATTTAAAAGAAAATCACAAAATTTTGCAAAGAGCATTCTGTGGAAGAACACATAATTTTTGGGAATCCTATGTATTCTTCAGGGGGCGCAATTTATTTCTGATTGATAAGATCTATATAATAATATTTTGTTCACAGAAGTAGGTCATGTTGGTAAACAGGAAAGCACTTCAAATGACGAGGTCTACCCATATGCAACATTTGAGCCAGATACTCTAAGCCGCGAAGTTCAAAATCATCCAAATCCAACATATGAGCCGGATCCTCTTACCGACCAAGTCCAATTCAAACCAGTCCCTGATATATCTATACAAGCACAGCTCGTAGACGACGGAGACTACCTCGCGCCTATGCCACCTCAAAGACCCGTGGAGGCTTCTGTTATCACACGTGATCAACTTCGATTTGTGAAGGAATTAGGGGGCGGTCAATATGGTGTCGTGTGGTTAGCAGAGACAATGATGATCACAGGAACAGGCATTGTAACTCAAGTAGCCGTTAAAACTACTAAAGGTAGGCCTATTGTTTAAACAATCACTTAGAGCTCTAAACCATTAGGTCTCACGAACATGTTTATGCAAATCAAATTTCTGTAGTTTTACAAATACAGGGTGTCTCAAAAGTCTCGATACCCCCGGTCGATACCATTTTAAACCGTCATACTACTACTACTACTACTACAAAGTTCTTAGGGCGCAATTCGCAAAGAAAGCATCGTTGCGCTTACAGTAAAAAACAAAATACATAAGAAAACCAGTTCAGAATAAAACAGTTCAGAATAAATAAGTTTTGAGTCTCTGTTTGAAAAGAGTGACCGATGGCGAAAGTCTGATTTCTGTTGGTAATGAGTTCCAGCGCTTAACACCAGCTACAGGGAAACGACGATCACCGGCGACACTGATGGATCTATCAGCCAGGAGACGCGTGGTGTCATTACTCGATCTGAGAGTCCTTTGAGGAATATAAGGAGTCATATAAGGAGTCATATTGTTATAGATTTGGCCGGGGGGAAATACATATTTGAAAAGATTACATTCATGCAATTATTAGGATACCAAACAAGATACATTTTCCTTCGTTAATAAGATATTCATGACCAATGAACAATACACCTCAAATGCGACATGTCAATACTGGAAACCAAAAATGTGCGTTTCTCGTTGGGAGGGAAAAGGAGGGAAATTGGTCTAAAAGTTGAGAGGAGGTAACGGGTACTTGGGATCCGGAGATGAGCTGTAAACTTATTGTTTGGTCTTGTGTGTAATATGCCCAACTGTTTCAATCTAGATTATCTATTATGTTAGTGAGTTTATATGTTAATATGTTTTCTCTGTTCAACGATACCTGCATCTTTTTTGTCGCTTACTGCATACTAGAGTTTTGAACGTTAGAAATAGTATATAACTATTTTCCAGTTTGTATAAGAGAAAGAAAATAATGTTTTTTATTGGTCTTTTCCAGTTGAAATCCATAAAACCTGTAGAATACAAGACCTTAATCACCCACACAGTAAGTGTGCATTTCAAATGGCGTTATTTGAATGGGTTACTTCATTTCAAATCTACACCACCTATGTGGGAGATTAAGTCTAGCCTTCCATACGGGGTGTATGGATTTCAACTGGAATATCTCATTTTACTTGTAGATGGTGCACCAACATCTGACAAGGAAGACCTCCTGAGAGAGCTGAATCTTATGAAAAAATTTAAACCGCATCCAAATGTGGTGCAGTTTATAGGGAGCTGTGTGGAGAGAGGTAATGTGATTTTTTTTGTCTTTAAAGCCATGTATTGTCAAGATTTGCATATTCAGCCAGTGGCGTTGATTTCTTTTTAACATTAGGGAGATGGGATAGGAAAATATTTAATATTTCTTGAAGTTTGTGAGTCCAGCCCCTTTTAGCGACAGAATAAGTTTATAAGTTTATATTTTGCGAGCGAAGCACACGAATCAGTTTGCCATATAGAAGCTAAAAAGGTGAAATGTAAAAGTGGAACAAATTCGCGAAAAGCACAAAAAAATGTACATTTTAGGCTAAAATGGCCAAATATGAGGTTAATTTGGTCAGAAACCCACATACAGGTATCGACATTGGGGGGATGATTGTATGAACAATCCCTCTTATCAAAATATTGGGAGGCGTCGACATAGACGGCTTTGTACGGCATCATACGGTTAGTGAAATGTGCAGCCAGTAAAATATTATCCACATGGAAAAAAAAACAAAAAAACATCACGATATTTATTAGAAGCCACCTTTTTATATTCAAACTCAAAACCCCGTGGGCTTCTCATATTCCCATGGACGTTGAGTTATATCCAACGGTCATCATTGGCACCACTGCTGCCCATGGCAATTGGCAACCAATATCACTGGCCTATTTGCAGTCGGCACTAAATTTGGAAATGGTGAGAATTAAGCGAAAATCATCAGTGTGCTTAGTTCTGTCAAGAACGTTTGCTGACCACCAAAAACTATTTGTTTTGTTCTTTGAAGATTCGCTTTACATAATTCTAGAATATATGGCAAGAGGGACACTGCGCCAAGTTCTTATGAATAGTCGTCAATTATATGATTATGAAAAGACCAGGGAACAAGACATGCAATCCAGTTTGTCTCAGACTCAGCTGATGATATTTGCAAAGCAAGTTGCAAATGGAATGGATTTCATTACGTCCAAGGTAATATACTTACTCTCCGTTTTAAGAGAATAAGTTAATGATTACAATACAGAAGGATGGAATGGTGTGAGATACATTAAAAAGTAACATTATAAGCTCGCATAGCAAATAGTTTTTATACCACTCCATTTTGAATAAATTGAAGTAGTCATGTAATTATAGTTTTTATACTGAAACTTCCTTTTCAGTGTGTGCATCGCGACTTAGCTGCCAGGAATGTTCTCGTTAGTGAAGATCTTATCTGTAAAGTGTCCGATTTTGGTTTAGCCCGAGAAGAAGAAGAATATCATAAAAAGTCAGATGTAAGTAATTGGTCGTTAACACTGCATACGGACGAATATGAGACAACTATGAACTGTCCTACAGATAAATGGCTTACGCAATACATTGAGCATGGATAGAGCAAGGTAAAAACGGTGAATCACTCAATGGGGACCGTTGCGATATCGTTCTTTTTGTCGTCGCCATCGGATCAACACTGAATCATGAAATCTTCATAAACAATTCTAAATGTGTTATGAGGTGTCAAAGCAAAATTATGTTATTCCAAAAGCATTGGAGCACAACAAAGTGCCCCACTGTAAATATCTTTTGTAGCTGTTAACCGTCTATTTTGAACGGGTTGTCAACCTTGTAGTTTCGTCAGCCTCGGATACAACACCCTTGCAGAAAAATAGCTCCTGTGTCAGATCAATCAGGTCTATTCATTTAAATCTTTAACATAACAAAGAAAAGTATTTTCCCCACCTATTGTAATAATTCTTATTTTTGTCTTTATTTTTTGAAAATTCCCTTAATTTTTTTCACACTAAGGAAGGAGCTATGGTTACCAAACTTTCAGGGATGTTAAATAAGCTTAATATCTAAATTCTCTCGTCAGTTTTTTTTTGATAAAGTGGTATCTTTTTGGAAAAAAAAAAATTCCATTTTTTAAATTAGGAAATGTTAGAAACACTGTAGCTTAAAATAGAAACACTTAATTGGAAAAAACTGACGAGAGAATTTAGATATTAATCTTATTTACCATCCCTGAAAGTTTGGTAACCATAGCACCCTTCCCTGTTGGCTAAAAAAATACTAGAATTTAGGTAATTAAGTGTTTCTAAAAAAAAATCAAAAAATCATACAAAAAAGTACCAACATTCCTTTTAAATATATACTTAAGTAACACGAAGTTAGAAAATAAACTTGGTTTGTATTATTCTGTGATATATTGGCAGCAAAATGAAACTTAAAACTTTTATATACAATTAATATAAAGGAAAGAAAAATCAGTTTTAATAAAATCTTTTTTTTTTCAAAAATGTGGCTATTTTGAGAAATTGGCAAAGTGCCAAAAGCCCTTCCCTGTAGTAATTCAATGGGATTTTGAAATGACAAAAAATTGCGTAAGTCAAAAACGCTTTATTGGAAAAAATTAAAACTTGGCAAGTAAGGTTTTCTCATCAATACACACATCCTATATCATTTTCAAATAGTTCTGAGCATCGGAATGATACAAAAAAAAGGAATATGCAGTGAATTATAAATTCATCTGATGTCACTGCCATTCAAACTCCCACTACCCATGATTTTGTTAGTAGCGCATAAAAGAAAGGTTGATTCATCTGGTGCTGATCGGAGAAATGGATAAATATTAGGGTAGCTCGCAAGGTAAAAAGCAACGTATTTTATGCATTTTTAATAGACATGGTGCCTTTGTTGCGAAATGAGTAACATGTAATTGTTGACATATATGGTTCTGGTTTTAAGCCCCCCCCCCCTTTGACTGCCAGACCAAGCTAATTGTGAATTTAACGATACACAGCGGCAACGCCAGGTAAATAGTTATTTTGGTACAGGCGGAATCATGGGTATATGCTCTCACACCACTAGTCGCCAGTACCAAAATAGAGTTGCCTTTCAAATTCGCTCGCTCCTAATCCGTGATAACTACCCTATTGTTAGTAACGACCAAGCAGAGGGGGACAATAAAATATGCAGTGTTTCACTGTCTCTATAGAATTCTTGAACGATTAGACCACATGGTAAATGAGATGATTTGAAGTAACCGCTCGCGCTCTTGTCCTTTCTAGGTGGGCTAGGAGAATTGAGCTAGTGGAGTTGTGCATGCCGTAGAGTGGGTATCTGCTATTTGATACTCAGACGATAGATCTTTGGATACCGGGGTAGAAAAGGATGAATATCTCCCGTTACTTTAGGATTCTATAAAACAAAAACATTGTAAGGCTTGCACTTGAACATATGTGTCAAAAGAACATGGTAATCATCAATCTGGGGATTGATAACCAAGCCTGCATTTTGAAATCAAAAAGTGACGAAAATTTGGATTTTATATGCGCAGAACAAAAATATGCGTAGTTGGCAAGAAATATACCAAGCTACAGAGGTCAGTGTTATTAATAGCCTTAGTCGATGGTCCCTTGGCCCATAGTCTCAAAACTATTAAACAGGTCGGAATAAAATTGTTAGCCGTGGCTGTTGAAGAACTAGTGATTTGACATACCATTATGGGGAAATCTGCCATGAAGTTATCGGGGCGATGACACTCTGCGATGTACTGTGTGTAGACTATTTTCTCTACTAAGAAAACTACCGAAGCAGTCGAGCGTGTGATGGACGAACATTGTTCATCCTTAATGGCACCCTGTTCTTTGAACATTTTGCCGCTAACGAAGATTCAAGTGGTGTTTTAAGAACCCAGAACAAAGAAAAGTGAATGGCGGTTAACTCTGAAGTACTCGGATTATATGTCCCAGCGATCTCCTCTTTTCTCATCTTTTGAAAGTGCAAAATTAACCATATGGCACGCTGTTTTATAACCGCATTCAGAAACTCGGTCATCACGGCACTCGTAAAAAACGAGTTTGATTGACAGGCACATGAGACGCAAACTAGTCTTTTAAATTTTGTCTTTTGAGTAATTAAGTGAACCAAGTGGCGTAGCTGTCTAAGAGTTCAGGATTGTTGGAAAAATGCAGAAAAAATTAAAAGAACAAAAAAGCCAAATGCTAACGCAAATCGTCCTTATTTGACAATGGGCTAGCCAGTGGGTCTATTGAGAAGTATCTCATGAACGCAATATATTATGTTTAGCTGTATTTGTTGGGTTGGTAAACATTATCGAACGCTTGATAGAATTTTGTTTTCCAATTGCGTGGCTAATGGTTATTGAACATGTTGAATGTTAAATGAATCACATAGAATTTATGGAGTTATGATTATTGCATACATTATGTTCCAGATGAAGCTTCCATTACGTTGGATGTCCATTGAGTCATGGGCTGATGGGATACACACAAAAGAAAGTGACGTTTGGTCTTTTGGAATTCTTCTCTGGGAGATTGTTACTCTCGGTAAAGTACAAGTTACTTGCGCTATATCTTGAACACCAATTTGTGCCCCATACTATATTTACCGTTCAATATTACTCATCAGTCTTTTTAAGGAAAAACACCGAATTTTAAAGTTGCGGTTTACAGCGATCAATGGTCATAACGAGTGCATTGTGTGTGGCATATAAAACCCGCCATTTTCTTCGCGCTGAACTCAAATCAAAGCAAGGTACTGCAATTTAGGGTATTTTTCTTTAAAAACGCTACTGTGTTGTCAATATTAAACAACATTGGACAAATGGGGCATCAAAATGCGTGTAAATAAACCATCGTTCTTTACATGTTAAAATAATGTGAATACGATTAACATTTCTGAAGCTATTCATAACGGCTGTGTTACTTTTTGTGAAGTCTTCAGGCGGGATGACCAGGGGATTCTCGACTTTCATATAAACTCTTGTTTACATTTTATACTTAAACTAAAGGTGCAAGGCCTTACCCCGGAATGGGCACCAGGGTTGTCACCCGTGAAGTTAAGCAGGGATTTCGGATGCCAAAGCCAACTCACTGCTTCCCAGAGGTGTAAGTTACTGCCTTATTTCATCGTATCAAATTGTGAGAGAAATTATATGATCCACAACTTATAAGTCCCCGAATACGTTTTGAAATAAATTTAAAAAATAGTTTACGAAATGTACAAATATAAAACGGTATGCGTTCAGTCACAATGGTTCATTAATTTTTTGTGTAAAAAGTGGCCGTTTAAAAAGTTGCATTTCAGTCCATATGAGTCAACTCTCAAACTATAAAGTCAGCCAGACCTATTCATGTGTTTGGTAAGGAAAGTTGACGCTATGGACTCGGCGGATGCAACTTTTAAAACGACCTCATGTTTTTACATAATGAGCCATTGTGATCGAACGCAATGATGTGTGACGCTATAAAGTGTGTAAAACAAATGACGAGCTTATTTCCAAACCGTGTCAAGTCCACCCACCTTCAAAATTGAGATTTTGATGAAAATGAGTAGTGAGTAACTAGGGCTATCCAGCAATGTGTGTGTTTTTCCCAAAATTAGTCAAGTTCCGAAATATTGACACACAAAGTATCGATTTTTTTTCCAAAACGTGTTAAGTCCAATCCAGTTTGGTAGCAAACTGTGTTAAGTCCACGAACACTGCCCTTGTGGGCAGCTTGTAGGCAAGTAGCATGGCATAGGGCTTCCAATAGTTAATCGCCCAAGTTCTGCATGATTGATAACGCTGCCTTGCTTCGAGTCATCGTTCTTGTTTGGTCCTGAGACTAGTACACCTGAATTTGGTTTGCATAAAAAGTTATTGTTGTTGTTGTTGTTGTTTTGGTTTTTTTTGTTTTATATTAGTAGGCCTAGTTTGTATGGGATTTCTTAAATATTTAATAGATACCTCCAGAAAGACATGAACAGGGTGGGAAGGGGGGAGAGGGAGAGGTTGTGATGGTAGAATTAATGTTAGAGGATGGTGGTAGAGTTAGTTTTTGATATTATTATTTTGTATGATTATCAAAATGTGCTACTAAATTCAAGGTATAATTTCAAAGTTAAAGGTTTTAAAAACTTAGGACTTAAAGACTTAAAAATTTATGACTGTCAATATGAGATTAGGGTGGCAGCATGGGGGAGGGGGAAATTGTGATTATGTGAGGTCATCACTTATTGTCAGTGAAATGATGTTTATTCAATTCTGAGAAATGCAATTCAAATAAATTTTGAACTATTTTAAACGTCAAATTTTGGTAAAAATGGGCGGGAGGAGGGGTTCGAGATGCAAGGTGTTTTGTGGCAAAATTGTGTTTTATAGTAGAGAGAATCACATTTTGTATGTTTAAATAAATTTGTTATCTTTTAAGACTAGTTTGAGAAAAAATATGGTTAGTTCTGTGTTACAGATACTATGTTTTGTGTCAAAATGTGTTAAGTCCATGCCAGAAATTGCGTTTTGTGTCAAAACGTGTTAAGTCCATGCTATTTTTAAAACAAATTAATTCATTATAAAAATCAAAAGTCTCTAGATTTTAACTTAACATGTTTTTATGGTCCTATATATGTCACCTTCACTTCACTGTAATTTTATAGAAATCGAACCTTTTGTCATTGCCATAAAGAAAATTCCTGATTTTCTTCAAAGTGAATTTTGTGGACTTAACACGGTTTGGAAATAAGCTCTTCAAATAAGGCTACACACACCGTTGTATTTTTTTTTACATTTTCCAAAATGTGTTTTAACTTATATGTTGTGGATCCTATATATCACTTAATTTATCGTTCGATCTGCCATCCATTTGCGAGAAAAAATGTCACGTTAGCCCAAAACACTATAAATGAACAAATATTAATGGCTGCATTTCGATTTGGATTTGGAAGATACCTTCTCTTAAATAACAGTATTGCGAACCACCAGCATACATAACTCGATGTAGAGAGTCTTTCCTATTCAGAGGAAATATTGCAATTACACACCTTATTGCCTTTTAACAATAACCATTGACACTAGCACATATCAGAGAAGATGTAAGAAAAGGAGGAGAACAGAATTATATCCTTGAGATAATCCCGTAGGTAATCCTGTTGCACCTATTCATAGTCCTTTATTCTCAAGTGGTGGGTTAACCAACAATTAACAATGAGAGGACATTCCTGAACCTCGTTCAGTTGGGGATGATTTGAAGTGACCGCCAATTATGACCATTTGATATTTAATACCAGCAATGTGAAAAAAGAAAAAGAAATAGTGTAGTGCCAAAATAATGTACCCTTTTACGGAAGGAGCAAAGTTTAACAAGTTATAACTCCGCTTCTGCAGTACGAATGTCAGCGGCGAATGTCAGGTTATTATTTCCCAGTCTTTAAAAAAAATTGCAGGCAGAGGTGGGAATCGAGCTCGGTACCTCCCGGTTAAGCAGCACTGTGCAAGACAACTAAGCCAACTAAATATCTGTTGTGAGATGTGTGACATTAATCTTTGATATTGCTTAAGGGGGTACTACACCCCTCGATAAATGTGTGTCTATTTGTGCATTTTTCTCAAAAACTAATAACACACTGGTAACAAAAGTTACGTATAATATAGGGGCAAGGAATCCAATTACTACACTGGAATTTCAGTGACCCAAGACAAGCAGTTCGTTATTTATGATAAGAAATAAGGTACCGCTAGGATATACCTCATTTCCTATCATATATACTGAACCGCTTGTCTTGAGTCACTGAAATTTCAGGGTAGTAATTGGATCCCTTGCCCCAATAATATATACATAACTTTTGTTACCAGTGTGTTATTATTTTTTGAGAAAATGCAAAAATAGCCACACATTTACCACAGGGGTGTAGTACCCCCTTAATGGAACAAATCGCGGAATTAAATCAGTAATAAAAGAAGTAGATTCTTATATAGCGGTCAAATTGGATAAAAGGGGAAATATTTGTCCCTGCTCTGAAGAAAATATAGGTTAGAAAATTATCAAATAAATTCAAATTAAAAATTGAGATTTTATATTTATTTCTTTCACGAGGCGGCATTATCACAGACAAACACTGTATAAGCTAAAAACTCGACCCTCATGACTAGATTCTGTCATAGCTCAATGGTAGAGCATCAGACTGCTGATATCAATATCGTTGGTTCGAGTCCTCCTGCCAGCAATGATTATATTTATGATTTTAATGCTACGCTAAAATTTGTTCAATTTTTTTCGTTTATTTATTTATTTATTTATTTATTTATTTATTTATTTATTTATTTTTGTTTATTTATGTAAATAATTTGATATATTTGAAAGAGGTATTTGAGCAATTCAAAATTTTGATTTTATAATCCTATGGGGTCATTTTGAACCCCACCCCTCCCAAATTGCCAAACGCACAACACCTATGAGTTTGCATCATGCATAATGATCAGTACGTCCATGTCATCATCATAAAAAACCATTCTATGTATACCTGACGCCGGCAACTAAAAAAATAGTATCATATCTTTCCTGCTCAATCAAAATAATACTTGCAAATAGATCATAGTTTACTAATCTAATCCTGTAATATATAGACCTGTAATATCACCTGTAATATAGGTGATCATTGTTTACATGGTTTGTTATGGTTGGGATTAGTGTCCGATCTCTGTAATGTAATGTAAATGAAGCATATTGATATGCAGGAAGAATCGATCAGGGCGCTAGCTTTATTGTCCTATGAGATGTAGGGCCTAGTGCGAACTGTCCAAGCTGATTGTTCATTTAGTATCATAATCTATTAGGGAAAGATAAACACTATTCAAAATATCAATAGATAAGAAGAAAGGGATTTAGAGATTTGTAATTGAGTCATGCATGATTTAACAGAAGGTTCTTTCCAAAACCCAAACGTAATGTGCAAATTAATTTCCTTGTTAACATACTTTTTGATCCAGCATAAAGCGATATTGTAAGATGTGCTTAACTGACTCTGATATTTTAAACTAGTGTTGTTTCCAGTCAAAAAATGTACGCTATTCGGGATGATAGTCCCGGGAATACGATTGTGAAGATTATCATTCATCCAGGTAATAACAACTATGAACTTGACACGGTTGTTTGATGTATATAGAATTGGCTTCATTATTAACTAAATGCAAACTATAGATGGCGCTATTTATCCTAAATCATACTTCTTTATTTGCAAGAGGTAGGTGATTAATACTGCCATTAAAACAGCTGGAATAGGTGAAACAAGCAACAAGGAAATTTTATAAACATATTTTATCAACCGATAAAAGGAGTTATTTGTATTAAAAGCTTGAAAGAGTAATTTCCAGTAACTAAATAGCGCCACCAATTTTGTCATTAATGGGCACATTTTATATCCGAAAAAGCTTTAAAAAATGCTATAAAAGTGAATAATTTCATAAAAGAGGGGAAATTAAAGTTGCGAATGACTCACAAGCATCTGTATACATTAGCATGATATCGCTTTTAGCTGTTTAAGCCTAAAATTTGGTTATAAATTATTTTTGTTTGAAAAACTAATAAATTATCCCATCAAACAACCGTGTTGAGATTATAATCTGATCAACTGGACTTACGTTTTGATGAGTGGCAATATTTCACATCCTATCTCGGATGCATCATCAGGCCCACTGATGTTATCGCGTCAAAAGTTCGTTGACCTGTGATGCGGATGTTGTGTCACAGGTCAAGATGAGCCGAACCTCTGAGGGATCTTCTTGATCGCTGAACAAGGAAGCGATTTATGTAAAACGGGAGGAGCCTTCACTCAACAAGGGAGGCGGCCTACGACACAACTTGGCAGGGGCCTATTGTTCAGCGATCAAGATCATAGTCCCGTGAATAATTATATTCTTTCACTTTTTTTCCGTAAGTTATGACATCATGAGTGCTTGCTGGTCTTCCAATCCTCACAATAGACCATCATTTGAAGAGATTATCCAGACCCTCGATAGAATCATAGATATGAAATCAGTAAGTTGAAAACCTACTATCAAAAATAATATCAATTGGATATACTAGCTACTACTAGTATTCACCCTTTGCAGGGATCTGCCATCTTCCTAACAAAACCCGAGGTTCTCCCTGCAAACGCTTGCGCTTTTCTAGCAATGTGCCAGAAGGCTTTGACAAAGCGTACGCACGCGTTTGCAGGCGTACGCACACACAACACGCACTTTGCAGGTAGAACCATAGACATACCATTCTTGTTTGTCTGGGGGTAGAACCTCGTTTTAAGATGTCCGACAGCTGACCGTGCAAGGGGTCACTTGTTATTAACGCCTCGGGCAATTTCATTTGAAATCCATACACCCTCTATATAGAAAACATGACCCTAGTCACCTGAATGGGGAAATTGTATTTAAAATTTACACCCCTCTGTTCAAGGTAAGGCGTGTGATCTTAATCGTGTATTGAGCCTATTGACCGTCTATTCAATTTGCATCTTGAACATCCAAGCTACCCTCTTATACAAAGATAGGAGGATAATCTTAGGTGTAATTTGAGTCATAACCAACAGGCTGATTGACAGTTGGTATTTTGATTATAAATGTCCCTTTTAGGGAATGCTAATTAACTTGCCAGTGATCCTAGCAAACCAACCAACTAATCCACAATTTGGTGCTATTCCCAGAATGCTTAGCAAAGAAACCATGATTACGTCATCGTTGATGTACACATTGTAAAATAACGATCTGCGCATTGATGATGACGTAATCGCCATTTCTTTGCTCAGGCACTAAAGCGCAAGTTGGCTGCGCTGCAGCAGTGCCGCCCCGCTGTGGCTGGGCTTTAATCTGCTGTTATCACCTAGGCACTACATCAAATTTGGTCCTATAAAACTATCGGTGCCCGGTTAGGTACCGATGATTCTTAACATCACTCCCTGGATATGTAACAAATTGTATCAAGCATATTTAATAATTAACAGTTTCATCGTGTTATTGCTTTCCATTTCAATAAAAAGCGAATGCACTCTACAAATGTTCAGGGTACGATAAAAAAAAAAGTGCCATCGGTACCTCTTCGGGCACCGATAGCGCTATAGGACCGCAAAGGATGTTGTGCCCTAACTTGCGACCCATTTCCAAGATCCAGTGAATTGGATCTATGTCACTAGAGCACAGCTTATTTGCGCTCGCATTACCTTACGATTCACGTACAGTAACGGTTATTTTGGTTATTTTGCTTAGTATTTTCATAGTGCTATCACAGCTGCAAGCCTTCGAAACGTTTGATTGAGCTGTTCAGATTAAGCGTGCGTCAACAATGTTGATCAAAATCACAATTTTGTTCTCCACTTATTCATTACATGAGCCATCCTCAGAGCTTTATTTGGTGAAAACCCCATCATAATTAGACTTACGGTACCAGAGATATGGCCATTTTAGTGTTACTCAGAATTATTATTGCTATATCTCAAAATTAATATTTCCGACATCCATTGATTGTTGATATTTCGCTGATATTATTGCTTGTTCTATTGATCGTTCAGTTTTAGAAACGAGTTCAGATACAGGAGAGCTATAATTTATCCGTAGTAGTGTTCCCATTCTTTTCTTAAGAAATACCCAAATCGTCAAATCAATTTAATACGGCAGTCAACTCAAACACAAACGTATTTCAGAATATGATTTACTATCTTTTTGAGCACATTCCTTTGTTTTGTCTAGTACATGTTTAATTCACTTCACCAATGTATTTTCCAACTGATTCCAGGACTACCTGTTACTTGACGAGATCGACGAAGACGTTTATGACGACACTGGTGTGATTGACGACGATGAAAAAGTTTAGCACTGTGGAAGAAAAATCGCCAGAATATCTAGTGGCAAAAACAACGTATTGCTCTTATATTGAAGAAGGAAAAAATTAATATGAAATTAAGGTGCTTTCCATTTCAAAACTTGGTCTTGTTTTGGTGTTATATAGGGTGATTTAAAATGAACTGTACCCAAATTCAAAAATTAAAATTAAATACCCAGCAAACACAAAACGTTTTCGACATCATTCGCAAAAGGTTATAAAAGGTTGTCAGAAAACGTTTAAATGTCGGGTTATATAAAGGGTACATTAATGGTATAAAACGTTTTCATAACATTAAAAAACATTTGTTGGTAATTTACTGCACAGCAAATACAAATGTTTTACAGAAAACATTTAAATGTCGGGTTATATAAATGGTATAAAATCGTTTTAATAACATTCCAAAAACATTTTTGAAAACTTGGTGCAAATCATTCTAAACAGAATGTTATTTTGGGGTTGAAAAAAAAAAAAAAAAAAAATGTTTGCCCAAAATATTTACAATAACGTTTTTAAAATGTTTTCATGAGCTTTATATAACCCGACATTTAAATGTTATTAAAACGTTTTGTAAAAAACATTTTAAGAACATTTCTGTGTTTGCCTGGTGCAAATATTTTAACATAATGTTATTTAAGTGTTGACAAAATATTTGGCCAAAAAGGTTTGCAAAAATAGTTTAAAATGACATTTCGAAAACATTTTAAAAATATTTTTGCAGTGTGTTTTCATACAAAACGTTTTAAAACGATTTCATGACCTTTATATAACCCGACATTTTAATGTTATTAAAACGTTTTTACCTAAACCAAAAGCCAAAACTTATTTAAAACGTTTTAAAAACGTTTTTGTGTTTGCTGGGTACTTACCGTCATTTAAATAATGTGTTTGCAAACTGTAATAGGTTTCCTATAAGTTTCCTATAATTGGTGAAAAAATCATGTCTTTACCTCAAATGGTTTTGAAGAAATGTACATTTTTATAAAACACACCAATTTTGTTACTGCGGTAGAGAACACGGATAAACTGATATAGTTCCATGTGTTGGTCTAAAAATGGGATGATAAATTGAAAATGCGATATCTTCTGACTAAAACCACTTATTATCAAAATTCAAAATTTCTACTACAGAACACTTATCACTGCTTTCTATAATAGTTTTTTGATATGTACAATTTTCGCGAATATATATTTTTTTTAAATGGGTAAAGTTGGGTGCAGTTCATTTTAAATCACTCTGTACACTGGTTAGAAATTGCAGCAGTTACTGATAATAGAGAGATTGCGATTCAAAACCACTCTCCTGTATCGAAGCGAGGTCACGTATTTAGCCAGTTTTGAAGATTTTCCACGTGCGAAATCAACGTAGATACATCGTTGAAAATGCACAAAATTTGTCCATTTTACAATTATTATTATGATTCTTTTTGTTAGTAACAAATCATTATAATAAAGGTACAGTGATGTGTTGCAAATTTACTAAATTTATACGCGATGTTCAAACGCAGAGATTGCCCATTGAAATGTACGTGATACTTTGCGTATAAAAAATGACATTTAAAACGCAGGTGTTACGTATAATGAAGCAACGCGCCTAATTTTCAAGATGAAAAAGTCTCATTTTGAAAGTAAAGTCATGATATATGGATGTAGTGATCCTTAATCTAGCAAAATAATATGTTTTGGGGCAACTATATTATTTGGAGACCACAAAAATACAATTAAGTTTAAGCAGCATGTTACGTCAAAATTTTAGTCAAATCAAAAGCTTGCTGTTTGAATTAGTCAGAGACTCGGTAACCTGCGGCTACCATTAATTTTTCAATCACTATGCCCTCTATCGACCTAGATCAGATATTATAGTCTTTGTTCCAGCCGCAGGCTGTTCGCCTTCGTGACGAATGAGCACAATCCAGTTTGGAACCAAGACTGGCATTATTTAACACCGTATTATCGTACGTAAAAACGTACTATTGGAACATCGCAATCTGTCTATGCCTCGGTCGGCGTGTAGCCATTGTGCACTAGATGCCCTTGTCTCTGATTAGCTTCTGACGCCCTCCACTGTTGTCGAGTGAATGAACGACGCGTCGCTTAATTTCAATGCATTTATTAGGCCGAGGCGCCCTTGTTATAGGGTTAGCTTTAAACAGGGGGTGGCGGATGCGATATCGTCATTTTTGACGTCGCTTTTCGATTAACACATAAACATGAAATCTTCACAAACAATAATCTAAATGTGTTATGTGGTGTCAAAGAAAAATCATGTTATTCTAAAACCGTTGGGGTATGACAAAATACCTCACTCTAAGTATGTTGCTTTTCAATTTGTAACTGCTAACCGTCTATTTTTGGCGACGGTTCGCTATCTCTAAGGACCGCTATCTCTAAGGTTCGCTATCCCTAAGGTTCGTTATCACTAATTACGAAAAAGGTCCACTATACCTAAGGTTCGATATCACTAATTTTTAATAAGGTTCGGTATTTCTAAGGTTCGATATCACTAATTTTAAGTAAGGTTCGCTATCTCTAATTTTAAATAAGGTCCGTTATCACTAATTTATTGAAGGTTCACTATCTCTAAGGTTCGCTATCACTAATTTAAAATAAGGTCCGCTATCTCTAATTTTAACAATCCCGGTATCCCTACGGTTCGCTCTCTCTAATTTTAAATAAGGTCCGCTATCTCTAAGGTTCGCTATCTCTAAGGTTCGCTATCTGTAAGGTTCGCTATCTGTAAGGTTCGCCATCTCTAAGGTTCGCTATCACTAATTTCAAATAAGGTTCGCTATCTCTAATTTTAAATAAGGTTCGCTATCTCTAATTTTAAATAAGGTTCGCTATCTCTAATTTCAAATAAGGTTGGCTATAGCGGTCCTTATTTAAAATTAGAGATAGCGGGCCTTATTTAAAATTAGAGATAGCGGGCCTTATTTAAAATTAGAGATAGCGGGCCTTATTTGAAATTAGAGATAGCGGGCCTTATTTAAAATTAGAGATAGCGGGCCTTATTTGAAATTAGAGATATTGGACCTTATTTAAGATTAGTGATAAAGAACCTTAGGTATAGCGAACCTTAATCGAAATTAGTGATAGCGAACCTTAGAGATAGCGAAGCTTAATTAATTAAAGGAAATCTGTACCATAAACCAATCAATGGCTATATAGTTGCAGCAATAATAAAAACGACAAACAGTAAATGTCCCAAGCTTATATACGTCCAAATAAAGGAGAACTTCTTAATTCCTTACGACGATTAGCCGTCAGTTTGCAATCCATGGTGGCTGCCATATTGATACCCGATGTATTTTTATTACGCTGTAACGGTACCCCGATTTTGAAACCAGCGAAATCCATGCCACAAGCCTCGTCCCTCGTGAACTTTGGTGACACGAAGCGAATACTTCCAAAGTTCAGATTCAACATTCGTTCAAAAGAAAACGCGACAATTTTTACCCATAAAACTACAGAAGAACATAAAAAAATGTATTTTAAGTAATATTTATGTATCAACAATGTCTTTTGAGAACGAAAAGTGTAAAAACAGCACTAAAAACCAAAATTCGCTGTGGGGTCGCGAATGCCACACAGCAACACACGCTCGCCGAAGCTTAGCCGAGGGTCTGTGTGAAAGGTTACACTACCGCTTGTGGCAGAAAGGATTCGCAAGCAGCTATCATGGCGGCTTCCATGAATCGCAGAAACGAAGGATTAAAAGTGCTTTTTCTTTGTTAGGAATATTCCGAAATTCATATAGACCGTCTGGTATGTTTAATTTAGGGGTATATAACTATATTAGCCATTGATTAGTTTATGGTACAGATTTCCTTTAAGGACAGCGATTAGTCACTGTGTATGTTGAGTAAAATGCCGCTATAAATATCTGGAAAACACATTAAGTTGGGAGCTGTACAAAGTTTGGTGGTATAGAGGTGAACATTGACTTGATTATATTTTAAGCCTACTTAATTGGGTTGTCCTTGAAAGTTTGCCTGGTCAACTGCATCCCCCTTTAAGCACTCATAGTTAATATTATGTTGAAGTTGATGTAAAAGAAGAAAACATTTAAGAAAGTTTTCATTACATTCAAACTTTCTTCTTTTAAGGGGGAGGGTGTGATGTGCCCCGAGTAATTTAATTTGATGATTTACCTTTGTTTACAAAGTTACATGAGTGATGACATTTTGGGGAATTCCCCTCTCAAATTGAGCAAAACAAGTTGAATCATATCTAATTTGGAATATTTGGAAACCCCCTGAGGTTGTAAAGTGAAAGTGATGCAATGGAATTCCCCTAAGGAAGTGATGTAATGAGAAAGGTTAATGTTATAAGTAAGACTTGGGAATTTCCCAGATTGAGCATAGTGTGAAGGTATAGTAAATAGCCCATAATAGAATGGGGTTTTTCCCATGCTTGATATATAAGAAAATGTAAACACAATTATTGTCACAGTTTATAGTGTTGATCTGGGCTAGCTAGCTAATATGCTTACAGTCCAATTCCTTCAAAGAAAGGAAATTGCAAACCAGAAATATTTTATGTAGTCAAAAATATAGTTTTGTAACATGTCCTAAATTTTTAGCTAAATTAGATGTTTGGAAATATTCGTACTTTGGTGTTTTAGTGTATGTTATAGGTAATAGTACATTGCCTAGTTAACGTCGCTGTGTGAAAAAATAAGCGGCCAATATTAAAAGTACTCTTCTAAAGTTCTAGAAAATATAGTTTTGTAACATGTCCTAAATTTTTAGCTAATTTAGATGTTTGGAAATATTCGTACTTTGGTGTTTTAGTGTATGTTATAGGTAATAGTACATTGCCTAGTTAACGTCGCTGTGTGAAAAATAACCGGCCAATATTAAAAGTACTCTTCTAAAATTCTAGAAAATATAGTTTTGTAACATGTCCTAAATTTTTAGCTAATTTAGATGTTTGGAAATATGCGTACTTTGGTGTTTTAGGAAGGATATGTAAACGACAGATAACACCAAAAATATGAAGAAATTATTTCCAAACCGTGTTAAGGGAAGGGGTATGAACGTTTGGACAGTATTTACTGTGGGACATTAGAACACATCAGACATATCGAATTGCATTCTGAATACAAAGAATGTCCTTCTGATATCAAATAATTTTGATTTTTTTAAATTCGCAATGTAATACACATTTTATGGCAAATGATTAAAAATTGATATTTTTGATATTTAACAGTATTCGAAGAAAACTTTATAAATCTGATGATTTATACTTAAAGTGTATGTAGGTGGGATGAAAAGCCGACGATCAATTAAAAAATTTGACCTTTCGTATTGAAGATATGGATCTTTTTTCCCAAAATACCACACAAAAAATAGGTCTTTTTGGGGAAAAAATCCATATCTTCAATATGAAAGGTCAACATTTTCAACTGATCGTCGGCTTTTCCTCCCAGCTACATACACTTTAAGAATATGTCATTAGATTTATCAAATTTACTTCGAGGACTGTTATATATCAAAAATGTGGAAAATATCAAATTTTAATAATTTGTCATAAAATTTGTATTATATCGTGATTTTCAAAAAATGAAAATTATTTGATATCAGAAAGACATGCTTCGTATTTAGAATGCAATTCGATACGTCTGAGGTGCTCTCATGTCCCACAAAAAATACTGTCGAAACGCTCAAAACGCTCATTCCAGATCCCTTACGTCTGCAAACCACCATGCTTCTCATTTTCAAGAACGCTGCATGGTTAACAATAAGCACGTATTGTCTCATTTCGTAAACAAAAGCCCACACAGAATTGTTCTCTAGCGCTCGCTTTATAATCGTTCACCCAACTGAAACTATAATCCCAGCTTATTGCTCCATTGTACGTGTAAAGCAGAAACACATGTTGTGTGTATTTAACCAGAGAAGATGGTTTAATAGCTTTTAATGGGGTTTAAGTCCTGCAAAGGTCGTGGTGAATTCTACTGTAGACATGACTGCATCATGTACGACTCGTAACACTATGCACTCAACCGTATAGTGTAATCAAAGACTGCATAGAACAATTCACTGCTTGCTTGGAAGCTCTTGGTAGAAAATGTGTGTGTATAGATGTGTACGGTGGTAGTAGAACAGTGTCTAATTTGAATAAATCAAAAATGGCCGCTTATGCATGTGGGTGAAATTTCAAAGTTGGTCAAATCTTAATAAAAAAAACACATACCATTGTTTTTTATCACGTCGTAATGATTCAGAAACTTATATTTTGACCTATCTCCGATAAATTATACAGTTCTTAGGGGACAGGTGGAATGTTAAAATTTGGATTCCACTCAAGGGACAACAATTGAAAATAACTCCGATTTTGATTTAAAATATGGTCTCAGATACAATAACATTTAAAAAAAGAATAGTTTGTCATATCTCAGATGGTTAGTTACCTTTGTAACAAAGATCAAGATCCATAAGCATGTTAAGCCCTGTTGACGTTCACATAATGACGTTGCATATGTAACAAAACATCCAAAACTTTTCTCATTTTGATTTATTTTTGCCAAAGCAACAATTTGAGACTAGTTGGATTAAAATTGGAGCATTTTTCAACTGTAGGTCTACTACACCAAAATTTGACATTTTTGCCTAAACTCGAGAACTGTGGGCCTATATCGGAGACACGTCAAACTACACTTTATTAAATATGCTTTTTTAAAATGAGTGGTGACTAAATGTGTTTTTGTTCCTATTTAGCGGTGAGCTTTTATTTTCTTCATTTGACTATAGCCAAACAATGACAATCTGAAGCAGATCTGATCTGATCCGTCTGAAGCGACAGGCGGCATAGGAAGCGCAACACGTGACGTACGAGGCTGGCGAAGATACAGGGCTGACAGCCCCATTCAAAATACACGGTTAGCAATTATAAGTGGAAAATTAACATACTTGCAGTGTGGTACATTGTCGTACCCCGACGGTTTTAGAGTAAGATAATTTTGCTTTGACACCACATAACAAATTTAGAATTGTTGTGAAGATTTCATGATTATGTCATTATGTGTTAATCCAATGGCGACCTCAAAATTGGTGATATCGCTTCCATCACCGCCTGGAAGCGATGCCTTATCAGGTATAGCGCCCTCTTTTTTAGGTGTTTATGCATTTCGTGCATTTGGGCAGGTAAAAAAATCACTAAGGGCGTAAACCACCAAATAACTTCTCCATTGAAAAGCACGTAAAAATCAACTTTTTTAAACGGCGTTTTCTACCAGGCGTGACAATATTTTTCACTTTTTTACGTCATCCCTGTATTAATTAAGGACAGAAATTTTATTTAAGTTTCAATTTTGGGGAACTTTACAGGTTCAGTTTTTTATTAACAAATGTTGAAAAGCGACGCCGCTATTTCAACGCCAAAACTAGCATTAAAACTTGTTCCGTTTCGGACAGGGCCTACTTTTCTTGTGAAATCGATTTGTATAATTTCATATCTATTTTAGTCATTAATAGGCTAGCATCTTTCATTTAAATCAGGACATGTCAACCTCACGAAGAACATGGTCCCTAAGGACACCACGTTGTCTCCAATAGCCATATACTTTTAACCGGAACTCATCACCATTGCACCTTTCGCGCAGTAATTTAGTGTAATACACCCATAAATTCATCATAATTATAAAATACCCCTAACCCTCCCGGCTGACCCTGCATCGAAAAACTCACCATGTGAACTCATGCATCATGTTAACCTAAAAGTAGGCCCCTAATGTTTTCGCAGCACGCAAAATTTAGATGCTACAAAACGTGAAAATGGTAAAAATATGGTCAAAATTCGTTTCATAAAATATATAAACAAATTGTTGAATTTTGACGTTTTATTTCACTGTTCTTCATTTTATCTCTTGCAGCAACTTCCCCAGACCATTGCTCTTTGGACTGTTTATACAAGGTGTACAAAAAAAACCCAGAACCCATTGCGCCCTCTTTTTCTTCTATTTCTGAAAAAATGATAAAATATATTTTGGTATGTAAAAAAAAACCTTTACTCGTTTGCTTTATAACTTTCGAAGACGATGCCCTTTTAAATCAATGTACCGTACCCGTTTTTTGCACGTAATTAAGTAGGTCCATGCCTAAATAAACTGTAGGCCTACTGTTGGGTCAATCAAAGGTAGGCCCTATAATATATAGGCCTGTGATTATGTGTGAGGCATTGCTTGAAGGCGGGTCCTCCGCCCAAAAGCATGTGAAAATCACCCAATATGCCCAATATGCAGAGCCCGTCACATTTTGTCACAAAGTCAGTATTAAGACGGACTCCATGCTGACTTCAACATCGACCCATGCATGCTTTAATTGCGAATCTTAGGCCTATAAAGTATCAGTGTGACATTTAACATTTTGAAAATTGAGTTCGGGCCCTTTTTTGTTTTAAAAAGCAATGATAAATGATGTAAACATGATGCACCAAATGGCTTCAATTTGCAAAATTTCGATGCTTAAAACAATAATTTATACAATAACAGTGAAAAAAGTCCCTTCAATTCGCCTGTGATTTCGGAAAAAAAATTTTTTTCGGCTTTTTCAAACTAAAATTTTACACAATAATAGTGACAAATTGGTCCACAAAATGGCGTCAATTAGGTCTTCATTAAACGTTTCTCACTTCTGAGGGAGACACATCCCACACCGACATCGCCTGACTAATAATTATTTGATGCAGCAGAGATATTAAAATAAATACACGGGATCGATACACGTTATTGATATCAGACGAAAATCTTCGGATACCGGGTTGGAAAATGATGAATATCTCCCGTAAATGATTTTTTCTCAAGAAACCAGATGTGGTCTCATACACTTGAAAATACGTGTTGAACAGATATGATAGTCGTTAGTTTGCGCTTTGAGAGAGTAGCTTGCGTCTTGAGCTGAAAAAGTGACCAAAATTCAAGATTTTAAATAGCGCAGCGTAGAACCTCGTGGAGGTAGTCTCAGACCAGACTATATGTGGCTATCACGAACATACAGGATCGACGAGTGTCAGACCGACTGACACAAACTGGCTGTGTAGGAGACTATCGTAGAGACAGACTATAAGCATATGACAATGGCGAATGTATGCTCGCTGACCGTACAGAGGTCAGTCACTCACAGGCTAATGTCATTAGCCTTATAGTCGGATGTCCTTCAGCCCACTATGCATTTAAAAACTATTAAACAGGTGGGAATACAATGGCCATCCGTAGCTGTGGATTCAACCTACCATGGCATTTTCTGCCATGAAGATATCGGGCCGATGACACTGTGCATTCCCCCTCAGACACATATATATAAAGCAATAATCAATACAATAAATTAAAGTCAAAACTTGTCCACGAATGGTTTCAAACTGGGCCGTCTTTTCGCAATCTTTTCAACTAAAATTTTACACAAAATGGTCCAACAAATGGCTTCAATTAGGTCTTCATTTTCCAAAGCTTTCTCACTTATGAGGGTGGCACATCACCCCCCCCCCCCCAGACTACCTCCTGCGTCACGCACGCGGCCATTTTTAGGGTTAGAGTAAAAGCTATCGACCGGGGCTATCGATTAAAGGTTTCTTTACACACGAAAATATATTTGATCAACTTTCCTAAAATAGGAGAAAAAAGAGGGCGCTATAAGGGTTCTGGGTTTTTTTCAGGGTTTTTTTATGGACACCGTGTAGTTTATGTTCCAGGCCCGGGGTTCCAGTAGTTGGTTGTTGTTCATGTTTTGGCCCCATGTCATTCTTAATACACACTGGTTAAACATTCTACTTCTAACTTTTCAAATGCATTGGTAACTTTTTATCACATCATCATCATCATCATCATCATCGGCTGCCCATCGAGTTCGATGAAGGCACAGTTGTCGAAGTTGAAGGGTGTCTCTTTCTCCATCCTTCAAGGTACTTCTCCTTTCGCTTCCGCTCCACTGTTTTCCCAGCATCGTGGATCTTCTTCCTCCAGTTGACCCGGTCACTAGCTTTCGTCTCTATCAACATCCATGTCAGCTGTCTTCAGATGACGCTTCACAACATCTCTATACCGAAGTATCTGTCCACCACGTTTTCTCTTTCCTTCTGTGAGTTCAGCATACATCACAGCTTTCGGTAGTCTTTCATCAGGCATCCTCACGCAGTTGGCTTTTCACTAGGATGGCTTCGGTCCTGTCATGTTATTCCCATCCCATGATACAATGTCCTTGAATCTACTCCAAGTCTCCAACCATGAGACTCCGAACCTGGATAAACTTCGGTGTTGTCCTCCATCCATACCTTTTCGATAATGTCACCTTCAATTATACAATTGAATCCTCTGACTATGTTTTGCCGTTTCAACGAATGAGAATTTTGAAAGTTCTGTTTCAACCCCAAGTTAGGAAATATGACTACAAAAGTTATATAAAATCATTTATTATCCAGGCTTTATCTTCTAGAACAACCTCACCACTAGGCCAATATGTTTACATGGGTACTGTAATAGCGCCACCACTTCAAAACTTCATTTTCCAAAACATCATTATGTATGATTGTTTACTACAGGGTGAGTCAAAAAAAGTGCAATAGAGAAAAGAATCCATTTTTATTTAAGAACCGGTTTGAACCTTATAGGTTTTAAAACATTTTATAAATGATATATCCATTAGTTACCTTGTGTGAAAAAACCAAGGAATTAGCATTTACCGTTTTGTTTTTATGACACATTTTATAGCGATACCCAATTTTAATGTTTGTCCAAGAAACATCTACAATTTGAAAGTCAACTGCTATTTTCTTAACCTCATTGGCATTGAAATAAAATGGAGCACCCAAATTGTGCTTGTCCTTGGTCTTGTTTAAGGAAAAGAAACATTATTTGTTTTTATTTTCATTTTACCTTTACTTATACTCTATCAAGAACATACACAGGCGGATTTTTTCAAATGTCGAAATGAAATGCGCGCAAATTGAAGTGGAGTGAATTATAAAATACCCAGTAAGTTGGACATACTGGGATTAAAAAAACTGGAGTTGGAGTCGAGTGAGATGTTAAAAAGTTTGTTTGAACAGAAAAAAGAAATTAAAATAACGCAAAAATCAACCTTATTAGTTAAATTCAGTTTCAGAGCTGGTGCCTTAATCGTGCACTGTGTGCTCTCATTCAAAATACATGGTATCTCGTGGACAAATAATGAAATTGGGTATCGTAGCAAAAGGACTCATAAAAATTAAACGGTAGATGTGATTGACTTCAGTTTTTCACAACAGGTGACTATTGAGTGTGGCATTTATAGAAACTATCAATAATTGGAAAGTTCAGAGTGGTTCTTACATAAATATCGATTCTTTGCTCTATTGCACTTTTTTTGACTCACCCTGTAGCATTTTCTAGAAAAAGTTTCTAGTAAAAGTGTCACAATTGTGATTTTACCCTTTAGTCGTTAACTAAACATATCTCGAGATCAAAACAAGCAAATTAAACAGAACAAACGGCATTTGAGAGCTAAATCTACGCCCTTGACGATGATGTAAGCATCATGTCACAACGGTATTTTCTATGATTGCCAAAGAGCAGAGATGTCAACAAGTCTTTTTTTGCAAGTCAAGTCCAAGTCACAAGTCCTTTTGTCCAAGTCCCAAGTAAGTCAAGTCATTTTGAAAAAGTTGCAAGTCAAGTCAAGTCACAAGTCATCAAATGACAAGTCAAGTCACAAGTAAGTCACAATTTGTCACAAGTCACTACAAGTCAATTGAGTTGTGACACACGATGTGTTTTTGCGGTAACAGTTGGCTTTTATACAGTACAAGAATCCAAGTTTGCAACTCGACATTTTTTTACTTTCCACGCCGATCCTGTGTCGCTGATTGAGGGCATTATTTATTTATTTCCAGTTCAGAATATGCCGGACACGAGGCCCGCCAGCGGATAATTCATAAAATGTAAATTGTAGGCCTACTAATATTCACAAATTCTACGGTACATGTACATCCATAAATTTCAATTTACAGGAAAGTAACCTCATATGGCTAGACTTGCGTTGGTGACAAGTCATTTTTGTCAAGTCCAAGTCCAAGTCCAAGTCATTTTGTCTAAGTCACAAGTAGGCTAAGTCAAGTCATTTTGCAAAAGTTGCAAGTCAAGTCACAAGTCCCAAAAATAGTGACTTGAGTCAGACTTGAGTCCAAGTCACACGACTCGAGTCTACATCTCTGCCAAAGAGTGCGCTTTTCACTTGCACAATTTTTTTTTTTTGAGACAGGCTGTACATGTACTTCATGATGGACCAACAAACCAACATGCTTTAATCAGAAATAGAGATCAGGCATTCGTAATTTATACAGTGAATATTATTGTCTGATTATTATAATCTTTTAAATGTGTTAAAAGGGAGGGGAATAAAGCAATTGGTGGTAGCTCACTAGCTCCCATGCTACGAATTGCGCCAAGTTTTTACCATGCCATGTTGAACAATTATTCATTCTATTCCTGGGATTCTATCGATTCAGAGTTTTTTTGCCGAGAGGGAGCAAAAAAAAAAAAAAATAAAAATAAAAAAAAGGAAGGAAGGAAACTTCGTGCAAAAATTCCACGAAAACTGTCAAAAATGGGCTAAAAGGTACAAAAAAGGACCTCAAACCTTTGCCCACCCCCTGCTGTAGCTTGCTGTGGTTGAGCCATGCCAGTGCCCCATAATCATTACTGCAAAAAGTGTGTTTAGGATTTATAGTACAGGAGCAGCAACCTCAAAAAAATGACTTCGTTCACCCTCCACTACATACAAGGTTTGACACCATAGGTAGTTAGTATGGACCCTCTAGATCACTGCTAGGTAGGTAGTGGACTCAAATTGTGGTATCACTTTTTTTTTACAGGTCATTTTATATATGGACGTATAATCACATAAAATCACAAAAAATAGGACAAAATTAAGGGATAGGGAGATATAAATTCCCATAACTCAACTTTTACTCACAATAATGAATTTATTTTGGTATGAATATGTAGCTAATTGATTGTTCTAACTGCCTAGTATTATTTGAAAGCAAACCTAGGTTTCACTTGATCATGATTGGAAGTGGCCAGTCCATACACTAGTGAAAAATCAGATTTGTCACAACAATGTGTAGGGTGGGTGTTTTTGTGACACTGGCTTCAAATTTTACTATTGTGCCAATTTCTATTTTCAAAATTAATCAAGTTTCCATTTTTTAATTTTGTTTTTAATATCAAGCATATCTAGGCAAACTTTGATGTTCTGGTTCAAATATTTATGTATGTGCATGTTTGCTTGCATGTTGGTTTGTGTTGTGTGGGTTTGGGGTAGGTGTGTGTGGGTATGTGGGGGGGGTGCGCAGGGGTGTATAGGGTTCAGGGTTGGGGTGTTTTACATGTCTTAATATGTCACTCGGCTGAACTATATAAGTTCTATTAACAACATTTGTTTGGTAAGTTGCCATTCATGTATTAATTTGAATATTTATATGTGTGGGGTGAGATCAACCGCTGTTTGTCAGGAAAATAGACTGAAAATGTAAAAAATAGTTACTTTTCCACATGTAGCAGCGTGTGTAACAATATTAAGGGGTAGGGGAAATATAAACCATCATAACTCAACTTCAACTCATGATAATGAATTCATTTTGGAATTAATATGTAGCTAATTGATTGTTCATTGTTTAGTATTATTTTAAAGCAAAGCAAACATTAATTGTCAGGTAGATAGCCATAAAATGTGAGAAAATGGTACTTTTCTATGTATAACCATGTCAAATATGGCATTATTAAGGGGTAGGGGAAATAAAAACAACCATAACTCAACCTTTACTCATAATAATGAATTCATTTTGGTATCAACATGTAGCTAATTGATTGTTCTATAACTTTCAGTATTATTTTTAACAGAAAAACCATAAGATAGACATAAAATATGATAAAAATGTTAATTTTCCAATGTGTAACAGCGTAAAATTTGACAATATTAAAGGTAAGGGGACGTACAAACCAACGTTGATATTCCATGTCTAACAGCGTAAAATATGACAATATTAAGGGGTAGGGGACATACAAATCACCAAACTCAAGTTTTACTGATGAAAATGAATTCATTTTGGTATCAAATAATGTAGCTATTTGATAGTTCTAACTTTCTAGTATTATTTTAAAAGCAATTAAGCCATTAGTTGCCCGGTAGATAGACATAAAATGTATGAAAATGTTAATATTCAATGTCCAACAGCGTAAAATATGACAATATTAATGGGTAAGGGTACATACAAATCACCCAAACTCAAGTTTTACTGATGAAAATGAATTCATTTTGGTATCAATATGTAGCTATTTGATAGTTCTACCTTTCTAGTATTATTTTAAAAGCAATTAAGTCATTAGTTGTCCGGTAGATAGACATAAAATGTATGAAAATGTTAATATTCAATGTCTAACAGCGTAAAATATGACAATATTAAGGGTAAGGGACATACAAATCACCCAAACTCAAGTTTTACTGATGAAAATGAATTCATTTTGGTATCAATATGTAGCTATTTGATAGTTCTACCTTTCTAGTATAATTTTAAAAGCAATTAAGTCATTAGTTGTCCGGCAGATAGACATAAAATGTATGAAAATGTTAATGTTCAATGTCTAACAGCGTAAAATATGACAATATTAAGGGGTAAGGGGACATACAAATCACCCAAACTCAAGTTTTACTGATGAAAATTAATTCGTTTTGGTATCAATATGTAGCTATTTGATAGTTCTAACCTTCTAGTATTATTTTAAAAGCAATTAAGTCATTAGTTGTCCGGTAGATAGACATAAAATGTATGAAAATGTTAATATTCAATGTCTAACAGCGTAAAATATGACAATATTAAGGGGTAAGGGACATACAAATCACCCAAACTCAAGTTTTACTGATGAAAATGAATTCATTTTGGTATCAATATGTAGCTATTTGATAGTTCTACCTTTCTAGTATTATTTTAAAAGCAATTAAGTCATTAGTTGTCCGGTAGATAGACATAAAATGTATGAAAATGTTAATGTTCAATGTCTAACAGCGTAAAATATGACAATATTAAGGGGTAAGGGGACATACAAATCACCCAAACTCAAGTTTTACTGATGAAAATGAATTCATTTTGGTATCAATATGTAGCTATTTGATAGTTCTACCTTTCTAGTATTATTTTAAAAGCAATTAAGTCATTAGTTGTCCGGTAAAATGTATGAAAATGTTAATGTTCAATGTCTAACAGCGTAAAATATGACAATATTAAGGGGTAAGGGGACATACAAATCACCCAAACTCAAGTTTTACTGATGATAATGAATTCATGTTGGTATCAATATGTAGCTATTTTATAGTTCTAACTTTCTATTATTATTTAAAAGCAATTAAGTCATTAGTTGTCTGGTAGATAGACATATGTATGAAAATGTTAATATTCAATGTCTAGCAGCGTAAAATATGACAATATTAAGGGGTAAGGGGACATACAAATAACCAAAACACAAGTTTCACTGACGAAAATGAATTCCATTTTGGTATGAATATGTAGCTATTTGATTGTTCTCATTTTCTGGCATTATTTTAAAAGCAATTAAGTTTCCCACGAGGGGTTGAAGGTCATAATGGGGCCAATACTAAAAAATGATCCTATCATGTTGTAATGTTGTAATCTCAAATTGTTCCTCTCATCGCTAAGAATTTAAAAAAAGACAATTGTCATAGCTTAGTTCAGGGGTTATAACGTCGAATATATCAAAAATATCATAAAGGTCAAATTTTAAAAATGGTCCAATTGCACCAATTAACGTAAGAAACCTCAATCGAATACCACATTCAAATTTTGGTGCAACGATTTGTATTCCCGTGTTCCCCTTCACAGTTAATGCAGCCAAAGTTGAGTTATGGTAATATTTCCCCTACCCTTAATATTATCATATTTGACACTGTTACACATGGAAGTTTTTTCTCACATTTCCTTTGTAACTACATAACAACTAATGATACTAGAACGTTAGATGAATTCATTATCACGAGTAAAAGGTGAGTTATGGGAGTTTATATTTCCCCTACCCCTTGATATTGTCATATTTAGGGACCGTTCACAAACACTTGTAAGGGGGGCCTGATGCAAAAAGGGGGGTCCTTAAAATTTTTGACCCTCCTAAGGGGGGGCTGAAAAATTGGAAAAATTGAGTTTATATGATTTTCTATGGGGTTGACCTATAATTTATATGTCAAAAAGGCGGGCCCTAAAATTTTTGAGGTCTGTAAAGGAGGGGGGGGGAAACATTTTTGCGATGAAGTTTTTTTGCATGGGGCCCCTCCCCTTACAAGTGTTTGTGAACTGTCCCTTACGCTGCTAGATATAGAAAATGACTTCTTCTGACAGTTTCTGTGTATCTAGCTGACAACTAATGATCGCTTTGTTTATAGAAAGTTAGAAAAGCCAATCAGATACATAATTTTGATACCAAGATGAATTCATTTTCATAAGTAAAAGTTGGCAGTTATAAATTTGCCCTACCCCTTAATATTGTCATTTTACGCTGTTAGACATAGAAAATTTACCTTTTCCTCACAGTTTCTGTATATCTGCCTGACAAATAATGGTCGCTTTGCTTTAAAATAATACTAGAAAGCTAGACCAATCACTTGGATATATTTTGATACCAAGATGAATTAATTTTCATGAGTAAAAGTCGAGTTATGGCAGTTTACATTTCCCCTACCCCATAAAATTGTCATATTTACGCTGTTAGACATAGAAAACGTACCGTCTTATCACAGTTTCTGTGTAACTACCTGACAACTAATGATTGCTTTGCTTTATAATAATACTAGACAGTTAGAACAACCAATTAGATACATTTTGATACCAAGATGTATTCATTCTCATGAGTAAATATTGAGTTATGGCAGTTTATGTCCCCTACCCCTTAATATTGTCATATTTAAGCTGTTAGACATAGAATATTTACCTTTTCCTCACAGTTACTGTGTATCTACCTGACAACTAATGATCGCTTTGCTTTGAAATAACACTAGAAAGTTATAACAATCACTTAAATACATTTTGATACCAAGATGAATTCATTTTCATGAGTAAAAGTTGAGTTGTGGCAGTTTATATTTCCCCTACCCCTTAATATTGTCATACTGATTTATTTATGCTGTTAGACATAGAATAGTTACCTTTTCCTCACAAATACTGTGTATCTACCTGACAGATAATGGTCGCTTTGCTTTAAAATAATACTAGAAAGTTAGAACAATCACTTAGATACATTTTGATACCAAGATGAATTCATTTTCATGAGTAAAAGTTGAGTTATGGCAGTTATAAATTTCCCCTACCCCTTAATATTGTCATTTTACGCTGTTAGACATAGAAAATTTATCTTTTCCTCACAGTTTCTGTATATCTGCCTGACAAATAATGGTTGCTTTGCTTTAAAATAATACTAGAAAGCTAGACCAATAACTTGGATATATTTTGATACCAAGATGAATTCATTTTCATGAGTAAAAGTTGAGTTATGACAGTTTACATTTCCCTTACCCCGTAACATTGTCATCTTCACGCTGTTAGACATAGAAAAGTTACCTTTTCCTCACAGTTTCTGTATATCTGTCTGATAACTAATGGTTGTTTTGCTTTAAAATGATACTAGAAAGTTACAACAATCACTTAGATACATTTTGATACCAAGATGAATTCATTTTCATGAGTAAAAGTTGAGTTATGGCAATTTATATTTCCCCTACCCTTTAATATTGTCATATTTACGCTGTTAGACATAGAAAACGTACCCTTTTCTCACAGTTTCTGTGTATCTACCGGGCAACTAATGGTCGCTTTGCTTTAAAATAATACTAAACATTTAGAACAATCAATTAGATTAACATATTGAATTGAATTCAATAGAATTAATACCAAGATGAAGTCAATATCATGAGTAAAATATTGAGTTCTGATGATATATTTTCCCCTACCCCTTAATATTTTTCTATGTTATGCTGATATACGAGGGAAATCAACATCAGTTTTGTTGGGTTTTTTTGGTTTTTTAAACATTTTTTGTCTTTTTCCCAGTCCTACTCACGTCCTACACATAAATATTCAAAATATTACATCAATGGAAACTTAACGGATTTTGTAAATGGAAGTTGGTGCAGTGTAGTGACATATTAAGACATGTACACACACACCCCCCCTCACCCCCACACATACCCTATGTACACCAGCACCCCATGCACACACACACCTCGTCCCACAGACACCCCAACGAACTCATACATATTATAATGATTGGAACTGTTACAATAATGTTTCCCTTGATATGCTTAACATTAATGCACTTATCAAGTCTTTCCCCGGCCCTGGGGGACCCGGGACTAGCGGGGACTTAGCCGGGGAAGTACATTTTGCCAGCGTGACATCCCCGGCACTGACCCCGTTAAAGTCCCGGCCTACGGGGCATAAATTTTCTGTACATCCCCCGCTATGACTCGGCCCCCGCTAGCCGGGCTACAGTGTGACAATCCCGGCACAATCCCCGACCCCATGGGCCGGGACTTGCGTTAAAACAATGTACAATCCCGGCTATGCCCTGGCCTATCTTGCAGAGTTTAATATACGGTATACGGGCATAGATAGACATGATCACATTTTGAACATGTGAGGGCGGGCTTCATTAAGCTTACTTGTGCACCAAGATCCTGTCTTAACTGTGTAATCCAATAGGAAAATGAAGAAAATTTGGATTTTGACCCTCAAAACTCCAATGTAGCATGATTTTTTTTTTTTTAATCTGCATTTGAATAATATTTGATACTATCAAGTGTTCAAGCCACATTTCATGAAACATTTGCGAAAGTTTTGTAAAATGGCCCTTCATGCTCAAAAATTTAGCCATAAAGTACATACACACATGTTATGACATAGGAAGCCATTGATAATGCTGGGACACACAATTTGGCCCATTTTGGGACATTCAGGCGAGCATACTTTTCCTCATAACATTGCCAATTATAGGCCTACATACATGATTGACCCCTCATTTTTTACGTTAAATGATTCTCTTTTTAATGAAAGCAATTTTAGATGAATTTATTAAATTTCAAAATTTTATGAACATGCCTAGCATAGATAAAAAGAAGAAGAAGAAAAGTTCAAAGTTAATTCAACTTTTTAGGGCAATAATATTGCATTTTGTCAGTAGTGGGAGAGGGGTCAACGACTTTAATAGCACGTGCTAAAGTTTGCAGCGCGATATACCCGTGTCGCTTATTGAATGAACGACATAATATAGGTCTAATAAAAAAAAGATCGATTGGATTATTTGGATAGCAGTGATCGTATATGACACGGCCGATTTAATAGTGCATGCCGATAATTTTAAAGACATCAACTAGGTTTGAGCCTTAATTTACATGCAGACGCATAAGGATTTAAACAAAATAAAGTGTTTTAAAAAAAGTAGACTTTCATTTATAGATGCACGAAATTGGTTTTAATATAATATTGGTTACTTAAAACAAGTAATTACCACATTCCTCAGTTTCCTTTGTAGCGCCACAATGGTGAAAATAGCGCATTACAGATGAGTATGCAAAATCGGCCGTTCTTGGTATACTGATGTTTTTTAATGGTGTGACTTCTTCGTGAAAGTCCCAGCTATGTCTCGGCAATGCGGGGAAAAAAATTGTACACCCCTGCAAAAGCCCCCACTAACATGAATGATTGGCCCGGCATAGCGGGGACGATCTACTGTACATCCCCGGCCAAGTCCCGGCTAACTTCCCCGCCTGCGGGGCAATGATTTTGTGTACATCCCCGGCTACGTCCCGGCATGTTCCCCGCTATGTCCCGGGTCCCCCAGGGCCGGGGAAAGACTTGATAAGTGCATAAAAACAAAATAAAACATTAAAATTTAAATTAAAAAATTAAAAATGGAAACTGAATCAATTTTGAAAATATAAAGTGGTATAGTTGTGAGATTTGAGGCCAATGTCAAACTTTACACATATGGTTTTAAAAAATTAGATTACCACTCATTTATGGACTATATAGGCCTACTTCCAAATATGCTCAAATGAAACCTGTTTTTGTTTAAAAATAATACTAGAAAGTTAGGAAAATCATTTAGCTACATATTGATACCAAAATGAATTCAAAATCACGAGTAAAAGTTGAGTTCTTGGAGTTTATATCTCCCCTACCCTTAATTTTGTCCTATTTTTTTGTGATTTTATGCGATTATACGTCCATGCATAAAATGACCTGTAAAAAAAGTGATACCACAATTTGAGTCCACTACCTACCTAGCAGTGATCTAGAGGGTCCATACTAACTACCTATGGTGTCAAACCTTGTATGTAGTGGAGGGTGAACCAAGTCCTTATTTAGGCCCCTTGTGGGATCTTGCTCCTGGACTATTAAAACACTTTTCTAAGCACTATCTTGCACTACGTTTTTCAACATGTTTAAATGCTATTGTATATGATTTGATGGGCTGTGTATAGGAAACCTAGATGGCTATGGTGTCTTGGAATTTGACATTGGTACGGTGTCCCATCGATGCAAAAAAATAAAATAAATAAATAAATAAATAAAAAAAAAATTATAAAAAAAAGTGTTAAATTCCTCGCTCTTTGCAGTGTATATATACGAGGCTTGGCTTGAATGCCTAGTGGTAGTGGTTTGTTCATCCAGAGGCACGTAAAAACCATTAAACATCGATTTTGGCACCTTTGTTTAATAGAGTCATACATTCCAGGGACTTATTAAAATGACAAAACTTTGAAAAGACTTCAAATCTAAATGGATTTAAATTATACTCTAGTAAAGATTTGAATTTTAAGTCTTTCAAAAATTGTGTCATTTTAATAAGTCTCTTAGACTTATTTTTAAATCTTACAATGAAACTTTAATTTTTGTTTCAAAAAAATTAATCCGAAATTGTATTGTGGCAGAAAAAAAAACATGAAGAGGAAACAAACCGGCAACACCGGCCAGTCCAGATTGATGACATTGAAGACGATGGATAAGGAAGTAGCAAACTTTTTCACACAGGGAACTATATAAAACTTGTCCAAACTCAGGATTTTACACAATTTCGCCATCATAATGGAGAACGGGACGGAGAAACCGGACCAGCCGCCTCAGCAATCTACAGCCGAGTTAACAGCTCTGAAAAAAGTTGCTGCGAAAGGTAAGCTTTGGTGAGAAAATTGATAAAATCTAAGCCATGGTGGTGTGGTGATAGTAGATTGACAGTGTCCATTGAACACTGTGGTTGGCTGGCCTCTGAGTGACAGCTTTATTTTTATCCGTACTTCCGTGTTGGCCAATTATTGTATTGTACGAAATGGCTAGAGCTCCTAAAAATAGATTCGAGTACAGAATGAAGCAAAAAGTACCGTAGCATGATTTTATTTAGGGTAATAAGGAGGTGGAGGCCCAGTTCAGTGAGGGGAGGTGGGGGGGGTGGAGTCTGCCAGGATTGATGAACACCAGCCCATAAGTTAATTGGACACATGTAGCCCGAGGTACTCACACCTCCGTCACTACGATTTCCACTGTCCTTCTCCGTACGAAGGTCTGAAACTCCTGAAATCCTGGGCATAAAATAGGCCTACCACTTTGTCTCATCTGAAATACCCAGATAGCAAGACAACGTTGGCCCAACGTTGGCAATGGTCGGCATGGTCGCGGTTGGTAAGCCGACGCCAAGCCAACGTTGGACCAACATTGACATGCCAACCTTTAGTCATGGTTGGTATGGGAACGTCAGGTCAACGTTGGGTCAACGCGTCGTTATGCTTATATTATGGTCGGTATGCCAACGTCAAGCCAACGTAGCCAGCCAACCTTAAAATGACGGTCGGCATGCCAACGTTGGGCCAACGTTGTTGTGCCAACCTTAAATGATGGTCAGTATGCCAACGTCGAGCCAACGTAGCCAGCCAACCTTAAAATGACGGTCGGTATGTCAACGTTGGGCCAACATTGTTGTGCCAACCTTAAATGATGGTCGGTATGCCAACGTCGAGCCAACATAGCAAGCCAACCTTAAAATGACGGTCGGTACGCCGAGGATGGGCCAACGTTGTTGTGCCAACCTTAAAATGATAGTCGGTATGCCAACGTTGCACCAACGTAGCCAGCCAGTCGTAAAATGACGGTTGTTACATGGAGGTTGGGCCAATGTCGTCCGCACAAACGGGCTGGAATCCCAACATTGGACCAACGATGGTATAAGCTGTTGTTCAAGTCATGGAAATGGTCATGTTTATAATTATTTTCTTTTTATTACTAAGGCGTATTAAAGAGTGACATTAAATAAAGACTATAAAAGCCCAGTAGATAAACTAATAATAATATCAAATAATAATAATAATAATAATAATAATAATAATAATAATAATAATAATAATAATAATAATAATAATAATAATAATAATAACAATAATAATAATAATAGGCCTTATGAATAATAATGATAATGATATTAAATAATAATGATGATGATAATAATGATAATGCTTATACCATACTAGGTATGTAATTATAATAAGAACAATATTGCTAGGAATTAAATCAACAGTAAGAATTATATTTTTATATTACTTCTTTTTTTTCTTAAATCAACATTTATAGCCAATTAATGTCATCAATATTCACAGTAAATTTGATCAATATCCCTAAAAGATGCACTTTGGCAGGTTTAGTCATGAAAATATAGCTTATATTAACTTAAAACACTTGCTGAACTATGTAATCCCAGTTAGCTCAATTGGTAGAGCATCAGGCTTATAAACAGAAGGTCCCTGGTTCGAATCCCGGTAGGTACTAAGGTAAGTGACTTGTGTAAAATTAAGGTAGTTAATTTGTCTTCGTTGTAAAATAGAGAGCCAGGTAATTTAAGACTTAAAGTAAGCACAGTATACACAAGTAACTAATTTTATTCGTTTATTTTTTTCTCATTGGGCTTGTTTGTCAATGTTGGCTCAACGTTGGCCAAATAACGTTTGCCCAACATCAAAGATTTGATGTTGGCCCAACGTCGCAAATTACCTTTGTATTGAGGTTGGGTCAAAGTTGGGCCGACATTGGCCCAACGTTGCAGAGGTTGGCGGCCTGGCCAAATCCACGTTAATAACGTCAAAAAACCAACGTTGCTAACGTAGTAAGGTCGGTTCGCTCACGTTTGACCAACGTTGGGCCAACGTAGTGTTGCTATCTGGGTAGTGACAAATACCACTTCCTACCATTCCTCACGTGAAGATGAGACTTAAACAAAACATATTTGGTGCATGTTCGTAAATTTTGAGCACATTTGAGGATGTAAAAGACCAGACTTGTGACTGTTATCGTCGCAGTGTTTTGAATTCTTCCTATAAAAAAATAGATGCCATCAGTGTGACATCATCACCGTGACATGACTTCACGGTGCCCCGTTTTTAGGTACGTATGGCATTCATGGCCCTAGTGAGGAAGGAACAGGGCCATGATGTTTTGGGCTAGGACCCATGTAGCATAGGCCCTACATCATCATACCAATTAGTCCAAAACCCCCCTTCTGCCTACACAGACTCAAGACATATTATTCATTGGCGGAACCAAATCGCTCAAACACTTAAGTATGAAGAAAGTGTGTGGAGTGCACTAAAAAGTTCCAGTCTCTATTAAACGGCCACCCCCAAATTTTTCCAAAATGAAAATTGAAAAAGCAATAAAATTTACAGCCTACATGAAAAGAATGCTAGATCATTCATAGGTATCACTGGATATTATAAGAAATTCATTTCTCATGATGCAAACAGATGTGTCTAAAACTGGAATGGGTGGTGTTATTGGTCATTTTGCCGAAAAAAGTGGGGGGGGTGGGAATAGACTTGCCAGCAAGACTTCAGTCTTCATCATAAACATCATGACATCTAATCCCTATGATAAATGAAGATACTGAGTTACAGTTACTGGAACTAGGGGGGAAAACATCCCCCCCCCCGGATTGACACCCATGATCCAGATCATAATTGCCCTGCACAGTGTCATCGCCATGGTAGGTTGAATCCACAACCACGCATGGCCATTTTGTTCCGACCTTTGAGATGCATAATGAGCCGAGGGCATCCGACTAAGGCTACTGACAATAGCCTGGTAATTGACCTCTCTGTGTGTGAGTAAGCATAATAGGCCATTGAGGTCAATGGTCATCGACTTTTATACTGCCTCCACGGGAGTGAGTGCAGCTACAACCCGCGAAATTAATAGTTGGCACACTTGCACTAAACAATGGAAATGCGTGCCCTATTACAATTGTGGAGGCGAGGGAAACATGCATGCAATATATGTGAAGTACAGACTCCCCCCTATATCTCACTCTTCCCCACTCCCCATCATTCAATGTTGGAGGGTCTCACGGACCTGTTGACAACATGGCTTGGTCCAACATACCAAAAGACGGGCAAACTGTGCCAACCTTTTTTTCCTGGATTGTAGCCTACGATACGCTATAGTTCGGCACATATAAAATCAGAATATTTTTGACAGTTGAGTTCAAGACGCACACTTCTTTCTCAAGACGCTAGCTAACGACTATCATATCCGTTGAACAGATATATTCAAGTGCAAGGAACCAAATCTGGTTTCTTCAGACTAAATCAATTACGGGAGATATTCATCATTTTCTACCCCTGCTGTATCCAAAGATTTATCGTCTGAATATCAAATCGTGCATAGCACATTCATGTGTATCGATCCCGGGTACTGATTTTAGTATCTCTGCTGTAGGCCTACCAAGTAATTATTAGCCAGGCAATGTCAGTGTGCCCGTGTACTATACCACCTACTGATAATTAATATAGCAGCAGCTCTATAGAAAGGAATGATCTAAAATATTATTTTTAATATTTCAGCGATAACTGAACATGAGGAACTTAGAAAGAAATACAAAGCCTTGGAAGTCAAATTCAGGAACACAGAAACAGAACGAAATGAAGTCAACAAACTACTCAGACAGACCTCTCAAGAATTTGAAAACCTGAAAAGTGGTAAGTCTCTATGATGGTAAGCAGTGGGGAGGGATGGGGGTTGATGGATGGTCAGTGGGGGAGGGGGGGGGTGGGGATGGTAAGCAGTGGGGATATTGGGTTGCCAGGGATGGTAAGCAGTGGGAGGGATGGTAAGCAGTGGGGGAGGGTGGGATGGGGGATGGTAAGTAGTAGGGAAGGGGTGGGTGGGGGATGCATGGTAAGTAGTGGGGGGTGGCTGGAGGATGATAAGCAGTGGGAGCGGGGGTAGCGAGGGATGGTAAGCAGTGGGGTAGGGTGGGATGGGGTTGGTAAGCAGTGAGGAAGGGGTGTGGGGGATGGTAAGCAGTGGGGGGGGGGGGTAAGCAGTGGGGAAAGTAAGATGGGGGATGGTAAGCAGTGGGGAAGGGGGGGGTGGGGATGCATGGTAAGCAGTGGGGTGGAAGGGGTGGCGAGGGGATGGTAAGCAGTGGGGGTAGTGGATGGTAAGTAGTGGGGGAGGGGTGGGGAGGGGATGGTAAGCAGTGGGGGTGGTGGGATGGGGATGGTAAGTAGTAGGGAAGGGGTGGGTGGGGGATGCATGGTAAGCAGTGGGGGTGGCTGGAGGATGGTAAGCAGTGGGAGAGGGGGTGGTGAGGGATGGTAAGCAGTGGGGGAAGGTGGGTGGGGGATGTAAGCAGTGGAAGAGGGGTGGTAAGGGGATGGTAAGCAGTGGGGGAAGGTGGGTGGGGGATGTAAGCAGTGGAAGAGGGGTGGTAAGGGGATGGTAAGCAGTGGGGGATGTAAGCAGTGGAAGAGGGGTGGTAAGGGGATGGTAAGCAGTGGGGGAGGGTGAGGTGGGGATGGTAAACATTTGGGGATGGTGGATATATGCATGCATGCGGTAAGCATATGGTAAGCAGTGGGGTGGCTGGATGATTGTAAGCAGTGGGAGGGGGTGGTGAGGGGATGGTAAGAAGTGGGAGCGGGTGTGGCGAGGGATGGTAAGCAGTGGGAGAGGGGGTGACTAGGGGATGGTAAGCAGTGGAAGAGGGGTGGTAAGGAATGGTAAGCAGTGGGGAGGGATGGGTGGGGATGGTAAAAGAATCTTGCATAATCTTACATAATCTCCCTGAAATCTCAAAAAATCTCTTTCATTTGTTTTTCAGTATCGGAAGTAGCTTGTAAAGACTACACAGATTTGTCAATTCAACTAGAAATGGAATCACAATGTCGGGTTACAGCGGAGTCGTTTGCCTCTAGGGTAAGTGATATAAAGGGGCGTATCTGAGGGGAGGCACAAGACAGTGGAATGCGCAGAACATTGAAAGTGGGGGGCAGGTTGTTCAGTTCCCCGAATGTAGTCTGATTAGGAGTGTAAGGTGCGGGCGAGATCAGTCATTTCGGGGGAAATGACTGATTTGATTTGACAAAAATTGAATCCTGTCAAACACAACAACAGATTCAGCTGATATTTTATATTCCCAGTTTCTTTAAAACCTGAATAGTTTTAACAAAGACCAATGTGATACAATGTGACTATATAGGCTACACATACAAATGCTGAAATAAGGAAGTACATGTTTGGTATAAATGTTTACACAAGGGCCATCAAAGTACAAAGTTTATACAAAGTCTACAATATAATGCTTACACCTCACAGACAGGGATTGGGAGATATGGCAGGCAGGATATTTTGTGGACAGTCAATCAAATTTAATTTTTAAAAAAATCATTAGATTCATTTATTGTAATAGTTTGTTTGTGACTTTATTATTAAAGTTGCCAAAATGGGGGGGGGGGGGCAACATTTGATATCATGTCCCCATCTAAAAACCTGGGGTGGGGGACATGCCCCCCCAGGTGTTGCAGAATTTTAAACTCTCCATCGGTCAGGTCCAAATAACAGGGGCGGATCCAGGTTATTGAAAGGAGGGCCCACTCATGAAAAATCACCAGGTGCACAGCAACCATTTTGGCCAATCTGGGAGCCTGATCAGCCTGTAGTAGAAAATTGTGCCAAAATCACCTCAAAAATTGTCAAACATTTTCCCCTTTTTTTGGGTGCATGCCACTTCCGCCTTGATCTGCCCTTTCCACATAACTCATTTGCCTAACTTCATATAAAGTTAGGACATCATTATAATCATGTCATACTTATTTTTTTTGCACTGTGTGTGTATTGTGCAAAAATACACTCATACTCTCTTCTTGATCTATTTTTTTTAAAAATGAAAATCGAATTTAGAATTTTTTTTTTTAAAGTAATATTGTGTAGGCTTCAACTTTTGTGCTATTCCAGTTGAAATCCATGATAACTCCCTATGGAAGACATGACCTTAATCTTCCACATAGGGAGTGACTCCATTTGAAATCTACACCCCTTGTGTGGGAGATTAATTAAAATAAGGGGTGTATGCAGTAGCGTAGCCAGCAGGGGGCAGGGAGGCAGAGTGCCCCCTGACAAAAAAATGAAAGAAAAAAGTGCCCCTCTGACAAAAAATAAAAGGGAAAATCAGGAGGGCAAAGGAAAAGAAAAGGGGCAAGGATCCCTTTTCTACCGAAATTCAGCTCGAAAATACGCATATTGCAAAGATTAAGCCTTTCCATCCTGAAAATGGGCGAAAATAGTGGAAAATGCCAATTTTTTGCGCGATGCGCGCGCACATCGTCCCAATAAAGCCTTTTGTCTCTATGTATTGTATGATGCAACTGTAATTTTTTTCGTCTGTGCCCAAAAAAATTTTATTTTGTCCCCCCTGACCAAAAAAGCTCGCTACGCCCCTGGGTGTATGGATTTTAACTGGAATAGCGGCCCCGGTATGGACAAATATTAAATATTAAAAATATAAAAATATCTGACAGTAGCAAGACAGACAAGGAATTTCCAGATGTGAATCAAAATGGGCTATTCCAGTTGACATCCATACACCCCCTATGGAAGACATGACCTTAATCTCTCACACAGGGTGTGTAGATTTCAAATGGAATCACCCATTCAGGTAGCCCTATTTGGAACTCACACCCCCCTTATGGGAGATTAAGGTTATGTCTGCCATAGGGGGTGTATGGATTTCAACTGGAATAGCCCATTGACCCAAAACAAAAATTTTGTAAACTTTAATATGGAAATACATTTTGTAGATAATCATTGAAAGTTTGCTGCTTATTTCAGGAACTGCAAAGTGTAGTTTGTATCGTAGTAGTAGTAGTGAACATCCCACCAAACACAAAAATGTTTTTAAAACGTTAAACATGTTGGTGAAAACGTTTGAAATAAAATTTAAAAGTCCGGATATATAAAGGTCAAGAAAACATTTCAAAAACATGTTTATATCATACAACAGTATTTTAAAAAGGCTATCAAAATTTAAAAAAATTAGAACTAGCCTAGCCTCGTTCACACACCGTGACACCTCTCGAAATAGCGAGCGAAGCGAGCACCGAGCGTAGCTAGCCCAGTTCACAAACTGCGATGCCCTCGAATAGCGAGCAAAGCGAGCACTGAGCATAGCGAGGTGGATCATCAGATTCATAGGTATCATCAGAGTACAGCACAGAGCCTGTGCTATTGTAAAAATATATTTTTTAATGTTAAAACGTTTTATACCCTTTCTACAATGTAATACCCGACATTTAAACATTTTCTGTATAAAACATTTTGTGTTTGCTGGGATGATTCAATTGCTATACTAGCCTGCAGTATTATGGATGTAAGAGAACTTGCATCCCTAGTAATACATAGGCTCTGGAAGATTTTACATATGGGAAGGGGCCCGCGCTGGGCATCCATATCATGATCAGGCTTCATCCAAGTACTGCATGAAGCATAAGCTTTTGAAATACACAAATATCACCTTAAACTGTGAACTTCACCTATAACTAAAAGTAAGACTTTTACCTTTTTAAAAATATGTTGATGATAGTTTTTTGGGGGCGGGGGGGGCAGGTTCGGAGCCACTATTGCTCCGGGCTGTAATGTATGTTCAATTGGGGAGGAGAGGTAATAATGCTGATTATGCTGGCTGGTAATGTTCCTTTGTAGGGTTATAACTTCCCATCCCCTAAATACAATTGTAATTTGTACAGGCCATAATCAGATGGCAGGGGGGGGCATGAACTATTGGGCAGGTTAATTTGAAAAGTAAACTCAGCTCACACTGAGTAGTCACTTTACAAATTAAGGGAAGCAGGGGGAACATGTACATTTTGAACGTATCAAACCTCAAAATCGCTCTTCATTTGGAGTAAACATGAGACTCATTCTACTATTCCAGTTGAAATCCATACCCCCTATGGAAGACATAACCTTAATCTCCTACACAGGGGCATATCAAAACCTTTCTATGTGAAAAGTAACATGTTTTTTACCCAAAATAATATTCACTACACAATGAAAAGCAATAGTGACCTTGATGAACGCTTGAGCTGTGTGGAGTCATGCTAAAAATAGATCGTATAGTCTCACGCAAAGTCTACGCTTGGTGCGTATTTCACGTGTCATGCGAATTATGCTGTGCCATATAGGCTGTGACTAAGACTGGCAGACCCAGCGAGTTATCGAAGGACTAGAATTGACTTCTGATTAGGGGGTACCCATAGTTTTTTGTATCTTGGCGAGAGACTAAATTCAGGTCTATCATAACCATTTTAGATGACCATTAGGGAAAATGTCTATACAGTCGATTAACCCGAGAACATTTTTAATAACGTGGCGCTATTTCGTAGAGTTACTGTTGGAACAGGGCAGGTTTGACAGGAAAACCCAGAAAAACTTGATCTCACGCAGGGAAAGGAACAAAATGAGTGAAAAGATGGAATGAATAAAAATTCAGGCGGGTTTATGGAAGCACCTACAAAAAAAAAAAAAAAATAATTTTAGGGTTAAAGAATATCTCAAGGTAATATAAACGTGGGTATAGAATTCTGAGTTCACTAGTTCGAAATTGACAGCGATTTAAAGAAAAATTTGGTCATTTTTAGCCAGTTTTCTGTTGCGTTTTGAATGGCCAAGTCTGCCGTGAATTCACTGATTCTGAAATGTTACTAAAGGTTTTGATATGTTGTACATTCCTAATGGAGTCAGCCATTCAAGTAACCACATTTGGAAGATTAAGGGCATCCATTTCATGATGAGGCCTCATCCACTTTTTGTGTGGAAGATTAAGTTCATATCCTCCATATAGGGGGTGTATGGATGTCAACTGGAACAGCCCAATTTGCTTGGTTGTGTCACATATATTTTGATGTAACTATTTCCAAGTACTGCAAATGTGGAAATTTTTATGGGACATTAATTTTCACGTTTTTCACGCTCAATGCAGCTACGGCGAAAATAAAAACACCCGAATATGTTCTTTTTATGTAGGCCCTATGGGTCTATCATGTAAGAAAACTCAAAATCGCAAATTTTAAAACAAGTGAAATGGTTAAAAATCAGCGAAGCGTGTTAATTTACACACGCAGAAATAAGCACTTTTACAGGACTTGGCATGTTCAACTCACATAAACCATTAATTTCTTCAGTGACATCATAAAGTCATAGTACGTCAGATTGTGCATTTAATCATCATCGTTGGGACAGCAGCCAATGTGACACAGCTGACACCATTCTTTGTCATTGTTACGCTCCTAATTAATGTTCTGCATGCTAGCCATAGGCTCCATATAAAAAGTCCAAAGTTTTGAAATATCTTCTCAAAATATCAAGAGCTATCTCAAGAACCACTGAACCAATACTAGGCTTGTTTGTACTCATTTGAATGCATTTTTCATGCCGAGTCCAAATATGGTCATGAAAATTTACAATTCTGAAATTTTTGAATTTTGATTAAAAAAAAAAAATTTTAAACTTGTCGTCTGCAGTCGACACCTGCATATAGAGAGTTAATCTATGGCTGTTGCTGTCCAATCATTAGTATGATTAATTGGTTTAAAATAATGAACAGTAAAATACAATGTAAACTGGGGGAGTGGGAACCCAATACTAAGATAAGGCTAAGATATATGCATTATGTACAGTCCTATTAAAAGACCTACTGTTTTCTTCTTCTTTTTTGGCCCGTTTTCCCACCAAATACTATATTGTGTTTGCCCCATATTTTTCTTGTCCCCAGCTAATTTTTGCTCCCAAGACCCATTTTGTGGATAAATATAATGTTACAACAAAAATCTCTTTGACCTGTTTCAAATCAAAATAAACATCATTTGACCAACTTTTTTTAAAAACAACTTTGTCTGCTGTTTCAGCTTTGACCTGTTGGCAACTTTGTATAATTAATTAGCTAATTTGCATAAATACTAATTAATTAATAATTAATTAGCTAATTTGCATAAATACTAATTAATTATGCAAATGTTCAAATTAGAGGGTGGGTAGGCAATATTATGCATTGAAACAGTTCAACACATTAGCACTTTGACCAAGTTTTAAGCAAAATTCTGCAAAAAGAAATTTGAACATTGATTTTTAGCAAAATGTTTGCAAAACATTTCATATTCATGAAATCTTGCAAGTCATATTAGCTCATTAACTACATTGATTAGGCCTAAAAAATTGTTTGATTTGCGTAACATAAAAAAAATTAGGGTAAGTTGGGTCATTTTTTTTTTACTTTTTAAGCTGTAAATTTTGTTTGATAAAGGCTTTGGAACTTGTTTTCTTTCTTTTTTTTTTAATTTATAAAAATTGGTTTATTTATATATATCGCTCATTCTACAAAATCGGGTGCCAATAGCCCTTTTTCCATTCTTTGGTCCACAAACACTTTGTTGAGCATTTAGGGCATCAAATATGTTGTTTTTCTGGTAGAACTCAACGAGATCTACAAGGACATATATAGTTTTCCATACTTTAAATGCTTTCTTCAGCCTGGTTAACCCTGCCAAAGGCTCAAAAATCGCTAAAAATGTGTTTCCACTGCTCAAGTGTCAAATCTGACCCTTAATATTTTCTTTGAATAAATGCGAAATCTTTACATCAGGGCCGTAGCAAGCGGGGCGGCTGGGGATGCCATGGCCGCCCCACTTTTTGGGAAATTTGTTACGTTTTTCTTTATATCTTTATTTCAATTTTGGCATATATTTGTAATTTGGCCGCCCCACATTTGTGATGGCCGCCCCACATTTTTCAACCTTGCTACGGCCCTGCTTTACATATTTGTTGTTTTTAATTAGATAACGTGCCATCATATTGTTTATCAACATTATTTTTTAGTGATTAAAACGTCTTTGTGTAATTCTAAAATAAATTGTACTTTCCACCAAAACGCTGTGAGCTACGTTACCCCTTTTTAACACACGTTATTGGAAAGACGTAAGACAGAGATATCAACGTAGTTTGCGGCTTTTGAAAGGTAGACAAGTCAAAATTTGAGAATTTGTGCTTACTGGAGGCATTTCGTGTTAAAAGTGGTTAAACAAGCTTTTTAAGATAATTCGAGGGTGCTGAATTTGAAAATGCTGTTTAACCAGTTCAGTTTTGGAGTCTTAGCCCTCAAAATTAAAAAAACAAAATGGCCGCCATTTTCAACATATTTTGGATTATAACTTGAATTTTAAACAGCATAGGAGGTTAAAAATTGTGGCAATATTCATGTTTATGATGCAGAGGAACCAAAATTGATTGTTACTGAAGTTTCAAGTGGTATGGTTTTGCCACCATGTTGAATTCCAAAATGGCCGCCATTTTCATCAAGTTTATGCATTTCCTGCTATAACTTGGATAGTAGGCAGCATAGATGTTTAAAAATGATGGCAGTACCAATGTTTTTAATACCAAGGATTCCAAATTATCTGTTACCTAATATCTGTTGTAACTAGTCACAGTTGCCACCATCTAGAATTCCAAGATGGCCGCCATTTTCATCAAGTTTCTGCATTTCATGTTATAACTTGGATAGTAGGCAACATAGAAGTTTACAAAATGATGGCAGTACCCATCATTTTGATACCATGGATTACAAATTATCTGCTACCTACTACCTGCTGTAACTAGTTAGGGTTGCCACCATTTAGAATTCCAAGATGGCTGCCATTCATTTGGCAATTTATGGGTGTATTTCAAAAAACAAATTTGTCATCGTTTTCATATAAACTTCTTTTAATTTAATATTAAATTAGTTTTCCAAGTGCATTTAAAAAGGTTAAAGATTTCCAAATTACCTATAAATACTTTACACCGTACAACTCATGAAACTGTCAACATTGGCACTTAATGTTACTTACGGCTAATTGTTCCCGTTAGGATCTTGTAACTATTTGATTCTTTCTATTTGACCTTTCACTTTGTAGTTCAGTGATTCCTAACTTTAATTGATGCCTTTTAAGGCAAGAGTGCAGAAACAGAAGAGACTTGACAGTCTCTTCTGTTTCTGCACTCTTGTTGGCTGTTAAATGCACACGTATGCACAACCATCTGTGCATGGCAGCTGCAATTGTTTATACATCCATTGGTACATTTGCATGTTGGAGGTAGATTCTCCTGTGGACAACCCTTTGAGAATAGTATCACACGTGCCTCCTTATCACATCTGTGCACATCATCTGGCATGCACCTTGCAAATGAATTGTGCTAAGAGCTGTCAACAATTGCTTGAAACACCTCTGTCTTTTTGCCGTAGCCAGCAAGCTGTGACACACTGTCACAACCAGTTATGAAATAGAAGCAAAGCTTCCACTTGGCAAGGCAGCAGTTTCTGATAGATTTTGTGGATTGGGATGTATTTGGGCTTCTTACAAATCCTGCCTTCATCCACAGCTGAGTGCATAGCATCTTGTCAAAATAAGCAGCCAGCAAGACAAGTATGTCAGTGTCACGTGCTGAAACCACTACAGCTTCAGCATTTGTGTTAATGCAATGAAGTACAAAGTGAGTATCCGCCTCCTCATGGCCTCTAGGGCTGTTGTGTCCATCCCTAAATCTGAAGATCTAACTTCTGTTATATGTGCAAATCCTCCAGCCACTACAAGTGTTGTGGGTGCAATTGATACAGCATTTGTCATAAGCTGTTGAGATAGGAGCGGCAAGATTTGCTTTATTCTCTCAAGTGAGAGAAAGTTAGTCCAGTTATTCGGTAGAGAACGTTGTGGTTTTCTATTACCCGGCATACTGGTCGTTAGCCCGGGTTCGTTTTGTTCTGGTTCCAGTCTTGATGGAATCATGCTGGTAATCTGTCAAAGGTTACCTCAATCCTCTGAAACTCAGCCACCACTGCTTGTATGCAGACTCCCATTCATGGAAGCAAGTGAAATTTGAACAGGCATAAGTTCATGCTGCAGAATCTGGTCCAGGGCCGTATTAGTGGTGTTGTTTATGGTGTCAAGTGTGCTGAAGATCAGGAGTGCCAAGCACTTTACATTGGTAAAACCGGCAGCGGTCACAGCTTTGACATTGACATTTTTGTCATTTTGGACCGTGAACTATGTTGGTTCGAGCAGGAAGTCAAAGAAGTGTGGGTACAAGCCGAACAACCGTCCCTCAACAGGAGCGGGGGCTTTGGAGTGAATCTGTCACATGGTTGGGATCAGGTCATCAAGCAACTTCCTCATCGATTGACCTGGGATGACCCTAAATCATTCATGGGAGGATAGGGGGGATAAATTCCCCCAATATTTTGCCAGGGGGTGGTCCATACAATCATCCCCCTCCCAATGTTGACGCCTGTATATGTGTGTTTCCAGCAAAATTAACATGATATTTGGCCATTTTAGCCTAAATCTGTAAAAAGTGCAAATTTTTGCGTGCATTTGTACCATCATCTTATTCTGTTGCCAAAAGGTGCTGGATTCACTATACTTCAAGAAATTTTTCGACCCCCCCCCCCATGTCGTCAAAAAGAAATCTATGCCACTAGCACTGGCCAAATCTTTGGTTGCAATATTCTACAGTACAGGAGATGGTACCCCCTTGCTGAAAACATTGAATCATCCGAAAGCTGAGACGACTTCTCCTCATCGAGGTTGTCACGCTGGATGGTGTAATCTCGTTGTACACAAACTAACTTTCCAATTGGGAGTGTTCCATCATCAGCACTTGCCTAATTTACTTGATATGCAAGTTCTCATGTTATATAAGAGAGTACCCATCTGCCTAATGCAGTGATACTTCTTGTGATACCTACAATCCCACCGCTCCTCTTCCCAGTACCACCATTCTTGGCTATCAGGGGATACTTGGTTGAATTTCCGCCCGGACTCCTTTACAACGAAATTTCCTGCCTGGAATTCAAGGAGGACTTTTGGTGGACATGGTGGAAGGTAGCTCATTTCTGCCATATAAGTGGTACCCCATTTGGCATAGTGGTATGATCATACCTAAAAAAGAAAGTTAGCATCCTACTGAAGGCATACAAGTGGAGATCCCAGACACCATCACGGTGTGCTCTGATGAAAGCAAGAGAATGCTCACCATGTCCATATATTGCCAGATGATGTGGACAGATGCGATAAGGCACGGGTGATACTATATTCAAGGGTTGTCCACAGGAGAATCTACCACCAACATCTGATGCAGTAAGGCTTCATACAAAGTATGCACATTACCAGGCTTGTATTTGGAAACAAGCAGTCACCATTTCTCCCCAAAGTAACTGACATGGGATGGACCTACATAGATAGAAAGTATAGAACCTGGCTCCACAACTGATGACACTACCTCCAATTCCCAAAGCATGTAGCGAGATAGTTTCATGCATGTATAAATGGCGATTGCAGTTGCAAAATTAAATGGCTAAGCACATTTAACAGCCATCAAGAGTGCAAAAACAGAAGAGACTAAAGCCATTAATCAGAGTTTGGAATCACTGTACTACGAAGTGAAAGGTCAAATAGAAAGAATCAAATAGTTGCAAGATCCTAACGGGAACAATTAGCCGTAAAAGTAAAATCAAGTGCCAATGTTACCAGTTTTATGAGTTGTACGGTGTAAAGTATAGGCCTAGTAGCTAAACAGCGGCCATTTTGAAATCTTTAACCTTTTAAAATGCACTTGGAAAACCAATTCAATATCACTGTTTTTTGTTATAAAGAAATTAAAAGTGCATTTAGCCAGAGAAAGTAACCTACCCTTATGAAAACGAAGACAATTTTGTTTTTCTGAAACACACCCCAGATTTACCTAATGAATGGTGGCCATCTTGGAATTATAGATGGTGGCAACCCTAACTAGTTACAACAGATAGTAGGTAACAGATAATTTGGAATCCTTAGTATTAAAAACATGGGTACTGCCGTCATTTATAAACTTCTACGTTGCCTACTATCCAAGTTATAGCAGAAAATGCAGAAATTTGATGAAAATGGCGGCCATTTTGGAATTCAACATGGCAGCAAAACCATACCATTAAAACTTCAGTAACAATCAATTTGGGCTCCTCTGTATCATAAACAATTGCCACCATTTTTAACCTCTTATGTTGTATAACATTCAAGTTATTATCAAAAATATGTTGAAAATGTCGGCCATTTTGTTTTTTGAATTTTGAGGGCTAAGACTCCAAAACTGAACCGGTTAAACGTATTCAGCACCCTCGAATTATCTTTAAAAGTTTGTTTAACCACTTTTAACACGAAATGCCTCCAACCTTTTAATAAAGCACAAATTCTCAAATTTTGACCTGTCTAAGGAAACACTCATAGGTTTTTAAAAATCACAGTAAAAATCGTGATGCTGTAGCATTTTTGGCATAGAAATTTTGTAAACATTGAAATTTTGACCGACCATGTTAAGATTGGTGAGCTACGTTACCAGAATTCCATAGTATGCACTTGTATAACAAGTACTTCCTAATAATATGTGATAGGTACCAGTGATCGAACCCCATTTATATTAGAATTAACCGGCATAACGTTCTAACGTTCGCAAATCACATCAAAAACATTAAAAACCCGTGAACTACGTTACTGTGAGCTACGTTACGCACTCATTTACGCATCTTTAAAACTTCTATGAAATGGTGAAATCGGTGTTACATTTCACTCAAATGATCTTTCGTTTGCTTTTTATGACCTTGGATTAAGTAAAAGCAGCCCATTTTGTAGCCGGTAACGTAGCTCACATTACATTGAGTTCTAGTGTTCAAAAACATCATGACTTCCTGAAAGAAAAATATACAAGTGGTGTTGGCAATCTTTTACATCTGAAAGTAGTGATACATTTACTCTTAAAAAACACAAAAAGCAGGTCTTTTTGAACAACTTTTATTTTTTCAATTTTTACAGTGGATTGGCACCCGATTTTGTAGAATGAGCGATTTATTTTTACAAAAAGAGAAGTCAGGGTCAGGCCTACTTTTAGGGTCAGTTGGGTTAAACCAATCAAAATATTTTTAGGCCTTATTGATAAGAACAATAAAATACAAAGAAAATTAAAATGCCGCTATTAGAAAATCTGTATGTCCGATTTGCTACAAACAAAGGACATACTGATAAATACTTTGTACTATTCAATTCTCGCTATTCGCAATAAGGGCGCCGCCAGCGGTTTGCGATGTAATCGTGATGTATCATGGGAAAAGGTTGACATCCAAGTCCGCGCAATACGAATATTACCATGCTATTAAATATGAACACGTGACAATATTTTTTAGTTTGTCAATATAACGGTATTACACGCAAATCGATAGAGAAAAATTGTGCACATTTCAAATCACATTATTAAGTATTATTGAGTATCGATTCGCGTGTAACACCTTTATTTTGACAAACTAAAAAAATATTGTCACATGTTCCTATGTAATAGCATGGTAATATTCGTATTGCGCGGACTTGGATGTCGACCTTTTCCCATGATACATCACGATTACATCGCAAACTGCTGGCGGCGCTTTATTGCGTAATAGCGAGAATTACAATGCATTTTCTGGGAATCATACATTTAATTAATGGCATGAAGACGCTGCCAACATTCAGCCAGTAGTTACATAATTTATGAGCTAGGAAGCATTTTAGGAGTGTGACATCACAATGAGGATGTTGGTACTTGTTTCAATCTATCTCCTGTTCTATTATCAAGAATGATAGATTATAGGATAGGTTACATTTCCTTTGTTTTCTTTTGGTGTTGTCGTTAGGATGTTACATGGAAATCATGCCGACACCATCCTTATGTTAAGGAAGTACAGTACAGATATTGCCTATCTCCATGCGAGTGTCTACTTTTTAGGTGCATATGATTTAAAGTTTCAATTTTCATTTTAATTGCATTTCTATAACCTTTCTCAGTAACATTGGGAACTGGCTGCAGCTGTTTTCAGAAAGTAAACTTGGAAAATCCAAACTTTTCTTTTAAAATAAAGTCACTGCTCTATCATGAGGGGATGTGCACTTATTTTCTGGAACAGCCCATTGCAGTTTTACCAATTCTGCACTGTAAATAAAAGTGGGGATGAAAGAATATAAATATTGACTATATAAAGGGCAGGCCTGTAACCCCGGTCCCTGCACTCCGTGCATCCGCAGGTATTCATGCTTGTGGATGAACTTTAAAAACACCCCCTTTTGCATCTCATTTCGCGAAGTTTTTAGGGGAAAAACGCCCCTTTTTTAGCGATTTTGCGAATTATTTGCCCTTCGATAATACCCCTATTTTCCATATAAACATATACCCTTTTCTGGCAGAAACGCGTAGGCTGCTCGATGAAAATAGCCTTTTTGTCAATTTCGCGAACACGTGGTTTGAAAAAAAAAACACCCCTTTTTTGTGTGTTTCGCGAATCGCGTTTCTTCATCTGAAAACACCCCTTATTTCGCGAAATTTTCGACGAGCATGAATACCCACGGATGAACGGAGTGCGGGGGACCGGGCCTGTAACCAGGATTTATTTTGTGTGGGGAGGGGCTGATTTTGAAAATGTGGACTTGGAGGGGCTGATTTTGATATAAAATTGGATCGATTGAGCCCATATTTATTGAATCGAGCTATGAGTTTTAAAATATTGGGCGAGACGTAGTCAAGTCCAATATTTTAAAACTCATAGCAGACCAAAAATATTGGGCGTAAAGCATCAATTTTATCATTATTATGTTTTGGATCCAATATTTTCACACACTTGGACTCATCAAAACATAATAATGAAAAAAAGGACTTTTCCAAATTTGTATCTTTTTGACCAAAAAGGCATAAAAAGCCGCTATTTCTTCACTCCCTGTGCTAGCAAACGGGACTTGTTGGGTCAAAAAAAGGGGACGGACTTTGGATTGGGGGAGGGATATCTCAAAAGTTGGCACTTTTTATGTTGAAGCCTATGGTTAGCATACAAAGCCTAAAGAGATTAAGAACGGCTATTGAGGTGATAGAATTGGGAAGTCAGAAAATGAGAATCACATGGAAGTGTGACATCACATGGGAGATGTTTAATACCTGTACTCATTATGATACTTATTATGTTATCTCCTCATCATTATAAAGCATGTAGCGGCAATCACTAAGGCACTGGAGTGGCTATCGAGGAGATAGAATTAGGAAGTCACAAAATGAGAGCAGGAAGTGTTTAGGAGTGTGACAGTCACTAGTAGTTGTCAATTGCCAATTAAATTGATCTTTATTGGTTCATAGTCTTTACAATGCTAAGGCCAAAAAAAATAATGGTTTGTCTCAAAGCTCACGAGTGGTTTGAAAACAAATGCGAAATGCAATTTTTTTTTTTTATTCACAACTTTTTTTCATGGTATTTGAAGAAAAAAATCTTATTTTCGCCGAATTTTTCTGGAAAAACTAAAAAAATTTTTTTTTTGAAAAAAAAATCTGCATTTCTTTTTTTCCAAATCTCACAATTTTACAAATGCGCGCGCGAGCTTTGAGACAAACCTTTTTTTTTTTGGCGTAATGGTAACCGGTTTGGCCCTTTACATTAGAAGGAGTACCCTTTGAATGTGTTGGTACAAAATTCATAACCCACAACCACAACTCTTGAGCTATGCTTGGTGAATGGAAGTTGTTGAACTTTGCCATGGTAGATGAGTTCATTTGTAAGTCTTGGCCACTCTGACATTATAAGTCATTAACTCAATTTGGACCCATTAAATAAGTTATTAATGAGTCCAAATTGAGTTAAGGACACTGTTGATTGGTTTCAGATGGTGAACTTATTTGCACATTTGGTACAAGTTTTGCCCCAAACAAGTTGGTGAGGACTGGAAACTTCACTAAAAGTTCCAAAAGTGGCCCTAGTTATTTAGAAATCAAATTCTCAAATTAGCCAGTTGCAGCACTAGTTTTTTTTTTTCAGGTGGGAGTGGGGTTGGAGATAAAGTGAATTTTATGGGGGGATCAACCAATTTTATGCAAAATTGCTCCAAAATGTGGAAACTTTTGTAATTTTGTATTTTTACTGGGGGGCAAGACACCGCAAGAGTGCAATAGCATGTATGTTGAGATCATAATCCTTTTTATTTATATCAGACGAAATTTATATTTTGTGACAAAATGTAACAATTTGAATAATAAACTATGTGTCTAATGTGTTGATGTTATTTTGTATGCATGAGTCCTAGCTGAAATCCAAGATATCTATATGTAGGCTGTTTGTCTGTTGACCAGGATATGCCTTCGGTCTCAGACGGCATTCTTATAAGTCAAATTTGTCGCAATGTTAACAGCAGAAATCTACTAAAATAATATTCAATTCTTTTATTTCTTTATATCTATTTATTTCTCATAGCAGCAGAGTGAATCATATGCCTTTCCTATTTTTCAGACAGAGACAGAAATGTTTTTGCCATTTTGAATGCAGTGTTTCTGTTATGTTTTGAGTTCAAAAAATGATAGATAACACTTTTTATTACTTCAATTGTTGCTTTCTATACCTTAATTAATTTCATTATATGTGACCATCTACGTCGAAACGCTCGTAAAGTTATGGCTTGTTAAACTTTGCTCTTTCAGTAAAAGGGTACATTATTTTGGTGCTTCATTATTTCTCTTTTTCCACATTGCTGGTATTACATATCAAATGATCATAATTGGCGGTCACTTCAAATCATCCCCAAGTCAACGAGGTTCAGGAATGTCCTCTTATTGTTGATTGTTGGTTAACCCACCACTTGAACAGGATTTAGCCAAAGCAAACAAAGACTAGAGCTATTTACTAATTCTATACATAAGTATAAGCTTATTATCCTCTTTAACAATAGGATTAAAGATTGGCGTTTGACTGACACTAATATGAGAAACATGTAGGACAATGCATATGAATCCTTTATGCTTATTTTGCACTGTAACTCGAAATACAATTTGCCGACTTTACGAGCGGTTTGATATGGACGGTCACATATACCAGCCTTATACCACCTAACCCTACCCATAGTCTACATTATAGCCCTTTTCCTTAGTGGAAATTCATGCTTCCATCTGAATACTTCAATGCACTGAGAAAGCCCCCTTGCTCTGGGCAGAGTGGTCACTGGAGATGTGTTGTGTTATATGGCATACTGAAGCTGATATGTATTGTTTATCAAAAAGGATATGCAAGTCACATCTAACCCATCAAAATCCTACAAAATCTACATAAAAAGTACATATTGTAGCCAACTGGGAAATATATTTTGTGCACCCTTTCTCCTGAACATTTACAGCTAGGATGCCAGATGAGATTAAGAGCCAAAAAATGTACCTCAGAAAAATAATCAAGGTCCGGGCAGTGATACTGTTGATATGCGAGATTTGTTGTTGCCACATTGAACGAGGAATGTCCTATGCCCGGGGGGGCACTCAACTGAAATTTTGGTAGGGGAGTGCGGCGGAGCGCCGAACTATGGGAACTAAGAACTGATTTTGGGAAAAATAGGGTTTGATGAACTGAAATTTCAACATTTTTGGTGGGTCTTGTGAACTAAAATTGGGCCAAATTATAGGCTTTGGAGCTAAAAAATTCCAAAATTTTCAAAATTTTGGCTAAAGAGCTACAATTGCCAGAGTTTAAGGCTCAAAGAACTAGAGCATGATTCAAATGTGGGTCTTAAGGAACTGCCGGGGAGCCTGAAAAAGGGACCCTTGACCACCGCACATACCCATACCCCATTTACATGTGAGTACCCACTCCGGGGTCCTATGTAGCCTGATGTGTTGTTATTATTGAAGTGAGCCCTCTATTTGGTAGTTTGTGACAGCCAGACTGGAGTTATCCCCAGTCAAGCACCTCTTGTTCTGACACACCCATTACAGGTGCTGGGATAGGCTATATATACACCCCCTTAGAAAGACATGACCTTAATCTCCCACACAGGAGGTGTAGATTTCAAATGGAGTCCCCCATTGCCCGAAGGGGGGTGCATTAGAAGCATCAACATCAGTGCAAGTGCATTATTTTGTCTAATTTCTGGAGCAACAAGTAATATGCGTTTATTAACCTATTTCATACACAAAACTTAATTTTTGATGTTTTTTTAACAAAATAATCACTAAAAATGTTGGAAAATACAAACAAATATAAATGCATCAACCCGCAGAAAATGAACGTGTCTGTATGCACTACGCGGAATGCGCGCCCGTGGCATGGCTCGCATCATACATTTCCTCTGATTGGTGCCCGCTATCTAATAGTGTATGAATAAAAAACAATATCTAAATTGGAAAGAAAAAAGCAAGGTACACCAACTTGATGTGGGGAAACAAATAAAATGCAGACTAGACAGTACGCAGGGGGACAAAAACAGCAAATGAAGGCATAAGAAGTAGGCAAAGTTCGATAGCCAAAAATTACCAGTTCCAAGGCCCACAGAAGTGCTGAACCTGCAAAAACAACAAGGTTCAATGGTAATACAAAACCAAACATCCAGAGTAGGCACAAAAACAGGCAAAGTTCGATGGCCAAAAACGGTCAATTCCAGAGCCCACAAAAGTGTCAGGAAAACAGTACACTGGAAGTGATGAAAATCACTGTGTACATAGCAGTCAAACAACACCAAACAGACACAAAAAAAACCACCATATCTAATATTACTGCCCTGATGAAGGTATATGTACTACAGTAGGCCCCTTACATGAAGTCATCAGCTAATGTCCGACCTGTATGTCATATTCAATAATAACTGATTGATGGCCCAATATGTGATGGATCTGGTAAAAAAGATACTTGGTGGGGGAAAAATATCCGTAAAGGCTTAACCATATTGCTTATTTTACAGCCGCCAATATGCCGAAAATATAATCAAACTTGAGCTAGTGGTTGTTAAAATATGGTACTTTTTATGCCACTGCAAAATGAAATATATAAAGAAATATAACAACCAATATTGGACTCATTGGGGAATTGCATTTGACATCCACACTCCCCTTGTAGATTTAAGAAAAGCCATCTACAGAGGGAGTATGGTTTTCAAATTGAATAGACAATTGGACTTCCATGTGAAATGCTCACTCCAGTTGTGGAAGCTGAAGATATAGATAAAGGCAATACAGGGGAGTGTGGGTTTCAAAATAAATGACTCTAGCTAATTCCATTTGTAAAACATACTCCCTCTGTGGAAGACTCTTCCGAACTCTTCACCAGAGGGAGTGTGGATATGAAATAGAATAGGTCAACCTCGTCACCATCGGGAGTTTGGATATGAAATGGAACAGACCATTTTACTAGATCAAGTCACAATCAAGCCAAGATCTATCCTGTTAGGTCTATAAATATGATGGCCGACAACGATGACATCCATAATTAATATTTCAGAATAAATCTGTGCATCTTCATAAGCCAAGACAGATTAGTGAGGTGACTCATCTGTCTCTTACTTTTGGGAATAACCCAAACACCCAAAGAAGATATCTTATACTTCCCATAATGCATTTCTCCCATTTCAATCTTCTGCACTGATTTGCTATCCAGTGCAACATGGGTCGATAGTGACAAAATGTACCTCTTTGAAATGAACAGAGTACATCCAGATCTTGCAAAATATGTTTATTTCTTGACTATCGTCCCATATTAGCCAGTCTGTTCTCAAAATGAAAACAAAGGAAATCTGTACAAAGGAATGTGAGTGTCATTGATGAAATGAGGTGATGTATCATATTGCAAAGGATTCTGGGAAGGGTAAGCTATCTACTCTGCTAAAGACCTTGGCCTGCATGTATAACTAGAAATGGTAGCATAACCAGAACTTTTTTTAGGGGGGGGGGTTATGGAGGGGGGGGGGCAAGGCAACTAGCGGGTGGGGGTATATGTTGATGTAAATGGTCAAAAAAGGGCTAAAAAGTACAAAAAAAGCCTTCAAATCTTATAGATATCAGGGCAGCCGGCATCCCACAAATGTTTTATATCCTTGCCAAAATGTGATAAATTAACAGTAAAATAAAAAACAAATTACTAAGGTCCGGACTTTAAATGTAATGATTTCTGTTCCAAAATAAAGCAAAATACAAAATGTTTGAAAATTTTGGCTACAAAACAATGAAAATTAACATTTTTTAAAGATTGTCAGAAATGTTTTTTCAGAGCAGATTTTAACCCTCTTCCCAAGAAAACTTGTTCATTTTTGAATGACTTTTACAGAAAGTGAAGATTTGAATCAAAATTGGCCATTCTATTTGAATCCATACACCCCCTATGAAAGATGTGACTGAGGTTAATTAAAGATCACCTAATAGATGTCAGTGAACAAGGCTTAATATGACTATCCAAAATTTCCGCTACGGATCAAAATTAACCTGGCAACCTTCAATGATTTTTTCAATCAACCCCCTTCACACTTTGAGAGGGTCGTTTTTTGTGTGAGTGTTTTCCGATTATTTATTTTTTTAGTCCTGTATATGTGTGCATTTTATTAGCAATTATTGTACATCCATATCAAAAGGATGCACTTGTCGGTTTATTTATTTATTTATTAAAACTTCTTGTGCATGTGTCTCTTTAGCTAGGAATAAATACCAGACTCATCTCAAGTGGCGGTCACTTCAAATCATCCCCAAGTCACACAGGTTCGATTTCTCGAAGCTTGGCTTAATTGGTCAGGCCCATTATGGTGTATGATTCCCAAACCATGTCCTATTAAGGCACCAGAAACAAATGTGTTCGATCTTTGGATCGACCGTCGATGCTGCTTCGATGCTTGTTATTAATGAACTAACCACTAATTAATCAAAATTAATGCTAAATTTGTAGTGGTCAGTATCAATACAGGCAAGTTATAACAATTAACAATAGTTAATTAACTGATTTCATAAATAATAAGGATCGACCAAGCATCGATGTTCGATCGAAAGATCGAACTAATTTGTTTCTATTGCCTAAACCATATGACATGGGGGTGATTTGTAGTGACCTCCACCCCCGGTGGGGTAACTCCCATTGTGGCCTGTACACCATCCGCGATAATGAAAACGCGTAAAAGGGTCGTTTTTTAGGTGGGTAGGCACGACACGCTGCGTATCGCGTTTAGGGTGTCAAAACATGAAAAATTGGGGAAAAGGGTAGCAAAATTGCAATTTCTAAATACGCGGATATGAAATTTAGGGTATGAAATTTGATGTTAGGAATGAAATCCCTGTTTAGGGTGTCGTTTTAGCCAAGGGTTAAATCCTTGTTTAGGGTGCTTTTCAAAAGTTGATTATCGCGGATGGTGTACAGGTCACAATGGGAGTGACCCCCCCGGGCCTCCACCATCCTCAAATGTCTGACCGACCGATCGATGGGTAATATGTTATACCCCTTCAGACAGAAAATTTACAATTGAAAGGGTAAAAACATAGATTTTAAACTTGTTTGAAAACATGGTGCAAGATAGTGTTTAGAAAAGTGTTTAATTTCTAAACGCACTTTTTGCAGTATAAATGTAAGGTTGCTTTGTTTTGTACAGCGCTTTGTCCTTTGGTAAAGGCGCTTTATAAATGCCGTTAATAATAAAGAAATTGATTCAGCAAAATGTTTTAAAAAGCAAATCTTGTAACTGATCTTTCTTGAAATGTCTGTTTGCCTGTAGAAAGATTTGTTATACAAATTGGTCTGGTATTGCGAGCCGGGATGTGATTTGGGAGGAGTGGAGGGGTATTATTCCCCTGTCTCCTCGCCTCCCCCAGGGATACCACAAGACCTCAATCTCCAATATGAAACACTGATGCGCTGTTTGGTGATCTACATGTCAGGTATTTGTCAATCAGAAAGGTTATCGCAGTAAATCAATTTTCAGAGTGAAAATGATCAATTCAAATAGACTGATATGATCTCATTCAATCTCATAACTATAAGGCCAAGTAAATAAAAAAACATGTTTCTCGTCCCCTCCAGCTTCTTTTTTTGAAGAATTTGCATTTTTCTTTTTATTTTGCAATCTTTCTATCATAACTTTTTGTAAAGATACTAGAGAAGTTGCAACTTCTTCTTACAGCCTTTATAGTAGTATTAGAAGCATTTGTGAAGTGTTTTGTGATGACCAGAGGGGTTGACATCTCAAAACAACAAAATAAAAAGAGCCTCTTCATGTTTTTCAGCTTCTAATCTTTACGCTATAAAAAGGATAAAAAGCGTCTAAATAGGGCAATTTAGGGCATTTTTTCAATAAAAAATAAAAAATAAAAAGCCCCTCTTCCTCCTATTTTTCCAAAACCTGGACGAGAAACATGTTTTATTTTTTACTTTGCCTAAATGTAAACAAACCATAACACTCAGGCCTCATTTATCATAAATTTATCAACCGTAGAAAATTACAAAATGAGTCACAATCCAATTCAAATAAAATATTTTCTGCATGAATTATCAATTGTTACCAATATACCCAGGGTATTTTCCCTTCTTTGTATAGCTACAATAATAGCTTCTGTATCATGAAAGTGAAATTGCCATTAAACTTTTTACCTGTTTTAAATTTTCGTAGGTGAATAAATATAATAAAATATATCGCAGTGACCCGGTACAATCTAAATTTTTGCTGGGTATGCTTCCCGGAATTTTGAGTTGGTGGGTTTTACCATCTTTGGGAGCTGATGGCGTACCGGTAAAAGGGGAGTCTTTTGGAGTTGCGAACAGTCAAATTCAAGGGTCTGTCGGAGCTGAGCTGTGTTTTGGTCAAATTTAGGGGGTCTTTCAGAGCTGCAAAATGTCACAGTGAGGGGGGGGGGGGTATAATAACATACACATGTGTAACCAAGTTTTCATGACAGCAAAATTAATCTTCAATCAAAGAGAAGGAACTTTATGCAAAATTTTTTGGTAAAAAAATGGTCTCAATCAGAAATTTTTATCATACACATACAGAATTTGTTTAATGTGATCAGAAAAGCTACCCTATTTTACTATATCATGTATATCAATGCCCAGTTCACACATTTTTGATGATCATTTTGATGCAAGAAAGATTAATTTGCTTCACATTTCTGTGAAAAAGAATAACCACATAAATTTCTGATTTTCTGACTCCATTGATTCTTGATAAAAGGAAGTCATTGAAGTCCGGTCAACTGTAACAAGGGTAGACAGATTTGGCTAATCTGAAGGTGAAGACCTGTTGCCAAATTGAATGGCTCGAACTTTTATTCAGGATGTCCCTCAGATTATTGGCTTTGCACTTTTGAAAAATTAAAGAGGGCAGTATTCATACACATTGAAAAAGTTGACAAACTCTGATTCTCATCTTCTCTGCTCTGATATAATGTTGTGATAACAGAATTTAGGCCACATGTCACAGGGGAAGTTGCCCAAAGTTGTCAAAATTCTCCAAAAATGCCAGAAATTTTGCAACATTTTTTAATGTTACGTAAAGTTCCCCAAAGCTGCGCAAGGTTGTCATGACCTATTTGTGCTGCATTGGAAAAATTTTGACAATTTGATGAAATCCACTCACTTTCGCAGCTTATGCAGGAAGCTGAAGCAATTTTGAGTAATTTTGAAAACTTTTGAGCATCTTTTCAGCAACTTTAAGTAATTTTGAGAAAATGTTAAGCAAATGTGTGAAATTTTGAATAACTTAAAGCGATTTTGAGAAACTTTAAAGCAAGTTTGTGGAACTTACCGCAATTTCGAGGAAGTTTTAAGCAAGTTTGTGAAAAAAAAGGAATTAAAAAAAAATGCAAAGAAACAGCATCAGGTACTGAGCCTCTGATGAGCTTTAACAAAAATATAATTTTTTTCCATGTGGCCTATCAAAGCTATATTATAACATTTGCTGATGAGGACGCCCTCAGTATTTTTTAAAATTCTGGTTTTTTACACAATTGTTATGTACTTTAATAAACTAATATACCCTGCCAATACCAAGACTTACATGTAAGGTGCTGTAGTTTTGTCAAAATTCGAGATTTTGAATAAACAGCAGGAACCATCGTTTTACTATTATGATGTTGCCTCGTCTGTTTGGGCCCAAATTAAAAAGAGGACATATCTGACAGTGAAAACAAACATTTTATACCAAAAAATACAATTCTATTTCTTATGGAAATGTTATAATATGGCTTTTATTTTAGCCAGGCTTGCAAAAAATACGCTAGTTTAAATTGCATCTGTACTGTAGCAATTTATATTTCTTTCTTTTATTGAGTTGAGAATCAATATATTTTATAAGGTCATTTCAACAAATCAAGAAACAAATGAAATAGCGTGATATACTCAGTTAAAGGCCTCGTGTAAGACAATCAATTGCCAGGTCACGGTTTTGCTTCACTTTGGCTACAATTTGCATGCACAGAGTAATTATTACTATGATGCAGTGGCGTAGCCAGGTTTTCGGAACAGGGGGGGTGCACAGGGCACAACTTTTAAATGTACCGACAGAAATAATTTTTGGTTACGGAAGTTGTGAAATTGTTGACCCAAATTTGTTGGGCCCAGTGGCACTCAAAAATCTAAAAAAATGTGTGTGTGTTGGGGGGGGGGGGGGGGTAAGGAGGCAGAGCAAAATTTTCCAGATATTTATTATGTTCTTTATTTTAAAACAAGTGGTCGCAACCTACATCAACCCATTTTATTTTAATTATTTTACGACTATGTTTGATTTTATACATAAGTAATGGTAATAATGGTACAGTTATGTTCTTTGTTTATTCATCATTATAGTTGATATGATCAAAATCAGAAAGTAGCAAATGGGAGTCATTAAAAGTTATTTTAAAAGAGAAAATCCAAAATATAAATAAAATAATTAAATATTTGCAATTCTCTACTTTGGACGCGGGCGGGAAACAGAAGACTAAGAATCAATTGTAAAGGGCCTTAAACATCTCAGGACAATGTGTTTTTGGCCCTTAAACATGGATCTTTGAAATGTTTTTGGCCCTCCTTTTCTTCAAACTTGACAGTAAGGTACAAATGTTTCAAATTAAATCATTTTATTCCTCACCATATACCTGTTCCAACCTCAAGTGTTATTTTGACCTGACGTGGAGAAAGCAGTAAAATTCCTTTGTAGCACCTTATACCTGTATGTTAATGCTCTGCCTGCTAGCCAGCTCAGCTGATAGCTGTCAACATAAAAAGTTTTGAGATATTTTCTGAGTTTCTCAAAATATCAAGAGATATCTTAAGAATCACCGAACCAATACAGGGCTTCTTTGTACTAGTTTTATGCATTTTTTATGCTGATTCCAAATATGTTCATGAAAATTCACAATACTGAAAAAAAATAATAATAAAAATGTTGTCGTCTGCAAACACCGACCCAGGAAGAGAGTTAAACACGGTTTTGACATGTTTAATTACATTTATATTGAATACTTGATGACAAAATCTGCTAGAAAAAGTAAGATGCTTGTTTTGATCACAGATCCTAGAAAGAAATTTGAGTTTAATGGCGGTGTTCTGACTGAGGGGCTTTTGTAGATAAATTGGGCTATTCCAGTTGAAATCCTTACACACCCTGTGGAAGACATGGCCTTAATCACCCACACAGTTAGGGAGTGTGAATTTTAAATGAAGTCACCATTCAGGTAACCCTATTTGCAATTCATACTCCATGTGTGGGAGATTAAGGTCATGTCTTCCATAGGGGGTGTATGGATTTCAACAGGAACAGCCCAGTATGATAAATCATAAGCTTTTGTTCATTCCATCTCTGGTTGAATTGATCATTAAATTAAATGTTGATTACTGAGAACTCAAAGCCCTTATAAATGATTTAATTATGAAATTAAGACCCACTTACTAACGAGAATCTACCAGCACTCACCAACGAGTTGGACATGATTTATTTACATGGATTCTCAGCTAATAATTGATTCTTGTTCAAGTTGAGAATCTTTTGTCTCTATGCCATCAACAAATGAAATGGACATTTATGTGTGTTGAACGTTTAAGACCCGGGGGTTGAAGATTGTTGGCTTTGGATTTGCAGCTTATTAATATGCCCATCCCTTTTCTCCTCCTATTGCTTGTAGTGCATTGTGCCCATCACTATGTTGTTGTCAAAGTCCTCCTTCAGGGAGAATACGCTAGTCAGTGGTATTATTTTTTAAGCACCATAATTTCAAAAAAGAATTTTTTTTATCCGTAAAAGCATGTTTCGATTCTAAATCTTTGTGAATTTGTTGAAATTATTTTGTTTAACAACAAACAATATTTCAATCTATAACATGTTTTGCTTATTTACACTACATCTTTATTATGCAGAATTTGTGAAAATGTTCACCACAAAAATTTCTTGACCATCCTAGTCTAGTCATTATATTGGTGAATGCTAATGGCTAGAAGTGTGCGGAGTGTGCGCTCACTAGACGTGTAGACTTATGCGAAGTCTGAATATATATGAATAATTGGCTGTATTTCCCTGTGGTGTCAAGTAGTTGAAGTGTTTTGTGTGTTGATTTGTTTTGTTTTGTTATAATTCTATTTTAAGGCAAAATCCTATTATAGTAAATTTATTCTCAACTCAACAATATGATTTAAATTGTCAGATCCAGTAATGTTTTCATCGGATTTGCTGTTTTGGTTTGTGCTTTCATCCAGCAGTAAGAACACATGTGACAGGAACCCTGTAAATACAAAATGTTTTTAAAATGTGTTTTGTTTTTGGTCAAAATGTTTTAATAACATATAAATGTCTGGTTATATAAAGGTCATGAAAACGTTTTAATAACATTTAAATGTCCAGTTATATAAAGGTCATGAAAACATTTTAATAACATTTAAATGTCCGGCTATATAAGGTCATGAAAACGTTTTAATAACATTTAAATGTCCGGTTATATAAGGTCATTAAAACGTTTTAATAACATTTAAATGTCCGGTTATATAAGGTCATGAAAATGTTTTAATAACATTTAAATGTCCGGTTATAGGTCATGAAAACATTTTAATAACATTTAAATGTCCGGTTATATAAGGTCATGTAAACGTTTTAATTAATAACATTTAAATGTCCGGTTATATAAGGTCATGAAAACGTTTTAATAACATTTAAATGTCCGGTTATATAAGGTCATGAAAACGTTTTAATTACATTTAAATGTCCGGTTATATAAAGGTCATGAAAAACATTTTATATGAGAACACTACAATAATATTTTGTTTTAATAATGTTGTCAAAATGTTATTGCAAAATAATTATGGCAAACATTTTTGCAAACTGTTTTGTCAAGACTTAAATAACATTATGTTAGAAAGTTTTTCAGCAAGCTTTCAAAAATGTTTTTGAATGTTAAAATGTTTCATGCCCTTTATAGACAATATCCCAATAAAAATAATGAAGAAAAACAAGTCAATGAAATATAAAAATTAAAAATTAAAGGGAAGAACTTTGGCAAAATATGGAAATTGCTTTTTTTTTTGCTTCAAAAACACTTCTGTTGTGTCTGTATTATTATTGTTAAAAACAGAATAAAACAATATCAAATCTTGCATAAGGCCATGAAAAAAAAATTGTTTGTTTGCCCTTTCATGAAAAAAATCAGAAGGGATGGTAGGTCGATTTTTTTACTTTTTATTTTTTTAATATGATGTAAACAGCGGATGTTAAAGTCCCACATTTGTTTCAAAAACAAACAAAAATGAGAACAGTCATGGAAACATAATCATGAGGTGTCATTTGCCAAAGTTTGGGTTTCCAAATGCTCAAAAATAACTTAGAAAAGTATAAATTATTTTTTAATGATTTTTTTGCAAAAAATTACGAATTATTTGAGGTTATAAAAGGGGAAAAAATAAAGATATGACCCAAGATTTAAGTGATTTTTCGGTCGGTCGGGAAAGGGCAAACAAACAACCTAATTATACTGATAATAATGAGTAAGCTTCTGCTTGTCAATGTCAATAGGCTTTAACAATTTATGTTTTAATTTTCATTCCATTTAAATTTTGTCTTCAAATATTTCAAATTATTTTACTTACAAGTATGTTTAAAATAATCACTTGGATTTCTTTTTGTTTCCTGCAAAGGTTATCACAATAATATTAAATATTTTCTTATTATGCTCTTGATTCTAAGAATTTCATTTAAAATTTAAAAATAAAATGTGTGTGAAAAATTTGCCTCCACAAAATTTAACTTTACCGCATTTGTAATATCATTATTAGCTGTCATTGTGAACTGAACAGAGCCATCAATTTAATTAAATCAAATTAACTCAAGTCATCAAAGACTTGACTCGAGTCTAGTTAAGTGATGACTCACCAGCTACTACTACATAAGATTCACTATATTTTTGCCGGTTTTGGTTTGTTTACCAAATTCATAATAGAAATTTTGGAGGATGCGATGAGCTTGTTATAAACACGGAACCAAGAGGAAGGTACACTTAAGGTATCCTTGCACTGTCATCTCTGCGGTAGCACCTGTGTGCATGCATATGGCTCCATGAGTCAGTGTCCATCAACCGCAAACTGACACAACACCGGTTTTATAACCCAAAACACAAACCGGCCTCACATATGATAATACTAATGATGGACGTCAGACGACCTTGAGCGGGAAGCATAATCATCATTCATCACATTGATTCATGGGAGCGTAAATAGATGTAGCAGCGCCGGTTTATTTGCGTCTTTTTCCTTATTATTCATTAATCTTAATATCCCCCGTTGCCTTGTGGGTAACACTACATGGCATGCTGTGTCGGAGGCGTAGTTCACCGTAAAGTGTCGGCCATGAGGAGGCTATTCCACCATCAAAGGGTAAGATTTGTACAAATTTATATCATTTTTGTCTCAAAAGTGGATTTTCGATGCCCATATATGGCGTGGAAACATAGCATCTTGATGCAGATGTTGATGGTATGGATGGATGTGATGTTTGGAGTGAGTTTGAAGTGTTTGATGTAGAGAGGTGTGCCCAGCGTCTTATGCCTTATGTTCTAGAGACTTCTTGTGTATATACAAGTGTAATGGCAAGTTATATAGATGCTATCTTCAGTAGACAGCATGTATGGATCTAGTGTTTGTGTGAGGGTGTGGGCCCAGCATCTTATCATACTATGCCTTATGTTCTAGAGACTTCTTATATATATACAAGTAAGGGAGTATTAGCAAGTTATATACATGCTATCTTCAGTAGACAGCATGTATGAGTCTAATGTTTGTGTGAGGATGTGTGACTAGCATCTTATGCCTTATGTTCTAGAGACTCGTATGTACATGCAAGTACATAAAGTAATAGTAATTTACAATGTATACATTGTACACTACATGCTATCTTCAGTAGACAGCATGCATGGATCTAATGTATGAGTGAGGATGCATGACCGACATCTCATGCCCTATGTTGGAGAAACCTGTTATTTACATAACAGTATATGAAGTAGTAGCAAGTTATATACAGATTTTACACTACATGCTATCTTCATTAGACAGCATGTATGGATCTAATGTTTGTGTGAGGATGTATGATTAACATCTTATGCCTTATGTTCAAGAGACAACACATAACAGTCGATGAAGTTATAGCATGATATGCTACTTGAATCATATGCTAGTGAAATGTTATACTACACGATATCTTCAGTAGACAGCATGTTATGTATGATGAATGTGATATGCCCTATGTTTGAGTGAATACCTATACATACCATGATAACAGGAGATGAGCATGTTACTTGGATACTAGTGACATGTTTCATTACTTGCTATCTTCAGTAGACAGCATGTATGGTGAATATGATGTTTGTATGAGGGAGTGTGACCAGCATATGTGACATGATCAAGGGGAACGAGTCACATGTCGACCCTGGTCGAAAATGTGTTTTACATTTGTTTCTAATGAAGACATTGAGAGCTTTTAGAAACTGAAAACCCCATGTTGATACGGCTTTTCTTCGCAAAGTTACGTCAATTTATCAATCACTGAAAACAATATAAAACAAAAGGATTTTAACACTTTCTTTGCCAATATCTCAAAATCAATATTAGCGACATCCGACTCATTCCCCTTGATCGTGTCACATATTATACATGATGCTCTGGAGAGGTCTATAGATACAAATGAAGTTATAGTATGTTATATACTTCAATCATATGCTAGGGAAATGTTACACTTCATGCTATCTTCAGTAGACAGCATGTTTTATGAATTATGATGTTTGTGTGAGGTGTGACCACTATCTTACACCTGATGCTTTAAAGTTCTATGCATGAAGGTACATGTATAGCGAGTTATATACTTGGATCATATGCTAACGAAATATTACACTATGCATGCTATCTTCAGTAGACAGCATATATGGTGAATATGTTTGGAGATTGATATTGGGATGTGTGAACACCATCTTATGCCCTATGTTCTAGAGAATCATTATACAAGTAGATAGTAGTTATAGCATGTTACTTGGATCATACTAGTCGGTGGAAATACTTTTTGTGACTTTTGAGGTACACAGTTAAGCTAGTTCTTTACCTATTTTCTTCCCTTTCCCTAACTTTAGTTTTCACAGTCCAAGACCATGATGAACACAGGTACAGCCCTCCTTACGCCCCTAGATGCATCATGTATGGGTACAACCCTCCCTACACCCTTGCTATATATGCATCATGTACAGGTATAACCCTCCTGATACCCCAAGATATGCTAGTGAAAAGATACATGTTAGTCTATATCTGCTATCTTCAGTAGACAGCATATATGATTTTTGCATACAAGTTCACCTGTGGTGTTTACAAAGCATTGTGAATAAGTTATGATATGAAATTCTGCCATATGATATTAGGCTAGTCCAATGATGTACTTTTCCCTATTTTTTAGTTTTTCATAGCCCTGATCATATGGTATAATAGGCATGTATACCCTCCCCCATATAATGCTAGTGAAATGCTACACACTAGGGCCTACCTACTATCAACAATAGACAGTGTTTTAAATATGCATGAACAACGCTTTTGTTTTAACAAATCATACAAGTCCACCTATGGTCTTAATAGAGACAAACAGGTTGATGATATTCTGTCGATGTCATGATGTTATTATAATTATACTCATTTCACTTAGACAGGAGAATTTTTAATTGTTTACTTGAAAATGTAATCATGTTTGAAAGAAAATTCATCGCTGGATGTAACAGGTTGTCTGATTAATGAAGTCTACATAATAATAATTATAATAATGATAATTGCATGTGTATAATGGTATGGTACTGCAGGAATTTAGCTTCGTTGAAATTTATTTTGGTCACTTATTTATAGTGTCTACTTCAAACAGAAACCTTAGAATATTTTTAGCATACCGTATTTCCTTGAATATTCGCTCCCCTTCAAATAAATGCCCCCAGCAGTTTTAGGTGAAAATAACACCCCGTTTTAAAAAGGGCCCAATTTTACATATTTTTTATTGCACTAATTTCACCTCAAAAGTTCATGAAAACAGTGTGTAATACCTCATAACACTTATATTTTTCAATGGCCATGACTGAGTAGCCATCAGAGTCTGATTTTAAACCCGGAAGTGAACCGGATGTAACTGATCCTAAGAGTTCGTTATTTTAGTGTGAGTTTTAAGATTACCTAATGATTTTAACAGGAATTATCATTCTAAAAATGACCTCTAATAAATGTCCCCTTTTGGAAAATGGTGACTAATTGAGGAAATATACCTTCTAATTTATATTTGTATGGATGAGTTATTTTTCAAATGTGTTTTTAAAATTTTCAGCCAAATAGGCAAAATTAGTCACTTTTTTGTAGCCATTTATTTTAATTTACAATATTTTGAAATTTGCTATAAATTTGACAGAAAATGTGTGCTTTAGGTATAACGGTTGATTTCCAATAAAAATAGAGCATAGTGATGGTTCTACGTTATGATTCTCGACGGCACCTCCCTACCCAAACCAAACTTGAGTCCCCCCCCGGTAGAGTACACCAATGCAACAGTATTTCATAACCATGGCAAACCATACTAATCTCTAATTTAGATAAGCTGCCATTCATTTGACCAAATTATGAGGGGAAATCGAGTCAAAATTAATTCCACTAACAGCGTTCATTTCTTGTCGGAAAAAAAATCAAAATTAATTTGTCAACATCTGTAATCTCATTTAAATATCCATCGCAAATCTGATTTGCTGGTAGCTGGCTATTCCAGTTGAAATCCATACACCCCCATGGAAGATGTAATTTTTAATCTCTCCCACACGGGGTGTAGATTTCAAATGGAGTCACCCATTCAGATAACCCCGTTTGAAATTCCCACTCCTTGTGTGGAAGATTAAGGTCATGTCTTCCACAGGGGGTGGATGGATTGTAACTGGAATAGCCTATTTTATCACAGTGATGTACATGTTGATGAACATACCACAGGCCAATGACCCTTACTAGAAGCTGGTCCTGTGTCTTACCACCTTTAAGGGGTGCATTTTACATATCATCTTTAAAAGTCCATTTTGTCCAACTAACAGCCACTCTCATTACTTAATCATTCAGGCCAGGGCCTGAGGGGCAAAACTCCCGCCGCTTTGAATCTGCCGGGATTCCATAGCAAATGTCTACCGTTTCAAAACAATGCATCTTACTGTTTTTCTTAGCCTGGTATAAACGGGGAAAGCCCCAAATACTTGAATCATCCAAACCATCTCTGACAAGCATGAATCATCAACATCATCATCATCATCATCAAACAATACCTATCAGTTGCCCCTGGAAACCACATCCATGATACTGGTATAAAGAGTTTCTGGTCCTACCGCATCTTGGATGGGAGATGTAATTAGAGCCAACAAGATGAGGATGAAACAAGAAATTTGAATCTTGGTGATGATGAATATATTAAGGGATTTAGTACAAGAAAGACTGATCTGCAATTGCTGCCATGTGTCGTATGTGTGTACTATACAATGCAGAATATGTCAAATATACATATGGCAGCTATTGCAATCACCACCTTCTTTACACTACCACTGAATATTTGATGATTCCATTATTACAGTGTTTGGGTTTTGACAGTTCTGATTATATTGCAAGACGCATATTAAATATTCAGCATTAGGACATCCCATGGTATTAAAGTAAATATTAGCCGACATGTGCAGTTTGTTTTAACTCAAGTCTGGTGTCAGTTTTAGAACAGGCTGCAATTTTGACATATCAATTTTCTGCTTCATTTGATGTTTCTTTCCCTGTTTCAATGTGGATTTCCTTTATTGCACAAGTCAACTTGCACTGATATTATTATTTTAATAAATTGTTAATCAATTTAATTTTATGTTAATAATATTTCACCTAATTATATTCAATTCCTGACATAACTCTCATACATAATCAGTCAGAATTAATAAGTCAGCCAATAGCTGCATCTTTTATCTCGGTTTTAAGACCTCATTTGTTGAAAATTATGCAAAGTATGAGTTTGTGTACCCAAAGTTTAAAAGGTCATTCAATGAATGTGCAACTGTATTTAGGTTACAGAAATGTGCCCTGATAGATGAGCATGTTGTGGATCCTAGTGATAGTTGACTAAAATTTAGTCATCCATGTCACTTATAACAAAGGGCATCACTTCCGATATCATAATCAAATAATTGTATCAATTTCAGCCAACATTTTTGGTGTCAATCTCCATTTATCTGCATTTTGTTGGTAAATTTTGACAACATGGTCCTATGAGACTGCAAGACAAGTAAAGCATTGGTGTTATGTTACATGTGGTTGCTCAACCAGTGTGCTAGGCCTTTGTTTGGTTGAATAGATAAATGCTGTGTGTTTGCATAGGGTTCTGTTACTGTGTGTATGGTGAAATTCACTGAACTTGAACAATTTTTTTTTTTTCAAATTTTGTAAGGATTATAGTTTGCTGCCAGGGGATGGATGCTATGTTTAAATTCCAGTAGTGAAATTATTATAGTCAATATTTTGTGTTGATCTGTATTTTTCATATTTTGATTTAATGTATTTCGTTTTGGAGCAAAAACACTGTGTTATTTGTAGAGCACTATAGACATGATAGAAATGTGCTTTAATAATAATAATAATAATAATAATAATAATAATAATAATAATAATAATAATAATAATAATAATAATAATAATAACAGATGGTATTTTTTCATAAGCCTGCTTGAAACAATCATTATGTAGTATACTTGTATTATTTTAAATCCACAGAGGGACAACAGTATTTGCTATCTACTGTAGATAGCAGATTGCCACTGATAGATGTAGTTCTTTATGGCAGATATTTGCTATCTACTAAACATAACATATTCCTACTGATAAAGAAACAGGAATTCGATACTTGTTTATAAGAGATTTATTTGCTATCTAAGATTCCTACTGATGAAAATACAAGAGTTTACTTACTTCAATGTGAGATATTTGCTATCGATTGGCGATAACATTCATTCTAATGAAAACACAGGGCTTAGTTATTTCTTTAAAAGAGATATTTGCTATCTACTGAAGATAACACTACCAAAGCTCTGTGTTTTCATCAGCAGACAACAGATCTACGATGAAAACACATAACTTAGGTACTTCTTTGTGAAATATATTTGCTATCTTCTGAAGATAACATATTCCTGATTGATGAAAACACAGGGCTAAGCTACTCCTTTATGAAATACATTTGCTATCTACTGAAGATAATATATCTACTAAAGCCCTGTATTTTCATCTATTTTCTTCAGCAGACAACAGATCTACTGATGAAAACACATAGTTTAGTTAGTTTGTGAAATATATTTGCTATCTGCTGAAGATAACATATTCCTGATTGATGAAACCACAGGGCTTAGCTACTCCTTTATGAAATATATTTGCTATCTACTGAAGATAACATTCCTGATTGATGAAAACACAGGGCTTAGCTACTCCTTTATGAGATATATTTGCTGTCTACTGAAGATAACATATTCCTGATTGATGAAAACGCAGGGCTTAGCTACTCCTTTATTAAATATATTTGCTATCTACTGAAGATAACAGATCTACTAAAGCCCTGTGTTTTCACTTGTTTTCATCATTAGACAACAGTTCTCCAGATAAAAACACAGGACCAAGTTACTCCTTAATGAGATATATTTGCTATCTACTGAAGGGGGCGCAACACTAAATCACTACGCATTTTATGTAAGAACGAAATTCGGCTAATATAGTCCATAGTGAGTATGAGATTGTAGCGACCATATTTACCGACATGTTCACTTTAAATCACTCAATATCAGCTCATATGAATTCGACAAGTGTCTTCAATGATAACATGCAGAAAAAAACGGACATTTTATCTCAAAAGCAATTCTCTGTGGCGGATGAAGACAACTTCCGATTTTGAAATGTGAGTGGTGAATTTGGTATATTTTTAGGCCATATTTTTTGCACCTGCCAAATAGCGAAAAAAAGTCAACGGTCATCGATATATGCCGACAAAAGTTTTGGAATCTACAGAAACAGAGCTTTAATTTGATACCAAATTTATTTTGCCAAGTATTGCAGGGGCGCCAGGAATGGCGCTTTCAAGTAGGCCAAAATCACACGTTATCCTATGGGACGCTTATTTAGTGTTGCGCCCCTTGTAACGGCCGTCGCTATGAACGCGTTCCTTTTACATTCTTCGCGTAAAATAAGAAATGCGGGTCATGAAATGTGTTCTATTTCAATCATGATGATAAACAAGGATTACGAAAAGTCACCCTGATGAATTATTATTGGGAAAAAATGCTTTATTGGCCGAGCAGGCGCCTGCAAAGTCTAGAAATTGTAAACCAAAAATCTTCAAAACGGCTCAAAAATGGGTTTTAAAGTTAATAGGCATTGTTAATCTGCATGAAGCCGTTTTGCTGCATATTCAGTAGGCCTATGCAAAAGATCAAAATTGTTACTACTGAAACAGGGGGGGGGTGTTTGTACTTCACACTCATTAACAAGTGCTTTCCAAAACAAAATGGCAAGACAGATAATCTAGAAAAGAAATTAAACTTGGTTCAAAGACGTGCTTAAATTGTTGTATGTCACTAGTTTAGTGAGTTTTGTGCAAACTCTCAGATATTGGAGGAAAAGTCGAAATATGCGATTTTCCTTGCTTTCGCACTGATCTTTAAAACAACATTTCTCTTGAACGAAATGTCGCAGAGACATGAAATTTTCGGTGTTGAGCTACAAATTTTCTCTAATTTAATTAATAAGTGACAAATGTGGATTTTGAAAACTTTTAAATCCTTATAAGAGGCGCAACACTAAATCACTACGCATTTTATGTAAGAACGAAATTCGCTAATATAGTCCATAGTGAGTATGAGATTGTAGCGACCATATTTACCGACATGTTCACTTTAAATCACTCAATATCAGCTCATATGAATTCGACAAGTGTCTTCAATGATAACATGCAGAAAAAACCGGACATTTTATCTCAAAAGCAATTCTCTGTGGCGGATGAAGACAACTTCCGATTTTGAAATGTGAGTGGTGAATTTGGTATATTTTTAGGCCATATTTTTTGCACCGCTGAAATAGCGAAAAAAGTCAACGGTCATCGATATATGCCGACAAAAGTTTTGGAATCTACAGAAACAGAGCTTTAATTTGATACCAAATTTATTTTGCCAAGTATTGCAGGGACGCCAGGAATGGCGCTCGAAGTAGGCCAAAATCACACATTATCCTATGGGACGCTTATTTAGTGTTGCGCCCCCTGAAGATAACATATTCTGGATTGATGAAAACACAGGGCTTAGCTACTCATTTGTGAGATATATTGGCTATCTACTGAAGATCTCTACAAAAGCTGTTTTCAGCAGCAGACATCAGATCTCCTGATAAAAACACAGGACTAAGTTACTTCTTTATGAGATATATTTGCTATCTATAACATATTCATGATTGATGAAAACACAGGGCTTAGCTACTCCTTCATGAGATGTATATTTGCAATCTACTGAAGATAACATTTATCTGATTGATGAAAACACAGGGCTTAGCTACTCCTTTATGAAATATATTTGCTATCTGAAGATAACATATTCCTGATTGATGAAAACACAGGGCTTAGCTACTCCTTTATGAAATATATTTGGTATCTACTGAAGATCTCTACAAAAGCCCTGTGTTTTTGTCTGTTTTCATCAGCAGACATCAGATCTACTGATGAAAACACACGACTTAGTTACTTTTTTATGAAATATACTTGCTATGTACTGGAGATAACATATTCCTGATTGATGAAACCATGGGACTGTTACTTCTATACAAGAGTACCCCACACAACCTAGCCAGGCAAATCATTAGAGCTAAGATGACAGTTTAATGTCTGTGATATATTTCAATATAATTCATGACATTAGGGTGTGTTGAGTAGATTAAACCACATATGATGCCAACATCAGAGCAATGGGACCACCTGCATGTAGCCAAGCAATATGAGTGGTTTCTTTAATACTAAAAATTTATTTTGGGATATGACTGAAAGATTATCAATGTTGAATGAAAATGTTGTCACAAAACTTGAAAGAAATGTAATTTTTAAGTGATGATAGCATAATATTTTTATTTGAAACGTCAAATTCAATGCTCGTTTCATTAGATGCAACATCAAATGACAAGCATTTACTCCAAATGCTGCTGTACAAACACATGCATATACATGGCTGGATTTACCATAGGGCCAGATGGGCCTGGGCCCAGGGCCCCCAAATTTTTGGGCCCCCAAAATCGCCCTGTGTAGTGTGCATCTTCCATTTTAGCTGAAAAACAGCATGTTTTGGGCCAAAATAGCCTACAAAAATTCAATATTGTGCTTAGCTTCAATTCTGGCTAAAATAGTCTAAAATTGACCTTTTTTTGCACGCGCAAGTGTCCAAGTAAAATCTAAAAACTTGGCCATATGAGGGCACATGCCTTCCTCACGGTGCATTTGGGGCCTCCAAATTTTGGCCTATCCCAGGGCCCCCCAAAAGGCAAATCCTGCCCTGTGCATATAAACTATAAAGTTGCAACATTGATACGCACTTGACTAATAATATTATAGATTGTTTGATAGTATCGAAGTTGATTTTCACAAAGAAGCATTATTTTCTTCACTTGTTTGTACCCCCAGCCTTTTGCCTCTTTTGTCAAAAAAATAAAAATAAAAATAAACACCCTCATTTAGAGGCATATGCTTGCAGATTGAATTCTAAGTATGTAATTATTTTATAAAACCTTGTAAATAACACATCCTGAGTATATTAAAATAAGTTGTAAGTGAAGTGGCTATCCGCACTGCAGTATGCAGACTTTTTATTGTACGTAAAATATTGTACCAAAAATTTGCTGCTAATGTACAACTGTTTCCCGTCTTCGTTCGTTTTATTTTAAAATATTGTATGTAACATATCTACGTTATTTAATCTATTGCCATTCTATTTCCAGTAATGTTTAAGTTCTAACGAATGTTTGATGACGTAAAATCGATAATATATTTCTGCTAGATATTATATGTAACATATTATCGATTTTTCGTCATCAAACATTCGTTAGAACTTAAACATTACTGGAAATAGAATGGCAATAGATTAAATAACGAGATATGTTACATACAATATTATACGCCTAATACTCGGAATCTGCATACGACTTTACTTCTCATATTTGCTCATGCAGGATTTACCCACTTCACATCCACAAGAATAAAAATATGAAGGTTGAACTTTGATCATTGATTCTATTTTTATGTTAAATGTCAAATTCAGTCTTCATTATATTGCTTTCACATTTGCCTGGTTTATGAGCACAATTAGTCATTCCATTTGAAATCCATACTCCCTCTGTGGAAGATTTAGCTGAAGTCTTGCACAGAGGGAGTATGTGTTTCAGATAGAATGGACAATTGAGTGACTTACATTTAAAAAACTCACTCCAGTTGTGGAAGATATAGGGAAATCTATATACAGGGGGAGTAAGGGTTTTGAAATAATTAACCATAGCATTCTATTTGAAATAAATACTCCCTTTATAGAAAATTCTTCTTAAACTTTCCACAGGGGGAGTGTGGATTTCAATTTGGAATAGCCAATTACATTACCTCAGCCTTACAAAAGTGATCATTTTCACAGGTATGGCACATTAATGGAATAGCCCAGTTTATGCTTGTTCTAAAAATGTCAAAATATTTCCATTAGTTTTGATGAATTTGATTCTGTGGTGTTAAACAGAGAAGATATCTTACCCTTCCCAGAATCCTTTGCAATATGATCCATCACCTCATTTCGTCAAATGATGTTCCTATTACTTTGTACAGGTTGCCTTTGTTTTCATTTTGAGAATAGACTGGTTAAACATGGGTTGATAGTCAATAAATGAGCATATTTTGGACGATCTGGATGTGCTCTGTTCATTGAGGTACTTTTCATCACTATCGACCCATATTGCACTACGTAGGATAGCAAATTAGAACAGAAAATTGAAATGGGAGAAATGCATTATGGGAAGTGTAAGATATCGTCTCTGGTGTTCTGGCTTTAGCAATTACAGATTGCCATGTTAACTTATTTCTATACCCGGGTTCTATATGAGGGATATATTTTTTGGTTCCAAAGGACAGAATTAATTAATAAACGTGACTCCAGCTCAATTTTAGAAATCCCATAATATAACTCATGATGCCTCTACAGTATATAACATACCCACCTTTGGCTATGCCACTAGCTTGTTTGGATGTTGCTTCATTTCACCATTTGAAACAAATTTAAGACACATAAAATGTCACAGTTGGATATTGAGCCCTACTACATGCATTGGAATGAACACTATGCATCATAATTCTGTGTTTATCAATCTGTTATCTTCAGTAGACAGCAAGTTGCTGAACATATGAATACCTGAGTGGAAGAAGGGCCCAACTCCATTTTTTTTACAAAAATGAGTTAGACCCAGCATTTTATTGCCAGCAGACTGATCATCCTTGTGTGTGACAGATGAGCCAAAATCCACTCTCTAAATAGTCTTTCAAGTACACTTAATCATGGTTTTCATGAAAGAAAGGCCCAACTCCATGGAGTTGGGCCCTTCTTCCACAAATATTGGGTTAAAGAGGAATTTTGTTCTTCCATGAAATCTGCTTTTCACTACAATAAACTTTCTTGCTAACATATTACATGCTTCTACAATGGATAATTACCAAATTTCTGTAGCTATTTTAACACATCTGCTTACGGACCTGGCACTTGCAGTATATTAGTGGAAGAAGGGCCCAACTCCAGGTCGTATTAAGACCTGTACCGTTGCCATGGAAACATCATATATAATTTTGATTGTATGTAATATTGTATGTTCATGTATTAAAGGTCCTCTGAAGATGAAAACACTCTGCCTATAAAACTTTTCCAAATATTAAGTTTTTTCTTAATATCTCAAAAACAGTTTTGATGGAGTTGGGCCCTTCTTCCACTCAGGTATTCATATATTCTATCAATCTGTCTTTGTGTAGCCTCAAGCTGACAGACTAAATGATCAACGCTACAATGGGCTATCACAGTTGAAATCTATACACCCCCTGTGGAAGACATGACCTTAATTTTCCACAGAGGGGGGTATAGATTTCAAATGGAGTAACCCATTCAGGTAACCCCTTTTGAAATTCACACTCCCTGTGTGGGAGATTAGGGTCATGTCTTTCATAGGGGGTGTATGGATTTTAACTGGAATAGCCCAATATATACAAGACAAAGCAAAACCTCCTATGTAACCTCATGGTAGTTTTGTTTTAAGCATGTTCAAAGGCCACAAGAGTTTTATCCTGCCTAACGACGCTGTATATTTTGCACATTTCTCTATTGGAGCATATAGAAGTGGTATTAATTTTTCACCAATTTTGCAGTTCCGGGATGTTTACAGTTCAGTTTATATTCTTAATAATTACATAGTACTACTCATGAAATCCTTTCGGTAGGAAGCATATATTTGCAGGAATTTAAAAATCTGCAGTTCTAAAATTCGACCACAAAAAGCGCAGAAATAAAAACCTCATATAAATTTTCCACTCTACACAACCACGACATATGCAGCAAAATGTTAACATATTCATGATGTACACTCTGGAGGATAAAAACAAATTAATTTATTCAACACTTTATTTTTGTGATTTGATTAGAGGGAAGAATTCCAAATGTATAGACAAACAATGAGACAATTTCGCATTTGCTTGAAACGTCTGTGGTCTTCGTTTTTTCAAAGCATGTCAACATTTATAAAAGTTCGTGTTCCCCTGGTTTCCTCTAAGAAGGCAAGTGTCCTCCTTGAATTACATCCCCTAGTGTGTATATGGACTAGTGATTAATATTTTACCAGCACATTGTGCATGGCAGTGGTATATAAACTTGAAAAACTTTTGTATTTGGTACAGGAAAAAAATAAGTACTTTTGGAAGTTATGGAAGAAAAAAGCTCTTCTACATTGAAAAACATGTCATTATTATAAAAATATTTGGTCATGAAAATTCTGAAAATTTTGAATTAAAAAAAAATTGAAACTTGTCGTCTGCCGTCGACGCCCCTGTGGAGAGAGTTAAGAACTGAGACAAAAGGTATTTTCGTCTCAGGTTAAGGGCTGGGGTATGAACGTTTGGACAGTATTTATTTTGGGACATTAGAGCACATCAGACATATCGAATTGCATTCTGAATACGAAGAATGTCGTTCTGATATCAAATAATTTTGGTTTTTGAAATTAATTTAATACACATTTTATGGCAAATCATTAAAATTGATATTTTTGATATTTAACAGTACTGAAGTTAACTTTATAAATCTGATGATTTATACTTAACGTGTATGTAGGTGGGATGAAATGCCGACGATCAATTGAAAATTTTGACCTTTCGTATTGAAGATATGGATTTTTTTTTTTTAAACTCTAAAAAAAATTAGGTATTTTTGGGAAAAATATCTATATCTTCAATATGAAAGGTCAAAATTTTCAATTGACCGTCGGCTTTTCCTCCCTGCTACATACACTTTAAGAATATATCATTAGATTTATATAATTTACTTCGAGGACTGTTATATATCAAAATTTGAAAAATATCAAATTTTTATAATTTGTCATAAAATTTGTATTATATTGTGATTTTCAAAAATGAAAATTATTTGATATCAGAAAGACATGCTTCAGATTCAGAATGCAATTCGATAGGTCTGAGGTGCTCTCATATCCCACAAAAAATACTGTCGAAACGCAATAAACGCTCATTTTAGATCCCTTAAAGTGAAACATTTCAAACTTGGCAAAGTGTGAAAAATTAATTCTGTGAAAATGTCTGCTTTCATAAAATTTAAAAATACACAAAATATAACAGGAAGTCAGTGATATTGCACTCTAGCAGCAGATGTTCAGAGTGCATTCACTTTATTTTTAGTAACAATGATCATTAAATATGCAAAACACCTGACTAGATTATGGGCCTCTAAGAACCATTTTGATTGGTTAAGTACAAACAAGCCTAGTATTGGTTCAGTGGTTCTTCAGATAGCCGACATGGCTATAGCATACAGAGCATTAATATCGATAATTAAATTAGGCTAACACCTGGAACAATAATTATTGGAGAGTTCAGATACAAAATGTGATCAATTTCTTAAGGCTGTCTTATGTATTGGGCTAATCTTTCCCAAGACGTTTGGAAAACAGTACTGTCACTTGGCATAAATGCTAAGACACCTACACATAGGGGTAGTAAAGGAACTAAAAGGAAAATCATTAAACCACCACCACAGACTGTGAACACTGGTTTAAATTCATCTGAGTCTAATATCAATTTTGCTCATTTGAATGCTCGATCTATAAGGAACAAAGTTTCCAGGTGTACTGATTATGTGCTTGAGAAAGACATTGATTGCCTTGCTATCACAGAGACTTGGTTATGTATTTCAGATCCAGTGGTCATTGCAGACCTCACATTACCGGGTTACAATTTCATCAGCGTACCCCGTGGTAGTGTTACTTATGGTGGAGGTATAGGCATCCTCTTCAAAGAAGATTTGAATCTCCATTTGGTAGACACTGGCCACAGGGGCAGGCCCTGATCATTTGTTCAGTTTCTGCTGAAGTGCATCGATTCAGCCATGATTGAGTTGATTGGTTGTTATATAATAACCCATTGGCACCCATTGACCCTCCTTTATTGGCCACTTCACAACACAAAAGAATGATTGGATGCACAAGTACAAAGTCAATAAACTATGCAGATAGTGCTGTGCATGCATGATAAATCTAGGGCATAGTAGGCCTCCAAAAATTATTCAAAATTGTGTTATTTTCTTTATTTTCTTATTTTTTAATTTATTATGGTATACTCAAGATTATATTGAGAATAATGATGGAATTTTATAACATATTTAATGTGAATTTTTAAACCAAAGCCAAGAAGTATTTAATTAAGCCGGTCACCACCGCGACAGACTTTTTTTTTCTTTTTCTCTGTTCACCAACATGATAAAACTTAAGTTTTTCATCCCAAAATTTTCCATCAAGACCAATTTTTTTTTCAATTTTTTTGATTTTATATTTAAATATAGATATTCAATCTATTTATACAGCAAAAACATCTCTTGGCTTCGATCTGGTTATTTTGTTATGAATTTTTGAAATATGGAGTTTGATTTTATCTGTAAATTTTCAATAACTTTGCTATGTTTTCAGCGCATAGTTCTATGGACGTTGCCATCAGGCGTCAATTGCAAGACTTTTTGGACATATTTTGTGCACAATTTGCTATTTTATAATTATTATAATAGTGTCATAAATATTTAATAGTAAAATTACTTCAAATAAAATGATTTTGGCATCAATTTTGGTCATCAAAATCTAGCTTGCTTCATCACTTAGTGTCGATCATCTTTTATCATGGCGGCAAACAAGTCAACTTTCAAGTTATAGAAACATGTGAAGACCAATTTTTTTTCAATTTTTTTTGTACATTATGTTAGGAGAATACCTAAACATTAATAATTTCTAAATAAAATGTTTGGCTTCAATCCAGAAATTACTTAATTATTTTTTTTGAAAATATGTTAATTTTTCATAGTAATTCAAACAAAAAGGCAACATTTGGAACCCTGTCATTCTTGAATTATACGGCCGATTTTAACCGGCTATTTTTTATTTTCAAGATTGAAACACTGTTAACCAACAATGCAGGTCAACACACTTTATAACCTCAACCCAGGCCTTCAAAGTTCCTTTACAACATTTACTATGTTTAAAAGATGCTGTACCCTAAAGTTAAGATTTTGCGCCCTCTATCAAGCCAATTTCACTGTGTTGCAGCTGATTGACCTGCTGAACAAATGATCGATACCTCTATGCACAGCAACGCCTGTGTGGCCTTAATTACAAAACATTTGAGCATGCATGTTTCACAAATATATGCAAAGACGTTTACTACTATGTAATCTACAGACCGTATCCCTCAAAAGAAAATGGATTAAAAACATCTGAATTTCTTATAGAATTTGACAGCTTCTGCGATTTCATCAATACACTTGGAAGAAAAACTGTGTTGGTTGGTGATTTCAATGTCCATTGTGAGATCCCCTCCCGTAGTGATGTATCCCACTTCTTATCAACCTTGGACTGTGTTGGTTTCTATCAACATGTCGTGGGCCCCACTCATATACACGGTGGTACCTTAGACTTAATTATCTCCGCTTAGATGACAATCTTGTCATAAATTGTCAAACTGGTCCACGTCTCTCGGATCATAACATTATTCAGTGCAACATAAATCAACAGAAACCAAAACTTCAGAAAGTGACAATCTCTTCACGTAAACTTCATAATGTGAATCAAGTATCATTTCAAGATGATATGACTGTAGCTTTTGAACCTTTATCCAAATGTGACAATGTAAATGATGTTGTTAATATGTATGATAAGGTTATTCAATGTACTTTAGATAAACATGCTCCAGTTAAGATATCAATGCGTAAGGTTCGACCACGTCAACCGTGGTATAACAATGATATTCACTCTGCTCGCCGTATTCGTCGTAAGCACGAGCGAAAGTGGCGAAAAACAAGGCTTGAAACTGACCATGAGGTGTATGTTGAACAAAGAAAGGTTGTCAATGATATGATAGAAAAATCAAAACAAGAGTATTACAGAAACGAATTTCAATCCGCTGATACTAAAGGTGTTTTCAAAATGGTAAATGTCCTGTTTAACAGGAACACTAAGGTTCTACCTCCTCATGAATCATCAAAGAAATTAGGCGATGATTTTGCAGACTTTTTCAATGATAAGGTCAAAAAGATCTACCAGAGTCTTGAAAAGAAACAAGTGAGTGTTGATAGGGAAAGTAAAACATATAAAACATCCCAGTGTATCCTCACTGAGTTTGATCTTGTAAGTGAGGAAGAGATCCGCAAATACGTTACTAAGTCACCTGCTAAGTCCTGTCTCCTGGACCCTGTACCAACGTGGTTCTTAAAGCAAAATGTTCAAGTGTTCATACCTGTAATAACGGATATTGTCAACAAGTCATTAAGTACTGGTACCTTTCCTGACCCATTGAAACATGCAATTATTTCACCCATAATTAAGAAGCAGTCTCTCAAGGCTGATGAATTAAAGAACTATAGACCTGTCTCTAACATTCCATATATCTCAAAGGTTGTTGAAAAGTGTGCCATTAATAACATTAACAGGCACATTGACAATAATGGTCTTGGTGAGGTTTTACAGTCAGCCTATAAACCAATTCACAGTACGGAGACAGCTTTGTACAAAGTGAAAGATGACATCATGAAATGTATGTGTCAACATCAGGGCGTCTTTCTGGTTCTGCTGGATCTCAGCAGTGCCTTTGATACGGTTAACCATAAAGTGCTGCTTAAGAGACTGGCTGACTAAATTGGGGTTCGTGGTAGAGTATTAAGATGGGTCCAGTCATATCTGTCCTGTAGAACAACTAGGGTGTGCATAAATGGTGTGCTATCTGACCCTCATGACATTGAGTTTGGTTTACCTCAGGGGTCCATTGTAGGACCTTCAATGTTCACAATTTATACTCTTCCTATAGGTAGTATTGTAAGACAGTTTGATGTATTGTATCATATGTATGCCGATGACATACAACTTTATGTTGGCTTTAACCCAAAAGATCATGTTTCCACAGCTTCTTCGCTTCACCGGCTCTCTGAATGCATCAAGTCCATAAAGAACTGGATGAATAACAACATGCTCAAGCTAAACGATGACAAGACAGAGTTTATGGTTATAACATCACCACATCTCAAACACCACATGTATCCTATTTCTTTGCTAGTTGAGGACGTTACAATATCTCCTAGTGACAGTGTTCGCAATCTTGGTGTCATCTTTGACTCACAAATGTCCATGTCTTCACATGTAAAATCTCTCTGCACAAACCTAAACTTCCAACTCCACAATACTTCGCGTATACGTAGGTTCCTGGACTATGACACCTGCCATCTCGTCACGCGTGCCATTATTCTCTCCAGACTGGATTATTGCAATGGACTCCTTCTTGGATCAGCCAAAACTGACATCCAGAAGTTACAGAGGATCCAGAACTGGGCGCGAAAGTTATTTGCCAAGCTTTGAAACGAGATCATGCCACGCCTTATTTACACCAACTACATTGGCTGCCCGTTGAGGATAGAGTTACCTTCAAGATCTTGGTGCTAGTGTTCAAATGCCTCAATGGGACGGCACCGGACTACTTATCGCAATGTCTTTCTCTTCACATTCCAACCCGTCAAGGTCTCCGTTCAGCAGCAGACACAACTTGCCTCTCTGAACATAACTCAACTAAGACACTAATATCTTTTGAAAAAGGACATTCTCTTACACAGCTCCTCGCATCTGGAACAGTCTACCTGTCATCATCAGAGAGTCTACCACATTACCTGCTTTTAAGAAATCATTGAAAACACATTTGTTTCCTGCTTAACTGACTTTGTTTGTCTTATATACATGCCTGTAGGTTCTCATATTTGTAGTTTTATTATGGTTCTTCTTGTTCAGCGCTGCGTTCTTTATGTAGCAGCGCTATATAAGCATTCTGTATGTATGTATGTATGTAATCCAGTTGAAAAACATACACCCCTATGGAAGATAAGACCTTAATCTCTCACACAGGGAGTGTGAATTTAAAATGGGGTTACCTGAATAGACGACTCCATTTGAAATTTAAAATGGCCCATTTCTTATGTTGATATCGTTACTTTAAATAAAAGGTTAGTGGCACCAAACATATTTGACTAGGCAAAACTGTAATTAAAACATTGTGTTCAATCCAACAATGAACTTTCTTAGTTCCAAAATCTCAGTTTTGATGGAAGAACAAGGAGGGATGAGGGAGGGTGTTAATCAGGTCATACAGCTTTAATGCTCTGTGTGCTAGCCATATAGGCTTCAACACAAGTAGTTTTGAGATATTTTTCTCAAAATATCAAGGGCTATCTAAAGAACCACTGAACCAATACTAGGCTGGTCTGTACTCATTTCAATGCATTTTTCATGCTGATTCTAAATATGGTCATAAAAATGAACAATTCTGAAATTTTTGAAGAGTCGACACTTGCGTGGAGAGGTTTAAAAGTCTTGCCTTTCCACATTTTTCAACTTCTCTCTTGGCACAAGTAAAATTTAAGCTATGTGAAAATTTCCTTTCAACATCTTTGATCCCCCTTCTTCATCACCATAATCACAGGCCAACAACTTTCCTGTGATATCACCGACGATTATAACTCCCTATATAAATTGTTAACAGGTAGTGTTCTCACTAAAGTCGATATATTTATATGCATCTTTATATTTTGCATTTTCTATGCACTTAAAGATTTCACGATATTAAATCCAGAAACATATTTTGTATTTATATTTTGGTATAACAATTAAAGAAAATCCTCATACCAAATTCACACAAAAGGAAGATCTGTCATTAATCACTAAAAACTTGACATCAGTGAAAAATGATACCACAATTATTAGCTTTTCGATTGGATAGTAAATAGGAAAGCTTAAGTGTAATTCCAGGCATGTACTCCTTTATTGCGCTGATGTCAACATCTTATCTACAGACTTAATAATAACAATTTAGACAATTTAAATTTTTAAAGAATAACAATTTATTTTAATGAAAAAAAATTAAGAATATGTGAAAAATGCATTCATATGAGTACAAACATTCCTAGTATTAAAGGAAAGCTTAAGTGTAATTCCAGGCATGTACTCCTTTATTGCGCTGATGTCAACATCTACAGACTTAATAATAACAATTTAGACAATTTATATTTTTAAAGAATAACAATTTATTTTAATGAAAAATTGTTTATAATAATGTGAAAAATGCATTCATATGAGTACAAATATTCCTAGTATTGGTTCAGTGGTTCATGTTATCAAATAGGGAGACTTTAAAACATGTATCAATGTAACACAATCTTCAGCATAGGAAGGATTAACATGTAACCTGGTTATATCCCTTGTTATATGTGTGTGCTATCTACTGAAGACAGCATCAAATAGCAGGTGCATATAAAACAATACTATATTGGTCAAGTTGCAGTCAGTTCTGATCAGGGTAATATACTAATAAGCCTGCTTGTTCTTGGCTACACTTGCCTGTCCATTAAAAATGCCCATATCAGCTGTCTATGGCGACCCCCTTCACCAGGTCATTTTGTCTGGCTGAAATTTCATCAGCATTATCTCCTAGATTTCAGTCGTTAATGCCTAGATTTGCTTGACATAAAAATAAAATAAAAAAAGTACTCTGCAAACACAAAACCTTTTTGTAAACGGGCAGAAAGGTTTGCCTGAAAACATGTTAATAAACTTTTAAAAAGGTGCTGCAAAACATAATTTTAATATAGTGTAATTTAAGTGTTAATGTGAAAACATTGCCAAAAATATTTTATAAATTTTGATTTTTAAAGTGTCGCATGACCTTTAAATGAACCAGCATTCAAATGTTATTAAAACATTTAGACAAAAACGTGGATATTTCCCCACTATAAACTGTAAGAAAAGAGTTGTGACATTGATCAGATGAATCAAGCAATTACCTCAAATCAATAATGATAAAAATAAATATTGACAGCTATCTACTGAAGATAGCAGTTGCAATTCAAAATTTTTACCATCTTGTTTCCACATGATGTAACATCACTGACCATCAGCTCTGGTCACTCATAAATGACCAATAATCATCTTATCATCAACACTACCAGCCCATGGCTAAAATTATCTTATTGTAGTCATCAGTGGTCAGTTTGTCCAGTGGCAGAGAAAATATCTTACACTTCCCATAATGCATTTCTCCCATTTCAATTTTCTGTACTGATTTGCTATCTAGTGCAACATGGGTCAATAGTGACAAAAAGTACCTCAAGGAACAGAGCACATCCAGAATTTGCAAAATATGTTTCCTGACGATCGACACATGTTTAGCCAGTCTATTCTCAACATGAAAACAAAGGGAGCCTGTACAAAGTAATGGAAGCAGTGTCCGTTTTAAGGAAAAAAATCTGGTCATCCGCCGGATGACCATGCCATGAAATCTGGTCATCCGCCAAAATTTTTGGTCATCCGTATATTATCCCCCAAAGTCGGGATTTCTCAAAATTTTAAGTATCAAAAAGTAATGTAAACAATCAATATTTAACAGGCACATAAGTTACGCATTTAAGCAATGATTTTCCCTTAACAAATTGCATGTGACCAGTGACCATTCACGTGTAAGAAATTCCGAATTGAAACTTGCTTCGCCATTTTTTTCTCGGCGCGCGTGCGGCGGCGTTGAAACAACGTTTTTGCTGTCAAACTGACACGACCTCAAAGGCACAGTTCCAAACAAGCATAATTGCGTGGAAGCGATGTTCAGTGTAGTGAATCATTTACAGATTCCTTCTAACAGGCCAAAGGTCAGCGAAATAATAACACAATCACAAAGACACAGTGCGAGTGCGGAGTAAAAGAAATCTGCACAGTGCACACTAATTATAATTGAGCCCAAACTATGTATATGTGAAAATACGGCGGTGTGAAAGCGAAATACGAAGACTTCCGGGATGGATGTTATCATGTTCCATACACGACCGTGCGTAAGCTTAATGATTTTAAATTGACTTTATCGAACAATTACTATTTCAATTAGTTGGCGATTTTAGCTTTAAAATCATTGAAAACTGATTGGGAAAACTGAGATATAATTACGTTTTAAATTAATTTTGATGAGGAATCGTAGGACATCGTTTCAGACACTGTAATGGTGAAAAATATGTGGGCGTCCGCGGATAACCGGCAGTGAATTTCTGGTAATCCGACGGCAATTTTGGCCGTCAGGACGCCCGGATTACCACTTAAAACGAACACTGAATGGAAGTGTCATTTGCTGAAATGAGTTAATGCATCATGTTGCAAAGGATTCTGGGAAGGGTAAGATATTTTCTCTTGTCTAGTGGCAGCTGACCACAACAGATAGATTAGTTTACAGGATGATCTTGTACGGTAAAAGTAGACATTTTCACGCAATTAATTTTTTGCGTTTTGCCAATTTTGAACTGTTTCCCTTGTTTTTAAATTCACGATTCTAAGTTTCCTTACATTGGCCTATGCATGAAAGGAATATATTCACACATTGTTATTTTCGTGGTAGCAGCTTGGAATGCTTAAAGCGCAAAAATAAATTTAGTGTGAAAATTTCCACTTTTACAGTATTCTCTGGTTTTGTGCTCTCTAAGTGCAGTGTAAAGCAATATAAAGCTTATGTAATGGATTCAAATGACAAGAAGGCATATGATAGGGATCTACCCCGGGGGCGTTGCATTTTTCCAAAAGGGGGGCGTTTATTGAAGGTGAATTGTCAGTGAAAAAAACGTTAAAATCAGGTTAATTTTCCCGATGGTGCTCCTGTAGAAAGGAGGGATTTACGGCTACACTAATGGCGACGCCCATGGAAAATATAATTTTGTGGTAAAATACATCAAAATTACACCCATACGTGCATCATCAAGCAAGAATCTGGTGAAATTCTACCATAATTAGGCAATGGAATGCATGGAAGTGTGAGTTATATTAGGTTTTGTCCATACAATTTACAGATCGTCCATGACAAGACTGACTTGACTGATGCCAGTTTTAAGCTTACTCACACGATATAGCATGGAAATGTTAGCATTTTTGTCAATTTTCACAGGAAAAATTGGAGGGGCGTTATTAGAGGGGAGCGTTTATTACAAACAATACGGTATGTCCTCCAACTCAAAGAACAGATTAGGATTTTGAAACATGCAAACAACTTCAGGATGTACACTGCAAAAACACTGTCTACAGATAAATCACAATTCTTGTATCAATCAATGTGTAAACATGTTTAAAACTAAGGGACCGTTCACAAACACTTGTAAGGGGGGGCCTGATGCAAAAAGGGGGGCCCTGAAAATTATTGACCCTCCTAAGGAAGAACATGAAAAAAATGACCACAAATTTCCTGGAAAAATTGAGTTTATATGCTTTTCTATGGGGTTGACCCATAATTTTCATGTCAAAAAGGGGGGGGCCCTGAAATTTTTGAGGTCTGTAAAGGGAGGGCCCGAAAAATGTTCGCGATGAATTTTTTTTGCATCAGGCCCCCCTTACAAGTGTTTGTGAACGGTCCCTAAGCATGTTTAGAGTACAGGGGGAAAAGAACCACACATCGTAGACTAGCACAATTGATCATGGAATTACAATGGAAACATAACATGCATCAGGCAGATGAAGCAGAGAAAAAGCTCTGGACATACCATACGTGTGTGTGGCAAATGCTCTAAACCACAGACCTACACAGACTGTCCCTGATAAACAGGACTCAAGTCTGGTCCTTACGCCTACAGATATGAGCAGTCAGGGTAAAGAGTACAAACAATTCACATGGTTCTTCTTTCCGTTGTATATTGATCATCATTAATTTGAATTCAATCATGTGATGTCTGGTAGTTGGACATCTGTGTTTGGGTTTTAAACAGTTTATAAATTGTTGTTTCGGTTTTAAACATGTTTACAAATCAATACAAGAAAATTGTTTAATCTATAGATATGGTTTTTGCTGTGTAAACAAACACAATGTATCAAGCAACTCTATTCCTTATAATGTGTGTGTGATTGTTATTGATTTACCCCCTTCCAAAACCAAAAAAAACACACCTCAATTTCTCATTTTATATCACTGAGACACATGCTTTGAGCTCAAATCATTGCACCACCTAACCAACATTAGACATCTCAGCAATCGATTCATGTAGTATCACATAAATTATGCAACTCATTTACAACTCGTACAGCACATATATATACACCATATACATACCACGCTTACATCACTTAAAAAATGCACATTTTAAATGATGTTATTGTTTTGGTTTCTCTTAAAACTAAAAATCAATGCTGCCTGGAGGTATTTGAGAAACTAGATATGAGTGTATTTGTCCCAAAAGACTGCGGTGGAGTATAACTCATCCTTCGGTAGATTTCAGTTTAATTGTTCTAATGTATAGAGATAGCAGATAGAAAAAGAGAATAAGATATCCTTATCCAATTATATGCTGAAGTCAGTGGATGGAGCTACAGTAACAAATGGAGGCAACAAATGAATAGAATGTTGTTCCATAAAGTTAATTTGGTAGATTTCAGTTTTAAAACCTTGTTTATAAAAATGCAAGACAGTATAAGAATAAGACATCCTTAACCAATTATATGCTGAAATCATTGCAAGCTGGCTGCAGTAATAAATTTAGGGAAAAATTAAACAAAATATTGTTTCAAATGTTGCTTTGGTAGATTTCAATTTAACTTCCCTTGTTAAGATATAGGCCCTAATACACTAAAGAATAAGACTGTGATCCTTAACCAATCACTTGCTGAAGTCACTGGTAAAATTATTGCATCAATTTTACCCAATCATTGCAGTCTCAGCGATATGGAATTCTTTTGACACAAGTGAAGTATTAAACTGTAACATTCCCAGCACATTCATATCAATACAAATTGTTAATGTTCTGCATGCTGGCCATATGCTTCAACATAAAAAGTCCAAGTTTGAAATATTTTCTCAAAATATCAAGCACTTTCTCAAGAACCACTGAACCAATACTAGGCTTGTTTGTACTTATTTTAATGGACTTTTCATGCTGATTCCAAATATGGTCATGAAAATGTGCAATTTTCAATTTTTTAGAATTTTTAAAGAAAACTTGAAACTTTTTGTCTGGAGTCGAAACCCACATGGAGAGAAATGGCCATGCAAACAAGTGTGGACTTTGTTTTTGGGCTGTATGTATGGAAATCAGCTGGCTCGTTCACTCATTTGCTTTGAAATACTTGCATATACAGGGTGTCCCAAAATGATTTGTACCGTGTTTGCAAAAATAACTAAAAATAGAAGACTGGCCGTGTATCTATTTTTGATACCGGCATTATAATGCCGGACATGTCTCCTACTTATTCTGTTAATTTCAGCACGCTACCTTTATTTGTATCGGCGTGACATTCAATAATGTAAAATCGATGAAAAACGACTCGCATACCTTTGAAAATGGCACGATACGATTAAATGAAGAACGTGGGATGTGTGGCACAGCATTTCGACGACAACTACTGTTGGGGTTGCGCCTTTAAGCTTGCCGGACAGCTGCAATGTTCGCTCTAGTTCTTACAGTCTTACGAGCACATGAAGCTTCACTCTGCCGATTCCTGACAGTTCCATGCTCGTCAAACTTCTTTACGTTATCCACTATCGTTTAATGAATCTTCTTTGCGTCTCAACATAGCTGCCGGTTTGCCAGTAAGTTTTTGAAAGAAATCCACGCTGCTGTACAGTAAATTGAGGAGCTGTCTTTTCTGTACCACAACCAGTTCGATCTCTGCAAGCATTTTAAATGACATGGACCTCACACCACAATAACTATATTTAAAACTACCGCCAAAGAGATAATGGGATTAGGCCACAAATCCTTAATTCCATATAATGATTGCTTCGTAACGTCATAAATAATAGATAGATATCGGCTATTTAGTGGAAATATGGTCAGGGCACAACTAAAATACCTGCATAACCTTTTCCAAATAACTTTGTGCTGAACGGTTAGTAATGTTACAGATTTTCAAAATAGGTTACGTTGTCAAAACTTAGAATTCACCATTTTTACGCAATCTTCTATAACTTCTACTAGAAACGTCCAATTTTTAAAATCTAAAAAATCGGAGAAAGCTAAATATATGTAACAGTTAAAATGCAAAACAATATGACCATTCAACATGCCCTTCATACCTAAAAAATTCCATCTTTCCCGGTATATCATTCTGGGACACCCTGTATGATAGAGCCTAGATACACTACATTGAATGGCCAGTGAATCATCAATGCTTAATGGCTACCCCGTCCCACATAATTTAACCATTATTATTATTTTCTTTGCGACTCAATCAGGAGTGTGCCTGATGCATGTCCATTGTTATTATTATCATAATTATGATATTCAATGTTAGTGGTAGTAGAGATTCATAAATATTTATTGAAGATTGATATTATTTGTAGGGGGAAGTTTTTGTGGGTATAAATACTGAATCATTCCTGAACTAAAAGCAAATTTAAGGCATAAGTGATAAGTCATATTATTTGCCTAATTTAGATTTAAAATATATATGTAAATAGGGTCCTCAATTTGCACACAAATGTACAGTTTAGAGGATAAAATTACCACAAAGAAGCAGAAAAAAGGAATAATTTGATCCCCGAGAATTTGATATAGAAACAAAAATCTTAAAAATAACTTTAAAATATGTATATTATTTATGTTTTCGATCATGTTTTGTTGTGAGGCTCACCGCGCTCGGTGATCGCACGGGGAAGCGCACCTCGGCTTGTTGCGTTTTGCGTCGGGCGCGAGGCAAAAATTTATTTATTTATTCGTTATTTATTCAGGAAAATTCCATCAATACAAAAGAACTGGTCTCCCTGGAAGCCCTGATAACATACATAGCCTATATATAACGTTATTAGTGTGATAGCTGCATTTGTAGTATTGTCCAGTTCTAGAATTAAACATAATTTTATGTTTAGAACAATTTATAAATGATCACATCAAACAACCGCGGCTAAACATGGGTTGATAGTCAAGAAACACACACATTTTGCAAAATCTGGATGTGCTCTGTTCATTGAGGTACTTTTTGTCACTATCAACCCATGTTGCACTTAGCAAATCAGTGTATTATTGAAATGGAAGAAATGCATTGTGGGGAGTGTAAGATATCTTGTGTGGTGTGGTACACTACCTGTTTATATTGCTGGTGGTGTGATTTATCATCCTATAAATAACTTACCTTAATGCAATGAATGAGTCAAATTCATCCATGCAATTTCTATAATATACCTCCATCACGCGCAATGCAACATATTGTGCGCTTTAAAATATTTTATGTATTTACCGTATTGTCTGTAATAAACATGATCCCCCTCTAATAAACGCCCCCTCCATTTTTTCCATGAAAAACTGACAAAAATGCAAACATTTCCATGCCATATCATGTGAGTAAGCTTAAAACTTGCATCAGTCAGGTCAGGCATGTCAGGGACGATCGCTAAATTGCAAGGACAAAACCTTAATATGATTCCATCCATTTCATTGCCTAATTATGGTAGAATTGCACCAGATTCTGATGCACTTGCGGGTTTAAATTTGCTGCATAAATATCATTTTCTGTGGTCGCTGCCATGGTAGTAGTTTAAGTATCTAGCCGTAAATCCCTCCTTTCTACAGGAGCACCATTGGGAAATTGAACCCAATTTTAAAGTTTTTTTCACTGAAAATTCATTTCAAATAAATGCCCCTTTTGGAAAAATGCAGCGCCCTCGGGCATTTATTACAGACAATATGGTATTTATAATAAACATGTTTTAGTGCTCAGGCCCGGCCGGCCCTTTAGCTAGACACAATGATCCTGTGGAAAGCAGACATTTTCCTAAGTACGGTGAACATTGTTTTGGGAGTTTGTAGGTGTTTTCCCCAAATCATGTTATCATCTTTTGGTTTAAGATAAGAGTTATTTTTATCACCAAACACAAACCTGGTTGTAATCGTAGTGTAATTTCACTGGTGTTATGTTAATTTCCCACTTTTGGGCCTGCCAAAACATATTTACCCCACCCCCCTTGCACATACCAAATTTTTGGGTTCCCAACCAGGGTTCCCAACTTGCTAACCTGAAACATGGTAAAATGGTCTAGATATCATTCTATAAATGCAAACATATATAGCATGCAGGAAAATTTGCATATTTTAATGTCTTAGCATGCTATTTAAGGGCTGGGGTATGAGCGTTTGGACAGTATTTATTTTGGGACATTAGAGCACATCAGACATATCGATTGCATTCTGAATCTGAAGAATGTCATTCTGATATCAAATAATTTTGATTTTTGAAATTACGCAATTTAATACACATTTTATGGCAAATCATTAAAAATTGATATTTTGATATTTAACAGTACTTGAAGTAAACTTTATAAATCTGATGATTTATACTTAAAGTGTATGTAGGTGGGATGAAAAGCCGACGATCAATTGAAAATTTTGACCTTTAGTATTGAAGATATGGATTTTTTTTTCCCAAAACACCAAAAAAAATAGGTCTTTTGGGAAAAAATCCATATCTTCAATATGAAAGGTCAAAATTTTCAATTGACCGTCGGCTTTTCCTCCCTACTACATATACTTTAAGAATATATCATTAGATTTATATAATTTACCGAGGACTGTTATATATCAAACATTTGAAAAATATCAAATTTTTATAATTTGTCATAAAATTTGTATTATATTGTGATTTTCAAAAATGTAAATTATTGATATCAGAAAGACATGCTTATTCAGAATGCAATCGATAGGTCTGAGGTGCTCTCATGTCCCACAAAAAATACTGTCGAAACACAATAAACGCTCATTTTAGATCCCTTAAAGGTGCCCCATAAATGTGTGCCAAAAATCGCTTGCCATCCCTTTCAACCTGCCACAAATGTGCCTTATTATTGCACAGCCCCTGAAAAGCTTAATCGAAATTGTCACTTGTGAAAATTAAAAAAAATAAAAAACCCTTGCACAAAATTTGTGTTGTAAAGTTTAACATTTAGGCTCATTTCCTTCTTGTCTTGTATGTTTGTGCTCTAAAGTTTAGCATTTAGACCCATTTCCTTGTTGTCTTTATACCATGTTTGTTGTTTCAAGTGACAGTTATATCCTGGTTCTTTTATCACAACACAAAGTTTACAAAAACAATTCCTAGAAATCAGCTTCAACACAAATAGGGCATTTTACTTCACTTTTACATTTTGGGGATATTCTATTAATAGCTGCCGATGTGGATTGATTTTGAATGACAATGGGCTGTTCCATATAAAATCCACACTACCCCTGTGGAAGATTTTGGAATATATCAGCTATCACATTCTATTTGAATTTTGACAAGTGACCGCTGCATTTTTGAAATAAAGGAATTTTACGAAATATCTATCAAATATCTATCAATGACAAGATGCCTCATTCGCTGATGATGCGCAGTAATTTAGTGCTCCGATTACAGATCATCCATTGATATTTGAATCCGTGGAAATGTTTGAAAATGAGGAACTTTTGTAAAATTCTAATATTTCTCGAACGGTGTGGTCAATTGTCAAAATTCAAAAAGTATGTGATAGCTGATTTATTCCTCAACTACATCAGTTATCTAGTTATGTTTAGTTAATGCATCCAAATACACAAATAATTGAGTTTTCAACAATACAGTTCTTTCAGGGACACCATGTAACAGGGCCGTAGCAAGCGGGGCGGCCGGGGATGCCATGGCCGCCCCACTTCTTGAGAAATTTGTTATGTTTTTCTTTGTATCTTTATTTCAATTTGGGCATATATTTGTAATTTGGCCGCCCCACATTTGTGCCCGGTGGGTTCAGTCTTCACTGACAATGTGTACGCATGATGGTTCCAATTAGGGGTACTTTTCAAGAAATGTCCGCGGAATTTTCGAGGACAAAATTGTTCGCGATTGTCCAAATTAGGGGTGTTTTGGAGCAAAATTGTCCTTGACATGAAAAATAGGGTGTATTTCTAGGACTTTCGTCCGCGTTTTACCGCTATAGTTTTCGTTACTGTCCTCATTTCCCCGTGAAATAGGGTGAAAATTCAAAAGCGTCCTTGAAATGGTAAAAATAGGGGTATTTATTTCGGAAAAATGTCCTTGATTCCTCGTGATAAGGGGGTGAAATGAAAATGCATCCTCAAAATGATAAAAATAGGGGAGGTATTTGGGGGCAAATTGTCCTTGATTTCGTGCAAAATAGGGGGTAAAATTGCTGCAAATGTCCTCGATTCCCCGTGAAATAGGGGTCATTTTCAAATCCTGGAACGGTCATACGTCCTACCTTTAAATACAAATAGTGAACCCACCGGGCATTTGTGATGGCCGCCCCACATTTTTCAACCTTGCTACGGCCCTGCCATGTAAATCCTGTATGGTTGACATTCTAGGGTCTGTACTGCTCTAGCTATAGGCCTATACAGCAAGTAAGTGTAGACAGATAGGTAGATAAAATGTGGCATATAGTTTGGAAGCTTGACCATGGTGACAGATAAGACAAGATAAAACAAGTCTGCATGAGGCCAACATTGTCAATATAATGAACTGCTTAAACCCTAATCTACGATTTCCTTCAAATTTTGAAATTGTTATTCTATAGGCTACTTTAAAATGCTGAAGTAATACTAGTAATTTATTTTATTGTCAGGAAGGGTTTCTGTCCATTTTGAGCTGACTTAACAAAAAGAAAGCCCAGGAGTGAAAGGAACCCTACTGGTTATTTTGACCGTCTAACTTAAGGTCATGTAGTTCTATAGGAGGACATAAAAGTCATGATTCATGAATTATGACTTTATGTCAAACTTTGCTCTGTTGACTTAGGGACGCACCATTAGATTCTCGGGGGGGGCATGGGAGTTTGGGTCAGGCAGAATTTTTTTTTTTTTGCCTCCGAGAGCACCAAATTTTTTTTTTTTTTTCAATTTTAATGTAAATTTTTATACAAAGTTGGGTGGGGGAATTTTTTTTTAACTTATCAGTGAGGCAAAATTTTTTTTTTCGTCTCACTAGTGGGTAAAGGTGGTTTTTTTCGTCTCACTAGTGGGCGAAGTTTTTTTTTTCAAAAAAACTCCCATGCCCCCCCTGGAAATCTAATGGTGCGCCCCTTACAGGGCAAACTTTGCTCTATTGACCTACATGGGGTCTGTTGACCTACACAGGCATACATGGGGGCAGTAGCCCTCCTCTCCTCCCAGCAAAAAAAAAGAGGAAAGGAGAGAAGAGAAGAGAAAGGGGGAAAAGCTGGAAAAGAGAAGAGAAAAGAAGAAGAGAAAAAGTTAAACTATGCATAAGAGACCAGATTATTAATTATGTTAATGAAGTGTTCTAAAGCAGATTTAATGAGAAGTATTCTTAAGTGGATTAAACATTGCCCGGATCAATTATATTATTTTCAGATCAGATAGTTATAATGTTAATGAGGTGTGGTAATCAATTAACACTTAATTATGTATATTGTATTGAACTGATACAACGTGGGGTTATGTGATCATGGCCCGGGGGGGGCACTCAACTTTGGAAGTGACGGTATGTGCCTGTCAATAGGCCCCTCTTTTGAAGTCGACTATACTCGATGGCCCCCTTTTTTAAAAAGCCATACCCGATGACCCCCTTTTTTTTTTACCCAATGTTGGTTGCGGCTACCCAATGACCCCCTTTTTTCTAGAATAGCATCATCAAAATGCAACAAAAAATGCGAAACTGTCAAATTTTGCTCCATTTTTTCAAAATTATGCCAAAATTTTGCTCCATTTTTTCAAAATTTTCTACCCGATGACCCTTTTTTAAAATCTTATACTTTCGATGACCCCCTTTTTCAAAATATTGTACCGAATGACCCCTTTTTTATTTTGTTTGTACCCAATGACCCCTTTTTTAAAATAACGCTTTGTACCCGATAGGCCCCTACTTCGCGACTCCGGTAGGCACATACCCGTCACTTCCAAAGTTGAGTGCCCCCCCCCCCGGGGATCATGGTTTGCCTAACATTCTTATAGTAACCAATAGGACAATTTTTGGGGAGGGGGTGGCAACTTTCAAGGGGGGGGCAAACTTCTCACAGGGGGAAGCTGCTCCTTGCCGCTGGCTATGCTAGAGTAATCAGAGGGACAATACTCCCTCCAAACTGGATTTACCCCCGTTGCTCTAGAGTTGCTCCCCTGTCAGAATAAAAATCCTTTATTTTATGAAATCCTTTTATTTTGGGTAATCATTTCCATTTGGTAGGCAGATTTTCTGATCTCCAATTTATCCAGAAAAGATATCTTACACTTCCCACAATGCATTTCTTCCATTTCAATAATACACTGATTTGCTATCTAGTGCAACATGGGTCGATAGTGACAAAAAGTACCTCAATGAACAACAAATCATATATCCAGATCTTGCAAAAGTTGTTTATTTCTTGACTATCGGCCCATGTGTAGCCATCGATTCTCAATGTGAAAAGAAAGGGAATCTGTGCAAAGTGATGGGAGTGTCATTTGATGTAATGAGGTGATGTATCATGTTGTAAAGGATTCTGGGAAGGGTAACCGATCTTCTCTGCAATGGATCTGTTTCTTTAGCCCTATATATTTGTTTTTGTTTATTTGTTTTAATGTATCATTTTAGCCCTATATTTTTGTGAAAGCTTATACATGTTATATGAAACCCAGACCATGCCTGGGTAGAGCCGTTAAATCTAACTTTGTCTCCAAAACAAATCCACAATTTAGTAGTTAAGTTACTTGACAAGGAAACCAGGGATTATACTCAGACATAAAGTACAAACCGTTTCATTTTATGACACCTCTACTCGTGATAGCATAACCCCATGAGAACTACCTGCCGATTGGCCAAAAAGAAGTTTTCATTATCAATTGGCCCAATCAGCAACATTGTTAGAATAATTTCACCACACAAAAAATTTGGGGTGAATTATTTGCGCAAAGCTCCATTCTGATTGGTGATTAAAGTGAAGATATCATGTAATTGACCAATCAGAGGCAATGTTAGATCGGCAGGTAGTTAGTGCTCAGGGGGTTAAGAAATAATTAATTGCAATATTAGCTAAATTGATCAGTGGTAAACAACCTTAAAAACCATTAAATATCTTTTGGTTAATAAAATAATATTTGACACAAAATTAAATTTATAAAGTTTGATATTATGGAGCAGCAAATGCTACGTACTCATATTAATATTGTGTGTTAAGTATTTTAGGTGTGTTAGGCCTATCCATATTACTTGAATTTGAAATAGGGTCTGTGATTTAGGCCATGTCTTCCAAAAGGTGTATGGATTTCAACTGGAATACCCCTTTTTCATTGCAAATATTAAACCTGTTCTGTTAGTGAATATAATCATATATGTGATGCGATCAAGCAAAATCAGTCGGAACTAGGCAATATTAAATTTTCAGTTTCTTATAGAATAATAAAAAACATTTACTAAGCTGCATTTCGCAGAAAATCCCATTGAAATTGAACAACCAGTTCCAAAGATGTGAGCAATTAAAGAGTTTCCAAAACAAGAGGAAACAAAAGGAAATTTTTCCTTTGTTTGGCTATATCTCAAAATCAATATTTCTGAGTTCCGACTGATTTTGCTTGATCGCACCACATATACCAAAAAGTAATTACCCCCTTCTTAATGAATGACCATTATTCCAAAACTGTCGATCGTACACCTTAATTTGGAATATTCATTTTCAGAATGCATTTCTGTGCATTATGACACCTCATTTGTTGCAATTGTCCCAATATTAATGTCACAGCGTACATTAAATGAAAGTAACCCAGGATTTGAAAGTTGCAGCAAAACCATATTGTCTTACATTCAGTGTCCCATTAAAGGAAATCTGTTCAGTATAGTTTTACTGTGTGTGGAGCTTTTAGACAAACTACTTAATTAAGATGGCCTTATGCTGGTACCTGTTTATACATCCACCTTAACCCTAACACCCATATAGATACCACAAAAGACTATGATGAAAACCACTGTGCATGCGTGAATCCTAAGGTTTTCGATGATGCAATCATCCTAAGTGCTATATGCTCACGGAATTGCTGCCTGGGGCAGCGTAACCCGTGTGGCTACTGGTCGGTGATCGTATGCTTGGCATGCGGGGGTCGCAGGTTCGAATCCCGGGGGTACCAAGTGACTTTTTTGTTCATCTTCTTTCGTTTTTCATTTTTTCTTTAACTTCCAATAGAGACTATTAATAGAGGTTTTAAAGAGCCTTGTCTATGACATAACAAATCACATGAATCAGGGCAAACCATTATCACCGTCAAGTACGTGACTTTGGTATGTTTTTAATTAATTAGCATACTTAGGTTAACTAATTAACATACTTAGTAAAGTTTATAATTAGAACATTTCCTATAATTTAGGTCATTAAAACGTAGTTCCCTCACGCATCAAACTATTGTAACTCCTCACGGTTGCCAAACCAACAATTTAGTAACCTAATTGGGCTACTTTGGATAAAATTACACTGCTACTTTTGACCTCTTCCAGTCGTCCTGTTTCATAAAAAGCAATTGCTAAGAGAAAAATTGGCCAGCTATGCAATATTGGAGCCTGCTACTTTTGAGAGTTTCATGTCGCATGGACACTATAAATGGTTAAGAGAAAATTAGGCAGCATTTCGAGAATTTGACTCGTGATTTGGGCTGAAAATTGCTGGCAACCCTGATGTCAGACTTGACAGCTTGTTGTCTTCAGTTGATGGTGATCATTAGTTGAGATTTCTTACTCAAAACATTTTGTCTTTCTGTACAAGTTTATATAGTGAAAGCCTATTGCAAAGCATAGACCAGCTCCAGGGTCTATGCTGCAAGCCAGATTCATTTTGTGATATATCGACATTGTTGTACTCTACATTCTGAGCACATCATTTCTGCAATATCTTGTAAAGCATTTGATTTTGGTATAGATAAGCCATCGTCACCGAAATTTAAGCCCGACTAGCACGCACTTATCATGCTTATAGCAGGTACTTATGAGATAAACATCGCACTACTGACTTTCTTTGATGGGTGATCTATCAGCTTAACAATAATGCAACTGCTTTAACCTGTACCTGTGGTTTGGCACATATCTTAAGCGAAGATTGCAGCAGATACTCAAGTATGAGGTTGATTTCTCTCTGATTGTTGTCACTGTGTTGGTAGAGTTTGAAGTTTTCAAGGAGATTGTGTCTGTTGCAACCTGTGATTTACATACAAAGGCAACCAGGACTAGACTGGAGGTAGTATCTGTACGTAGCCATTGGAGCACAGAAATTGCTTGGAGAAACTTATGGACAAATAAGATCATCACTGTGCAGCAGCTGATATATATCTTCTTCACCAGTACTCACCTGTTGAACTCGTGAGTTGACAACTTTGATATCACTACCTGGAAATCTATTTATTTCATTAACCTGTTGTCAACTATTTTTACCTGTACATTATGTACAGAGCATATTTACAATAGGGAAAAAGCAGAAATCCTAAAGGACTTGAACTTTCTCTTCAGGAGAAGTTAACTTTTGAAGAGCCTGTTACTTCTCTTATTCTTTGGTGGTGACTTCACTACAATAAGATTATTTTGCATCCCAGAGCTTGACAAGTACGTGTGGACATGTGGATCATATCCTCTTATCTAGCAAGACAGAATTTCTGTGAATTATGAACCTGACTCACACCTTATACAGAAAGCTAATTACGTAGGCCTATGCAACGTCATAGTGACTTCAACAAATTAATATACTGATTTGCATGGCACACAGTACACACATCTAGGTGGACACACACATTTGATTTATTTTGCGTTGTGAGTGTTCATCTGATTACATGTAAACCTTTGATGCTCTCTACGCGCGCGTGCTATACCCGGGTGCTATATAGCCATAGACTTCAACATTGAGATTTATTTTTTCAAAATATCATGTAAGAGCTAAGAACCACTGAACCAATACTAGGCTTGTTTGTACTCATTCAAATGTATTTTTTATGCTGGTTCCAAATATGGTCATTAAAATTTACAATTCTAAAATTTTTGAATTTTTACAAAAAATTTGAAACTTGTCGTCTGCAGTCAACAGTGATGATATATGTTTCCTGCACAACGTCAACTAGCTGAACCAGAACAGGAACAAGATAGTGGAAATGCAGGATTTTGAGTATTTGCTATATCTGTGAATGATCTGCTGTCAACTGAACTAAGATTGAAATGCAGGACTTGGAGTTTATTAAGTATTGAGCACAGGTTGTAACTTGTGTAATTCCAGGTTGAGATTGCACTTACTAGAAACCTGGGACATTAATTGCCTATAAGCTCCTATAGTTGTGAGCACAACAAGGTTGCAACTTTGAATTTGAAGTTGCGATCTACTGATAATCTTGCCAAGAAGTGTGAATACACCAAGATTGCAAATTTGAATTCTGCATCGTGATTGCACTAACTGGAAACCTGGGATTTTAATTGGCTATATTTGTGAATGACCTATTAGAACCATATCAACATTTGAGCACACCAAGATCACAACTCTGCATTCCACATTGACATTGGTCCTACTGGAAACCTGGACTCTGACTGCAGACTTTGAGCATCGTAAGTGACCCACTGAAGTCATTGCAACTTTTGAGTACACCAGGATCACAACTTTGCATTCCATGTTGACATTGGTCTTACTGGAAACCTGGAATTTGACTGTAGTCTTTAAGCATTGCGAGTGACCTACTGAAGTCATTGTCAACTTTTGAGTATACCAAGATTGCAACTTTGCAATCTGCATTGAAATATTAGTCCTACTGAAAACCTGGGACTTTGCCTGGACTTTAAGCTACTGAAGACATTGTCAACTTAATTAAGTACACCAAGATTACAACTTTGCATTCCACATTGACATTGGTCCTACTGAAAATCTGGGACTTTGACTGGACTTTAAGCATTGTGAATGACCAACTGAAGACATTGTCAACTTAATTGAGTACACCAAGATCACAACTTTGCATTCCATGTTGAAATAAGTCCTACTGAAACCTGGGAATTTGACTGCAGACTTTGAGCATTGTGAGTGACCTACTGAAGACATTGTCAAGTTGTGAGTGCACCAAGATTACAACTTTGCATTCCATGTTGAAATTGATCCTACTGAAAACCTGGGACTTTAACTGGAGACTTGGAGCATCGTGAGTGACCTGCTGAAGACATTGTTAAATTGTGTGTGCGCCAAGATTTCAACTTCTGGGTTGAGATTGCACTTGCTGACAACTTAACAGACTTTTATCTGCTAAGTTTGAGCAGCAAATCGTGATGCCTTATGAAACTGACCCCACTGATTGTGACCCTGCTGGGTTGGGTATCTTCTTGAAGTTATTACTGGATAGTTTTCGTGATCAGTTGCATCTGATAAGTGAAAATAACATGCATCTTGAAATGAATCTACACTACCAGCATTCTCCCGCCCCAGCTATGATGTTGATGGTGAGTTTCTTGATGGCACATTGTTTTTAAGTGTCCACAAAACATGAACAATTGAAATTTTGCCCTGTACAAAATACTTTTGTAGAATTCCATATATGCTTGAGTGTTGTTGTTTTTGGCAAGAGAGGTGGAAGGTAGACACCCTCCACAAAAAACATTACAATAGATTGGTCTTACAATCCATGTTTGTACAGCCACCTGTGTCCAGTAATATACATGTAGTTGCACTCCGAATGATGCCTTTTACAGGGCATAATTTAGGCAATTTGTGTCGCAAAAACTAACAAATTTCCAAATATGTAAAGCAATTGTGTCTTTTACATGCAAAATATAAAATTGTGTAGCAATTTTCTTAAAATGTAGAGCATTTTGCTATGGGATACCAGCTATATTATGCCGTGGCCTTTCATTTCTTTCCTCAAAAAAACAACAACCCTCATTTAGAGGCATATTCATGTAGATGGAATTCTGTGGTATATATTTATTTCTAAATTGAAAGATTCCACTATTTTAATTACCTTCTGTACTAATCGAGCATGAATTTATTTCTTCTAAATTAGCTTCTGAGCCAAAAATTGTAAAAATGTGTGTGAATCACACCAATTTATAGTTAATGCTTACGGCTGTACATGTATCAGGAAATAGGAACCCATTTAAACTGGGCTTAAAATAATGTTGCTGGTGGCATTTCTTGTATTCATTTATAATTGCTCTATTTCACCATTTTGCAAGCCATTTGAGCTAGAGGAGGAGTTTTAGAAATGATTTGAGGGTTGTTGAAGATTGCCGGAACTGCAAAAGCTGCCTGATGTAATATGTGTACAATGTAGAATGCAGAAATTATCAAATTTCTATAGGGCAGCTATTGCAGATAGGGCTTTCTTGCTCTAGCCCTCAATATCAAGGGTTTTGGCTGAGATTGCCCCATCTGCAATAGCTGCCAGGTGTCATATGTGTACAATATAGAATGCAGAAATAGTGGAATGTCTATAAGGCAGCTTTTGCAGTTATGCCTTTCTTGCGCTTATCTCTTGATTTGTATTGTTAGTAATGATGATTAATCCAAGCCTACCCTTGGGTTAAGTACTGGGTAGAATTGTTACTTTTTTAATTTAAACTGAAATTAGGACTGATTTGGTGTAAAATGAAAACGTAGTCCAAAATACAAGTGCATGCATTGCACTCTTATTAAAAAAGCATGTAGCTACTTGGTGCCACTTGTGCTTGGTGCTTTGTATATCAGAAGTAGTTACTATATTTTACCTCACTAAATAGATTCATCAGGTTTGTAGATATACAGTAAAATAATTTTCTTTTGCACAAAACCAAAATATTTTACTCACTTGACGGTTTAAGCCTATCATGGTCGATAGGCATCATCAGAATGATGTTGGATGATCCTTACTTCCGGTAGGACGTATCCCGACTGTAGAGGGTGTATTTACAGCCAGGAGAGGATCATACACGTGACTAAGGTAGTGTCCAACAGGTAGCAGATCCAACAGGTAACATAAAATAACATAAAACATAAAACATAATAACATAAAACATAAAACATAAAACATAAAACATAAAACAGGTAACAGAGCGATCCAACAGGTAGCATAAAATTCACATATGAAAAAGAGCATGATGGCACCATTCCATTTTTGGACACTCTAATAGTCAAAAAAGCAGATGGCTCGGTCAAGCTGTTAGTCTATAGAAAGGTCACCCACACTGACCAGTACCTAAATTTCGACTCGCACCATCCCATACACCACAAACTAGGTGTAATTAGCACTCTGTTAGACAGAATGAACAGTGTTGTAACGGAAGACGAGGACAGAAAACAAGAAGAAGAGAAGATCAAGCAGGCGGTCGGGCGTTGTGGCTATCCTAATTGGTCCTTTAAGAAAGTCAAAGAAAAATGGTTAACAAACAGAGCAAGCCCAACACCAAGAAAGATAGTAGCGATCGGACCAAGGGATTTGTCGTGATCCCGTGCGTGAGAGGTCTCGCAGACAAAGCCAATAGGATCTTCCGAAACACGGAATTGCCACTGCTATGAAACCTAACACCACGCTCCGAAAAATGCTGGTTCACCCCAAAGACAAAATAGACCCACTTAGCACAACTGACTGCGTTTATGAAATTCCGTGCGCAAATTGTAATCACTCATATGTTGGTGAAACGGGAAGAAAATTTGAGACTCGCCTAAAAGAACACCAGAAAGAGACAGACAGGGTGTCAAAAACCAAATCAAATTACACCCGGCAAACCCGAAAACAATCAGCGAGTGAACAATCCAAGTCAGCTATAACAGACCACGCAGTGCAACAAAATCATATCATCAATTGGGACAATGCCAAAATTCTTAGCAAGGAGTGTGATGCAAATGCCAGATATGTCAAAGAATCAATATGGATCAGGAGACGAGGACCCAATGTCATGAATAGAGACGAGGGGGCCCACTACCTTAGTCACGTGTATGATCCTCTCCTGGCTGTAAATACACCCTCTACAGTCGGGATACGTCCCACGGAAGTAAGGATCATCCAACATCATTCTGATGATGCCTATCGACCATGATAGGCGAAACCGTCAAGTGAGTAAAATATTTTGGTTTTGTGCAAAAGAAAATTATTTTACTATATTTTACCTTCGGAAAAACATTCAAATATAGATCAGAAGGCATTTGCCTCGAACATAACTGGACTGAGTGCCCAACTGTACACAAAATAATGGGACCCAATCCTGCTTGTTACTGACCCCCCCCCCCACACCCTCGACCCCAGACCGGTCTGACAATTAACCAAAATAGCCTCCCAGCCCTGGCCTGGTTCTGGTCCGGGTTTAGGGTCGGTCGCTGAGGGTAACACAACTAAATTTATTGTAATGTATATATTGCAGAAGGAACCAATCAGATTCACTGTAAAAACACCAATGACAAACAAACACAGACATATTAGTTTCTTCCTTATCAAGTCCAGTCCTGTAGACTGAATATGATGTAATCGAAGACTGAATTAAAGAGACTAGTTTGCGTCTGACGTCCTGTCAACCAGACCAGAAATGCTGAAATGCGCAGGTCAGCAACCAATCACCCCGCGCCATTGCCCTGACGTCAGATGCAAACTAGTCTTTTTACTTCGGTCTTCAATTATAGGTTTATGGCAAAGAAGTTATCTTACCCTTCCCATAATCCTTTGCAACATGATTCATTACCTCCTTTCATCAAATGCAGGGAACAAATGCGGGGGGGGGGGGGGTTTGAGCACCTGTATTTCAAGTTGTATATCACCCGTGTACAAAACTGCAAGGAAAAACGGTTTGCTAAAAGTACAAATATACCGGTATTCAAACAAAATTCCCTATTTTATGTTACAATACCGGGGGCATACTGTCGTACATCCTGCAAACAGTGACAGTATTTTCAAATTGATTTTTGCCTAGTGACGGCCTTTGATACTATACCCTTAGGTTTGAGAAAACCACAATCGCTCTTTTGAGGGTAATACTATTATTTTGTGGGTGTCAATTTAAACTATGAAAATTAAATTTGATAGAAGCTGTCAACGAAGATTTCTTCAACGAAATATGTGGCTTTGCGATATAGTCCATATGGTGCCCAAAAATGTTAGATGTTATAATTTTGTTGGGAAGAGCTGTTGCTAGTTATTCACTTTACATATTCACAAAATTAAAACCTGTAAAGTAAAATGTAGTAAAATTTAGAGTCATATCAACTATCGATCATAGTAGAATTATATCAAAAGGCAAAATGACCACATAGGTGGGAGTGACAAAGTAGTAATCCAATCTGCTGAGTGGAAGGAATTCACTTCTTTCTTTTAGTGGAGAAATTTAGTGAAGTAGCGTCATAGGGGCACCGGGGGGTTGGGAATTGCAAAATTTTAAAAATCCCGTGGGAAAATTGCCAAAAATGGCTTGTGCCCCCCCATCCGCCCCCGTGCCCCCCCCCCCCCCCAATCGGATGACCCACGCTACGCCACTGGAGAAATTGAACAATTAAAATGGAAGAATTTACATACATTTCTTGACTTGAGGTCTCTTTAATATTTGTGTGATTTTTTTTCACCTGTTCTTGCTTCTATTTGAAGAAAAACACTTCACTTGTGGCAGAAGATATAAAGAGATATAAAAACCGATACCTTTTTCTCAATTTAAAGAAAATAATAAGAAAATGAATGCTACTCTTGATTATAGTTTCAAAAATTTACCGTGAAAATTTTTAAGCAGTGTGTCAATCTCATGGTACTATTATATGCACTGTAAAAAACAATTATTAACACGTAATAAACACTAAAACAACACCACAACACATTTATATCACCGATATAAACATGTTAAAGTGTTACTAATCCATCAATAAATATGTTATAGCATTAATCGTATGCAATGCCTACCATACTGGTACGTGTAGAATATAAATATAAACATGTTTTAGTGTTTATCAAGTGTTATTATTTGGTTTTCTTACAATGTAGATGTTGGTGGCCTTTAACTCATTTTAACTCATTTTAACTCATTAGCAAAAGCTGATGCCATTTTCAAACTTTTAAGTTTTTGCATGCATCTGAAGCTATCTGAACTCCTCATGGCTCCTCAAGAATTATTTCTCTGAATTGAATCCCTACTGCTGATGTACCTTACAAAATAGAAATCACAGTGCATGTACATCCAATTATACTGCCTATCTCCGTTAGATGTCTTGGATTTAAAGAAAAACAGGACTGAAGAAGCCACAAATGTCCCTGGAGATATAGCAATGAAAAGTTAATCAAGTGTCCTGATGAGGATAAGGGGGACTGATTGCAATTCATCATTAAAGGTATCTTCAAACTTGTGATGCCTTCTCAGAATGCAATAAATAGTTGACTACTACTACGACTATGAAAGAAGTCGACTTAGATGTGCAACCTTAGAATAAAATAGTATTTTAAAAGGTTTGTGATGTAATTAACAGCATCATCCCCCACTTTACCCCATCAAAATGAAGATTTTGGTATCAGATGATTACACATGACGACAGTAGCAGCGCTACAGGGGGGGGGGCATGGAGGAAAGGGGACATTCCCAAATATTTTTCTTTCCCCCGCCCCCATTTGCCAAAAAAGAATCACATTTTCACTTTTTGCAGCAATTTTGTGCAAAATTAGTTGATTTTGCTCCCCCCCCTGATATTCACTTCCCCCCCCCCAAAAAAAAAAAATTCCTGGTGCCGCCACTGCATGACGATGGTGTGAACAAAAACGTGTTAAAAGTGGTCAATTGCACCACCGGAAGGAAATATTATATGCCCTGTTATGGAGCAACCCTGTTTATAGGCATCCCTGATATAGGCCAACATATTGCTATCCATTTTTACAAGTCAAGTAAAAAAAAAATATCTGCATATCACAGCTGTTTGAGCTATATAAAAATCAATGAATGGGTTGTAAATGAATAAATGATGTTTCCATGAGTCACTGACAAGTTTACCTATAATTAATGACCTCCTTACAGCCCTTAATATCTTATCTGCGGAGTTGCCAAATTCACAATTTAGTAGCCCAATTGGGCAACTTTTGACCATTTCCTGTCCCATAGAGACCAATAGTTACGATGAAAATCAGGTGCATTTTGGGTGACATGACCTGCGATTTGGGCTAAAAATTCAGCAACCCTGATCTTATCCATGGGGCTAGGATAAATGTTTTATAAAAGAATGCTGTAAAACTTCCAATTTTCGTGCAAGGATTTTTTCACACATTGCCGATTTTGACAGTGTTTGGTTTTTGCCGGAAAAACCTGTTTTTGCCAGCAAAGTGGCATGTGTTGTTTTTGCCGGCATATTGGCCTGTTTTGTACATGCAATTGATTATGGAGCTTCATATAATCATATTTACCAACACCAGGCCCATATGCAGGCCCTAAATTTGCCAAAATGTACAAAAAGTCCCAAAATTTCAGAATTTGCGAGCGTAGGGAGCAAAAATATCAGGTTTTTTACAGTTTTTTTGTCAAAAAATGTCCAAATTTTGGAAAAAAGCCCAGTTTTCACAAAAATGCCCCCTCCCCTTGGGAAAAAGGTCCACTTTGTCAAAATCAGCATCCCCCCAAACAAAATCCTGCGTACGGCCGGGCCTGACCAACACGGCTGTCATTTTCTTCCTTTTTGTCAAATTTTTATTGCCTTAAGTCTGATTCAGACTCCACATCGCAGCTCGATGCAATGCTTTTAAAACCTTGCATTATTGCGCGACGAAAATTAAAATGTACATGTACATTTCAATTTCATTGCGCCATGCTGCGATTTTTTAAAAGCATGTTAGGTCTGCATCTCCTTTTATGGTCATTCTGACGACCTTTATTTTCCAGTAGCCAATCACAACCGTGCACAGCTGCGATATCGCTGCGCGATGCGATAAAGTTGAACAAAATCCAACTGCATCGCAGACCGAAATTTCCACCGTGTGATGAGAATTTTCACCGCCGAACTCGTAAAAATCTAGCTCAGATTTCAGCTTTATAGCATCGCAGCATTGTGCTGCGCATGCGCTATGGAGTGTGAATCGGACTTTATCCTTCACTTTGAAGCTATTCCTACTAATATTAATTTTATTTACGCTTTTGGTTGGATCACTGACTTAACAATGGCTTTATAAAGCATTTTCTAATAAAACATGTAGTCGTGATTTTGCATTAATTAGTGGAATTAGAAGATTGACATTACAAAATGTATATGAATTGCTGGTCCAGGTATAGGAAGGTAGGTATGCAAAATTGACAAATAAAGCATTTTGGCATGTTGCAGCAATTACCAAAATTTAGCTTTTTGCCATTTACATTTTGCTTTTTAAATTCTGACAGAATATTATATTTCTGACCTTTACATTTGTAATATAGTTGAGGCCTGAAAATTTTGAAAATTTTGGCTAGATTAAGGAAAAATTGGGCTATTTTCCGGAAAAATTTAGAAAATTTTGAAAAAAAAGGACCCATTCATATACCAAAATAGGCTTTGAAAAAGGGGTCATTGATATGGCGAGTACCCGCTAGTCCGAAGGACCGCTAGTCCGAAGGTTCGCTAGTCCGAAGGTTCGCTAGTCCGAACACGTATTTCAATGGAGGACGTGACGGTCGCTAGTCCGAATTTGCAAAAGGTTCGCTAGTCCGAAAAAAGGTTCGCTAGTCCGAAGGTTCGCTAGTCCGAAGGTTCGCTAGTCCGAATTTATTAAAAGGTTCGCTAGCCCGAATTGTTTATCAGGTTCGCTAATCCGAATCAAAAAAAGGTGTTCTAGTCCGAATTTTAAATAAGGTCCGCTTGTCCGAATTTTATATAAGGTTCGCTAGTCCGAATGATAAATAAGGCCCGCTAGTCCGAATTCTAAATAAGGTCCGCTAGTCCGAATTTTCTTTAAAGAACCTGATCAGCGCCACCATACAACGGTCTCAAAATGTATTGGAAGTGTTTGATCAAATATAGCGTGTTACCTGGGTAGGTGCACACATGCAGGTTCACAACATTGTTCATGTTTTGCATTGTTTCTTTAAAAGTAATGATGGCAAGTACATAAAAGTATACATTTTCAGAAAGGAAACAATGCAAGTAACCCAATAAGTTTCCAAATCGATGAAAACTGTATATTTATGTTATAAAGACACAAAAAGTATACATGGTATAGATGCTGTTTTTCTAAAGTATTTGAATATTTATTCCTTTTAAAAATTACTGATGTAGGTTTTGCAGAATGAATGAAATTGCAATCAAATATACACCATCGCCTCAATGGTAATGGAAATAATTCAAAAACAACGAGAGCTAGGCCTATTATGAATGTCTAAAATACAAACTTTTCTATTTATTTTATTTCTTCATTGATTACTTTCTCTATAAATCCTTCTTCCTTTAATTCTTTCTTTCTTTCTTTCTTTCTTTCTTTCTTCCTTCCTTTCTTGCTTTCTTCCTTTCTTTCTTTCTTTCTTTTCGTTCTTTCTTAAATTCGACTAGCGGACCTTATTTAAAATTCGGACTAGCGAACCTTATTTATAAATCGGACTAGCGAACCCTAAATCAAATTCAATTAGCGGACATGATTTTAAATTCGGACTAGCTTAACCTTATATATAATTCGGACTAGCGAGCCTTATTTAAAGTTCGGACTAGCGAACCTTGTTAAAAATTCGGACTAGCGGACCTTATTTAGAATTGAATAGAGAACCTTCGGACTAGCGGACCTTCGGACTAGCGAACCTTCGACTAGCGAACCTTCGACTGGCGGGCCTTCGGACTAGCGGGCTGTAACCATTGATATACCAAAAGGCTGAAAATGCAGCACGCCCCCGTATGGTCATTTGTACTGAGTACCCCGGGGTCGGTATAGTAAACTGGTTAACAAGTAAGTGAACATTCTGGATCAGATACAAAGAACTTTGAATAGTTGAGGCCTGTTATGATATAAAGCTAATGGCAATTTCTAGTTGAAATCCATATAGTCTCCCATATACATGCATTTCAAATGGGGGTTACCTGAATGAGTGACTCCATTTGAAATAAGAGGGTGTATGGATTTCAACTAGAATAGCCCACGATAATTTACTGATTCACTTTTGATTTACTCTCAGTTAATAAGCCCAATCGCCATTCTAACTTCCGGTTTTTGAGAGCAGATTTGGGACACTTTGACCTCTGACATATCAGAAAAATTTACGTAATTATTATTAATTTTCTTATTATTGTCATAATGTTGATCATTAAAAATACTAAATAATTAATTTATAAAATACTAATATTTTTTATATTTGTTTTAATTATTGTTAAACATTTTAGATTATGTTTTGTACGTACAAAAACCCAATATTTCTGAATTTTCTAAAAGGTCAAAGGACAAAGTGTCCTAAAACTGCAAAAACTGTCCTACAATGCATTGCAAACTTCCAATGCCGATTTGGCTTATTGATTGTAATGTATGTCTAGTTTCACTATTTCAACACAATAACTTTGTTCATGTTGGTGGGCTTAAGGGCTGGGGTATGAACGTTTGGACAGTATTTATTTTGGGACATCAGAACACATCAGACATATCGAATTGCATTCTGAATACGAAGAATTTCATTCTGATATCAAATAATTTTGATTTTTTGAAATTCGCAATTTTATACACATTTTATGGCAAATCATTAAAAATTGATATTTTTGATATTTAACAGTACTCGAAGTAAGATGATTTATACTTCAAGTGTATGTAGGTGGGATGAAAAGCCGACGATCAATTGAAAATTTGGACCTTTCGTATTGAATATATGGAAAAAAATCCAAAAACAATTAGGTCTTTTTGGGAAAAAATCCATATCTTCAATATGAAAGGGCAAAATTTTCAATTGACCGTCGGCTTTTCCTCCCAGCTACATACACTTTAAGAATATATCATTAGATTGATATAATTTACTTCGAGGACTGTTATATATCAAAAATTTTAAAAATATCAAATTTTTATAATTTGTCATAAAATTTGTATTATATCGTGATTTTCAAAAATGAAAATTATTTGATATCAGAAAGACATGCTTCAGATTCAGAATGCAATTCGATAGGTCTGAGGTGCTCTCATGTCCCACAAATAATACTGTCGAAACGCCATAAACGCTCATTTTAGATCCCTTAAAATATCATAGAAATTGAAAATAAAAGTACTCTTCCTGGAACTATATGATTAAAATAGCCATAACATAATAACCCATAACAGTATGTTAAATAAATGATTGTTTTATACAGGAACTGAGAGTTAAATATCATACAAAGTTGAATGCCTGAGTGTGCAGTCGTTAACAGTATAACTGTCCATTTAACCAGGCTAGCGGCACTCTGTACAAATTGCCTATACCGAGTCCGAAGACAAAACTTGTGGCACAGTCGCATCCCCTGCTTGTGTGTGTTTATCTAGGTCGACGTGACAAACAGTCAGGGTCAAAGAACAGCGCAATCTGTCTGCTGCCAAGATTCGTAATATATTTCTATTAGTCACCTTTTTGTACCGTTCGCAGAGAGCGTGACGTCTGCCCAACAACAACAATATGGGCATATTTTATTTTATTTATGTATTAGAACGGATGCTTTTAGGCCTATATCAGTTCATATAAAAGACAAAAAAACAAACATTTAAAACAACAACAACAATAACTCATAGGAAAATGAATCACATACATCCAATGACAGCGCCTTTTCGTAGCTACGTCACATTTAGCTCATTCATATCATTACATATTCAAAATCACCTTTCAGGATTTGTGGCGTGACGAACAGACTCTTATACAGGTATCGAGCTGACGCTGTCCTCACTTGGCCTCTCTTAATTTAGTACTCTCAGATTTAACGAGGCGAAGCTGAGTGAAATGGAATAGTCCAAATTTGTGAATTGAGCTTTTTGGTGGACCGCATAGCGGGAACACCCTATATCGGTATATGTTACTAGCATACTACCTTACTTACTAGCTTACTTACTAGTTTGATGTATGGTTCCGTTAGGACCCATGTATGACTTTCTTACCTAAAAACGGCTGATTTGACAGTTTTTGACGAATATTTCTCACATCAGTACCCATGTTTATCCTTTTTTCATGTTTAGGGATTTCTTTCAAAAAATTAGAGTGTCACATCCCTGTATACCTTATATATGTGAATCCCCCCTCCCCACCGGGGGTATCCCAAACAAAATGGGGCTGTGGGTGATGCCAAGTATAAACTGGATATCAGTGTCGCTTCAAAATTGGAATCCCCATTACTTCACAACGTGATATACTATTTCAGTTCACTCTCCATCTTCCATAAGATGTCAATGGGATAAAAATGCACTTTCACAAATTGAAATTTTATCCATGTACAACTTAAAGATTGCAACATACTCTAGTGCTTATTGGACTATTCCAGTTGAAAACCACACCCCCTATGGAAGATATTACCTTAATCTCCCACACAGGGGGTGTAGATTTCAAATGGATCGAGTCACTGATTTATGCAAACCCATTTGACATTCACACTCCCTGTGTGGGAGATTAAGGTTATGTCTTCCATAGGGGTGTATGGATTTCAATTGGAATAGCTTATCGGTTTCCTCCATCAGGCCAATTACTCCAATGCATGCATTTCCAGAATTAGCCTGACGTAAATGAAGCCCTTTTGAGGTGCATTATATCTGATCCAATGACTCTGTCATTCTGAATCACTTTTATGATACAACCAATTTTGGGATTGTATCCAGTTGTATACTAGTATTCCATCTGGTACATACCATGTGCATGTTTATTATGAATACCAGTTATACTTATCGATAGAGTACGTTTATCAAATATGAAATTTGACCAAACTTGGTGGTGCGGCACATATTAGAATAGTTGTCTTTTCGCCTAATCCTAACATCTTAATCCTAGTCCTAAGAAGAAGCCTAAACCCTAACCTCAATTTTGTAATCCTAACCATAAACTTCAATCCTAACACTGATATATAATCCAAGATTTACCGAAAATGGGCTATTCTAGTTTAAACCTATACACCCTATGAAGACATGACTTTAATCTCCCACACAGGGAGTGTGAATTCCAAATGGGGTTACCTGAATGGGTGACTCCATGTGACATGGATTTCAACTGGAATAGCTCAACACTTGGGGTGGTACGGTTAGCAAGATTGAAAAATGTGGGGTGGCCATCAAAATGTGGGGCAGTCATCAAAATGTGGGTCAGTCATCAAACTGTGGGCGGCCATCGAAATGTGGGGCGGCCATTTAAATGTGGGGCGACCATCAAAATGTGGGGCAGCCATCAAAATGTGGGGTGACCATCAAAATGTGGGGCAGTCATCAAACTGTGGGGCGGCCATCAAAATGTGGGGCGGCCATCAAAATGTGGGCCATCAAAATGTGGGGCGACCATCAAAATGTGGGGCGGCCATCAAAATGTGGGGTGACCATCAAAATGTGGGCGACCATCAAAATGTGGGCGACCATCATCAAAATGTGGGCAACCATCAAAATGTGGGGCGGACATCAAAATGTGGGGCAGTCACCAAAATGTGGGGCGACCATCAAAATGTGGGGTGACCATCAAAATGTGGGCGACCATCAAAATGTGGGGCGGCCATCAAAATGTGGGGCAGTCACCAAAATGTGGGGCGGCCATCAAAATGTGGGGCAGTCACCAAAATGTGGGGCGGCCATCAAAATGTGGGGCAGCCACCAAAATTGAAATAAAGCTACTAAGAATGATAAATTTCTCAAAAAATAGGGTGGTCATGGCCTCTGTGGCCACCCTGCTTGCTATGGCCCTGGGGTGATAGCAGGCAGGGGCGAATCCAGGGGGTGGGGGGAAGATGCTTTGTACATAGAAAACCTGCTTAGATACAGTTGAATTTTTTTTAATGACCGAATTCTATCAAAAACGTATTCTTCGAAAATGGCATAATTAATATAATTGTTATTTTCATGCTACCAAAATTGTGACAAACAGCCTCAAAAGACAGAGTTTAACGCTTTCCAAACGAGTGTCGACTGCAGACGACAATTTTACATTTTTCTTTAAAAATTCAACAATTTCACCGAATTGTACATTTTTGAAGCTGGTCCATTTCACAATTCCTGTTGAAGCGTATGGCCAGCATGCAAGGCATTAAGGTGGCACGCAGGATCACACAAAGTCAGAAATTTTAGACATTGTTTTGTATTGTATCTTTAAAAGTAATGATGATAAGTACATAAAAGTATACATTTTCAGAAAGGAAATGACACAAGGAATCCAAATAGCACGGCAGATTTCTGCATAAATGAGCCGTTTTTGAGAAAAGCGGCAAAATTAATTTTCCATGCCAATTTTTGTCAGTCCACCATAACAACTTACCCAAAAAAATCAAAATTTTTGCAGAAATCCTGTGTGCTACCTTAAGCATAGATCTCACTTGATATGCGGTCAATATGCAGTCAAAAATATTAATGTAAGCACCTGAGTTTAAGCCAATATATGACTGAAACCGACAAATATGTGCAGTTATAATGAAAAATTCATGCTGCATTCTTGAAACGCTGGACAGTTATTACAGCTACAGGTATTTGGGCTATTCCAGTTGAAATCCATACACCCCGGCATACACCCCTGTGGAAGATATGACCTTAATCTCTCACACAGGGGGGTGTAGATGCAACATGGAGTCACCTATTCAGGTAACCCCATTTGAAATTCACACTCCCTGTGTGGAAGATTAAGGTTATGTTTTCCACAGGGCCCCGGGCCACAGGGGGTGTATGGATTTCAACTGGAATAACCCATTTTGGAGCAGACGACACTGAATGGGTGACTCCATTTGAAATTCACACTCCCTGTGTAGAAGATTAAGGTCATGTCTTCCAGGGGGTGTATAGATTTCAATTGGAACAGCATAGTGTTTTGTAATATAATGTCTATTGGCCGACAGCAAACCATAGGATGAAATTTCAGAGTGTACAATTTGAATTTTCATTTTGTGGGAATGTTGGCCAGCAGTCAGGGTAATATTGGGGCACATCCCTGCTTGATGACTGAATGTGATGGAATTTATCTTATTATTAACTTTGTGGGGGAAAACGTTTTGGGTAAAATTGTGCATATTGCATTTATAGTATATAGTGGCTGCCAAGGAACTGAAATGGTCTTCCTGCCTAGATTTTATTTATTTTATTTTGTTATTTTGTTCTTTTGGTGGAATTTAAGCATTTATCAGAGAAAGGCATTACATGTAGTGAACAAGAGTTTGGATATTTTGGAAAATTGGGGATTACTGTAAAACATATCAAAATGATTGCAATAAATGAACTGGAATTTGAAAAACAATATGAATTGTTTTATACTGTTTGTTTTCACTATCTACTCACATGTGATTATAGTGGGCGTCAGTTTTGAATGACCATTTGTTTAACAAGAAGTCATTCAACCCACCTCCCCAAAAAGTCATACAACCTCCCACAGTGTCATCGCCCCGATATCTTCATGGCAGAAATCTCCATGGTAGGTTGAATCCTCCGCCACGCATGGCCCCGGGGCATGGCCATTTTGTTCCTACCTGTTTAATAGTTTTGAGACCCATATTTATGGGCCGAAGAACATCAGACTAAGGCTACTGACCTCGCTGTGTGTGAGCATAGATTATCAAAAATCTATGGTGTGAGTTAGCATGGTACGCCATAGGTCACTGCTTTTAGACTACCTCCACGATTGACCTATACACTGCGCTATATAATTCGGCACATATAAAATCAGAATTTTTGTCAGTATTTGAGTTCAAGACGCAAGCTTCTTCCTCAAGACGCTAGCTAACGACTATCATATCTGTTCAACATGTATATATTCAAGTGCAAGGAACCACATCTGGCTTCTTTATACAAAATCATTTACGGGAGATATTCATCGTGCATAGCACATTCACATGTATCGATCCCGGGTATTTATTTTAGTATCTCTGCTGTACCAAGTAATTATTAGCCAGGCGATGTCGGTGCGGTGTGCCCCCCACACACACATGCCTATAAAACCTTGTCAATTTCATACATAATTCCAAATCCACACATGCCTATAAAAAGAAAAATTATATTAAACAAGCAGTGAATTGACTTGATAATAATTATGTATGATCAAAAATCTCATTATATTGGTAAATTTCATATGAGTAACACAGCAACTGTTAATAACTACATCATTATTGTGTTTTAATGGTCTATTGCTAATATACTGGTGTATAATCCAGTCATCGGGTGACTTCACATTAGAAATGTGACCCACATTAAAACGCATTCCTGGGATGCGCTTCAATGTGATCCTTGCACACTGCATTGCGCCATGAGCGCCCTACACAGACATTGCGCACTTACAAGAAGTACGCTCACTACGTTATCATTTCCTGGATGTGGATTCAAGTGCTGTGTAGACACTTAATGCGCTTCGAGATCGCATTGAAACGGTTTAATGCGGATTTTACTCTCATATGAAGTCACCCATTATTACATGCAGAGGAATTTATAAATATTTGATTAATGCATCAATGGCAATGAGCAATTCCAGTTGAAATTCATACACCCCCTATCATAGACATTACCTTACTATCCCACATAGGGGATGTAGATTTCAAATGGAGTCACCCATTCAGGTAACCCCATTTGAAATTCATACTCCCTGTGCAGAAGAATAAGTTCATGTCTTCCATAGGGCCCGGGGGGATCACTCGCATACCAAAGTGGTATGCATGCTCGTCCCAGCACCTCAAAAATGGACCCTAAATGGCGTAATCAGTGTGGAAAGATTTCACCCCTTACTGTAAATCTTACCCCTAAAATATGGCATAATTCGTCAGAAGAAGCTAAAATGGACCCCTAAATGGCGTAAATTCTAAAACAAACCCACCGAAGTTGAAAAAATATACCCTAAACGTCAAAACTTTACCTAAAAAGGCCAAAAATCAACCCTTTTTCGACGGTTTTTTGGGACAAGCATGCGTACCACTTTGGTATCATGAGTGACCCCGGCCATAGGGGGTGTATGGATTTCAAGTGGAATAGCCCATAATGTGATTTTAAAAAGCAATAACAATAAACAACATCCAGGTTTTGAAAAGACTAAGTAGCAATAAACATAGTATAATATCCATGTTTATATGATGGGAAAAAAGAAAAGAAAATGTCAGTACTGATGTGTAGCCTGCAGTAAAATGTGAAGATTGATTATTTGCAGTGGAAAATTATGTCAGGAATACATCTTCAGTTCACAAAAGGCATATTTTTTCTTTCCTGAATAGGGAAGTTTTGCCAAATGGCAAAAGGTATTCATCTCACAATACCCTTGATTGGTCAATTATATGATATAGGGGCCTAATTAATCTGAGTAACCAATCAAAATAGAGCTCTTATGTATATTTTTACTTTCATGCCTATGTATTTTCCATTTAGGGGTGGCTTCAAAACCCAAAAGACATGTGCCCTGGCATAGCTGGTGGTTATGTTTTGTAGAACAATTGGAAACCAGAAACATTTGCTTGTTCTGCCAGGGTGCCAGCAATCGACTGGGTGGTTGGCCCGGGTGGTTGCATTTTGAAGCCATCTTACTATAAATAGGGGAATGTTGTATGTATCTATCTATCTATGTATCTATCTATCTATGTATGCCTATAAAGGCTCCGTCAGTTTCGATCCAAATGTCGCCAAATTCATACAGGAGATCGAGGAATATACGGGAACGTGTTTAAACTTTATTTGGTTGAAAACGGTCAAGAATTGGCTCCAAAAACAGTGAAAATATGGGTAAAAACGGGGTTTTTGTTATGAAAATCGGTTGTCGGCCTCACGCGTCACTGCAGCTGGCGGCAGCGCGTCGGCCAGTAGTGCGTAACGCCAAGCACTACGCCAATGGGCGCAGAACGCGCAGAGCCACAGAGCCACACGACTGCGAGCCAGAGACCAGTGGACATGATAATACGGAAAGAAGGAAAAATAAAGGACAAAAAGGTACATATGGACGGGTCACAGGATTATGATAACGGGTGAACACGTAATAAATACGGGAAAAGATGTTTGTTGTATAAACAACATGAAGCGGTACTATAAAGAAAAATAAATAAATAACATGGAAATAAATAAATAAATAGGTTAAAAAAATAAATAACATGGAAACGGAAAATCACAAGCTAAGCAAAAGAAACTAAAAAAGAAAGTGTAAGAAGAGACAGGTTTAGAAAAATAAAATGTACCTTTTCAATGATTCTACCTGTTCAGTAATTATTCCTGTTATGGTGAACGCTCCCATCTAGCGGGGACCCGCGCGAAGCGCGGGTATCCCGCTAGTCCCTATAATTAGTTGATAGGTTACTGGTATTTTGCATTTTTGTCAAAAAATGTTAACAGTAATTAAGATATTGAGATATTTTTGTTCATCATTTAGATTAATTTTCTTTTCTTTATCAAAAAAAAGGCCTTCAAAATGTGTGACAATTGTCTTATTTGGGCTGCTAAAATTTACTAGCATGCAGGGATGCCTGATTTTAAAATTAATAGTGTTAGAAAATAACGAAAACTGTCTGTGATGACTCTGAGGAGATTTGGGGTCATTTGTTCTGTTTTTGAATGCGTCACATAGATTCTGTGCATTTATAGTTCTGCTCATCTGAGCTTTGATTCTATTGAAGGTCAATAACCCTTCTTTTGACAACCATGACAGTTGGTGTCACACAAACTTTGCACAGATAATATTAAAGGTGCTTCTGTTTGAATGGAATATTGGAAAATTTCAATTTCATATGAAAGCAAATACCGTATTTGTTCCAATAATCGCCCAGGGTGTTTAACTAAATCATTTTGGGTGGGCACTTATTTTTTACATTGTTTATACCAACAAGATGTAAAAAAGCCCAAATATTCATCTATATCATCATGTCATTTGTTTCAGACAGAGAAGATGAGAAGTCTGGTTTCAGCCCATGATTCATATTTGCATGGGCAGTTAATAAACTAATCAGTTTGCTTGTTGTAAAGGTGGGCTGGGTGGGCACTTATAGGGACATGGGCGGTTAATTGAATGAATACGGTACTTAAATTTGATTGAGATTGAAGATTGATTTAATAATATTGAAGGTGTCAGATTAAATTGACATGCCAGTTATTTTAATATATCAACCTCTTGAAGTTTTAGTTTTTTAATTTAAAATTATATATTTATTTATCCCCTAAATTTTTATATAATTCTGACTGGTATTTTACATCTTTGATGTGAAAGACGACTTTCAATTTGTTTAAATTTTTTTTTTTTACATCTTCAACATTTTATACAGAAAGCAAAATCCTTAAAGTTTTGAGTAAAGAAATTACAAAATTGTTATTCATTAATTACATCTTTCAAAAGGCAATGTATTAATACATTTGAATTTGTAAAATTCTTTTTCAATATCCTTAAATAAACCATTTTTTTCAGGCCAAGAAAATGTCAGGGCAATTGTGTCTAAACAAAAACATGGAAATGCTGCAGGTGTGAAATCTACAGTCACACATACATGTGTGTCATGTCATTGTAAAAGGGATATATCTACCATAGCTGCATTTTGTTGGAAGGGAGAAGTAGAGGGACATTTGCAAAAAGCCTTATCTTTGCTAGTTCCCTTTTATTGGGAGGGGTCGGGAAGGTACTCAAGTAAAATAGGCATAAATATACCGTACTGAGAAGAGGAAATACTTTTTGTAATGTTTTTGTTCACACCATCTGAACAAAACATATCTTGGGCATCAAGTTAAATTTGACTGAGGTCTGGGGTAATGGACTATGAGCTTTCTTCTGAGAACAAAATCTAATGTGTTTGTTTTTTTTGGTGTTTTTTTTGATGAAGAAAAATGGAGGATGAGACTGTTGATAATATCAGTGGCATGTGCATGTGTTGCATCATATAGGGGCAAGGGGGGGGCATGACAATTCAGAAAATCACGTATCATGGTTGGTGCCCACAATAGGATGACTCATGCTATGCCACTGGATCACGTAGGGCCCCTGTTTCACAGGGCATGGTGTTGCAGCGGTCTTAAGACTTCAGATTCATTACCTTACCTTGATGTTGGTATGCTTTATGCCAATTTTTGAGCTATTTTGAATACCACGAAGCAGCTATTGGTTTAAATGATTGCATCGTATTCTCATGGCAATATGTGTGATTGCCAGTGGCCCATTTCTGATCAGAAGAAACACAACCATAACAGAGCAAAATGATCGAGAGCTCGACAACGATGAGTCATATGCTGTTTTTAACCCTCGTTGAACTAATAGCACATACACAAGGGGCGCCCTGACACAATTTCAAATGTGAGAATATCAAATATGCAATCATGTCTGTTTAGAAATGGTTGGGGAAGTACAATCATGCCCAGTATAGATCAGTCTTGTCAGTGACGTAGCCAGGATTTTAGTGTGAGGAGGCAAAGCCAAATTTTCATCCCCGTTTAATGGGCAAGGCCAGATTTTTGTCTCCATTTATGGGATAAAGCCAGATTTTTATCCCTGTTTGTCAATTTTTTGTCACATTTTTCAGTCAATTTAAGGACATTTTGCTCTTTAATTTAACCATTCCCATTTTGTCCCTGAAAATTGTCTGTGGGGGCACTCACAATATTTCAAAATGTATATATCGGGATCATTTTTGTTTTGGAAAATTAGTACAAATATTTATGGACCTGACCTGTGCCGTTTGATTGATCTATCATGTACAGTGCATTAAACACTTCCATGATTGTATAGTAATAATTACAAAGACCAAAATTGTATATATTTTACAAAATGCGTAAATATGATTGCATGTACAATGGAAAATGCATGCAACTGATCCTGGGTGTGATGGTTGTTTTAGATATAAGCTGATTAGAGTACTCCTGACTTGGTGTACATGTAGGCCACCAATACAAATCACCCATGTTTGGCTTTTCTTTTTTCTTATATTTAAAACAGTTTATCATCAAAATAAAAGCACACTTTTGCCTATGCTGGTGTGTCACTCATTATGCTCATTGGGAGATTCCAGCCCGGGGATTCCAGTTGGAATCCAGAAGACATGTCCTTAATCTTCTACACAGGGGGTATGAATTCAAATGGAGATATCTAAAAGGGCGACTCCATTCTAAATCTACACCCCCTGTGTGGGAAACCAAGTCTTTCATAGGGGATGTATGGATTTTAACTTAAATAATCATATTCCTACATCATTCACATTTTCATATAGGCAGCGCAGATTTGTATTCCAGCCAAATTATATGGTAGGCGTACACCTCAAGACAGACACTCTTGCTCCCCAAAAAATTATGTCAGGCCATTTCTCACGCTTGGAACATTTCATGAGTTCATGCTCCATTTTCTTTGAAGCAGACTCATCGTCATATCGGGCTATTCCAGTTGAAATCCATACAACCCCTATAAAAGACATGACCTGAATCTTCTACACAAGGAATGTGAATTTCAAATCGGGTTACCTCAATGGGTGACTCCATTTGAAATCTATACTCCCTATGTGGGAGGATAAGGGAACGTCTTCCACAGGGGGTGTATGGATATTACCTGGAATAGTCCATATATCTCATCGTCTCCATACTGAGGCAATTCTCGTTAGGGTCTGTCACTAATGTTTGTGTTGATGTGTTCGTTTATTAGAATCGCTGAATAACACAGAGTGTTATATTTGCTTTTAATAGACACAGGGGAGAAGGAATATTAAAAAAGGATGGATGACTGTAGTTTATCAGCTGTTATTTCATGTAAATAGGTTAATGAGTTTTATTTACTGTTTTGCGTGTGTTGTTTCTTCGCTTTTCATTTTCTGCCGGTAATTAAACAATTTGTTAAGTTGAGCATTCAACAAAAGTTAAACAGTGTTGTAGAATAGCTTAAAAATTTGACATAAACTGTTGAATATGTAAGCAGTGCGCTCAGTGAATGATCGAGTGAGAAACATCGGAGTTAGAGAAAAAAATTATGGGAAAAAGGACATATTTTGATTTTGGCTCCCCTGCAGTTGTCGACTTTCCAGTGATTGACATGAAAGATCATGTTGCAGGGGGGCATGGAGGAAAATTCTCCCCAGCAGAACTCTTCCCCCCCCCCCCAGTTGCCCCCAATAAAACCTCAAACATTTTTGCAGCTATTTTGTGAAAAAAATTTGTTGACTTTTCCCCTGAAATTTACCTCCCATTTCCCCCCCCCCCCAAAAAAAAATTCCTGGCACCGCCACTGGCTGGTTGGCACAAGTGTGACAGGGTGATCATGTTTGGACAGGGCATGTGGACTGTTCCAGTTAAAATCCTATGGAATACATGACACAGGGAGTGTGCATTTCAAACTGAATGGGTGACTCCATTTGAAATCTACCCCCCCCCCCTGTTTGGGAGATTAAGGTCATGTCTTCCATAGGGGTGTATGGATTTCAACTGGAATATCCCATACTGAATTAATAGGACTTTTTGGTGGAACCAATCTTTTCTATCTACACCAAGATGAATATTCACAAAAGGTCAACCCCATGAAATTAAAATGGATGTATCTAAATCAAATTTTCTTTTCTTTTTTCATATTTTTTACTACAGATGGTGAAAGAGAACCGAGATATAAAACGTAAAAGTACTGCCTTCCTTGCCAGATCAGCCAATCCAGACTTCGCCAGACAGTACCAACTGGCACTAGAAGAGGAGGAGGATGAATTATCATCAGGCGGAGAGGGGTCAGCTGACTCACAAGAAATATCAGAACTCAGGACACAATGTGATGGTGAGTAGGCTATCCCCAGGGTGGGGTGTACTTCCCCTGGGGTGGGGTGCACTTCCCCTGGGGTGGGGATAGGGATGGGGCTAGAAGAGGACGATGAATTATCATCACATGGAGAGGGGTCAGCTGACTCAAAAGAAATATCAGAACTCAGGACATAATTTGATGGTGAGTAGGCTATCCCCAGGGTGGGGCACTTCCCCTGGGGTGAGGATAGGGATGAGGCATGACAATATCAGGACTATTCCAGTTGAAATCCAACACTGCTTATGAAAGACATGACTTTAATCTCCCACACAAGGGGTGTAGATTTCAAATGGAATTGCCCATTTTGGTAACCTCATCTAAATTCCTTGTGTGGCAGATTAAGGTCATGTCTTTCACAGGGGGTGTAATGATTTCAACTGGAATAGACTAATGTGCACTTGTAAGTTCAGTGGTATGCTTTTAAATTTCAAACGACTCTATTTGAAGTCTACATTCCCTGTGCGGAATATTTAAGTCATGTCTTCCAGTGGGGTGTATGGATTTTAACTGGAATGTTATCAACCCCAAATGACCTCAACATAAAGTGTTCACACTTGTTATTCTGATAATCTCATCATTGTTTTTTTTTTATTTATTATTATTTTTATTGTTTGTTTTTTTAAATATTTTTTTATAGATTTAAGAGAGCAGCTAATAGCGACCAAACGAGATTTGGCGATAGTAGCTGAGGAGAGGGATGAGGCCAGGGCAGATATAGAGAGTGCACACCAACAACAACAAATACTAGCTGAACAGGTAATTAAATGGTGACCTCATGACCTGAGGTCATAGGTCGTAATTAAGTTCATACTTTCAGGAAGAGTGATCAAGGAGATAGATGAGGCTAGGGCAGAACAGGCAAATGAATGTTGACCTCATGACCTGAGGTCATAGGTCGCAATTAAGTCCATACTTTCAGGAAGAGTGATCAAGATTTGTCAGAATTGTTTGTTCTTAAGGGGGTACTACACCCCTCGATAAATTTGTGTCTATTTTTGCATTTTTCTCAAAAACTAATAACACAGTGGTAACAAAGGTTATCTATATTATAGGGGCAAGGAATCCAATTACTACACTGGAATTTCAGTGACCCAAGACAAGCGGTCATATGGAAAACTTTTGCCCTGATTTGTGCATTAGCTATTTGTTTGCAACACTCAGTGTGTGTGTGACCTTTTTGTACACGACGACCTAATTGCACGGCTCATGAGCACTGCTCAGATAAGTGGACCATTCCACTTTACCAAATTGATCCTAAACATTAGCGTACCAGAGTGAGTTAGGCCTATAGCAGGAAGTATAGCGTCGACAAACACATCCCCGTATCGTAAAGTGTTGTGGCCCGAATCGCGGGTCAAATAATCGAAAAGTTGCCCAATTTTTCTCTTTACCATTGGTTTCTATGGGACAGGAAACTATCGGAAGTCGCGGGAGACAATGTTGAAAAGTCGTCCAAATTTTTTCTTAACCATTGGTTTCTATGGGACAGGAAATTGTGAAAAGTCGCGGGGAAAATCTTCAAAAGTCGCCCAATTGGGCTACCAAATCGCGGGTTTGGCAACCCTGGAGACACGGTCCTCGTGATTGGACAAGTTTTGCCCACCTCTTCCCATGAACCAATCACGAAGTGTGTTATATCACTGGAAAGAGAATATTATGCAGATTTTGATTCCGTCCGACGACCTCACATTTGACAGATAGTTTAATTTTACTGATGAATTTAGCGCTGGCAACCTGCAGAAAATCGTCAAAAACAGGCACTGTCCTCATTGAAGCTTGAAAAAAATGACCAAACGAAATCAAAATTGCCCACCGGTTCCCGTCATTGGATATAATCGAATTTAGGCTTATTTGAAAGAAGGAGTGTTATATTTTATGAAACCGTCCGACGATTATAAGAAAGTTTATTTTAAAAGCCATCAACAGCAAAAGTTTTGTCAAAAACGAAAAATGCTCCGACGGAATCCCGTGCTTAATGAACCAATTAGACCTGTGTTGAGCAGATGCACGCAAGTTTTGCATATGTTGTTATTTATGATCAGAAATAAGGTACCGCTAGGATGTACCTCATTTCCTATCATATATACCGAACCGCTTGTCTTGAGTCACTGAAATTTCAGTGTAGTAATTGGATCCCTTGCCCCAATAAGATACATAACTTTTGTTACCAGTGTGTAATTATTTTTTGAGAAAAATGCAAAAATAGTCACAAATTTACTACATGGGTGTAGTACCCCTTAAAAAGAAAAATCCAGAGTTCATTACCGAGTATTAAATTGGTGCACCTACCAAACAGATTATTTTCCCCATGTGCCTGGCAAACTTTGATTTAGTGTTTAGCCTAAGTGACGACATGCACATGTTTAATGCTAAAAATCTTAAAACAGGCCCTACGAAGGGGCCCATTCGGAATTTGCGAGCTCCTAGTGAGCAAAAAAATTAATCATGTTAATTACGAGTTTTTTGTCAAAAAAGGTCCTATCACTACAAATTTTGGAAAGAAAGTCCACTTTTCACAAAATTACCCCCCTGAAAAAATATCCACTTTTTAAAATCTTTATTCCCCCAAAAGAAATTCCTGTGGAAGGGCCTGGCTTGACACATTGATGATACTGACTGCACTAGAAAGAAAAGCTGTATGATCAGGCCCGTACGCAGGGGGGGTGCGGGTGGTGCAACGCACCCCCCAAATTTGGAAAAGTATACAAAAAGCCCAAAAATTTCAGAATTTGCGAGCGTAGCAATTCAAAAAATCAGGGTTTTTACGCTTTTTTGGACAAAAAGGTCCAAATTTTAGGAAGAAAGTCCACTTTTTCAAAATCAGCACCCCCCCAAATGAAATCCTGCGTACGGGCCTGTGTATGATATAGCCTCTTTTGAATAAAATGAAACAATAGTTCACTGTAAGATTAGTTTTTCAAGGTGACATTATGGGCAAAGGGTACTTATGTACTGAATAAAGGGGTACTAATACCGAGTCTTAGGGCAACAGACACCAGGGTCTTTGACCCTGTTCATATTACCAAATTTCTTCATTCGACGAAGATAAGTTAATCTTGATTAACTAATTAAGCATCGTGATACACATTACGCTGAGCGAAGACCGAGCGAAGACATTGCACTGTACACATTTCATGAAAATTAACTAAGCTGAATGAAGCTATTAACGCCCGGCTGTTATTTAAAGCCTGCGAAGGTCACTTGTCACATGATCAATTTCCTTCGTCGAACGAAGCGAGCGTACACATTACATAATTAGCTTCGTCGAGCGAAGTATTCCTTCGTCGAAACAACCTTTTTAGCTTCGCGTTGAGCGAAGCAATTTTAATCTTCGTCGAAGGAAGAAAATTATGTATACATTAGGAAAAAAGCGATTTTTAATCTTCGTTCGAGGTTAGTCGAAAGAAGAAAATTTCCTAATGTGAACAGGGTCTTTGGTAGCCTTCCTGAATTGTGAGTGTGTGACTGCTTTTGGTGCATGCTTTTTTGCATGTAATTTCACCATTGCTTTGCTCATAATCTTGTTTTCTAGATTGTACCAGATCCACATAATGACACATCTGAGGCTGGGCCTATGCAGGATGCTATACTAGAAGTATTACCTTACTGCTAGCAATAATTATCTATCCTGGGGGAGGGTGATCACATGATGGAATCATCTTTGTGTCATTCATATTGGCCATGTCAAGAATGGCCTCCCCTCCCTTTGGCAGATCAAACTAAGCTACAGTACATTTAAATGGGTATGAAAGTAGTGAAAATTGTCCACTCAACTTGCCCTCCCCCTGCCCTCTCCCCCTCCCTCCCTTCCCCACCCACCCTGACATGTCATACATACTTCAGGCTGGTCACATAGCAGAAACAAAAATGGGTAGGTTCCCCACAGCTGATTCAATGAAGCTAATCTACCCCACCCTTGACCCCCCTTTGCCCTTGTAAACACCCTACCCTAGGATAGGTATTTATTGCAATATCCCTAGCTGTATTTTAACACTCAAGGGAGCACATAACATCATAAGGAACCAGTTGCAGACTAAATATTTTTTATTGATAATGATATCGGCATTATTCGCCCATGGCACGGTCCTGCCATCGAGCCTCAAACTGGCGGCATATATGAATGGGAATTGAACCAGTTGTATATCATTGTGTAAAGTTACGCAATTCTTTCTTTCATGTCTATCACCCAGGGGGTTTCTTGGTAGGAATGAGGGTATGGGGATGTGCGGCAGATTCAGGTACATTTTGGCCATTTAATTTAGGCTTGGGATGCATTTTTTCAGCCATTTTGGTATTGAGCGTGGTGAAGTTGGCTCAAGATTAGAGATTAGACATTCACAATTGAATAATTCAATACATTGAATATAAAGTTTTTGAAATTCCTTTATTTTGATGAATTTGGACCTAAAACAACTCTTATGTATAGTTCAAGTCTTCTACAGTTTTTTTTTTTTTTTTTGGACATCCGAAAATTTTGGCCAAAATATTCAAAATTTTGGATCTTAGTTATCTGGCCAAATTTCGACCTAAAAACAACTCCTATGTATAGATTTTTTAGAACACTTGACCGATACATTTTTAGGTCGAAATTCACCCATACAACGAAGTTCAAAAATTTTGAAATGTTTGACTACAATTTTTTAATGTCCAAAAATGGTGTCAAAATACTCTAGAACACTTGACCGATACATAAAAGTGGTTATTAGGTCGAAATTCGCCCAACTAATGAAGTTGAAAAATTTTGAAATTTTTGGGCCAAAATTTTTGAAAGTTCAAAAGCGGTCTCAAGACACTCCAGTACCCTTGATCGATACAGAAAAACGATTAATATTAAGTGTAATATTCAACGTAATAACGAATGTCTAATCTCTAATCTCGAGCCAACTTCACCGTGCCTGGTATTGATGGTCCTCAATTTCATGAAAATTTGGTTTAAGAAAGGGTGTTTTTTTCAAAAGAACATTTTCCAAAAATTGGTATAATTTTAAAGGGGGCAACTTTGGGAATACCAGCTTCATATCCCCATCCAAACCAAAGTTGAGAAGTCTCCCTGGTCCTATCACTACAAATTTTGGGAAGAAAGTCCACTTTTCACAAAATTACCCCCCTGAAAAAATATCCACTTTTTAAAATCTTTATTCCCCCAAAAGAAATTCCTGTGGAAGGGCCTGGCTTGACACATTGATGATACTGACTGCACTAGAAAGAAAAGCTGTATGATCAGGCCCGTGCGCATTTAGGGGGTGCGGGTGGTGCAACGCACCCCCCAAATTTGGAAAAGTATACAAAAGTCCAAAATTTCAGAATTTGCGAAATAGCAATTCAAAAAATCAGGGTTTTTACGCTTTTTTGGACAAAAAGGTCCAAATTTTAGGAAGAAAGTCCACTTTTTCAAAATCAGCACCCCACCAAATGAAATCCTGCGTACGGGCCTGTGTATGATATAGCCTCTTTTGAATAAAATGAAACAATAGTTCACTGTAAGATTAGTTTTTCAAGGTGACATTATGGGCAAAGGGTACTTATGTACTGAATAAAGGGGTACTAATACCGAGTCTTAGGGCAACAGACACCAGGGTCTTTGACCCTGTTCATATTACCAAATTTCTTCATTCGACGAAGATAAGTTAATCTTGATTAACTAATTAAGCATGCGTACACATTACGCTGAACGAAGACCGAACGAAGACATTGCACTGTACACATTTCATGAAAATTAACAAAGCTCGAATGAAGCTATTAACGCCCGGCTGTTATTTAAAGCCTGCGAAGGTCACTTGTCACATGATCAATTTCCTTCGTCGAACGAAGCGAGCGTACACATTACATAATTAGCTTCGTCGAACGAAGTATTCCTTCGTCGAAACAACCTTTTTAGCCGTTGAGCGAAGCAATTTTAATCTTCGTCGAAGGAAGAAAATTGCGTACACATTAGGAAAAAACGATTTTTAATCTTCGTTCGAGGTTCGTCGAAAGAAGAAAATTTCCTAATGTGAACAGGGTCTTTGGTAGCCTTCCTGAATTGTGAGTGTGTGACTGCTTTTGGTGCATGCTTTTTTGCATGTAATTTCACCATTGCTTTGCTCATAATCTTGTTTTCTAGATTGTACCAGATCCACATAATGACACATCTGAGGCTGGGCCTATGCAGGATGCTATACTAGAAGTATTACCTTACTGCTAGCAATAATTATCTATCCTGGGGAGGTGATCACATGATGGAATCATCTTTGTGTCATTCATATTGGCCATGTCAAGAATGGCCTCCCCTCCCTTTGGCAGATCAAACTAAGCTACAGTACATTTAAATGGGTATGAAAGTAGTGAAAATTGTCCACTCAACTTGCCCTCCCCTGCCCTCTCCCCTCCCTCCTTCCCCACCCACCCTGACATGTCATACATACTTCAGGCTGGTCACATAGCAGAAACAAAAATGGGTAGGTTCCCCACAGCTGATTCAATGAAGCTAATCTACCCCACCCTTGACCCCCCCCCCTTTGCCCTTGTAAACACCCTACCCTAGGATAGGTATTTATTGCAATATCCCTAGCTGTATTTTAACACTCAAGGGAGCACATAACATCATAAGGAACCAGTTGCAGACTAAATATTTTTTTATTGATAATGATATCGGCATTATTCGCCCATGGCACGGTCCTGCCATCGAGCCTCAAACTGGCGGCATATATGAATGGGAATTGAACCAGTTGTATATCATTGTGTAATGTTACTCAATTCTTTCTTTCATGTCTATCACCCAGGGGTTTCTTGGTAGGAATGAGGGTATGGGGATGTGCGGCAGATTCAGGTACATTTTTGGCCATTTAATTTAGGCTTGGGATGCATTTTTTCAGCCATTTTGGTATTGAGCGTGGTGAAGTTGGCTCAAGATTAGAGATTAGACATTCACAATTGAATAATTCAATACATTGAATATAAAGTTTTTGAAATTCCTTTATTTTGATGAATTTGGACCTAAAACAACTCTTATGTATAGTTCAAGTCTTCTACAGTTTTTTGACACTATTTTTGGACATCCGAAAATTTTGGCCAAAATATTCAAAATTTTGGATCTTAGTTATCTGGCCAAATTTCGACCTAAAAACAACTCCTATGTATAGATTTTTTAGAACACTTGACCGATACATTTTTAGGTCGAAATTCACCCATACAACGAAGTTCAAAAATTTTGAAATGTTTGACTACAATTTTTTAATGTCCAAAAATGGTGTCAAAATACTCTAGAACACTTGACCGATACATAAAAGTGGTTATTAGGTCGAAATTCGCCCAACTAATGAAGTTCAAAAATTTTGAAATTTTTGGGCCAAAATTTTTGAAAGTTCAAAAGCGGTCTCAAGACACTCCAGTACCCTTGATCGATACAGAAAAACGATTAATATTAAGTGTAATATTCAACGTAATAACGAATGTCTAATCTCTAATCTCGAGCCAACTTCACCGTGCCTGGTATTGATGGTCCTCAATTTCATGAAAATTTGGTTTAAGAAAGGGTGTTTTTTTCAAAAGAACATTTTCCAAAAATTGGTATAATTTTAAAGGGGGCAACTTTGGGAATCCCAGCTTCATATCCCCATCCAAACCAAAGTTGAGAAGTCTCCCTGGGTCTATCATTGGTTAAAGGCTCTCCTTGCATATGGCAGAACCGTGCAGTTGGTGAATTGCACATAATTTGCAGCTGTAGTATGTTCCCTCAATTTCTTGTACAACTTGCCCTAGAAGAATTGCACTTGTTCACATTTTGAGAGTGCGCACAGCATAAACACAGAAGTGGGCTTCTGATTGGCTGATTCAATCATCTGACATTCATAACAACAAACTGATATTTTGCTTGGCTCATTACGTGTCTCGCATTAAAGGAAAAGACAGACTTACTTCTCTTGAAGTTAGTGTAGTGACATCAAAATGTCGAATTGCTTTACGCATCTAGCATCCACATGCAGGAAACAATTATTTTTCATTTTTGAGCAAAAGCCAAAAGTTGCAATTATAGTGGAAAATAAATGTGCTTAAATTCAAATTTGTAACATCTATGCGTACAAAGCTATGAAAATCAAGGCAAACCTATCCGTGACCTGTTCCCACAAAATGAGCGTAAAGTCGCAAGTTTGTGGTTTCTAGACCTTCTAATTGTTGAGTTGCTGTTCTTTGTTTAGACACCTGTATAATCAGTGGTATGTCCTGGTATCAATGGTATTTTGTCCCCATTCACAAAGGACATACCACTGACTATACAGGTGTCTTCAAACAAAGAAGAACAACTCAAATTAATACTCAACAGTTAGAAAGTCTTGAAACTACCAACTTGCGACTTAACTTTGTGGGAGCAGGTCACATTTCTTCTTGGGCTCTTATAACTAATGAGCTATTCCATCTGAAATCCATACTCCCTCTATGCAAGACATGACTGTAATCTAGGGTAGGGATTTTACCCAACATCACAAGCCATACATGTTTAGGGTCCCAATTTCAGGCTGCTTGGCTAAAATTGTAGGCTATTGGCACCATTGACCTACAAGTCACCATTTAGGGTAGTTTTATTTCGATGATATGATTGTCATTCCACCCAGAATTTCACACACAGATCAACAACAAAATTTAATCCAAAATAGTGATAGTGGTCAGTGATTTAGATATATTCCATATTACCTAGTCCTGCTGAGTTCATATAGGAGTATACTATTCTGGTATAAGGTGCACGTTTTGCAGGGCACACATATAGACCTATATAGCTTAAATCGAACAAGGTAATTTCATAATACCAGGTTACATAAGTGGGCACTATCGATCTAATTCTGCACATTATGACACTCCATTGAATGCAATGTGACCTCAAGAAGTAAAGTTACAAGCATTTGGTTATTCGGTCATGTAATTTTACATGAAATTAGGGTGAGGGTTAAGGTTAGGGTTAGTTTAGGATTAGGGTTAGGATTAGGGTTAGGGTTAGGATTAGGGCTATGATTAGGGTTAGAGTAAGGATTAGCTTACACGAAATAATTACATGAAGGATCGACCAAGTATTTGATTAGACGAATGTTCAGTTATAAAATTGACAAACTGACCTATACAGGGTGTCCCAGAAAAAATTACCGTGCGAATGAATTTGGACGTAAATCGAGAAATAGACATCTGAATCCAAAAATCTAAACATCAGCGCAAAGCCCATCTTATTCTGCATCTTATACGCCAATTTTACTGGAATCGGTTGACTGATCGCGATGAAATGATTGATTACATAACACACGCGTGAATTCACTTCGTTCCAAGTTTGAAAGAAAGATCATTCAACACAATGCGCACTAGTTAACTGTCAATGGGCTTCATACTTTGTTCTGTGAAATCCTTTTCGTTCTTTTTAAACAATCTGTTTCTTGCAAAACATTTAATTAGGTTTTGTTCAAATTTGAAAACCTGCACGATATTGAAAATGAAAGCTTGCATGTAAGATGATGCTCGGTACTTGTAAATATATTTTTTCGTTAATGTTGATATAAATGCTGCAATTATTGCATAATGAATTCCAGATGGCTTAAAAAAATTCTCAATATTTCCAAGAAATTGTAATGCAAAGTTTAAATATTTTAAAACTTCAACATTAATGTTGCACGGTATCAAAAATCACACGTAAAGCTGTAAGCACTTGAGCATTGTCATTCTTGGCTCAATTGTTCTTTGGAAAGTTAAAATATAACATATTTGTACAGCATGAATTAAAGTTGGAAAGCTTCCAATTGCAGAAATCAAAGCTTTCTCGGACAAATTGTTATTCATCTTCAGTGAAAGCATGAACATAACACCGTCGGATTATAAAATAGATAATGTGGACTAAATTTAATGAGATACACGAACTTTAGGAAGCGGCGAGCAAGTATGAAAAAAGCGCCTGTTGATCAAACTTGGAATGAACTGCATTGATGCACGCATTATGTAATCGTTCATTTATTCGCAACCAGTCAACCGAATCAAATAAAATTTTCGTATGTGATGCACAACAAAATAAGCTATGCGCTACATTTTTAATTTTTTGATTCTAATGTCCATTTCTCGACTTACGTTCAATTGAATTAGCTCGGTAATTTTTTCTGGGACACCCTGTATACGCCTGATCAGAGCATAGCTGAATACCAAATAGCTTATACCGTATACTCCTATGTGAACTCGGCCTTACACACACGTATGCGTATAACATAACATGTGCGATATTGCACATACTGTTATAACTCGAAATCAATAGTAGCAGTACCATTGCACTCATTGATTGTATGACTTGTGTCATATATGATTTAACTAACAATTGGTATAATGAAAGACAAAGATAAAAAGACTAGTTTGCGTCTGACGTCATCTGTCAATCAAACTCCGAGCACGGTTTGTTGCTGAGTTATGAGATATGAGTTGCTGAACACGGCGGTAAAACCGGGCGCCTTATTGTTAATTTTGCACCATCAAACATACAAACCATCTCAAAAGTTAGGTCTTAATAGTAGGAAACTTTAAGTAATCAAGGCACCATGTCCACAATGCCTAGAAAAGTTGCTTTTTGCCTTGAAAGAGTATCGTAATTTTAGCCATTCACTGCTATTCCTTTTCTCCGATCGGCACCAGCCAGATGAATCAACCTTCCTTATACGCGCTATTAGCCAATCAAGGATCGTAGAGAATTTGATTGACAGTGACGTCAGACGCAAACTAGTCTTTTTATCTTTGACTTTAATTATAGTAAAGGTTTCAGTTAATGATATATCTCAAATATTGCCTGCTACTTTGGTGAATGTTTGGCTAATAGTTGAAAATTTATTGGGCTATTCCAGTTGAAATTCATACACCCCTATGGAAGCCTACCTTAATCTCCCGCACAGGGGTGTAGATTTCAAATGAAGTCACACATTCAAGTAACGCTGTTTTGAAGTTAACACTCCTGTGTGGAAGATTAAGGTCATGTCTTCCATAGGGCGGGGGTGGATTTTAACTGGAATAGTCCATTGTTCAGAAATGAAGGCTATGATTGGTATGGTTTTCTAACATGTTGCAGTGATGTTTAAGGTGGAAGGCGAGGGATTGGGTGCTAAAAAGCAATATTTCATATTTTACCGAAAATGTGTTTAAAAAATGTGGAAGCAAAACTATACCCCCTATGGACCTAAAACTTTGCACAAGTCATCTTGAAACCAAGGGTTATGCTTTGAACCTACTTTGAATACACATTGAATGTATACTTTTTAAGGTCGGTCAATTCCCAAAAATCATGTGGGACATTATACATTTTGATACACTACACCCCCACTGCAGTTAGGGTGTTCTTCAAAGTAAGCCCAAACTTAAGCTTTCAATTGACACTTCAATCAACTTTCTGTGATGTTTTATTGAAGAGCTACTTTTGTTTAAATTTGTGTGATTCGGGCTATTAAATATGCAAATTAGCTAATTAGTATGCATAAAAAAGTTATTTTTTTAGTACTTTGTGATATACCTATCACTTGCCCATAGACATAGATTCCTGCCACATTTATATCAGAAAAACTGCCAATCCCTCCCCTTCTACGTTAAACTGTACAAGAATGTTAAACGGAAGAATAGTCTGCACTCTAAATATAAAGTATAAAACTTGCAACAAGCCGCACAAAGTACTAACTTTTACTTTTTTGATTCAAACATTTGTGACATGATTGGATCCAATCAGATTGATGTCAACAATATCTAGGCGCCAATCAGGAGTTAAAAAACATTAAAAATGCAATCGCTCTCTACCTGCTCTCCTTAAATCTGATATAGGAGAGTGATTTTTAGCTCTCCTAAGTTGACCATTCTCTCCTTGCAAATGCTCTAAACAGCTCTCCTTGAAGGCTCCAGAAGAGCTATTTAATGCTCTCCTTCCAATTCTGGAAATGGACATATTATAAACAGTTCATGACTTTGCTAGTCGGACTTTTATATTTCAATATCATAACTCAATTTTCAAAATGTCTCAACTCTTTTGGAGCGGATCATCAGATCATGTCACATTTTGTGAAAGCGAAGTTTGAAGAAATCCGTAATATTTCATTTTTATTTAGAAAATGGCTGCTTGATTTGGTTACATTAACATGGCAGAAGCCATCATTTCTTTCTCAGCACAGCAGATCAGTTTTCTTGCTGATGTTCTTCTAGCACTATGGTTTTGGTAGCACTATGATTGACTCAGCAGAGAATCCTAAATTCTTTGAAGTTTATAGCCCATGTCTCTGACCCAGTTTGTTTTTGTATTGATTATTTTGCCAGTTGGTGAAATTACGGAGAGAACATGAAATTACCAAAGCAGCCCTGGCTGAAAGAGAACAGACACTAGCACAGTTTAGAAGAGGTAAGTATGGATGCACACATGCACACACCCCCAAAAAACTCCCCCACCCCCCACCCCACCCCTCACAAGAGAACCAGACCAGATGCTAGCACAGTTCAGACAGTAGCGGTGCTAGGATTTTTTGTGTGGGGGGGGGGGCAACATCAATTTTGTGCAATATTGCTGTAAAAAGTGAAAATTTTCGTAATTTTGGGTTTTTACTGAGGGCAACTGGGGGGAAAGAGTTGACTGGGGGGCATTTTCATATTACAAAACCAAACTTTTGACACTGATGGACAGTTTTGTGTGTCATGGATCTTAAAAGTGATCTGTATGCCCATTGTCCTCTCTGCTGGTGGTAACACAACTCCATCTGGCGGTGGTGTGTTCTTGACCGGGGTACTCAGTACAAATGACCATACGGGGCGTGCATAATCATGGGTAGCATTTTCAGCCTTTTGGTATATCAATGACCCCTTTTTCAAAGCCTATTTTGGTATATGAATGGGTTTTTTCGGAAAATAGCCCAATTTTCCCTTAATCTAGCCAAAATTGTCAAAATTTTGGGAAAATTTGTAAAAAGTAAGACAATTTGGGTTAAATTTGGCGAAAATTTTGACTTTTGGTATATCAATGGGTCCAAATTTCTTGAAAAATTGGTATATTTATGGGTCCACTTTCAAATTCTCAGCGGCACGTCCCTACCAAAACCAAATTTGAGTACCCCCCCCCCCCCCCGGGTTCTTGAGGAGATGGTCACACACATGACTTAGATTGTAGGCCCTCTCATCTCTATTCATGACTGCTCCCAGAAGAAACAGGCAATATCTGAAAAGTGTGCTGAGGCCAATACATTCAGCAACATTGACAAATACATCGTTTAAGAAGTCTTACAAAATTTAAAAACATAACCCCTGGGCAATGTGTTATACTATACCCCTTCCGCCTTCAGAGGAAATATTCACAAATGGAAAAGGTACAAAAACATTTAATATATCCCTTCAGCAATATGCTTACATAAAACCCTGACCAAGAGTTTGAACTGTTTGTCTTTCAGTGTCAACGCTAGCTTACCAAGAACTACAAGAAGTCCAAGAAAAATATGCTGAGGAAACGGTACTCAGGGAAAAGGCAGAAGACTTTGCCGCCAAAGTAAGTATTTTGCTATTCCTTCTGAAAGTGCCCTTATATGGTAAATGGGTGCCCTTATATGGCAAAAGGGTGCCCTAATATGGTAAAAGTGTGCTCAATATAGCATTGTGCTATTCCTTTTGAAGGTGAAAATGCACACTTTGTTTAAGGCTGAGGTAACGTAATAGGCTATTCCATTTAAAATCCACACTCCCCCTGTGGAAGATTTAAGAAAAGTTTTCCACAGAGGGAGTATGTTTTTCAAATGGAATTGGCTTTGGTTCATTATTTCAAAACACATACTCTCCCTGTTTATAGTTACATGAAGAGAAACTCATAGATACTTCAACTTATAATTGTAGTCAGTTGTGTAAAGAGTAGGTTGTATAACTCCTGTAATGTTGTGTATTTCAGATGTACCAAGAGAAGCAAGCTGCTGATGCTTATAAGAGACAAAGTCTAGTCTTGTTAGATGAGGCCATCGGTGATGATGACAAACTTATAGATGCTTTAAATCAAGTCGAACAACTTACAAAACAACTAGAAGAAGAAAAACAAAGGCATAAAGTTGAGGTAAGAAACTGGTATCAATATGTGCCATGGTCTGATCCAATCAGAACAATGTTTCAGAAACCGGCAATATACCTAAAACATCTCATGTTACTGTTTCATCTTTCAGCAATAATGTGTAATTTGCATAAAGAATAGATTCCTATTTAAATGTTTCTTTTCACTGATCACATTGTTCCCTCTTAATTTCGAGCCAAACAAGCGAGGTAAAATGAAGAAAATTGCTATTTCATTCCAGTGCCTACAATGCATGTATTAGATCGCCGATGGTATTATTATCATGATTATTGGCGGAACTTCACTCTAGCTGGGATGTACAAACAAGACGTAAGAGGAATAGCGATATACACACAGCTTATATTCATGAAAGTTCATCTGTGTTTGTATAAATCATGATTTTGATTTAAACTTTTGATCCAAACACAAAGAATTAATTCCTACCTGGGAATTTTCAGATGGTACTCCATCTTTCATCAGCGAGTGAGTGACTATATCAGGTCATGATTTTCTTGACCTTTGACCTGATAACAGACTCGTAGACTCCTGAAAGTTTGAACTAGCCCCTGTCGTTGTTGAGAGATGGTTGGTTGGCTTTGATGTGAACTGCTTCTTTGACTCCACGTTGGAACCACCTGCTGTCTCTGTCGAGTATGCGGACTTTATCCAAGTCCACAAAATGTCCCGGAGACTCGATGTGAATGTAGTTTGAGACCTCTGATGCTGTACTACTGGGTCTCCAAGGACAAGACAGATAAGAAGGATATTACAGGTCCGGTATACTACATCCCGTGCCAGGGCAAAACTGTTACCGGTACCGGACAGTGCAAAGAAGCCTATATTGGCGAAACTGAACGCTCTCTGAAAACACGATTTAATGAACACAGGAGACCCAGTAGTACAGCATCAGATGTCTCAAACCATAATGCGTTTATAACGTGTTTACATTTTTGTCTTTAGTGGGCATGTGACAACATCCTTTTGAAAGGGCAGCCATATTGAAATCCAAGAGATGGCGGCCATGAGCTTGATGGAAAGAATGTTACCAATACTTTTCAGATTCCTGGATATCTCCTCCAATTCACAAGTTTAAAATCCTAGTAGTAGTATGAAATAACACTTAATAAAAATTGTTCTCAACAGGTTGATGAAGTGAATTCCAAACTTGAAGAAGCAAGCAGCGTAGAACATCTAGACTCACTGGAAACCAAACTCAGCATAGCCAAAGAAGAAAACGAATCTCTGGAACAAAAAGTTCATGAACTTGAAACAAAAACTAAGCAATTAGAATTTGAATTAGAAAAATCAACGAGAATGACAAGAATGACTCCTGTGCCTCCGCCTCCACCGCCGCCACCACCGCCACCTGCACCACCTCAGAGGAACCCATTAGAGTAAGTTTTCAAATATTCAAGAATTGTACGTTTTCATGACCATATTTGGAATTGGCATGAAAAATGCATTAAAATGAGTACAAACAAGCCCAGTGATTCTTGAGATAGCTCTCGATATTTTTAGGAAACATCTCAAAACTTGGACTTGGCTCCTGTGCCTCCACCTCCATCGCCGCCGCCACCTGCACCACCTCAGAGGAACCCATTAGAGTAAGTTAATGGTTTGCATGCTAGCCATAGGCTTCAACATAAAAAGTTTTTGAGATATTTTCTCAAATATCAAGAGCTACGTTAAGAATCATTGAACCAATAGGGTTGTTTGTACTAGGGTTGTTTGTACTCATTTTAATACATTTTTCATGCTGATTCCAAAATGGTAATGAATATGTACAATTCTGAATTTTAAAAAAATATTTGAAATTTGTCGTCTGCAGTCAACACCGGCCAGCTGTAACTTTCTCCAAGTTATTTTTTTCAAATGTTCAAGAATTGTACGTTTTCATTACCATACGAGGGGGTATCAAAAAGTTTTAGAAATCGCCCAGAAGTGAAAGAGCTATATCAATCAAATTTTGTCAGTGCAATCACTGGTCCTTATGTACATTATGGTCCAAAAATGGTCTCAAAGGTATGTTTACTTTTTTTACAGGTGGCACTAGATGCCAATAACCTGCTGCCCCAGTTACTGCGTATAAAACTGCAAGATTGAGAAAATTGAGGCAAGCAGCATTATTAAGATCCTGCTTTTGAAGGGTTGCAGTGCCTAGAAAATTGATGATGAAATGAAAGTTATCTTCGGTGGTGATTGTGATATGTCACTGTTGCTTTTTGGAAAAGGAATTTTATTTCATCACAGATTTTCTGGGCACTGTAACCCTTAAAATGGAACTTAATCATGCTGCATGCCTCAATTTTCTCCATTTTGCTGGTTATACGGTTACATAGGCAGGTAGTGACATCTAGCTCCTGTAAAAAAAGTAAAAATACTTATGAGACCATTTTGCACCATAGTGTACATAAGGACCAGTGATTGTACTGACAAAATTTCATTGATATAGCTCTTTCACTTCTGGGCGATTTCTAAAACTTTTGATACCCCCTCAGATTTAGAATCAGCATGAAAAATGCATTAAAATGAGTACCGGTACTAACAAGTTCAGTTGGTCTTGATATAGCTGTTGATATTTTTCGAAAACATCTCAAAACATGGGAATTTTTATGTTGCGCATATGACCAACATACAAAGCATTACAACTTTTCTGTATTCATAAACAAGCAACACTAAAATGAGCTTTTCCATGCTAACATATGTGTATGTAAGTGACTGTATTTTACTGGACTCAGTATAATACTGGGAAAAATGTTTTGACGTGACATGACCATAGACCAATACAGACTATTTTCCAACAGTCAAAAGCCCTGTGCATTGTATACCGTGAATTCTCGCATATTCATGAGGGCCGATCTTTCGATTGTGCTATGTCTAACAATCACGCCAGCGTTGTGTGCCTTCGCGTGTATCCGCTACAGCATTGCCTGTCTTCGTGTTTAAGCCAAAGACCGTAAAAATATGCAGTATGTGCGTTGGCGTTTTGCAAATGCTAAGACTTTGACTGTTTGGAGTTCATCTGTATTTCTTTCGTCCATGGTCATGACATCATACCGTGTAGGCCGCCATCTTGTTTGTCTGCTTTTGTTTTCTCCACTGACACTGGTTATTTGTGATGCAAAGTTTCCACCAGCTACAAGTTAGTGTCTTAAATTGACCATCCATCAGCTACAAAGTTATAGATCTGGTGCTTAATTTGATTGTATCTTGATTATTTCTTACACAGAGTTTTAAGAAGAATTATAGGAAATAAAAAAGGTCACACATCACCCGATGGCAAAATCAAAGGTAAGCGTAAAGCACATATTACAGGTATCATTGTAAAAATGACAATGACAGTCTGTCTCATCTCAATTTGAGAGTAATGCCATGTTGGATTTCATGGTGGCAGATTCGATTCCCGCGTGCTCACTAATCCTGTGTGGTGTATATGCGTAGATATATTGGCGACTGCATTCAAATCTGCCATTGCAAAATCCAACAATACTCTCAACTTGAGACAAGACACACTATAGTGTATGTACATGTAGGGGAAAGAAGAACCACACATCACACACTAGCACATTTAAACATGAATGTAAACATCGCATGCACATAGGCAGACAGGGTTCGCAGGTTTTTGCCGCAGGTGAAAAAAACCGCGGTTTTTGGCAAAAACAGTTTTTGCCGGCAAAAATGGCAAAAACTAAAAAAGTGATTTATAGTTCACTTTTTTCATCTCAAAACAAATTATTAAGTTACAAAAATATGTTCCCGAGTGTAACAAGGCCAGATTTTGTAATTATAAGCAATATATTAAGAAATTAAAGGCATGCGTTTTCATTGCTCAAGTGCATTTAACCGAAATGTGGCATGTATCAAATTCAAAACTTTTTCATTTCAAGGACTTGATGAGACAAAAATTATGTTGAATGATTTATTAAAAGTTGTGTGTTACTGTTTATGAGCTTTCTGTGCCACTTTTTAATATTTGAGTGACTATATGTGAGTTTTTGCCATTTTTTGCCATTTTTGCCGGTTTAAACCAGGCAAAAACTGGCAAAAACAGTTTTTGCCAGGTTTTGCCACTTTGCCGGCAAAAACAGATTTTTGCTGGCAAAAACCGAACCCTGTAGGCAGATAAGCCAAACACCGAGGGGGGCACTCAAATATGAGAGTGTACGCATGCGTGACCAAATTTTTTTTTTTTTTTTTCTAAACAAGTTTTCCTCTGTGAGCAAAATGACCCCCTAAGCAAGTTTTTAGCGCGCTTTCCCAAAATAATTTGACACCCTAAACAAGTTTTTGTCTAATTTTGACCCCCTAAACAAGTTTTTGTCTAAATTTGACCCACTTTACAAGTTTTGATGGATTTTGACAAATTTTTTGTAGGCCTACTAACTTGTCATTGAACACTAAAAGTCTACCTGGATATACCCCCCTCAGGTATACCATACCACTTTAAAATGACACGATGAATTCAGAGTGTAGGCCTACCATGAGGTCTTCAGATTCGTAGCTTGTTACATGAATCTGATTGGATTCTCGTTAAGTAGTTTTGTGAGAATATAAAATACCAATATACAGCGTAAAGCAGTATTCACATCGTAGTTGATTCCGAATTCGGCACCTAAAGTTGATTATCGTGTCCCGGTATCGTGTGCCCTTTTCATGCTTTCTACTGCAAATATAATTTCCTAATGTAATCCAGAGAAGGGGAACTCATAAATCTACCAGCAGAAGTAGTAAATAATGTGAGGAATCTATAAAGGTCCTGAAAATCTTTTTGAAATACATGATATTTTCGTCCCGGATTTTCGTCTCCCCGTTTGTCCACTGAACTATATACCCATAGTGACACTTTATACGAACGGGGAATTCCAGCACTGGAATAAACTTTTTTCGGAATCGGAGTTTCAGCAGATTTGAAAGCGGATTAAAATTGTACCCTAAATGCGTTACAAACGATTTTAAAACTACCCTTTTCATGAAAATAGCCGTTTTTACCCCTTAAGGGATCTAAAATGAGCGTTTATTGCGTTTCGACAGTATTTTTGTGGGACATGAGAGCACCTCAGACCTATCGAATTGCATTCTGAATACTGAAGCATGTCTTTCTGATATCAAATAATTTTCATTTTTAAAAATCACAATATAATACAAATTTTATGACAAATTATAAAAATTGATATTTTTCAAATTTTTGATATATAACAGTCCTCAAGTAAATTATATAAATCTAATGATATATTCTTAAAGTGTATGTAGCATGAAGGAAAAGCCGACGGTCAATTGAAAATTTTGACATTTCATATTGAAGATATGGATTTTTTTCCCCAAAAGACCTAATTTTTTTGGTGTTTTGGGAAAAAATCCATATCTTCAATACTGAAAAATCAAAATTTTCAATTGTGACAGTCCTTCTCGAAACGCTCGTAAAAGTCGGCAAATGTGATTTTGAGTTAGGCCTACAAATCAAAATGTTCATGAAAGTCATTTTTAAATGTTAAAGTGTGTCAAGTTCAACTAACCATAACTCCGCTTCCGGATATCGTAAGAAGTCAAATGATGCATCTTTTTAAAGCTTATGACATATAGGCCTACTTTCTAAATATGAAATTTAAAAAAATTGATCAGGACCGACTTTACACCTCCGTTTGTGGTGGACGGTCACATATATCAAAATGGCGTTTGCCGCAAAGCGCCTCATTTACTTTTATCAGGTCAGAATTACCAAAATGGTGTTTATTGCAACTCGCCTCATTTACTCATGTTGGTTCTTATTATTTATAAAGATTTAGTTCGAGTCCGAACTATTAATTTTAATGAAATTTTCACTTTGGGGGGTATGATGCTTCGTCGGAAGCTAAGGTAGTAAGGATCATCAAGTAATTGTCATTTTCAGTACAACTGAGTATAGAGCTATGCCACTCAGCTAAACCAGCTTTATCAATCGTGCATATAGTTTACAACTGCCTAGTATGACACAACGCAGTTCAAGCTTACGCTATCATGTACATAACTCCACGACAAAGCTGCCGAATTTGGCACTATGGAACTTCTCACTGTGACGAGTTCAAGCAGAAAAATGTCAAAATTGGCTTTACTACTCAATATCAACTCGATAACTCTCACCTGTGGATTACCTGTATGATGAACAAAAGTGATCCTTATTTTAGCTACAAATCATGGTAACAGTGTCAGTTTTTCACAAATTTCACTTTTTAACTCAACCCGTATTTTTTTTTTTTTTTTACCTCTCAAAATCGGGTTCTCGACGCATTGCATTGTGGGATATCTTACACATCACGAAACAAAATTCAAGTGATTTTTTTCGCATCCATGGGCAACAAGAATATGTCAGCTTTAACATAACACCCTACAATAATGTCATACGTACATTTTGGTGGAAATACGCACATATTTGGCCTAAATTTTGTGTTTTTAAGGTACTATACAGACGTTACACTTCCGGTCGCGGAAGGTTACTGTTCAGTGCCCCCACAAGATTAGACCGCGGAATCTTCACTTCAGCAGTTCAGTGCTGCGGCAAGAACTCGCCAGACAGTGTCTGCCATGTAACGGGCGTTTTGTAATTTTTATTTGCAATTGATCTCCAAGAAAATCATCACTTAAAGCGCAAGGGGAGGGGGGTGACTTTTAACATGCATATTAGGCCTACCCATTTCAAGATTTTGAAAAATTGTGACATAGGCATGTGTGAAGTTCGACTGACCATAACACCCGCTTCGAATATCGTAAGAAGTCAAATGATGCATCATTTTAAAGCTTATGATATATACTTTATAAATAGGAAATAAAACATTTTTGACCAGGGCCGACTTTACACTCTGTTTGTGCTGGACGGTCACAACACGCGCACAGTTGTGCCAGCCGAGAGCGGATGAGCGTCGTGCAGGGAAAGAGAGTAGCTCTCGGTGGACGCCGTAAAGTCGGCAAATGTGATTTTGAGTTAGGCCTACAAATCAAAATGTTCATGAAAGTCATTTTTAAATGTTAAAGTGTGTCAAGTTCAACTAACCATAACTCCGCTTCCGGATATCGTAAGAAGTCAAATGATGCATCTTTTTAAAGCTTATGACATATAGGCCTACTTTCTAAATATGAAATTTAAAAAAATTGATCAGGACCGACTTTACACTCTCGCTTTGTGGTGGACGGTCACATATATCAAAATGGCGTTTGCCGCATAAGCGCCTCATTTACTTTTATCAGGTCAGAATTACCAAAATGGTGTTATTGCAACTCGTATCATTTACTCATGTTGGTTCTTATTATTTATAAAGATTTAGTTCGAGTCCGAACTATTAATTTTAATGAAATTTTCACTTCTTTGGGGGGGGTATGATGCTTCGTCGGAAGCTAAGGTAGTAAGGATCATCAAGTAATTGTCATTTTCAGTACAACTGAGTATAGAGCTATGCCACTCAGCTAAACCAGCTTTATCAATCGTGCATATAGTTTACAACTGCCTAGTATGACACAACGCAGTTCAAGCTTACGCTATCATGTACATAACTCCACGACAAAGCTGCGAATTTGGCACTATGGAACTTCTCACTGTGACGAGTTCAAGCAGAAAAATGTCAAAATTGGCTTTACTACTCAATATCAACTCGATAACTCTCACCTGTGGATTACCTGTATGATGAACAAAAGTGATCCTTATTTTAGCTACAAATCATGGTAACAGTGTCAGTTTTTCACACATTTCACTTTTTTACCTCAACCCATATTTTTTGAAGCGTTTCACCTCTCAAAATCGGGTTCTCGACGCATTGCATTGTGGGATATCTTACACATCACGAAACAAAATTCAAGTGATTTTTTTCGCATCCATGGGCAACAAGAATATGTCAGCTTTAACATAACACCCTACAATAATGTCATACGTACATTTTGGTGGAAATACGCACATATTTGGCCTAAATTTTGTGTTTTTAAGGTACTATACAGACGTTACACTTCCGGTCGCGGAAGGTTACTGTTCAGTGCCCCCACAAGTTTCGACCGCGGAATCTTCACTTCAGCAGTTCAGTGCTGCGGCAAGAACTTCGCCAGACAGTGTCTGCCATGTAACGGCGTTTTGTAATTTTTATTTGCAATTGATCTCCAAGAAAATCATCACTTAAAGCGCAAGGGGGGGTGACTTTTAACATGCATATTAGGCCTACCCATTTCAAGATTTTGAAAAATTGTGACATAGGCATGTGTGAAGTTCGACTGACCATAACACCCGCTTCCGAATATCGTAAGAAGTCAAATGATGCATCATTTTAAAGCTTATGATATATACTTTATAAATATGAAATAAAAAATTTTTTACCAGGGCCGACTTTACACTCTGTTTGTGCTGGACGGGTCACATTGCACGATAATGGCTTTTTCGCGCATGACGTATAATGGTTTTATGAGCATTGTGACCGTCCTTCTCAAACGCTTCGTAAAGTCGGCAAATGTGATTTTGAGTTAGGCCTACAAATCAAAATGTTCATGAAAGTCATTTTTTTTGTTAAAGTGTGTCAAGTTCAACTAACCATAACTCCGCTTCCGGATATCGTAAGAAGTCAAATGATGCATCTTTTTAAAGCTTATGACATATAGGCCTACTTTCTAAATATGAAATTTAAAAAAATTGATCAGGACCGACTTTACACTCCGTTTGTGGTGGACGGTCACATATATCAAAATGGCGTTTGCCGCAAAGCGCCTCATTTACTTTTATCAGGTCAGAATTACCAAAATGGTGTTTATTGCAACTCGCCTCATTTACTCATGTTGGTTCTTATTATTTATAAAGATTTAGTTCGAGTCCGAACTATTAATTTTAATGAAATTTTCACTTCTTTGGGGGGGTATGATGCTTCGTCGGAAGCTAAGGTAGTAAGGATCATCAAGTAATTGTCATTTTCAGTACAACTGAGTATAGAGCTATGCCACTCAGCTAAACCAGCTTTATCAATCGTGCATATAGTTTACAACTGCCTAGTATGACACAACGCAGTTCAAGCTTACGCTATCATGTACATAACTCCACGACAAAGCTGCCGAATTTGGCACTATGGAACTTCTCACTGTGACGAGTTCAAGCAGAAAAATGTCAAAAATTGGCTTTACTACTCAATATCAACTCGATAACTCTCACCTGTGGATTACCTGTATGATGAACAAAAGTGATCCTTATTTTAGCTACAAATCATGGTAACAGTGTCAGTTTTTCACAAATTTCACTTTTTAACTCAACCCGTATTTTTTGAAGCGTTTCACCTCTCAAAATCGGGTACTAGAAGAATTGCATTGTGGGATATCTTACACATCACGAAACAAAATTCAAGTGATTTTTTTCGCATCCATGGGCAACAAGAATATGTCAGCTTTAACATAACACCCTACAATGATGTCATACGTACATTTTGGTGGAAATACGCACATATTTGGCCTAAATTTTGTGTTTTTAAGGTACTATACAGACGTTACACTTCCGGTCGCGGAAGGTTACTGTTCAGTGCCCCACAAGGGTAGACGGCGGAATCTTCACTTCAGCAGTTCAGTGCTGCGGCAAGAACTCGCCAGACAGTGTCTGCCATGTAACGGGCGTTTTGTAATTTTTATTTGCAATTGATCTCCAAGAAAATCATCACTTAAAGCGCAAGGGGGGGGGGGGTGACTTTTAACATGCATATTAGGCCTACCCATTTCAAGATTTTGAAAAATTGTGACATAGGCATGTGTGAAGTTCGACTGACCATAACACCCGCTTCCGAATATCGTAAGAAGTCAAATGATGCATCATTTTAAAGCTTATGATATATACTTTATAAATATGAAATAAATAAAAAATTTTGACCAGGGCCGACTTTACACTCTGTTTGTGCTGGACGGTCACATTGCACGATAATGGCTTTTCGCGCATGCGTATAATGGTTTTATGAGCATTGTGACCGTCCTTCTCAAACGCCAGTAAAAGTCGGCAAATGTGATTTTGAGTTAGGCCTACAAATCAAAATGTTCATGAAAGTCATTTTTAAATGTTAAAGTGTGTCAAGTTCAACTAACCATAACTCCGCTTCCGGATATCGTAAGAAGTCAAATGATGCATCTTTTTAAAGCTTATGACATATAGGCCTACTTTCTAAATATGAAATTTAAAAAATTGATCAGGACCGACTTTAAACTCAGTTTGTGGTTGATGGTAACATATATCAAAATGGCGTTTGCAGCAAAGCGCCTCATTTACTTTTATCAGGTCAGAATTACCAAAATGGTGTTTATTGCAACTCGCCTCATTTACTCATGTTGGTTCTTATTATTTATAAAGATTTAGTTCGAGTCCGAACTATTAATTTTAATGAAATTTTCACTTCTTTGGGGGGGTATGATGCTTCGTCGGAAGCTAAGGTAGTAAGGATCATCAAGTAATTGTCATTTTCAGTACAACTGAGTATAGAGCTATGCCACTCAGCTAAACCAGCTTTATCAATCGTGCATATAGTTTACAACTGCCTAGTATGACACAACGCAGTTCAAGCTTACGCTATCATGTACATAACTCCACGACAAAGCTGCCGAATTTGGCACTATGGAACTTCTCACTGTGACGAGTTCAAGCAGAAAAATGTCAAAAATTGGCTTTACTACTCAATATCAACTCGATAACTCTCACCTGTGGATTACCTGTATGATGAACAAAAGTGATCCTTATTTTAGCTACAAATCATGGTAACAGTGTCAGTTTTTCACAAATTTCACTTTTTTAACTCAACCCATTATTTTTGAGCGTTTCACCTCTCAAAATCGGGTTCTCGACGCATTGCATTGTGGGATATCTTACATCATCACGAAACAAAACTCAAGTGATTTTTTTTCGCATCCATGGGCAACAAGAATATGTCAGCTTTAACATAACACCCTACAATGATGTCATACGTACATTTTGGTGGAAATACGCACATATTTGGCCTAAATTTTGTGTTTTTAAGGTACTATACAGGCGTTACACTTCCGGTCGCGGAAGGTTACTGTTCAGTGCCCCCACAAGTTTAGACCGCGAATCTTCACTTCAGCAGTTCAGTGCTGCGGCAAGAACTCGCCAGACAGTGTCTGCCATGTAACGGCGTTTTGTAATTTTTATTTGCAATTGATCTCCAAGAAAATCATCACTTAAAGCGCAAGGGGGGGTGACTTTTAACATGCATATTAGGCCTACCCATTTCAAGATTTTGAAAAATTGTGACATAGGCATGTGTGAAGTTCGACTGACCATAACACCCGCTTCCGAATATCGTAAGAAGTCAAATGATGCATCATTTTAAAGCTTATGATATATACTTTATAAATATGAAATAAAAAAATTTTGACCAGGGCCGACTTTACACTCTGTTTGTGCTGGACGGTCACATTGCACGATATAATGGCTTTTCGGCGCATGCGTATAATGGTTTTATGAGCATTGTGACCGTCCTTCTCAAACGCTTCGTAAAGTCGGCAAATGTGATTTTGAGTTAGGCCTACAAATCAAAATGTTCATGAAAGTCATTTTAAATGTTAAAGTGTGTCAAGTTCAACTAACCATAACTCCGCTTCCGGATATCGTAAGAAGTCAAATGATGCATCTTTTTAAAGCTTATGACATATAGGCCTACTTTCTAAATATGAAATTTAAAAAAATTGATCAGGACCGACTTTAAACTCCGTTTGTGGTGGACGGTCACATATATCAAAATGGCGCTTTGCCGCAAAGCGCCTCATTTACTTTTATCAGGTCAGAATTACCAAAATGGTGTTTATTGCAACTCGCCTCATTTACTCATGTTGGTTCTTATTATTTATAAAGATTTAGTTCGAGTCCGAACTATTAATTTTAATGAAATTTTCACTTCTTTGGGGGGTATGATGCTTCGTCGGAAGCTAAGGTAGTAAGGATCATCAAGTAATTGTCATTTTCAGTACAACTGAGTATAGAGCTATGCCACTCAGCTAAACCAGCTTTATCAATCGTGCATATAGTTTACAACTGCCTAGTATGACACAACGCAGTTCAAGCTTACGCTATCATGTACATAACTCCACGACAAAGCTGCCGAATTTGGCACTATGGAACTTCTCACTGTGACGAGTTCAAGCAGAAAAATGTCAAAAATTGGCTTTACTACTCAATATCAACTCGATAACTCTCACCTGTGGATTACCTGTATGATGAACAAAAGTGATCCTTATTTTAGCTACAAATCATGGTAACAGTGTCAGTTTTTCACAAATTTCACTTTTTTAACTCAACCCGTATTTTTTGAAGCGTTTCACCTCTCAAAATCGGGTTCTCGACGCATTGCATTGTGGGATATCTTACACATCACGAAACAAAATTCAAGTGATTTTTTTCGCATCCATGGGCAACAAGAATATGTCAGCTTTAACATAACACCCTACAATGATGTCATACGTACATTTTGGTGGAAATACGCACATATTTGGCCTAAATTTTGTGTTTTTAAGGTACTATACAGGCGTTACACTTCCGGTCGCGGAAGGTTACTGTTCAGTGCCCCCACAAGTTTAGACCGGAATCTTCACTTCAGCAGTTCAGTGCTGCGGCAAGAACTCGCCAGACAGTGTCTGCCATGTAACGTATGCGTTTTGTAATTTTTATTTGCAATTGATCTCCAAGAAAATCATCACTTAAAGCGCAAGGGGGGGCTGACTTTTAACATGCATATTAGGCCTACCCATTTCAAGATTTTGAAAAATTGTGACATAGGCATGTGTGAAGTTCGACTGACCATAACACCCGCTTCCGAATATCGTAAGAAGTCAAATGATGCATCATTTTAAAGCTTATGATATATACTTTATAAATATGAAATAAAAAAATTTTGACCAGGGCCGACTTTACACTCTGTTTGTGCTGGACGGTCACAATTGATCGTCGGCTTTTCATCCCACCTACATACACTTTAAGTATAAATCATCAGATTTATAAAGTTTACTTCAAGTACTGTTAAATATCAAAAATATCAATTTTAATGATTTGCCATAAAATGTGTATTAAATTGCAATTTCAAAAAATCAAAATTATTTGATATCAGAATGACATTCTTCGTATTCAGAATGCAATTCGATATGTCTGATGTGCTCTAATGTCCCAAAATAAATACTGTCCAAACGTTCATACCCCAGCCCTTAACGCGTCACACGCGTAACGTGCCCAACCAAAAAAAAAGACCCCTTTTCACGCGTTTTTTGGTCATGCATGCTCACATCATTATATTTGAGTGGCCCCCCGGGGCCAAACAAAACATAAACTATGGCAATACCTGCCTGTGCTGGGACTTGAACCCCAGACCTTTTGATAGCGAGTCCTATGCACAAACTAAATGTTAGTGTACTTCACAACACTTTTGTCCTTATACCATATTAGGGCAACCATTTACCATATACATTCACGTACTCTTAACCTACAGCAGAAAAGTACTGCACATTTTGGCCATATTAGGCACCCAGGGTACATTTACCATGATATTATAGGTGCATCCTATAACCATATTAGGGTACCTTGTTACCATATAAGGGCCACACTACAGAACTCCACTTGCTCATTCATCCTTTTATTTCTTGGTTTCCCACAGCTGCAGATCCCAACCAGAAAGTATATGAAGCCACAATAGATGAAATGATGAAGCGAATCAAATCAGGAAAAGTACAACTCAAACCAGTAGAAACACAGGTAAGCTTAAACCCTCTCCACTGGGTGTCAACTGCAGACAACTGGTCCAACATTTTCTATAAAAAATTTAAGAATTGTACAGTTTCATGACTATATTTGGAATCGGCATGAAAAATGCAATAAAGTGAGTACAAACAAGCCTAGTATTGGTTCAGTGGTTTTTGAGATAGCTTTTGATATTTTGAGAAAATATTTCAAAACTTTTGTTGAAGCCTATATGGCCAGCATGCAAAGAATAACATGAAAAAAGAAAAAAAAAAGTGGTTTTTTTTTGGTGTTTTTTGTTATTCAAAGTAAAACTGGCTGGAAATAAGAATAATATGTGACACGATCTGGTCCATGGGGGCCAAAGGAGGCATTTTTGAAAATTGAGTTACTATAATTATTACTTTATACTTGCAATAGGCTATCATTTACTGAAAAACACCAAAGGCCTAGCATAGTTGGTTCTAAAGTTATGAAGTTTTTTGATGTCTATTTTCTTATGTATTTTATTGTTTTTACTCCATATTTCTACCTCTATCTCAGTTTCAAATTTGCCGCCTTTGGCCCCCATGGACCAGCCATCGCGTCACATAATGTAAATTTGGAATTTTTTGTAACGACTTATGAATAATAGCAGCTTCTAAACTGGGTGGGTAGTTTTTGTGCAAGGTGAATAATAGCTTTATTAACTTGCAATGCAAGTAGAGGGAACGTCGCTCAAACACAAATGTGTCACCACATAATGGTTCAAATTGCCGTGTACACAATTAGCCTACGCTTTAAATTCATAAGATTAAAAAGTTAATCTATTTTATTGCAATGAGGAACAGATCCAAGCTTAGATTAAGTCTTAAATAGATTAAAAATTGAAGTAATCTGGATTAGATTAACTTTTTTTTAATCTTATAGATTGAAATTCAAATTCATACAATTCACTTTTTAAACTTCACTCACTCACTCATCAGGCTGTTTCACCCACTGCTGTGTGAAGCCCTCCTCCAGCATTTTCCATCTCCTTCTGTTCCTAGCCGCTGATTCCCAAGCTGTTGTACTCATGAAGGTGGTGATGTCATCTCTCCATCGTCTTTTTTGCCTTCCTCTTCTCCTCTTTCCAGTCCTTGGCTGCCATTCTGTAAGTCTCTTCGTCCACCTGTTATCGTCAGTTCTTGATAAGTGACCTGCCCATCTCCATTTTGTTTCTTTAATCTTTTGCAAGATGTCTTTGACTTGGGTTACTTTTCTGATGTCTGTATGTCTGACTCTATCACGCAATGAGAGGTGGAGCATTTTCCTTTCCATAGCTCTCTGTGCTGTTACCAATTTCTGTTCCATTTCTTTTGTTGTTGACCAAGTCTCTGCACCATAGGTCATAGTTGTTAGCACACACTGGTCATAAACTCTTTGCCTCAGTGACAGTGGTATGTTTTTATCTGTCAACAGTTCTTTATGCATACCAAAGCATCTCCAACCTGCCTTTACACGGATTAGGATCTCTTCAGCTGTGTTGGTATCCATTCTCAAGGTCTGTCCTAGGTACTTATAGTTGTCAACTTTCTTGATCTGGTGATTTGCTATTGTGATTGTTTCTTTTGTCTCAAAGTTTGTCATAAACTGTGTTTTTCCTTTGTGCATTTGTAGTCCCACATGTATACTTTCTTTGCACAAGCTGTTCAGTTGGTCTTCCATATCCTTCACCGATGTTGTTGTTAGTGCAACGTCATCTGCAAATCTAAGATCTGTTAACATCTCCCGTCGATGTTGATTCCTTTTCTCTCTAGGTTAGACTTTTTGAAAACCTCTTCCAGTGCTGCTGTGAAAATCTTTGGTGATAATGTATCTCCCTGTCTCACTCCTCTCTCTATTCTCACCTCCTTGGAAACATCATTATCTATGTGTATTTTGGCGATGGCATCTGTGTATATATCTTCTAGGATGCAGATGTAGTTTTCGTTTATTCCGCTCTTCCTCAGTGCATCAAACATATCCGTATGCTCTATGGAGTCAAATGCTTTCTGGTAATCTATAAAACCAAGACATAAATCAAGCTGGTATTCATTTGATTTTTCAATCAGTTGATTTATCGCCTGTAGGTGATCTGTGGTTGAGAATCTTCCCCTAAAACCGGCTTGCTCTCTGGGTTGATTTTGGTCTAATGTAGCTTTTAATCTGCTTTGGATGATTTTTGTGAATATCTTGTATACATGAGAAAGAAGGCTGATTGGCGGTAGTTTTGATATCTGCCTTGTCCTCCTTTTTGTGAAGTAAAATAATTTTAGCTTCTTTCCATTTCTTTGGTATCTTCTTTGTTTCCAGTATTTGATTGTAAAGTTTTGTTAGCTGTAGTATAGCCTCTTCTCCCCCGGCTTTGATTATGTCACTTGTAACATCATCAATGCCTGGTGCCTTGTTGTCCTTCATTTGTCTTAAGGCCTCTTCTACCTCATTGTGTAGAATTGGAGGTACCTCTGTTGTTTCAACGCTTGTATTGGTGTCTTTTGGTTTGCCTTCCTCTTGAGTTTTTGTTGAAGTATACAGGTCTTGGTAGAACTCTGCACATATTCGCAGAATTTCTGACCTGTCTGATGTAACAGTTCCATCTTTGTGCTTTAATTTATTAATTCTTGACTTTTTGCGGTCTTGTTTTATGATAGTTTTCGGCCTTTTCCACTTTGCAAAATCTTGAGTATGCTTGCATGTTTTCTCTTTCTTGTTCGTTGTCTTCTCTTCTTCCTTACTGTTTTAACAATTTCAGCATATTCGATCTTCTCAGCTCTTGATTTGGTTGTTATTTTTCTCAGAGCTTTCCTTCTTGTATCGAGGTCTTCAATTGCTTTATCCTCCTCAGATTTGCTTTCATCCTCTTTCTTTGATGGTGCTATACTTGCTGCTTCCTCTAACAATGATGTAGTTAGGTGGTCGCATCTAGTATCCATATCTATGTCCTGTATCTCCAGACCATAAGCGGTTCTTCAACTTCAGTTGGAATTCCTCTTTCCTCTCTTTCAACTTTAGAATGTCAATTCTTTTCTTCTTTTTATTATTGATGAATTTAAGCCTTGCAAGCTTAGTGTTGATGCAAATTGTTGCCCTGACCATTCTATGGTCACTAGCAATGTCTACCTTGGTGATAACTTCACAGTTATTCACAATTCCTTTTTGGCTGCATAATATAAAATCTATCTGGTTCCTGGTTACTCCATTTGGACTTTCCCATGTCCAGTACCTCTTTTTGTCTTTTTTGAAGAATGTATTGGCTATTATGAGTTTCTGTTCTGCAGCAAACTCAAGGAGCATTTCTCCTCGCCTATTCCTTTCGCCCACTCCAAATTTGCCCAAGATTGATTCTTCTCCATTTTTACATTCTCCAACCTTGGCGTTGAGATCACCCATAACAATGGTGTATTTGCCTTTGTTGTCTTTAATGGCTTTATCAATGTCTTCATAGAACTCCTCTACTTCTCGTCTTCATAGTCAGTGGTAGGGCGTAAACCTGTATTACGCACATCTGGTCCTTTCTGGCAAGCTGAATATTCAAAGCTACCACCCTGTTTGAATAGCTTTTAATTTCCTTTATATAATCTTTGAAATTGGGGTGGATGAGGAAACCCACTCCTCTTGCATTTACGTTGTCCTCTGTTTTGCCATGGTTGAAAAACCATGCGCCTCCCTTTAGTTGTGTTAGTCCTTCGCCTTCCCGTCTTGTTTCTGCCAGACCAATAACATTCCACTTGAAACCCTCTAGATCTTCCATTAGGTTCTCCAGCTTTTCTTCATCTTTCAACGTTCTCACATTATATGTACACAGGTGAATTGTAGTCAGTTTTCCAGTTTCCATACTCCCTTCTACCTCACAGCTTCCTTTCGGCTTTGACTGTACGGTTTCATCCGAAGCCTGCGCTCCTGAGCGGTCCCTGGATCTGTTGCTACAATTTCGTTGCCCATTTCGCCATGGGCTTTACGGCCTCTCTTGTCATACTTATCCATAATGCTTGAAGGGTATTTTGCCTTAAATCGACGCGCTGGCAGGGCGTGGTGTCGATTGAGGTTTCTGTCATTCTCCTTCTTCTGTGGACAATCCTGGAGACTTAGGCTGGTGTTATTGAAAATGTCCTACAGCTGACAATACTCTGTGACTTTCCAAACTGCTCCAACAGCCTTTCAGGTCACAGAATATTGCCCCCAGAGCCCCGTCTGTTAACTCTACCGCAAGGCAAAGCCATAACAGGTGGTGCGCGATTGACATGCAATCTTCGTGAACGTGGGGGTTGGTAACTACAGAGAGGCGATTAGGAACAGGAGGACTGATGGAAATGCCTCTTGTGCCTACAACCTTAGCAAGCAAGTTTTTTAAACTTAGCATGGATTAAAATATCCAAGACTTTTATCCAAAGTAAAAAAAAATTTTAAATGAATCTAATGGATTAGTTTAAAAACTGGTAATCTAATTAGCTCAATTTTAATCTATTAGATTAAGAATTTTTAATCTTAGCTTGGATTTGTCCCTACAATCTAATTTAACTTTTTCATCTTAGGAATTTAGAGAGTATACCATTTCTAATTATTAAACTTAGGAACCCATGCTGCAAAGGACCATGCAGGATGTCACCAGTGGGAAATGCAGGGGGCATAGGGTGCTACCACCCTCCCTCAAATCTACAAATTTTGCATGTTTCTTACATTTTGCTGTCACAAAGACTTTGCACAAGTCTAAGCATCCAAAATGTTGAGTATTGGGTATGAGTTTGCTCATAATTTGAAAACAAAATGTTCACCAGAAATCGAAAATATCATGGCCGCCATCATCATGGTAACCATGGTGATTTCATAGGTAACCATGGTGATTTCTTAGGTAACCATGGTGATTTTGTTATGGTTTCATTTCCAGTGGAAAGCAGAATATGCAGATGGTAACAAAGAGGTAACCAGGATGTAATTAGCATATTTGCATAACAATGAGCTAATTAACATATTGTGCAATGTATGCACTAAAAAAAGAGAGGTTTCAACTTAGAATGCTTTTTGTCCCTATATGGAACTCTCAATTAAAATGGTTATAAAAAAAGGTTCTTTGTTCTCCAAGGAACTGAAAATAGTTCTTTACAGAACTCTTTGGCACTTTATAGAACCATTTTTGAGAAGGGTTCAGTATAGAGGACATAAATTAATCTAGGCTAAACCTTTATTTGTTAGAGTGTAGTATTTCACTAACACCGCAATGAAGCAATGGCTATTCTAGTTGAAATCCATACACCCCCTATGGAACACATGATCTTGATCTTCCACACAAGGTATAGATATCACCTATTCAGATAATCCCTATTTGTAATTCACACTCCCTGTGTGGAATATTAAGGTAAAGTCTTCCATAGGGGGTGTATGGATTTCAACTGGAATAGTTTATTTTCACCATTAACACAATAATGAGGCAATACTTACAAAAAGGATATTTTATATTGAGGGTTGAAAGCCTCAACTTATAATCACCTGCTCCCACAAAATGAACATAAAATTTTAAATGACCTACATATAGTCATGTAGTAAATTATATCTTCGGCAGGATAAATTGAAATTTTTACCCGCATGATAAGTTGAACTTTTCCATTAAAATCTGCACAAAGCAGGGACTGTCTTGTGCAATTTGCAGGAGAGCATTAAATAGCTCTTCTGGAGCCTTCAAGGAGAGCTGTTTAGGGGATTTACAATAGAATATAAGGAGAAACTTGTCAACCAAGGAGAATAAATATCTGTCAATAACAGATTTAAGGAGAGCAGTTAGAGCGATTGCTCTTGCTCTCCTCAGTAGGCAGTCCCTGAGAAACCCTGAACATTTCTGAATGAGACTCAATTGCTCATACATAATCCACACAAGCCTAATGTCCACTGCATACTTTTTATTCGACTTCGAATATTCCATGCAACATGTCTCTGTTATTTAATCTATTTCCATTCTATGTTCAGTCATGTTTTATTTTGTTCATGTAAAATCGATAATATATATCCAACAGATATTTGACATCAAAATATAATTCATTATCAAGAAAGATTCATTAGAAGACAAAAAATGAATTGAAGTAGAATGACAAGTGAATGCTTGTTGCATGATTATTCTGCATCAACTATTTAGAGTATGTAGGGGAGTGTTTGCCCTAGGGGCAGGTTCGCCCACCGTGCGAATACTCCCCGCTCTCCCCTACTTAGCACATACAAAAGGATCTTGTACTGGGTACGTGTACTTGAAGATCACACTGTAGAAAAGCCACATGCTCACTCCAATCTAACACTCATAGAGACACGTATATATATATATGCTTTTAATATAGGATCCACAAATAATAAGTTCCCCCCAACACTTTGTGTTCGGTTGATCACAATGGCTCGCTATGTAGGAAAATATGCAGTTTTAAAAGTTGCATCTGAGTCCATAGGCATCAACTCTCAAACAATACATTAGGCCAAGCCTATTCATGTAACGCAGGTGCAACTTTTAAAACAGCCTCTTTTTCACATAATTAGCCATTGTGACTGAACACAATAATGTGTCATGCTATAGAGCAATGGGGCTTAATAATATTGTTTTTTCCGGATTCATTTACAATTTTATGGTTTGATATTAATTCATAAAATTTGTAAAAGTACAAAAATTCAAACGTCATTTTTTTTTAATACAAAGAAGTGACATTTCTTGTTTAAGAAATAATTCTCCGAAGAAGTGATAATGTAACTGGATTAACTATCATAGCAATAGGTTTAAACAATTTTGAAATATATCGCACTGCACTAGTACGTTCACGCTGTACCTCTACATTGAATCATATAAGTCAAAGAACAGGGATAAAGACCTGGAACATAATTCTATAGAATATTCACATCCTGCTGACTTGCACCTGTAAGATTAGTATCTTTGAAAGGTGCGGTATTGTATTCAATCTATGATTGCAGACATACGCAAGTGATAAGTGCAACCTGCTTGTAGTGCAGGGTGATATATTCAAAAATTAAATATTGCTATGGTAGTTAATCCTGTTATTACATCATCACTTCTACAGCAAATTATTTCTTCAACTTTATCAGCATGAGCATTACATAGGCATGCAGCATGTATAGTTATAGACACAATGCATAATACAGATCACTAACACGTATGCACACCCCGGGGGTTCACTTGGGATATTATTTGGTACGCATGCTCAGCACAAAAAGCATCAAAAAGGGTCTAATTTAATACTTTTAAAGGGCAATCTTCAACGTTTAGGATTGTAATTTTGACCAGTCTTCGATGTTAAGGGTCACTTATTAACAGTGATGATTCTGGAGATGGTACTCAGGCAGGCCCGAACGCAGGATTTCATTTGGGGGGGTGCTGATTTTGAAAAAGTGGACCTTTTTTTCCAAATTTTGTGAAAAGTGGACATTCTTCCTAAAATTTGGACCTTTTTTGTCCAAAAAGCCTAAAACCCTGATTTTTTGGCTCACTACGCTTTCAAAATTCTGAAATTTTTGGACTTTTGTATACTTTTCCAAATTTGGGGGTGCGTCGCACTTCGCACCCTCCTAAATGCACGGGCCTGTACTCAGGTACACAAGCAATAAACCAAAACAAAGAAAATTTTCTAATATCTTGCGCCGATAAGGGGTGAAATTTGCCTCCACTGAAAACTGTAACAAATCATGGGTACCATTTTAGGATGTGAGTGAACACTTCCCCAACAACCCCCACCCACACACACACATTATGGCAACCTGTCTCCAAGGTCAACTAAATAAACAGATCACATCATATTGTAAAGTGAAAATGCACAAACTTTTAAGGCTGAGGTAACGTAATGGGCTATTCTATTTGAAATTTACACTCTTCTTTGGAAGATTTAAGAACAGTCTTCCATGGGGGAGTATGTTTTTCAAACAGAATTGGCTTAGGTTCTTTATCTTCATTTTGAAACCCATACTCCCCTTGTATATGGCTTTGGCTCATAATATCTTCTATATTTGGAGGAGTATTTCAAATGGAAATTACGCAATTATCTGTTATTTTGAAACCCATATTTTAGCTAAATCTTCCACAGGGGGAGTGTGGATTTCAAATGGAATAGCTCATTACGTTACCTCAGCCTTAAACAAAGTGTGCATTTTCACCTTACAAAAAGAATAACAAAATGCTATATTAGGATACCCTTTTACTATATTAGGGCACCCTTTTACCATGCCATTCATTTATCTAATTAATCTAATCCATTACTAACATAAATAATATAATCACTAGCGGGAGACCCGCGCTTCGCGCGGGTCCCCGCTAGTTGAGTAAACGGGAGCGGTTAGTAAACGGGAGTAAACGGTGATGATAATCATGCTGTCTTGGTGTAGATTATTCATCCAGTAATAAATCAGATGTTGATAATCATGTTAGCTCCTGTCATATAAGAAGCTAAACTTTTATTTAAGTAAATATCCAGATCTGTGATAATGTTGTTATACTCACTCAATCCCTCAGACTTATTTTGCAAATCTGTCACCCAATGACCCCTTTTTTCACCAGCTTACACCCAATGACCCCTTTTTTAAATAGAAATTTACACCAAATCTGCAAATATTTTAGGCGCTTGGCACATTGTGAACAAATTTAACATTTTTGTAGCAATTTCAGTTTCAAAAGGCAAATTTTCAAAAACGCGTTGCCCAGAAAGTTATATTTTACGGTTAATGGCACGGAATTTTAGCGTTCACACACCTTTTCTTGGAGGCCCCCACTGAAAGACCCCCTTTTTGACCATAAGCGCCTGCGATAGACCCCTAGTGTCATACTCTGGCAGGGACAGGTATGTTACTTTCATATTCGAGTGCCCCCCCCCCGGCGCACCCTCCATCAGACACCCTCCCTCCGCGTATTGATAAGAAGCTTGTTTTGGACATCCGATAACAACTATTATAGTGTCAAACTGGTCGCGAAATAGCTTCAATTTGGTCTTTATTTTGAATTTTTTTCAAATAGGGCCTACTCAGGGGCCACACCCCTGGGTATTAAGAAGTGTCCGTTTTGCTTCTGCTTCGGACAGCTGTACACTTACGTTTTAAACGATGATAACAACATTAGTGTCAAAACGGTGCTTCAATTGAGCCTTTATTTTGATTTTTTTTTCAAATACTCAGCCCCCCCTTTGATACCCGCTGCGTATAAAGAAGTGTCCGTTTTGGCTTCTGTTTTGGACACCTGTACACTTTAAAGCAATGACAAAACAAAAATGGTCCCGAAATGGCTTCAATTAGGCCTAGGCCTTTATTTTGATCAAGTGTTCAATTCTGAGTGGACACCACCCCCCTCGTGCCCTCCTCAGACCATCAGACAACCCTCTGCGGCGTGCGACCTATAAACCCAGACGCAGTACGTGTCAGGGTGCGTGACTCGCCACTAATTGACGCGTTTTTGGTCATGACCTGAGCCGTAAGGTTATTGACCTCAACGGCCTAGCAACCGACCATTTTTTTTGTTATTTCCATAGTGATTGAATAGTTTTGCAAAAATGAGCGTCAGATGGTTTAATGGCAATATGTACCCGATCAATGTACGAATAAATCAGAGCTGAAAGTGAAATCATCTGTGAGTTTATTCGCGAACAAGATTTAGTGACTTCCTTTTATTTATATAGATATGTCATGTTAAAGGTCACAAAAAGAATGGGTTATTCCAGTTGAAATCCATACACCCCCTATAGAAGACATTGCCTTAATCTCCTCCCACACAGGGACTGGGAATTTCAAATGGGGTTACATAAATGGATGATTCCATTTGAAATTATCACCCCCTGTGTGGGAGATTAAGGTCAAGTCTTTCATATGAGGTGTATGGATTTCGACTGGAATAGCCCCGGATCCTTGGCTTGGCTAAACATCAAACAAAATGTTGGAGTTGCATCAAACTGGCTGTGGTAATCCCAGGTTCTATCCTGGGGTGCGCTTCGTGGAGTTTTTCTTCTTCCTCCTATTTTTACCCTTCCCTCCATCCTATCATAACTTCATGCCTGCCTGGGCAGTGTTTTCTCACTATTTTTCTCCCCCGTCCTGTGATACCCAACCTGGTACCGTAAAATGGGGTAACTTTGGGCACTTTTCAGAGTTTTTAAATCACTGCTTCTAAACAAAACCCATTACATTTCTAATTATCTCTTTTTTATGACATCAGGGTTCCCTTCTACACCTTGAAGTTGAAAAAGGTTTTTTAATAATTTTGTAAGGGTGCCTTAGGGGTTGAAAATAGCCTGACCAAAGTTACCCCGTATTTGGGGCAACTTTGGTCAGACAGAGTATTACATTCCATGAAGGAAAAAAAATCAAAAAAATTGATCTTCGCTGTATATGGGCAAGTTGTTATTTTTTGTGACATTTGACCCCTTGTGAAATTAATCAAGCACACGTCCTTGCTCACAAATATCGATTTTATTTTTTCTGAAAAAATGTAAAAAATGCTCATTTTTGGTCAAAATTCTGATTTTTTTTTTAAGAAATTTCAAGAAATTGGACATGAGCGACTAGTATTTCTTCCAAATATATTTCTTAACAAATTCATACCAAATATTACTAAAAAAAATATTGCTGTACGAAAATATGACCATTTAAAAAAATATATTCGACCGACCAAAGTTACCCCGCTGACCGAAGTTACCCCCATTTTACGGTAAATGTCACAAATTGCCACAGACTGGGTGCCTCCTCCTTCAGTGGGCAGACAGAAAATGCTCTCTATATGGAAGACTTTAGCTAAATCTTCCACAGGGTGAGTGTGAATTTCAAGTGGAATAACGCATTATCCTATATTAATAATTGCTATCCAATAATTGCTCCTGTTATTTACATGTCTCACTTTTCATAAATGATTTCATTCTCTAGGGAAGGTTAAATCGCAAACTGGAAATAAATTTGCTACTTATATGTGCTGCTAACAGTTTAGATTTGCGCCAAAGCTGACATATATTTTTTTCACCCAATATAAAAGAAAAAACTTTCAAATGCCATGCATGTCTGACACTAGTCTGTATAGCCTTTGAAGGTTGCCACTGACACGTTGTGAGCGGGGCTTCTAGAGGACTGGGACTTTCATGGGGCTAATTTATACCAGAGGCTAGCACTGGTTTTTGCTTGGGTTCTCTGTGTATCCTTTCTGGGTAACTGCGAGGCCGCGATGGCTACATCTGATCAGGAGCTCCTGGCAGTTGCAAGTCCAGTACCTCTTGACTTCACCAGGCATCTGTTTGTCACTTAACTAATCGGATGCCTCTGATGAAGTCAGAAGGTACCGGATGCAACTGTATCATGTAGATTTATTTCCAGATTTATAACCTTTCCTAGATAATACTGTTTAAGGGAACATACCAAAAGTTGAATGATGTCCTGTAAGGCTGACCCCCCCCCACGTCCTTCCCTGCAACGTAAGTGTGAAATACTGAAAAATCCGACCCCAAAAGGTCAGTCTTTTACAATCGTAATTGGACATTTTGACTCCCCCAAAGAACTTTCTTTTATAGGACATCATCGAACTTTTGGTTCGTTCCCTAATTTACACCAAGGTTCAGTCTCCACAAGGTACGGAAGTGCTTGGCTGTTCCTGTTTAAACTCATACACCCCTATGAAAGACATAACTTTATTCTTCCACCCAGGGGGTATATATTTCATATGGACTCACCTATTCAGGTAACCCAATTTGATATTCACCCTCCTGTGTGGGAGATTAAGGGCATGTGTTCCATAGGGGTGTATGAATTTCAACTGGAACAGCCCATTGCAGTGATGTTCTTACTCAGGGTTGCCAAACCAGCGATTTGGTAGCCCAATTGGGCGACTTTTAAATATTTTTCCCGCGATTTTTGACAATTTCCTATCCCATAGAAACCAATGGTTAAGAAATAATTTGGGCGACTTTTCAACATTGGTTCCCGCGATTTCCGATAGTTTCATGCCCCATAGAAACCAATGTTAAAGAGAAAAATTGGGTGACTTTTCGATTATTTGACCCGCGATTCGGGCTGAAATCTTTTGGCAACCCGGTTCTTACTATCTATGCACAATAGATATCCTGGTACGATTATCGAATAGTGTGCAACTTGCTAGACTTTAGTACAGTCCTCATTTACGGAGTTTAGGGTTAGGGTTTAGAGTTGAGGTAGGGCAGTCTTGTAATAAGACTAATACAGTTGCACCTTATTCAGCAATCGCTCCAATATCCTGAACAATACTTTTCTTTTAGATGACCAGTAGCAAGAGCAGAAATGGTTTAAAAAAAAGAAAGAATAAAGTCATCAGGAATGAGTCAATAAGATTGCAATGATTACTTATCTCAAATCTTTCTCTTGTTTTAACCTCCAGGAAAAGACATTATTAAATCGTGGATCAAGAAAACAGCGTTTAGGTTCCATCAAGAAAACGCCAGCAATGACACAACTAAATGGCATGGTGGTAAGTAGTAACAGTGTTCCTGATTGGTTGATTTCATGCTATAATCACCAGAGTGACCAATTATCTCTTTTATAAAAAGATGTCATAGTGACATGGTTGCCAAACCTGCAAGTTTGTAGCCCAATTGGGCGACTTTTGAAGATTTTCCCACTCAACTTCTAACCATATCCTGTCTCAACCAAACAAAAAATTGTGCAACATTGACTCCTGTGACTTGTCCCATAAAAACCAAAGGTATAAGAGAAAAATTGAGTGACTCTTCATTTATTTGACCTGCGATTTGTGCTGAAATTTTTTAGCAACCCTGCAGAGTGACAAATAACAGTTTATTATATACTATCCCTGTTTAACATGTGTAGAGCTTCAGGGGATCATCACTGAGCATGAGTAGCTATCATGCTTTTGTGTCGTTTTTATTCTGCCAAGAGAGAGCAATGTTAATGATTTTTTACCAGTTAAAAACTATTGTTGCTTTGAAGACAGTTTATACTTGGATTATCTTCAGCAATATGCCCTGATCACAGTGATATCCCAAGTGTTCTGCTACATTTTCTTGAAATTCTGTTTTTCAGACTAAATTAAAAAAGACAAGAGACCCCATAGATGAAGGCTCCAAAGACGATGACGAGGAGGAAGGAATGGATGAATTTCAACGCATCATGCGACAACGAAGAATGCGATCAGAACAAGTAGATTCTAAGAATCCAAAAGGTCAGTGAAAATGCACACTTTGTTTAAGGCTGAATTATTTGAAAAAACTCCATTCTGATTGGTGATTTAAGAGATGATATTATGTCATTGACTAATCGGATGCAATGTTAGATCGGCAGGTAGTGCTCAGGGGTTAAAATCTTGGCAAGCTTTGAGACATACCTTTTTTGCCTTATCAGTGATAGTTAACCTCATCTTACAGTAAAGATTTGCCTAATGGCACATTGGGCTCCTTTGCCTTGGGGTAAATTTCATGTGCAAATAGAGAGCTCCCTTCTCAATCCAAACAAGAATTAAGGTTCAGTGTCCTTTTGCTGGTGGGAATATCCGTTAGTGCACGTTACTATCCATTGGTCACTGGTTCAAGTCTGGGCCCATACACCTGTTCCGAATTTTGATATGCCATAGGCTTTGTGTTGTGATCATTTCGATCAGTGGTTTGTAACAAAGAAAGCATGAGCCAGTTAACGTAGCAACAATCATATGTGCACATCCATATCAAAACGATGCACTTGTCGGCTGCTACATGTATCTCATTTTACATAATAGTTAGGAATAAATACAAGACTCATCTCAACTGGAGATCACCTCAAATCATACCGAAGTCACTTGATTTAGGAATACAGGAACATATTCCTAAACCATGTGACTTGGGGATGATTTGAAGTGACCTCCACTTGAGATGAATTTGGTATTTATTCCTAGCTATTTTGCGAAATGAGACACATAGTAGCCGACAAGTGCATCGTTTTGATATGGATGTACACATATTCTAACGTGCACTACGACAGGGATATAGGGGAGGGCACTTTTAGGTTGTGCCTAAAATTCTACTAATGTCAACGGAGCCCATAGCGCTATAGGCCAATCTTTACGGTATTTTATCAAAATGCATCTCATTCATATATTTACTGCAAAATGGTGAATAACACTATAGAAAATAGCTGATATAAAGTACATGACTCTCTTGCACTGACATGACATTTCGTCAACCTGCTACGCTAATTGCCTAAGTCACTTTTTGTAATTTTCAGAACAAAGTACAAAATATGGTTCAAGCATGCATTTAAACATGTTTATTCGCCAATCTTTGCATAAGAACAAATAATAATGATACAAATGAAAGGGAATAATCCAATATAATTAGGGTGATTACGTAACTGATGCATTTTTGAACCACATTTTGTTCTTTGTTCTCAAAATTACAAAAAATAACTTGAGCAATTAGCGTAGCAGGCTGACGATTTATGATATGGTGGCTCTAGAAACACTCATGCAATCATTAATACAGTGTGATCTGATTCAACAAAATGAGGACAATTAACATGTTTTTATTTGGTATCCACTGGGTGATGGGCCTGGGGTTTCATGATATTGGATTGGGTATGTGCGGCCTTGATTCTGAAAACATACCCAAAAATATTACCAAATTTGATGAAAAAAATGGACCCAAAAATGTACCAATTTTTGATTAATTGTTTTCAAAATACCGTAAATTTAGCTAAAAATTACAAAATCACTTTTCCAGATTTTGGAGAGAAATTATACCAAAATGCCTGAAAATGGTGATGGGGACTGGGCAATTCCAGTTAAGATCCATACACCCCTTATAGAAGACATGAGCAAAACCTTCCACACAGGGGTGTAGATTTCAAATGGAATCATCCATTCAGGTAACCCCATTTGAAATTCACACTCCCTGTGGGGGGTGTATGGATTTCAACTGGCATAGCCCAATTTGTTCCAGTAGAAACACATCTAGTTGGCTCATATTGGAGCAAATTCAGGGAATATCACTGCTAACCCTCATCCACAGTTTGTTGAATCATGTCACACTCATGCTTATAAGTGAAGACCGAATTAAAAAGACTAGTTTGCGTCTGACGTCAGGGCAAAGGCACGACGTGATTGGACGCTGATCTGCACAATACAGCATTTTTGGTCTAGTTGACAGGACGTGATATGCAAACTAGTCTTTTTAATTCAGTCTTCAATTATACCATGGTATTTGTGAATAAAAAATTTTCCTCCATTTGTGTACAAAGATGGAAGAAGTTGAATTCACCTTTATCAATTCACTAGGATCCACAACATCCTCAACTATCAGGGCACAGTTCTTTAACCCCAATACAGTTGCACATTCATTGAATGACCTTTGAATATTTGGGTACACAAACTCATACCCAGCAACATGAGGTCAAATTTTGCTCTATGACTGTTTAATTGAGGTTATTGAATTATGGCATTGGGATGAGGCCATTGTGGTCCATAGTGATTCCTGCATTTACACCCGGGGGAGTCACTCCAATAAAAGTGGTATGCTATTTAATTGAGTTGCATAGCTGATGGTAGCAAATTTGCTACTTGAAGTGGCATAAACTGTAAACATTTTAATACCTTAAATAAATAACCTAACTGCCAAAGCTTCAGTTTAACAGATAATATAGCTGAAAATGAACCCCTAATTACCAAAAAATCAACATCATTATATGTGATGCAATCAAACAGAACCGGTCTGAAGTAGGCTGGGGTCAATTTTGCTTGATCGCATCATATATGCTCTTAATCCAACCCTTTTATGCCATTTGAATTAACTAGCATGCACAGCACTTTTTTATATTGGAGTGACATCCCAGGGGTCACACTCATTTTTATCATGGTACTCATTCCTTGGCATTAACTCTTTAACATCTCACAGCTAAACAAGCTAACATTCCAGCAGGGGAATCTTGCAAGGAAAGAAAGCGAAAGCCCACCCCACCCACACCCGCACCACGCAATGCTGCTACAAAGTAAGTATATCACTACTCAGGGGAGGTTGAGGGGAGGGGTTGATTGGGAGGGGCAGGAGAATGAAAGCCCACTTCACCCACACCCGCACCACGTAATGCTGCTATAAAGTAAGTATACCACTTACTGGGGAGGTTGAGGAGGGAGGGGGACAGGGAGAATGAAAGCACACCTCACCCACACCCGCACCATGTAATGCTGCTATGCTATGAAGTAAGTATATCACTACTCAGGGGAGGTTTAGGGGGGTTGAAGGGGACAGGGGAAATGAAAGCCCACCCCACCCACACCCGCACCACGTAATGCTGCTACAAAGTAAGTATATCACTACTCAGGGGAGGTTGAGGGGAGGGGGTTGAGGGGAGGGGGAAATGAAAGCCCACCCCACCCCCACCACGACATGCTGCTATGAAGTAAGCATCACTATTCAAGGCTTACAGTATACAAATATATACTGCCATGAGAGGTTCTGGTTAAAACTATGGGGCCCGAGGTGAGATCAATAGTACTATTTTCCTGAGGGCAGCCCCGAAGGAAAATAGTACTATTAATCTCAGCGAGGGACCTCTCATGGCAGTATATATTTGTTTTATATCCTTCATTCATAGATTTTTTTTTCATTGATTGGTTAAAAGATTACATGAAAACTCCACCATGTTGCGAGAAAGGCCTAGGTATGACCTATGCACGGTATCGTGAGGCGGTTTAGGCGGTCCAAAGACTCCCACTGTAACGTCATGCATGTTCATGTTCTCATGGTTTTTTAAGCTTACTCATTATCAGTGTATATTTGTTCAAGTTGTATCTTCATTCCACTTTGCCTTCATTCATGTCATTCATAGATTATTTGTACCAAGATTAGTGAAAAGATGTACATGTAAAAAGATTTATATGTAGGCCTAAACTTGAAGGCCATCATGCATCGGGATAGGCCTCCGTACGCACGGCACTATAGGCCGGCGGTTCAAGACTAGTCTCGCACTGTCAGTGTTTGTTTTTTAAAAGCTTACCATGTCAGTATTGCTCTGAATCTGACTGTGTTGGTCTAAAACACATTCCTGCGCTAGAACTGGTAACAATTCAAATTAAATAGCTGAAATCGTGATCTTCTTCAGCAGTAGCAGCCCACTCCAGCTTGATTTATATTTCGCCATTTTTGTGTTGTCGTTTCTCGGCAGTGACAAAATACTCTCATAGTCAATGTCGACGTTCAATGTTATTGGTATGCTTTATGGACTGCGACGTGGGTATGCTGCTATCCGTAAATAGTAAATATCCAGAAGTACTATTTACGGCTTGAAGGTACTATTTACGGACGTAAATAGTACTTTTATGCACTTCCTCACAGAATAGTGTGTTTATTTTTGATCACGTGACACACTTTTAACCAATCAATGAACAAGAATCTATGAATGAAGGATATAAAATCAGATATTTTATGTTCTGTCAGAGAAGATACCATACCCTTCCCAGAATCCTTTGCAACATGATGCATCACCTCATTACATCAAATGACACTCCTATTACTCTGTACAGGCTCTCTTTATTTTCATGTTGAGAATAGACTAGCTAAACTTCGATTAGCTAGATGGCAAGGCTTGATGTATCCGGTTGATACAGTCAATAAAATTTTCTTATGAGTTTATTTATAATCATTTTGAAGCATTTGTACAAAAACTTGTACTGCCTAAATATCATTGGAAGAACTTGAATATAGTCTAAATTAACATTATTTGTTATTATAATAATGAGTTTTGGGTTTGTTTGTTTTTTCAAAAAAAAAATGTTTTTAAATAATTTTTGCATATTTTTTTCAAATTGTTTATTTTTTATTCAAAAAAAAATAGTTTGGCAGGTTTTTTTTAAATATCTCATAATTTTCCCCTGTATATAGATTGACCAAGAGTGCCAGCTTAGACAGCGGTATCACAGACCAACCACCTAAAAAACCACTAGAGGAGCAGGCCAGTGAATCAAGTATACAAACATGTCCAGATGGTGACACCGGCTCCGTGCTCACAGACTCAGACCGGGGATCTGCCGGGGATATGCAATTACAGAACAATCCAGCATTTGAGGAAAATTACAGCGATGGCAGTTATTCATCAAGTTTAGGTGATGAATTAGATGCAACGACAGAAGTTGAAAAGACTCCATCAGAAATGCCCGATTGGGTTTATAGCACATTGGATAATCTCTGATATTCAGTATTTTCTCATCTATAGTTGCAATTTACACTTGGATTAGCTTCCTATTCGCTGTCGAAAAGACGTTATAATCGGATTAACTACCATAGCAATCGATGAATACAATTTTGGATATATCGCGCTGCACTACAAGCCGGTTACATGAATCACCTGTGTATGTCTGCAATCATAGATTGAATACAATACCACTCTTTTCAAAGTTACTAATCTTACAGGTGCGAGTGATCAGCATGATATGGTTCAATGCAGATGTACCGCGTGAATGAGTGCAGCGCACTATAATCAAAAATTGTTTTCACTTATTGCTATGGTAGTTAATCTGATTATTACATCACTTCTACAGAGAATAAAAGAGGTTGTCAGCCTTTCATCATCTTGTTGGTGAATCAATACAGTTGCATTCCCTGCTATTGTCATTGGTGCGAATCTGTGTAAACTTCTAGGTTATCATGTGATTTCTTTTATACTTGAATGAAGGTATTTTTATGTTGATTTACCTACAAGATGGCTGAAAATGACATCACACTGAAAGCCTCTATCATTGGCTCGGTGGTTGAAATGAATGTCTTTGTAAGGTGCATGCCCTATGAATGATGGGAATTAGATTGCTCAGGCCTCAGTGGCACAAAACATATGTCCATCTTTGTTTGTTTTAAGGAAGGGGTAGCACTAAGGGCCATTCATTCCATGAAACACACAGGGACATTGCGGCATTCACAATGGGCAATCCCAGTTGAAATCTACTACACCCCCTAAGGAAAACATGACATTAAACTTCCACACATGGAGTATGAATTTGAAATGGGGTTACCTGAATGAGTGACTCCATTTGAATTCAACAACTCTTCCTATACCTTTGTACAGGAGCCAACCGTTGTTAAACCGTGATGAACCCACACTTTTGCTGTAGCGTATACGCGAACGCGAGCGAAATTACGCGTTACGCGAGAGCGCCAGAAAATTCGTCATGCCTGGAACCTTTGTGCGTATGCCAGCTTACAAGTTGAATTCAGTATTTTTCAGGTAGCGGCTAAACATTGCCGTTTTATCTGTAGTTTTATTGCTGATATCAAAAGAGAAATCATCGAAGTTTTTGTAAGGCTGAGTGGCAATGATAACTGACATTCCTAGTCGTAAAATAATCGTGAATTATACGATATTTAGCTTCTTTTCGTTGTTGAAAGGATTCAATCATGTTTCACCGTTGTTCATCACCGTTTAACAACTCGCGTCCGGCGCGTCTGCGTGGTTTACTTCGCTTGGGCAGCTAAAGCTGCCCTCGCCAAGTAAACCACGCAGACGCACGCTTGCCGCATCGTTGTTAAACGGTGATGAACAATGGTGAAACATGATTGAATCCCTAAATCTACACCTTGTTTGGGTGATTAAGGTCATGTCTTTTTAGGGGATGTATGGATTTCAACTGGAATAGACCAATGTTTTCTTTGTCAGTTACATCTGAAAGCCAAAGTGTAAATTGCAGTTATTTTAGAAAATCGTTGTTGGGCAGGAAAAACCTCCTATGTGTCATTGGCCCCTGAACATGTTTAAAGCAAAACCTCTTATGTAGCCTGTTGGCAGTTTTGTTTCAAACATGTTCAGGGGCCAAGAGGTTTTTCCTGCCCAACTACGAAATATCTCCACCCATCTTGAACAAACACAGGTACCTATATTTTGACATTTTGCTTTTAATTTGACCGTTTTTGACATATTTTGAGATGTAAATTGTAAAGAATTTAGAATGTAAATGATTATTTCCACTTTTTGTGTTGTATAAATGACCATTGTATTTAACTAATGATGCTTCCTTTTTTAGAAGAAAAATTATGAAGAAATGTTTTATACAATTTGAGTTTGAACCAATGAGATATGAGTGTTGGTTATAAATTATAAACCCAATTTTTGTGGGAATGTTTTATTCTGATGATTTAGATTTGTTCTTGTTCCCAACTCCAACTGATAAAAGACTTTTAATTGGAATGTTATAAAATTCTGAAATTTTGACCTTACTCAAAAGAAACTGATATTTTTACCTTATCTAAATTGATATTTGGGGTTATAAAATCAGTTTTGGTTGCAGAAACTTAATACTGTACAAAGAAAATGGTTCTTGAAAATTAAAAGAACCACAAAATGGTTCTTTCTGGCCTTTCAAGAACCTTTTTTAATCAAGCTTAAACTGGTTCTTTCTACTGAGCCTTTCCAGAACCATTGTTGGTTCTTCATAGAACTATTTAAGGTTCTACATACAGGACAGCTCAAGAACCTCTTCAGGTTCTATTTACAATCCACAACATGCTCTTTTATTAGGGCACAGTTCTTTAACCTCAATACACTTGTTTATTCATTGAATGACCTTTGAAAATTTAGGTACAAAAACCTCATACTTTGCAACTTAAGGTCAAATTTTGCACTATGATGGTTTAATTGAGGTTAATGAACTATGCCATTGGGATGAGACCATTGTGGTCCATAGTGAATGAAGGTTATCACAGGGCTGTGACACTCGTATTCAATCCCTGTATAAAAAGTGAAGTCACTTCACGGCAGTTTGATTGACATTGATTGACGGTTACTATGCCGGTTGCTATGCAATCCAGTGCGCAGCCTAAAACTTACGTGCTTGTGAGCGGCTATGATGCTGCGTTTGGTCAAAAGGACTTATCCTGTATTTGATTGACAGTTGCTAGGGCATTTGAGTGCGCAAAATTTGAGTGGTTAATCGTCAGGCTAAAATCTCCTCAATCTTGAACGACTGTCGAGGAAGTCTATTTCGAGCTATTTTTCCAAGATGGCGCCCATCGACTGCCAATTATTCGGACCCTTTCCGGCAAAAATACAGCTTATTTAGCCAGTCTCGTCATGGGGTCCTCGGTTATAATATTTTCCTACCATATTGAGCTAACTCCTCAGCTATTTGGTTTTTCACGATATGATAGTAATGGAAAAATTCGACCAAATGTTCGCCGTTTTCGCCATTTAATTTTTTTTTGAAACGATGACGTAAACATGCATCAACTCTTCCACAGAAAATACACTCCTACACAGCCATGCCATCACATGCATGAAAGCGCATAGGCTGAATGACTGACTTCGTTTGCGCAAGCGAGTGGCTTATCCTATATATATTAGTACTCGAGAATCCTTGGTTATCATCACTGGTTATCATTTATTTTATGTAGTAAGAATATTAAACATGTTGATTGCTCAGTGCGAGAAGTGGGCAAGTGCAATAGCTGCCATATGTCAGTGCCATGTGTAGATGAGTACAATATACTGTGTAAATTGTCAAATGTTCACAGGGCAGCTATTGCACTTCCCCACTTCTGGCACTGAGCAGTCGATGTTTGGTCTGGTCAATAATGATAGGTTGAACTCAGTTGGGCTATTCCAGTTGAAATCCATACACCCTTTAAGAAAGACATGACCACAGATGGTGTATGGAATTCAAGTGGAATAGTCCATTAGGAGAAAGTGCAATGCCAAATATGATATTGGTGGTAAAAGTGCTCCACCAAATGTGATCAGTTTTTGTTACACATTTTTGTACATTCCATATTATTCTTAATCTCAAAGATTAGAAGATTTTTTTTATAACTGCATGGGAACGTCAGGATAGCTTTCCACACTTACAGTTGAAGAGTGCTTGAAGTCCTTATCCAGAATAGCCATGGCTCAGGTGTCCATCTGATATTATCTGAGATAGCGTAATGCAGCGGCCGGCCGCTTGCATTTCATGCTGTCGACCACTGCACCAGTGAGACTTTCGAAACCCTCCTCCAAAAGGGACTTTTATCAAGATTCCATTTCACAACTCTTCTCATGAACTTAGGAGAGCATTTTCAAGCTCTTCTCACAAAGAAACTTTAAAGCTCTCCCCAGAATTTGTTTGAAAGCTTTCTTTCAGAACTTGTTTTCATAAGATCGCATCCAGGGGAGCAATATTCCAATTGAAATTCATACAATCTCCATAGAATACATGACCTTTATATCACAGGGGGTGTAGATTTCAAATGGAGTCACCCATTTTAGTAACCCCATTTGAAATTCACATAAGAATAAGGTAATTTGTTCCATAGGGGGTGTAAGGATTTCAACTGGAATATCCCACTTTGAACCTCTCTTCTAAAGAGCTTCAAACTTTTTCCCTCCAGATAGGAGTACTTCTGGCTCTGCAGTTTCCTTGTTTCTGTGGAAAATGTGTGATTTTATGTCAATCATTTTTGTAACAGCATTTTTGTATCAATCATTTTAATTATCGAAATAATAATTTATATTGTTCAACATATTTTGTACTAATATCAGCTGTGCTCATTAAGGATGTTGTTTGTATCTTATAGCATATATACATTAGTCTCATACGCAGTCTAAAAGAAGTTAGCACGGTAGTGTACTTGGTAGTGAAGAGTTTATCTGGAGACCAGCAGAGTATAACCTCTCTCACAGATTCAAATTTGTAGCATGCACTTAAACTTGTGTATCATATTGTAAATGGTATATGACAAAAGTATTGGTAAAAGACTATATAGTACAAAGCTATATACCTGACCAAGCATTACCCAAAAAAAAAAAAGCGGGATGGGTTAATTCTTGTTCTGAGTAAATTTGGAAAAAATGCACTTTCTAGGTGAAAAATGTCTGGATGGGTGAATTTTTGTTTTAAGAAAAGTTTGAAAAAACATCTCTAAACCAATTTCCTGCAAAATAATGGGTTATTCCATTTAAAATCCTCACTCCCCCTGTGGACTATTTTGGGAATATCTTCCATAGGGAGTATGAAATTCAAATGGAATTACCACAATAACCAACTCTATTTGACACTCATCCTCCCTCTGTGGAAGATTCCGGTTAAATATATCTCAGAGGTTGTATGGAATTCAAATGGAGCTGCCATTCCATGTTCATTCCATTTGAAATTCATACTCCCCCTGTGGAAGATATTTCCAAAATCGTCCACAGAGGGAGTGTAGATTTTAAATAGAATAGCCTGATGCAATCTCATATTGCCAAACGCTTGTAGAACCGCATTGTGTAAATATCAGAAGAGAAATATTTTGATGTGTCGGCCATTTTATATTCTATCAAAGTATACAATGCATTTATAGGTAAAATCACACGTTTTTGTGTGAATTAATTAAATATCATATTACAATACTACTGTCTGTTCAATTAGCTTAGATTCTTGAATTTTTAAGATATTTGAAAAAATAAAAACTTGTGGCCAAAGTCATCAAAGAAAAGTGTTAGCACAGCCTTAGACCTAACGTGATTTATACTTTTCAAATTCCCAAGTTCAATTTAAAACCCCATTTCTTTTCAATTTTGCCTCATTTTGGGCAGTTACTTGGGTCCACCGAAAGGGTTCGCGACCTTTTTACAAATCGAGTGGGACGGTCCATTCTCAACTTAGGGCATAGACCCTACCCAATTTAGCAAAACAATCTGTCCACCAATCTGTCCTGCCATTTCAATTGTTTTTCCGTTCCGGTTATTGGATAGGTTCTATAGGTGATGATGGTCCACCGGTTTTTGTTACACGAAATTATATGGCGCAAGTACGTTTTATGCATAACATTATTCTGAGCATTATTTTTTCCTAAACAAGGACATTAAAATTATGGATTTCGTTCTCATTACAACTGGTTTACAATGTAAATTGAGTTTTGTTTAATACCACCATTCCTTCCCAAGAATATCAGCATTCGCTTGACATTTTCAGATACAGTAACTTAGCAAGAAATGTTTTCTGTAACCTGATTGTTTTAAATAATATTTTCTTGTATAAAAGTTCTTTTGTTTCACAGTTTTTTCAGTTTGTATTCAACAAACAAAACGAAATAACAAATTGAAAATAAATGTGTAGTTTTATAATAGGCCTATAGGCCTACACCTTCTCAGACCCATTCGCACAATAAATCAATCAATCAATCAATCAATCAATAAATCAATCAATCAATCAATAAATAAATAAATAAATAAATAAATAAATAAATAAATACACAAGGAATGTATTTATATAAGCTTGGCCTATTTTAGAAAACCTTAAATAAATAAATAAATAAATAAATAAATAAATAAATAAATAAATACACAAGGAATGTATTTATATAAGCTGGGCCTATTTTAGAAAACCTTAGTTTCGACAGTACTAGGGTTTCAACACAAATTAGGCATACTGGCAAATATTTTGCTGGACAATACTTCCTGATGCGGATGGTCGAATAAATACCATCTCTGCGCATTGTGACATTCGTCCCCATTGCTCTAAATGGATTGATTCCAAAAAGTTTATGGTACCTGACGTTCTCGGCTTTTTATAAAAATATCGGGGAAAAGACCAAAATTGAAAAGAAATGGTGTTTAAATTGAAATTTAGAATTTGAAAAGTATAAATCACGTTAGGTCTAAGGCTGTGCTAACACTTTTCTTTGACGACTTTGACCACAATTTTGTATTTTTTCAAATATCTTAAAAATTCAAGAATCTAAGCTAATTGAACAGACAGTAAATATGGTTGTCCCAGTGAGTAAAACATATTCAGAAGATAACATTTTTTCATATTTTACTGTTCAAAATAGTACCAAAAAGGCCAGGGGTTAAGTCTACATTAAGCTTGTTTTGTTTGGAGTGGGGTGGGGAGCTGTACATTTTGACAACCACACCCCCCCCCCCAACTCCCACTCCCAATATCCTGATTATGGGCCTGACCAGGGGTGTAGTTACTGATGTATCAAAATCGGTATTATCATACCTGCCAACTACTCCGATTTTAACAGAGTCACTCCGATTTCCAGAGTTTTAAACCCCGAAAATCAGAGTACTCCAATTTTCTGATTTAAAAAAAAAATTATATTTATATTTTAGTGTATTTAAAGAAGTTATAGTTCCATTGACCATATTGTGTCACAATTTAGGGTCTAATAACTCCTTTGCTTTTTGAAAAAAATACATTTGCACCCAAAACAATGCAGGCTGTGAATACCGCAATCATGTTTTGGACTCTGTTTTCTAGGTTTTGAATGTTGGTAGGTATGTATCATGTTTCCAAGAAGTAACAGGGCAGCCCTGACCACCCGGCTTCCCTACAAACAGGCCTGTTGGACTCGCCCCCTTATGTCTAATTTAAATGGACATAATAAGATTTTTCCAGAGATGGATTTCACTAACACGTACAATGCATCAAATTAACCCATTCAAACTCTTGCATAGGATTTATGTATGTCCAGCACCTCCTGGGAGATATTGAAAGGATGCTGCAGCCAAAAAAATTGTTTTGCTAACCCAATATTGCATCAGTTGGAGAAATCTTGTGGTTGCCTGCTCTGCAGCCGACTGACGATGATGATCGATGATCATCATGAGGATGATGGTAATAATGCTGATTATGATGATGATGATGATGATGGTGATGAGCAATGATCATCCATGATGAGGCCAGGATGATCATGAACATGATGATGATTATGGTATTAATGCTGCTGTTGCTGGTGATGCTGTTGATGTATGATGATGATTTGAGTTACGATTGTATGGACTTCAGATGATGGGTCTAAGAACTTCACGATGCTTTTCATGTTAGTGGAATCCACTTCAGGGCTGGGGAGTGGAGGGCTGTGAGTGGAGGGCTGTGAGTGCCTAAATTTTCATATCAAAATTAATGCTGAGGGGGTATAAACATAGACATTATTTTTTATTTTTTAATTAAAACAAAATCAATATTCTTTAAGAATACAAGCAACCATAGTCATGAATTTGATGTCAACTAGCAGAGGGTTGTGTTATCGTGGCATGATAGTGTCATTTCATATGATAAGTCAAAGCTGTACATTTGGGTGCATTTCTGAGACATTTGGGTGTATTCCTAATACATTTGTGTGTATTCCTAATACATTTGGGTGTATTCCTAATACATTTGGGTGTATTCCTAATACATTTGGGTGCATTCCTGATACATTTAAGTGTATTCCTAATACATTTGTGTGCATTCCTAATACATTTGGGTGTATTCCTAATACATTTGGGTGAAACAGTCCTCCCAGATAGCAACACTACGTTGGCCCAACGTGGATTTGGCCAGGCAGCCAACCCCTGCAACGTTGGGCCAATGTCGGCCCAACTTTGACCCAACCTCAATACAAATGTAATTTGCGACGTTGGGCCAACGTCAAGGCCAACGTTATTTGGCCAACGTTGAGCCAACATTGACAAACAAGCCCAATGAGAAAAAAATAAACGAATAAAATTAGTTACTTGTGTATACTGTGCTTACTTTAAGTCTTAAATTACCTGGCTCTCTATTTTACAACGAAGACAAATTAACTACCTTAATTTTACACAAGTCACTTACCTTAGTACCTACCGGGATTCGAACCAGGGACCTTCTGTTTATAAGCCTGATGCTCTACCAATTGAGCTAACTGAGATTACATAATTCAGCAAGTGTTTTAAGTTAATATCAGCTATATTTTCATGACTAAACCTGCCAAAGTGCATCTTTTAGGGATATTGATCAAATTTACTGTGAATATTGATGACATTAATTTGCTATAAATGTTGATTTAAGAAAAAAAGAAGTAATATAAAAATATAATTCTTACTGTTGATTTAATTCCTAGCAATATTGTTCTTATTATAATTACATACCTACACATGTAGTATGGTATAAGCATTATCATTATTATCATCATCATTATTATTTAATATCATTATCATTATTATTCATTAGGCCTATTATTATTATTATTGTTATTGTTATTGTTATTGTTATTATTATTATTATTATTATTATTATTATTATTATTATTATTATTATTATTATTATTATTATTATTATTATTATTATTATTTGATATTATTATTAGTTCATACATACACGCTATATAACAGTGCTGCGTGATTGAGTGAGAGCCGGGCATAAACAGCGTTTATGCCCGTGTCCCGGATGTGAGTTAAAAATCATGTTTTTTAATAATGTTACTTGTAATATTTTGTTATTATTTCGATGAAATAAGAATCACAAAATGTTCTGGTATGTATGAGCGGGTTCATTCATATATTTTCATGACTAAGCGGTTGTTTATGCCTCGGGCAAGCGGCCCTCGGGCATAAACAACCGCTTAGTCATGAAAATATATGAATGAACCCCTAATTTATCTAGTGGGCTTTTATAGTCTTTATTTAATGTCACTCTTTAATACGCCTTAGTAATAAAAAGAAAATAATTATAAACATGACCATTTCCATGACTTGAACAACAGCTTTATACCATCGTTGGTCCAATGTTGGGATTCCAGCCGTTTGTGCGACGACATTGGCCCAACCTCCACGTAACAACCGTCATTTTACGACTGGCTGGCTACGTTGGTGCAACGTTGGCATACCGACTATCATTTTAAGGTTGGCACAACAACGTTGGCCCATCCTCGGCGTACCGACCGTCATTTTAAGGTTGGCTTGCTATGTTGGCTCGACGTTGGCATAGCGACCATCATTTAAGGTTGGCACAATAACGTTGGCCCAACGTTGGCATTCCGACCGTCATTTTAAGGTTGGCTGGCTACGTTGGCTCGACGTTGGCATACTGACCATCATTTAAGGTTGGCACAACAACGTTGGCCCAACGTTGGCATGCCGACCGTCATTTTAAGGTTGGCTGGCTACGTTGGCTTGACGTTGGCATACCGACCATAATATAAGGTTGGCATAACAACGTTGACCCAACGTTGGCCTGACGTTCCCATACCAACCATGACTAAAGGTTGGCATGTCAATGTTGGTCCAACGTTGGCTTGGCGTCGGCTTACCGACCGCGACCATGCCGACCATTGCCAACGTTGGGCCAACGTTGTCTTGCTATCTGGGCTAATACATTTGGGTGCATTCCTGATACATTTAGGTGTATTCCTAATACATTTGTGTGTATTCCTAATCCTAATACATTTGGGTGTATTCCTAATACATTTGGGTGTATTCCTAGTACATTTGGGTGTATTCCTAATACATTTGGGTGTATTCCTAGTACATTTGGGTGTATTCCTGGTACATTTTATTCCTATTACATTTGGGTGTATTCCTAATACATTTGAGTGTATTTCTAGTACATTTGGGTGTGTTTAGTACATTTGAGTGTATTCCTAATACATTTGGGTGTATTCCTAATACATTTGGGTGTATTTCTAGTACATTTGGGTGTATTCCTAGTACATTTGGGTGTAATCCTAGTGCATTTGGGTGAAAAAGTCCAATGCAAGTGCAAATGGCTTGAAGTAGGTATTTTCATTGTACATTAATTTGTGCTCTTTATCTACTAGCTTTCTCGCAATTTTTAGAATTTTTTTTAGTTTGTAGGTCTAGGTAATTATATTCATGATGATATAAATTATAATATTCAAAAATCAACCAAAGCTATCGCAAATGGTGAAAATCACCAGCATACAGTAATCTGTACCGTAGGGTTAATGCACTTTAGCAAGTTGATAGCTCGTGTAAGATAATTAACAGCAAATATAATTCCAGTATTTTATTCTATTATTTAGCATTTTAGTTTTAGTTTTAAAAAGCTATAAATACGAAATTGGTGCTGACGAATTTGCATAAATTTGTATAATTTTGTTTTTATTATTGTTTGCATTTTGTGATATTTTATATTTCAATCATTTGATATTTGCCACCTTCCATAGGGGCTATCCCAGTTAAAATCCACACCCCCTATAAGACATGACCTTAAATTGCCCACACAGGGGGTGTGAATTTCAAATGGGGTTACCTGGATTGGTGACCCCATTTGAAATCTATACCCCCTGTGTGGGTGATTAAGGTCATGTTTTCCATAGGGTGTATGGATATCAACTGGAATAGCGCTAATATACCCTGGCTCTTATAATCATGCTGCATTTTTATGTGTTTTTATGAAAAATAATAATAATGCAACTTTTGTATTTTGGAAAAGTGTGTACTTAGTACCAATAGAAGAGGGGTAAACAATTGATTCATGATAAAGCATATTATTACATCTCATGAATATTCATGATAACACACATAATTACAATGTATGAATATTCATGAGGAAATCATGAAACTTTAATTGGTCAATCGGAAAAGACACAACCTATTTCATTGTGCGATAGTTTTCCCCTACATACACAACAACCTCATCCCAGAGCCAAAATTTAGTGTACTCAAATAAATACTACATGGATATATCGGGGAAATAGAGAAACTATTTTCCCCGCTGTACTGGTAAGTTACCATCAAAGAACTATTTTGATTGGTTACAAAGAGAGCTATAGCATATATAGAGCCAATCAGAGACATGGTAAGAACAGTCCCCTGGGATGGGATAGTCAGGAGGACAAAAAGGAGATTAAGCTTAAAATTACTAAGAAATCTAAAAGCTCTAGTTTGATTGGTCACTCATATGATTATATCATGTAATTATCCAATCAGAAGCACTGTAAGAAGTGGCCATGTGGTTAATTCAATCAACCAAAGAACTGTGTGCAATTTAGATGGTAGCGATATAATACAAAACATTACATTTTAGTTTACTAATACGGTATATAATGCAACTACCAGGCGCGTAGCAAGGTGACAAAGAGTGGGGTGCCCAAAGTTACGCGAAGCTGTAAAAAAGCTGCAAAAAAAGTTCAAAACCGTGCAAAAAAGTGCAAAAATAGCACAAAGTGCAAAAAAGTGGGGTGTCCGCTTGCAACACGCCTGGCAAGTACAGTGCCTGAGTAGCTCTTTTTGTTGTTTTCCAAAAACAAGAAAGAAAAAGACTTGTTGTTTTGCTAACAAACATGGCACAAAAACAAGCAGCATTTCTGTTGGAATATAATGAGCTATTCCAGTTGAAATCCCTTGATTTACAGAAACTAGCATATACCTGTGATAGACACAAATTTCATGATACCATATAAGGTAATGCCATATCTATATAAGGATACACAGATACCATATAAGGACATGTATCTGTTACTAATATTACAGTGTAACTCTATATGTGTAAATCACTACTTTTAGAGCTATATTATTATAAATGTGATTTGTTATAAGTTTTAAGTTCTAAATCTGGATATGTCCATATTGGACAACAGTTTGTAACAGTTGTGACACATGCGTAGGAGTTGATGTAAGAAGTTCATATCTGCAATAACTGCCAGGTCAAAGGTCATTTGAGGGTTAGGGTTGGAAATTAAAATGTGGTCTCATGTGAACAGTTTAAATCCTATTGCAACCAAACTTAGGTCATAGCTGCACCATGGGAACCATTATCTATTTGTGGTGTTCACGGTGATATACTGAGGTCAAAGGTCAATTGGTAAATTACCATTATTTAAGATTTGTGGGTAAAATTTGGCTCATGAACAATTTATATCCTATAAATGCAACCAAACTTGGGTCACAGCTGCACCCTAGCTATTGATGATGTTCAAGGTCATATACTGAGGTCAAAGGTCATTTGAGGTCAATTGGTAAATTACCATTATTTAAGACTTTTGGTTAAAATTTGATCTCATGAACAATTTTAACTCTATTAAGGTGGTACTACACCCCTTGATAAATTTGTGACTATTTTTGCATTTTTCTCAAAAACTAATAAAACACTGGTAACAAAAGTTACCACTCATACAGTTGATATTTAATAGGTGTTATAATATCTTTCCAAATTTAAATCGCCCCATAGTGGAGGCATACCAATTGACGCCGTGCGTCGAAAACCCTAGTTTTAATTTGGTCTTGAATTTAGAGAATACAGAAATTGTCAAATGTCGATATGGCTGCTATTGCAGGTAGGCCTTCTTTAGACTAATCCATACGTTTTCAGATTTAATTTCAGCTTATTTTGATGTGAGTCCACATGTGGACAAATTTTGTAAAACAGAAGTAATTTTAGAACCCCAAGTAAATATTTTTATAGTCTGTATTGTGAGTCTGATATATTATAATTATGTGATAGAGGTAGATATGATTGTGTCTGTATATACTTGGAATTAATCTAAACAAAGATACCATATAAGGTAATGTCCTGTCTATATAAGGATACACAGATACCATATAAGGACATGTGTAATTGTATAAAATTTGAGATATTGGTTGGTATCAGGCAATATTTAAATAATTTATGTGTCAAGTAAAATTCCATCTAAAGGAGATGCCATATAAGGTTATGTTATATCTATATAAGGATATACAGATACCATATAAGGACATCTTGTTTCTTTCTGCCTAAGCAGCATGTGTGCTAGAAAGGGATCATCGTCTCAAATGTCCAACATAATAGCACAACTTAAAAAAAATTTGGAAAAGATTACATTTTAGACCATTTTTAGAGAATTTGCAGTGCCACACATACAACAAATCAGACATAATTGATAATTTCAGTCAAAATGTTATTGCATTATTACCGGGCATTATTATTTTATTTGCAGGCGTTTAAAAACAAAATATTTTGTGAACATAATCTTCACAAACGAACATATTGCCAGAATGTTTTGCAGCAACTTTCAAAAATGTTTTTAAAATGGTTAAAATGTTTTGTACCCTAAAACGTTTTCTGACAACCTTTTCCAACCGTGTGTTTGCTGGGTTGAAGAAGATCTGTTGAAGAAAACCTATATGCTATGGGTTTATACATATTTCTTCTTGCAAACTGCAAAAAGTAATCAGGCTGAACTATACATTACATTGTGCCAAATATTTTCCAGCAAAAAAATCTTCAGATGGTTATAGTAAGCGAGCCTAAGTAGCTGCTATGGCCAACCCAATTTTTGAGATTTTTTTCACTATTGTCTAAAAAACATTACTCAGATTAATTTATGCAAAATATTAGACTTCGTTGAAAACAATGAAGACAAATTCAATTAGAAGATTTGGCTAGTGTAATGGTGATATTATGTCACCCAAGCCCTCTTGACCTTTCCTTCAAAAATTTACTTAGGCCAAATAAAAAAAAAAGGTTCGTCTCAAAGCTTGCGCGCGCGTTTGTAAAATCCCACGATTTGACAAAAAACAAATACGGACATTTTTTTATTTCAAAATTTTTTTAGTTTTTCCAGAAAAATCGGCGTAAAAAAATCAGACTTTTTCTCAAAATACCATGAAAAAAGTCGGGACTAAAAAAAAAAAAAAAATCGCATTTCGCATTTGTTTTTAAATTTCTCGTGAGCTTTGAGACAAACCTTTTTTTTTTTGGTCTTATATGGAAAGACCAGCATCACATAAAAAGTGACCCTCTGTTAATTTCTTTTCTGTTTTTGACCTTGTGTATATTTATAAATTTCTACCCTAAAAATGACCCTTTTGGTCAGTTAGGGATGCACCCCCTGAGCCCGGCCCCTGAGCTAATTCAGAAGCTGTATTTTTATTGGTCACTCTGATGAACGTATTAGGTAATTAACCAATCAGTAACGCTGTTTAGGTAAACAGTTCTTAGGGGGTTATTTCATCACAAGGTTGCCAAACCTGTGATTTGGTAGCCGAATTGGGTGACATTTGAAGATTCTACCAGTGACTTTTGACAATTTCCTGTCCGATAGAAACCAATGGTTAAGAAACAAAATTGGGTGACTTTTCAACATTGTCTCCCGCAACATCCGGTAGTTTTCTGTCCCATAGAAACCATTCAAACCAATGGTTAAGAGAAAAATGGGTGACTTTTCGATTATTTGGCCCGCGATTTGGGCTGACAGTTTTAGCAACCTGATTAATCATTCATTTCACTTCAGTAGTGTAGAATAAAACCCGGGGGGGGGGGTTCTTCCTGGTTGAAGGTATACGGGGGTGTGCCACGGTTTTGGGGTACCTTTTCAGGGATTTTGGTATATCGATGGGTGGGTTTTCAGTGGAGACCAATGCGCCCAATTGGGCGCATTTTGGAAAAAGTGCCTTTAAAATGCCCAATTATGGCCAATTTGGGCGCTTTTTGGGTGCTTTTTCTTGAAAATTGGTATACTGATGGGTAGCAAAAACAGCAAAAAGTAGGTATAGAGAAAGTCGGCATCCGAAAGTCTGCGTGGCACACCCCCGTACAAAATTTTTCGAAGCCCCCGGAATAAAGCCCTGGGAATAAAGCTGTAGCAATAGGCTATTCCAGTTGAAATCCATCACCCCCTTTGCAAGACATCACATTAATCTCCCACACATGAATTTCAATGGAACCACCCATTCAGGCAACTCCATTTGAAATTCCCACTCCCTGTGAGGAACATTAAAGTCATGTCTTCCATAGGGGGTGTATGGATTTCAACTGAATAGCCCTTTTGGCAGGTGAAGGAGACGCAAATCTTGCTAGTGATTGGTTAAAAATAGATGTAAATTGTTTCATTTTATAACAAAATATAAAATTAAAAAGTATCCGTTGTGATGGAATTTGTACTATAAAATCTGTCCGATCTTAAGGGATCTAAAATGAGCGTTTATTATGTTTCGACAGTATTTTTGTGGGACATGAGAGCACCTCAGACCTATCGAATTGCATTCTGAATACTGAAGCATGTCTTTCTGATATCAAATAATTTTCATTTTTGAAAATCACAATATAATACAAATTTTATGACAAATTATAAAAATTTGATATTTTTAAAATTTTTGATATATAACAGTCCTCGAAGTAAATTATATAAAACTAATGACATATTCTTAAAGTGTATGTAGCTGGGAGGAAAAGCCGACGATCAATTGAAAATGTTGACCTTTCATATTGAAGATATGGAATTTTTTCCCAAAAGACCTAATTTTTTTGGTGTTTTGGGAAAAAAATCCATATCTTCAATACGAAAGGTCAAAATTTTCAATTGATCGTCGGCTTTTCATCCCACCTACATACACTTTAAGTATAAATCATCAGATTTATAAAGTTTACTTCAAGTACTGTTAAATATCAAAAATATCAATTTTTAATGATTTACCATAAAATGTGTATTGAATTGCGAATTTCAAAAAATCAAAATTATTTGATATCAGAATGACATTCTTCGTATTCAGAATGCAATTCGATATGTCTGATGTGCTCTAATGTCCCACAATAAATACTGTCCAAACGTTCATACCCCAGCCCTTAATAAAAAGAAAATATAAGAAATTGAATAAAATTGTCGTCATATGTGTGGTAATTGTTTGTAGGCCTACAGGGTGATCCAAAAACAACATTACCCAATTTCAAACTCAATTTTTAATTTAAGATTCTGTTTCAGACATTTTAAAATTCTGTTTCAGACATTTTAAAATTCTGTTTCAGAAATTTTTTCACCAAATACTTTTAAAAAGATGTTCTTTCAGAATATGCAACAACAATTTGAAACAGACTTTTCATGAAATTACACTTTGAAATTGGGTAACATTGTTTTTGGACCATCATGTATCTTGGGAGTCTGGGGGACCAAGTATTTTGCATGTTCAGTAGCGTTTTGGTCCTGTGTTAAGTCCGATTCAGACTCCACATTGCAGCGCGATGCTATAAAAACTGAAATCTGAGCTCGGCGGTGAAAATTCTCATCGCGCAGTGGAAATTTTGGTCCGTGATGGAGTTGGAAAATGTTCCAATTTTTTCGCACCGTGCTGCGCTGCGATACCACTGCCGTGCATGCTTGTGATTGGCTGCTGGAAAATCAAGGTCGGTAAAATGACCTTAAAAGGAGATGCAGACCCCACATGCTTGTCAAACACCCAGCATTGCATCACGCTACGAAGTGGAGTCAGGATCAGACTTAACTGTGATAATTGCGAGCGAAGCATGAAAAATATGTCAAGCAGTTGAGAAATGGCCATTTTGTGCTGCTAGTTTTGAGAGAGGGTGGAGCACACTGTGGGCGGAGATTCAGACTACCTCTAAAGCCAGGCCTGCCAAAAGCGGTCCAGCCACCTGCTACAATTGCTTGCTTCCCTTTTGACCTGCCAAACCCCCACCCCCTTCCAGATTGCCAATATATACTTTCACTCTCTCAATTCTACCCCTAACACCCTGGTACCAGGGTTCATAATCATTTATACAACCCCAATACATTCTACAATATTACTCAATCTAAAGACCACCAAGCCTGATCTAGCACCGTCAAAAAGGCTGCCTGACCTGATTTCATGTTAGTAATGTCGCCCTCTCCCTTGTCAATTTCTGCTTTTAGGATATTTAACAAATCTTGCTGGATATGCATTAACAGTCTGTCTACTATTATAGTTGGTGACACTGGAGATGATGTTCTCGACAGTTTAGTGCAGCGCGTGTGTTTGAGCTGGCGGTGTTTGTGCTCATAATAATGATAATAGGGGCTATCATTTTCTTCGGAAGGGGGTCCCAAATATACTAGGGTCATAAATGTTTGGAAAGAAAAATAGGGGGTCATAACATTTTTGATGACCAAAATGTAGGGAGTAACAAATGACCGCAGATAGTGTGTTTATTTTATTCAAAAAGACTGATTTCCGTACAATTTTAGCTTGTTTAGAGGGGGGGAGTAAAGTGTATCGGTGTGTGTGTGTGTGGGGGGGGGTCATAAAATTTGTATGAATTTAGACCCCCCCTTCCGAAGAAAATGATAGCCCCCTTAGGCCTATGTAGAGCCTATCCTACACTTACCATAGGAAAAGGTATGGTTTCAATCTGAGACGAAAATACCAACAGGTTTCAATCTGATTCAGAAAGACAATGCATGTGCCCTTCAAACAAATACAGGGTGTCCCAAAAAGAAGAGGCCCCTCATTGCGCCCTCTTTTTCTCCTTTTTCAGAAAAGTTGGATCAAGTATGTATGTAAAGAAGCCTTTACCCGTTAGCTTTAATAAACCGAAACAATTATTTGAATCGGCTCATAAGTTAACTTTTGAAGATATGCCCTTTTAAAAGAGGGCGCAGTGAGGGGCGCTTTGGGGGGGGGGCATGACACCCTGTAGGAAGGAAGAGTTTGGTATCCCTTGCGTTAGACACTATTTTAAACTTATGTGATTTGGTAGTTCACAGCATCTTGCGAATGATAGTGAGCTTGGGCAAAAATTAACAAATCGGAATCAACTGAAATTTTTGGATTAAGGTTTTTTTCGTGGATATCTACTGAAAATGTCACAAAGAGAGGATGCTAGGATCACGAAATACTCCTTTTGTTTGTTTGCTTGTTGGAGGAAAGTGTGTATCTTTGTTTGTTTCTGTGTTTATTTGTTTTTCCTTCCCATATTAGTAATTATTAAAGGTTTAATTCTGTTGCTTGAGTTGCTTCAGCCTGGTCACTTTAGGGACCGTTCATTATTTCTACCGGAGGGGGGGCCGGGAGCAGACAGAAAGTCACTGCCGAAAACTATATGACCCCCCCTTCTCCGATAATAAAAACCATATGACCCCCCTCCGAGCTACATGAAAATCATATGACCCCCCCCACCAACCAAAATAGAAAGTAGTGCTGTAATCGATTGTCGTAAGTATCGATAGTCGGAAAATACATAGACTTCCGACATGTCGAAACATTATGCACTATGTGCGGGGAGAGCCTCGAACTGGCAGCATACATGAATGGGAATTGAACTAGTCATAACGTTCTGTGTAAGGTTACATAATTCTTCCTTTCATGTATGCTGCCAGTTCGAGGCTCTCCTGCACATAGTGCATAATGGCGGAACCAAAAAGTAGCAATTGCAGTAATTGGGCACTTTTCCCCATCAATATACCAAAATCGCTGAAAAGGACCCCAAAATCGTGGCACATCCTCATATACCTTCAAATAGGTAGAACCCCACAGGGTATTTTAACTTGTTTTATTTATTTTTCTAAAATATTATCTTTTTGGCATGGGGGGGGATGGGGTTGGAAAAATATTCGTGAAGTATAGTGAATCCAGCACCTTTTGGGGATAAAATAAGTTTATGGTACAAATGCGTGCGAAGCGCGTGAAAATTGTTGATGGAATAAATGTGCGCGAAGCGCGCAGAAATTTGCACTTTTGGGGCTAAAATGGGCAAATATGTGGTCAGAAACCTATATGTGACGTGTCATGTCAAAAGGAGACACTTTTGGGCAGGTTGTCAATTTTGATATTTTTAAATATCTTAAATATAGAGGTATTTTGCTCTACAACGCCGTTTTCCCAATGAAATCGGACATTCATAAGCGAAGATATTGAGTTCGTAAGTTATGGTATTATAAAATTGGAAAGTGAGATATCGGCCTTTGAAAATATTATTGATAATGTCGAGAGTACGAATTACCTTGAAAAATGTCTCAAAAATACAAGATGCCAGTTATATTCCGGTCTGAAACTATCAGAGAATATTTTTATCATTAATAACATCACAAATTCGCAACAAACCCAGATTGTGAACAAATCACCCCGGGGAAGATTTTTGGCTATTTCTCCATTTACGATCCTGCCCAAAAGTGTCTCATTTTGACATGACACGTCACAGATTCAGGCGTCAACATTGGGGGAATGATTGTATGGAGCATCCCCCTGGCAAAATATTGGGGGATCTACTCCTATGGTGATGTATTGATCGGATTCAAGTCCACGTTTTGCCGGACTCGGACACAAACAGACTCGGTTCGGCTCAAACTTGGACACAGAAGGTCCAATTAGATCTATGTAAAATGTGAAATGATTATCTAAAAATGTCAAAATAGATCTCAAATTTGATTCAAAATTTGTTGTCATAATATCCAACATATCCACAAAATTATTTAGATTTATCTGTCACTTCCCAGAATCATTACTGTTATCGTTAATGAAATAATTGATAATTATACATATTTTAATAAATATTTTGACTATATAAAAATATCTAAAATTTCTTTCATGGAACTTTCTAATTCATTAAACTCTTGAAAGAGAGAAAACATGCACACATACATGTACACTCAATCCATAGGGCTAGGGTGGCTGTGGTTTGTGTGTGTTCACTACTCAGTGGTAGTGGCAGTCACTGCACATTAGTCCGGAACATTGTCCATCACACAACCATAATATAATTTCTGAAAGGGTGAATTTCTATTAGTATTATGATGATGATGATGTTATTTTGCTATAATGTATTTGAATACATTGCCCAAGTTTACTTTCATGGTGGTTTGGGCGAGTCTTTGTAGTTGAACTAGGGTATGTAAATGACACCTGTGTGGGGTGGGGTTTGATAGTGGATGTGTATTGGGGGGGGCGGTTTGGGGTGGTGTAGTTGTCTCTTTTCATTGTAAAAGAACAAAGAAGAGTCTGACCACAGCATATTACTGTGCAGCAGCTTGATTATTCTTAATTCTCTATTACGAAAATGGCAGTGTACGTATGTATATTAATGAAATATGGTTCAAAATTATCTTATTTCAGCAAATTTGTATTGTACATTTGGCAAATTAGAAGCAAAATCTAGAATTTTTCTCCATTTTTTGGAATGTTTTACCCAATGACCCATTTTTTTCAAAATGTTTGTCAATTCACACCGTGGCAGGTGAAGGTCCGACTTAAGTCCGGACTAGGACCAAAGTGTCGGCCGACATGCAAAGCACAAATCTAATGGTCAGGGGTCCAGGGGCAGTGTTCCAGATGGGGGTCCAGGGGGCGAAGCCCCCTGAAGCTCCAGGATTTTTGAGATGCAAAACCATCTGACCCCCCCTTTCAATAACTAAAAACCATCTGACCCCCTTTTTTGCTGACAAAAACCATCTGACCCCCCATGTATTCTCCCGGCCCCCCCCTCCGGTGGAAATAATGAACGGTCCCTTAGAACCAGGTGTATGATAGATTTACAAACTCTGGTTAAGTTTAATATCTTACTCTTAGGGCTAAAATAGTTGCAAATGAATTACTTTATATTGACGAAATTAATCCACATCTGAACAATAAAATTACTAAATGAAAGTTTTCTTTTATTTTGCGCGAATCCAATTAGCCTCAAATATTATTCTATCATTTTATTGTCAATAAATATTTGGATATAAATTAGTATTTGTAATATAGATAAACAAACGGTTCCGGTTTCTATGTAAGTTTTTGTGTCATACCCGTGCCATGTCTTGTGTCTTTCCCGAATTCAAAGACGTCAAAAGATGAACCAGTTAAGGCACTTTTAATCCCTGTTATTAAATTTTAATCCCAGTTATTAAACACTTAGTTACCTATTACCCTGCTATTATAATAGCGTTGTTATAATGCTGTAATTGATTATTGATTATTGATCAGTTGTGTAGAATAGTAACTTCGGACAATGAACGCGGTGTTATAAGGAAAATGTATTGTGTCACTTTAATAATCAGTGTGGGAAATTTATTATATATTTTATCAAAATGATTAAAAATTTGGTCAGTTATTTTTGTATTATTTGATTAAAGTGAATATGGCTTAATATTTTTTATTATATTCAAAGATTTTCTCAGAATTTATATGAAGCAATTATAAATTTCTTCAATAAACTTTAAAGTTCAATCAATCAATCGAATCAATTCATTTATTTACTTATTTTGATTAATTTGTTTTTATTCTTATTTATATTACTTGTTTATTTATTATATAGTTATCTAATAAATACATTTGATTATTTTAATATTTAAATCATTGGTTTTAGTATCCCTTGGAATTATTATTTATTTATTTATTTATTTATTTATTTATTTATTTATTTATTTATTTATTTATTTATTTATTTATTTATTTATTTATTTATTTATTTATTTATTTATTTATTGATTGATTGATTGATTGATTGATTGCACTAACCATTTTTAAAAACAAAATTTAACAAGATAGCCCTGCGCTTTCTTACAGCTTTTTACTTTGCCTTTGATAAAATATAAATATCGAATTCGAAAGCTTGTGCCCCTAAAACTTTTGAAACTTTTTTTTACAGATGAAAATGTTTTGCTTTTCAACCTTTCCGCTGTATAAAATTTTATGATAAACAAAGAGTTCCGATTTGTGTACAAATAATTTTATTGTTCTTTGTCGCATCTTCTGGCTCTCCCGAATTGAATACACCAATGACCTCATTTATACCGGGTGTCCGAAAAAAAGGTTACATGTAGATTTTTGAAAACAATCTAAGTTCATGTTAACAAATATAAATGTCCTTTTCATGACATAATGTATGTACCCTCTACTAGTATCCCTGTGAATGTCAAGTTCACAACGTGCGTATTTAGCTCGCATTCCACGCATTCCTGAGCAAGCTGTTGATCATGTTTACATGACATAATGCAACACGAGGTTCACTGCCCGCACACGGCACACAGTGCAAATGGCGGGTCATTTGAGTAGGTCCAGCCATAGCATGGCAGGCGCAGTATATTATTTTGTAATTAAACTTGTTCAGTTTTACTTCGAGAGTTCGGTCAGAAAATGGACAATATTCTTACAGTATATAACACAGCAGCGATTTCAACTAAACACAACCCAAACAAAGCCTAAATGCAAATTGTTATTAATTTTATTATGTTGGTGGCATGAGATGCAGCGTGCAGAAATGTCTTCACCAAAAAGTGTTTTTCTCTAATGACCATCTTTATTTTTACTAACAAGAGTCAAGAAGCTCTATAAGATATTTGCAATATTTAATTGTCAATGTAGTTTTTTAGTGCAAAATGTTTTTCAACCATGAAAAAAAAGAGAAAAAAAAATAATTAGAAAAATAGAGCACAAAGATAAGCTTGTGTTTAACTTTCGTTGTGCGATATTTTGATGATTAGTCACTCTTGACATCCCTGACATCTTGCGGTCATAAGTTACGTTGCTTTACAGATACGGAGTTGAAACTTAGTAGACAATTACAAGAAGGATGAATAAATAATACATGTAAAAATGACAGTGTTTTGTTGTACCATCGCAAAATGCGGTTCATTTTCTACATGTAACCTTTTTATGGGACACCTTGTATAATCGATTTTTGATCCGGGTTTTTGATCCCTTGATCATAATCAAAGCTGTCAGAACCAGGCCAAAAACACCTGAAATGATTATTGATTATATATTTTGTTCTTGGAGAAGGACAATCGCGGATTTTGAGAGCAAATTGTGTCAATTAAATAATCAACGTGGGAAATAATTGACACAATTTTGTTAGTTTCTTGAAGTTTTTCCATGAAGTAAACTTATTATAAGATAATTGTGAATCATTATTAAAAATTATTAAATTACTTGGCTATGAATGCTGTCATCGCTAAGAGTCCATTGGTGTGAGGCAATGTGTTTTTGTTTCCTTAGAATAAATTTTCATTTACATATGCCCACACATTGGCCTACATACATAGGCCACATTAACCCCCATTGACCCCATCATCCAATGACCCCTTTTTTTTTACTGAAGTCCGTCTCACGCACTGACCCCCTTTTTTGTTTTCCTGTGTCCAAAATTTCAGTTTTTCAGTTATTTTTCATTTTGAAATAGTTGATGAGTTTTTGAAAATTGTGTGAAAACTTTCATATTTTGACCCGAACACTTTTCCAATTTCACGGACGTACAGACCCGCCTTTTTGGAAAGGTTTTCCCCAGTCTCACGGAAAGCCCCCTTTGAAAGCCTTCTCACCGAAAGACCCTTTTTTTGTGTCTAGGCTCTCAAAATAAAGGGGTGCAATTTTGGCAGGAAGGGAAGGCAAGCAAGTTTGGGCAGGTTGGGAGATCAAGAGGGAAAGCGAGAGATTCATGGCAAATGAAGGGAGCTTAAGGGGAGGCAAGAGAGTTTTGGAACACTTAGGCCTATTTTATTTGGGGCCACCTTTTACGTCCAAAAAGGCTCATAGGCATGGCGGCGCTACGGGGGGGTATTTTTCTTGCCACCACCTCCCCCCGGTTTTCCCCTCACTTTTGAGGCAAAACCCCCCAAATTACGTGAATTTTCACTTTTTGCGGCAATTTTTCGCAGAATTTGTAAATTTTGCCTCCCCTGAAATTCACTTTGCCCCCCACACCCCGAAAAAAATCCTGATGCGCCACTGCTAAATACTATAGGAAAAATACGAAAACGTTCAAATAGTAGGCCTATGCAACAATTTTCTGCTACCGATGCGACGCTCGCATAGTTATTGGGTTCCCACAAACATTGGGGGGGGTGTGGTGGTGAGATTTTTGCAGGCCGAGGAAAAAAAAAGAGGTGTGAGACTAAGAAGAGGGGGCAAGCCGGAAAGCAGAGAGGGCAAGTTTGTTTGGTAGGTTAAAAGGGTTGAAAACGTTCCCAAATAGCCTAACTTTATGACAGGATTAAGCCAAACATAAGGCCAAGTAAAAAAAGAAACAAGTTTCTCGTCCGGACTTTTTCAAAAAAGGAGGAGGCAGTACAATGGCTGTACAATGTATATTTAATCACCGATATTGTGCTATTTGAGTATACTGATGCAAGTATGACAAAATAAATGAGTTGTATCATTTTTAGCCAACTTGCTAAGCATATTTCAAAATTCAGAAACAGTGAAAATGTACATTTGTTCACCTTCACAATAGGCATATTCGATATACTAAATTTCCTGGTTTACATCGGTTTGAAATCAATACCGAAACCAATACCGAACATTTTTTTTTAAATTTTAAATGTTTTTCCTACCCTTACACAAACTCTAAACCACCCCCAAACCTTACTACATATACACCCACCCAAGCCCAACTAACCTTTAACCTAATCCAAAACCCTTGCCCTTACCCCCAAAAGGGAATTAGGGGAGGAATTGATTTCACCCGAAAATCGGACCTATATTTAATGTTTTAAAATGCATAAATGTGGTAACGTTTTAATTACTTTATTTTGCCTCATTTCATCGAAATTGTTATTTTTATCGCTAACAAAATAAAAGAGAAACCTTTCAAATAATTTTGAAAATGTTAAATTTTTCCTAAAATTTTAAAAATACCAAAAAAATACATTCGAGTGCAAAAGCTTTTTGGGGCGCCCTCTACGGAGGCGTCCCACAATATTGGCATGTACTTGTGAGTAGCTTCTAATTTCAGTCTTACTAGATTTACTCCGCAATTGTTGTGCTATTTTGCTAAAATTATGCCCTTGCTCAGAAATAAATCCACAATATGCTTGGATTTTATTTTATTATTGTTTTCTGTTATGCACAGGATAAAATGGTGTGCGTATATTCTTTGTTTAAAAGACAAAATTAATGGATTTGTAAAAACACCAAATAAATCGAGACCTTTGACCTTTGTAACCACTTTGACCTTTGTAACCAGTTTACCGCCTCTTAGAACCCGATAGACGGCGACCAACACTTTGGATTACAATAGCCTAATCTGAATGGCATAGTCCAATAAGCTCAAATAAACAATCATAGTGCAAAATTTGACCTAACTTGCAGAGTATGAGTTTTTGTACCCAAAGTTTCAAAGTCAGGCATCTTATCAAGATCAAGATAGTGATAGTGACATAACAATTAACACGCTTATCTTACCAAGGTCTTATCTATCTGCATGGGGTAATTGGAAATTATGGTGTAGCCTATTTGTTTCAAGGATGAAACAACTGGCTCCTTTTGCATGGAAATTAGAACAAATTACTATACAAGCTGTATCAAAAAGTTTGGTACCCAGCAGTTTTGATAGTAATTGAAAAGCCTGGTTCTTCCAAATGCAATATCGGGTCCCCCTTAAAATGATAAAATGATCAGACCATAAATCTTTTGTGACTGTTTATGACATTAATCAACAAATTATGCGGATCCTAGATGTGTCGAGGATGTTATGTTTATGAACAAAACGTTACGTTTGTATTTTCAACATTGTTAATCATTGCTACGTGTATGTTAACAAATGAAAGTTCTGTAATTATTTTAATTCTTCAATGCTAAGTTAGTAAGTATTCTTTTGGATATCATCAAATTGTAAATCTCTAGTCAGATTTTCAGTGTGTTAACAACTATGTATCAAAGATGTTACGTTCATGTACAAAACATTAACGTTCTTATCTTGTAAACATTGTATACCCATATAGCTACTTTTGAAGAATGAATGTTCTGTAATTGTCTTTTATCCTTCATCTCTATTAGATTTTCAGTGTATTAGCAAGTAGATGATGTATATGTATCACAGACGTTATGATGTATATGTATCACAGACGTTATACATTCATAAAAACTTTTCTTTTGGTCAACATAGGGGTAGATCCTCTTCTATACTATCCATCATATACCCCCTGCATAACGAAATTCAACAATATTCAATATCCAAAGCAATATCATCACTACAATATGCCCCAAAATTGAACTCCCCACCCCACATAATCGCAAATTGACACGACAGCTTCATTCCAATTCAATTTATTTCATCCAAAACGGTCCTGTGATACACCTTCCCCAATCAAACACATTTGTCTTGCATTTGATCATCTTCTACTCATCCAAAAAAAAAATCATTATGATACCAAATCCCGGGACCAAATCTAAACACCATGCCATGGAATTCACCATATCACGTCCAAGCTCACATAATTTGGGCGCCCCATTCCTTTTTTAAAGGAATTTTTATTTCTTATGGGTAAGAATTTTTTTCTTACATGGAACAGCTTTTTTCTTGCAGGTTAGAAATTTGATAAATAGGTCATCCTAATAAAAAATGCATGCATGGGCCTATTTATCAAATTTCTAACCTGCAAGAAAAATCTGTTGAATGTAAGAAAAATTCTTACCCAGAAGAAAAAAGCTTTTGCACTTGAATGTATTTTTTGTGTATTTTTAGAATTTTAGAATTTTTTTAAAATTTCCAAAATGTGAACGGTTTCTCCTTCCTATAATTATAGCCATAAAAAGTGCCATTTTGATGAGATGAGGCTAAAAATAAAGTAATTGAAACTTTATTAAAATATTCATGCATTTACTAAGTTTAAAAGCTAAATATAGGTCCGATTTTGGGTTGAAATCAATTTCACCCCTAATTCTCTTTGGGGGGTTGGGGTAAGGGTGTTTGGCTAGTTGGGCTTGGGTGGGTTTGTATACATGTAGTAAGGTTTGGGGTGGGTTAGAGTTTGTGCAAGGGTAGGAAAAACAGTTTAAAAACAGTTTAAAAAAATTAATTTTTTTTTTTTTTTTTTTTTTGAATAGTAAATAGTAAATAAAAGGAGGCGGCGGCCAAAAAGGAGGCGGGCGGGGACGAGAAACATGTATTTTATTTTACTTGGCCTAATACATGCATGTACAGCTGATAATAACAACATGAACTTGAAGTTGAGACCCAGTTTCTATGTATGGTCTACTTTTCGATGAGTCATTCTAAATATTATGGGAATTTCCACCAGTTTACCTATTATTTATGGCCTATACTTTCCCGCCAGAATGTGGTTTCAATGCCAACAAGTCAAGTTCATGCAAGGTTATGAACAAAATCCCTGAAATTCATCAACAATATTCCATGAGGAATAGAGTATCGGAATGGGATTACCAACAGGTCATTGGTCATTCCTAAATAAATATTAAAGTATCGATTTGTCATATTTTTATGGAATGATGAATACCTAATTCGTTGCATGAATGTCATAGCCTATAAAAATCTGTTGAATTGTCAAATCCTGATGATAGGCCTACATATAGGGCACTCTAAAAAATAAAGGTTTTATAAAATTGAACCGTTTATGTCCTCTCGGGAAAACCTCCCTCCAACCTCTCAAAAAGGTTCTTTTATTTTGGAGAAAGGTTCTCTACAGAACCGAGAACGGTTGCGGATATCACATTTGGGGGGGGGGTGCACCCCGCACCCCCTGCGTACGGACCTGGCGCGTTTAAAAAGATTTGCCACCGTTGAAGCTAAAATGATGAAATATGCATGGCTTTACGCAGATAGGTCAAACTACACTTTTTCTGAATCCTTGAGAAGTTTTAACTTCTCTTAGGCAAAATAAAAAAATAAACATGTTTCACGTCCCCTCCCGCTTCCTTTTTTGAGGTTTTCTCAAATAAATTTTTATTTTTTGAAATTCAGTTATAACTTTTCAAAAAATATGTCTAGGAAGTTGGGATGCTTTCTATAGCCTTGTTAAGATACAAGAAACATTTTAGGAAGGTTTTGTGATCATTAGAGGGGTGTAACTCTCAGAACAACAAATAAAAAAGGGCCTCCTCCTTTTTCCAGGCATTATTGTATGTACAGATTGTACGCTAAAACGGCTCTAAGTATGGGTATTTACACCAATTTTGCGATAAAAAATAGAAAATAAAAAGCCCCCTCTTCCTCCTTTTTTTCAAAAACCCGGACGTGAAACATGTTTTATTTTTTACTTGGCCTTAAAAGAGAGGAGTAGGCCTATCAACTTACAAATTTGACAATATTTTAGCTATAAAACGAATATAAATGCAAGACATGTTTTATATAGGTTTCCAGTGGTATAAAAATCTTGCGAAATAAATATACAAGGTGTGGATAACGAAATGCCCCTAAAGTTAATCCAAAATTCGCCAGAATAGTACTCGTAGTACATGCTTCATCCACTTTGCTGTATAAATGACAAACTATTTATATCTTTATCTATTCAAGTAAGTATGCATATTAATTATGGGGCATAGATACAAGGGTTGCCACAAAATTTCAGCCCAAATCGCGGGTCAAATAATCAAAAAGGAGCCCAAATAATATGTGACTGACAGGAACACTGACTTGTTTGACAGGAAACTACCCAAACTGGGAGCTAGGCGAAAGTCGTGGGAGTTTATAATGTTGCGAAATTGCCCACTTTTTTCTAAATGGTACAAAAAATTGTCTGACTCATACGGAAAATCTTCAAAATTCACCAAATTGGGCTACCAAATCGTGAGTATTACCAACCCTGTCGTTAAAGACCCTGGACCAGATTCTTTACCAGGGTCTTTGAATGCTCATCTTGGAAGAAAGGAATTTGAGACACCTGTTGGGATGATACAACCATCGGTACAACATGGGTACATGTATGTACAACATCTCAAAAATGTTGTAAAAGGTGAACCTCATTGAAAATAAAGTTATATATCAATGGAAAGCTTATGATGTCAGGAAGCAGAAAAGAATATTTTTTATTTGCCTAACGTACCAGGCTAGACAAAATATCCATGCAAAGATTGGATATTGGCACCCCCCCTAAATTACAAAACGAAATCGTTCAAATTGGGCGCTTTCATTGATGACGTCAGCTCGGGGACACACAGTTACTTCCGGGTTTGATTGTAAACACAATGTCCATGCATTACTGTGGCATGCATCGGGCCAATGTACGAATTAAGTCATTGTCAACTTACTTTACATGAAAAATTTCTTCAATAAAATAAGAATAACATGAAGGAAACATCATGATCAAATCAAGAATGAAGTTCCTGAATAAAGTGTGGATAAAAATGGAAAAAGTGCTGGCCGGGGTGATTTGGGATAGGCCAAGCCATCCACGATATGCATAGGGAATATTACAGTAAAGCACGAAGAGCGAAGATTCGCCGAAGAACCGGAATGAAAACAGATTGCAAAAAATAACTGCTAGTGCTACCAGTTCAGATCGTCACACCAAGTTGAGATAAACTTATCACAATGAGAAAATGAAGGAATAGAATAAGGTACATGTACAGGATTTTTAAATTATTTCTTAGCTTTACAACCGGTCATGTATGATAGGCGAACTCGTAGATACATACGGGATGAACTCAGTGACTCAGTCGCCGAGTGTTCGGTATCCGCGACTGTACTGTACTTGCAGACAAAATGACCGATTTGATATTCACATTCTGATATTTCCAACTTATTGCTAGGCGCGATTGATCAAATCAGCTAATACACAGAGAAGTGCTCCCGGAAGACGAAGGCTAGCGCTGTTTGGGCATATCCGCCTCGCAGACATCAGCTCCTGCAATTTCTTTAGTATTTCGCTACTACCATCATCCATACAACAATTATATGGATGTTTTTCTTTTTCAGTAGGGCTACACCGATTGTGCTATCATCAAGAACTGTGACAGAAATGACAATATTATAATTTAGATTTCAGAATTCCATCAAATAACGGTCTACCAAGCCTAAATTGTATTTATAAAGTATTTGTTTCTTTCAATTGCCAATTCATGGACAGAATATTTTTCGCAATTAATGATATCCGACCGGGGGATGATCACGGCGCTAGATATGAAAACCTTTTTATGAGCTGGATTTAATGAAATCTTTTTTTGATTACTGCAAGACAATATTTTTTAGAAATCAGATATTTTAAAATGAATCAAGAACAGGGAATGTCACTTGATAAGCAAGTACTTAATTTGATGTTTATATTATTATGCCATGACCGGTCACCGGTCGCAGCAAGCATTTGCGCATGGAATTGATCACAGCGCGAAATTCGAACTCAATAACCCAATTATACCCAGCCAGTTTCGACTGATTTTGTCCAAAATTTACGGAAAATTTATGTGTTGACAATAATTCTATTATTTGCAACTTGAATATTCCTCTAATTTCAAGCTTAATTGCGAAAATGCATACAAAAGCAGACTTGATCAAATCTGCTGCAACACACACCGCACCGCAATTGCTATACCGTAGGACGAACTTGGCGACTCGCTGTGTTTGCGCATATCCACCTTGGTCGGGTAAACGCTATTTCTTCAGCAGCAATTTACGCATCGTGTTCGGTATAAATCCATAAAACATGAATGTTTCACTTTTTCAGTACCGTACACTGATTGTACTCTCATTAAAGAATCGTGACACAAGTGACAATATTTTAATTTTATTCAGATTTCAGAATTCCATCTACTAAGCCTCAATTGTACTTATTTTATAATAAAGTATGTTTCTTTCAATCGTGATTGCGTGGAAAGAATGTATTTACCGCAATGCGCTAAATATGAAAACCTTTATGGGCTGGATTTGATGAAATCGGCGGTTTTTTTATTAATTTTTTGATTACTGCAAGACGATATTTTTAAATATCAGATATTTTCAAATGAATCAAGAATAGAAATGTCACAAACAAGTATGTAATTTGTTTTTCGATCATGTTTATTCAGTCCATGACATGAGCGGTAGCAGCAAGTTTGCGCATGGAATTGATCCCAGCGCGAAATTCAAACTCAATTACCCAATTATACCCAGCGAGTTATGACTGATTTTGTCAAAAATTTCTATTATTTCTAATATATATAGAAGGAACCAGCAACTTGAAGATTCCTCTAATTTCAGGCTTTATTGTGAAAATCAGACTTGCCGGGCAGCTTGCAAAGTACAGAAAGCAAGTCTTGTTTACATGTTTCCGAGTAGGATCACGTGACTGCGAACCCTGAGCTTACGTCACGAGCATTCTCAAGGTCATAGACGATTGATTTGGGTGCTTTTTGGGCGCCTTAAAAAGACCAAAAATTCATTCATTTTTTAATTTTTCAGCTTTAATGGCCATCAAAAAAATCGGAAAAAATAATTTTTAGTATCCTGACATCATAAGCTTTCCATTGATATATAACTTTATTTTCAATGAGGTTCACCTTAAACAACTATTTTCATTATATTCATGCGAGTATTTTATTATTTTTTTTATTTGGGGGGTTGGGGGTTGCGAGCCCCCCGGGGTATATGTAGGGCGGCAAAAAAGAAGTGGCGGCAAGAAGAATTATTAATGAATAAAGGGCTAGGGCGAAACAACATTAATTATGGAAGGTTTTGTTAAAATTGTGAAACGAATGAAAATTAAACTATACGGTTACCTCAAAATTTTGCGGTTGTTGGGCTGCATTGTTTATATAATACTATAAATGTAGGCCTATTAGGGTAGGCCCTACTGATAAGTCATTCCAATATCTGTGGTCATACATTATTTTGTATTTAATTAGGGAACTGATTCAAAAATGCGTTTGTTTGTAATATTTAGGAACAATTTTGTAAAAATAAGTTGTGATCTGCATCTGATACTTTCAAATCATGAATGAATAAACCCCTTGTAAAAACGGAATACCGAGATGTCTCGGTGGGGGACGGACTAGAGTACCCGCCAGAGTATCATGGGGATGGGGGCCCTCCAACATTATTTAAAGGTCAACATTGTAAAATACATGTAAATAATAACAATTATATTAATTAATTATTATTGGGGCCCCAGGGGAAAGTCTGACCCCCCTCAATAGTGAAATAATAATAAAATTAAATTTGTTGAATGTTCTACACCCTGGGTTTACGTACACGGCGCGGCGTCATGTAACGCGTTAACCAATGTTAACTTTGCACATCCCTTTGAAATCTACACCACGTGCCGACCCCAGTCAAAATATCCGGGGAAAATAGATGAATGAGTGACTTCCAACCAATCACAGGGCTACATTTTCAGACGTCAAACTTGCGCACGCGTGTTTTAAGACACTATTTCAAGTCAGGAATTAGACTTAGGCCGAAGCTTAATCAACGAGTCATTTATGAGAGTAGTAAAAGACTTGATGCAAGACTAGTCGTAAACAAAGCCACGTGGGATTGGTGCCGGCATGCTCACACGGATAGGTATTCGTTTTTGTGTACGCCATACAGACAAACTCCGCCTACTTAATTAGGTTGTAGAATATTAGCAGACACTTGTCATGTTTTCGTCACAGAATTTATCTGACACTTGTTGCTGTTAGAACGTCTTACCTCGTGCTTAATAAATTCACCAAGTTGTTTGCAAGAATAGTGAATACAACTTCATCATGGCAAACAACGTTTGGATGTCAAGAATGGCCCAGCTTGAGCAGCAAGAAGAGCCTTTTAAACCGTTCGAAGATTATCTCGGACTAGTGAATCTGGTTAAGAACCTGAACTCGAGTTTGAATATGAACACTGACAGTACTACCAGTACCAACAATGCTGTGCCATGTTGTTCTGCCAACCATGTGTGTCGTTCTCGCACCACCAGCACTTCCAGCGCCCACAGTGCAGAGGAGCTGTTTTCTTGGGATGAATTCAAGTTGAATGGTGTAGACGTAGAAGACGACAGTGCAGGATTCCAGCCATTTGCTCCAAGAAACACCAGGAAGCTGGTTTCCAGACTCCCAAGCGCCAAGAATCGCAGGACACCTACTTGGTGCGTATTCTGCAAGAACAACGGGGAAAGTGAGATGGTCTACGGAGCCCACATCCTCAAAGACTCCGAGGGCCGCACCAGTTGTCCCATATTACGCAACTACACATGCCCCATATGTGGGGTCAGTGGGGACGGAGCCCACACCATCAAGTACTGTCCGCTGAACAAGGAGGAGACATTCCCGCCTTCCATAGGCCTACTCAAAACCGCCAGGACATCCACTGGAAAGAAGAGAGACTGTATGAGCAGCATGTTAGACCGTCTGAATTGAAATTTGACTTTTGCGTCTTTGTTGCTGAAGATTTAGCAGTGAACATAACATTATTTACCAGTTTTATCAACATTGTTCCTCTATTTGTTGCATAATTTTCTACCAGATTCCCACGCATTCAACGGAGCCACGAAGTTGAACGAGCCAAAAATGCAGCATGGTGTTACGACCTTGGTTTCCTCCAATTTACGGACAATCTAATTGAAAGTGACGGCAGTTTATGTACGTACATTTATGTGAACACAGATGCAAAGTATTTCATCGTGTCAAATTTTGTTTCGTATTTCAGGCTGGTCTAAACAATTTATAGGCGACTTTCAAACATAATCATGTAATTATAATGTCAGGAAAACCCAGTAACATGTTCATGAAGTTTCGAATGTTCATTTCAAAATTCGGTGATTTGTGTTGAAGCACTGATATGTTAAAAAAGTTTTCATTTTTATGACGGGAAAATTATGTGCTACAACTTACAAGTCTTCTACATTTTCCTGGTTTTTGTTCACGCAGTAGGCTATCATAAAAATTTAATTTAGCAGTTCAGTCAAATTGTTGTGAAAGTCGCCTTTAATAAGGGGGTACTACACCCCTGCCCAATTTTGTGCCTATTTTTGCATTTTTCTCAAAAAATATAGCGCATTGGTGACAAATAAGATATGTGTATACTATTATAGGGAAAGGACTACAACTACTGCACTGGAAATTTTATTTCAGCACAGATAACAGTTGTGGAGTTACAGTACAAAATGAGGGAAAACCAATATTTGATCAATAAATCAATAACTACCGTACTTGCCTTGAGTTACCGAATTTTCAGTGCAGTAGTTGTAGTCCTGCCCCTATAATATACATATCTTACTTGTCACCAATGCGCTATAATTTTTGAGAAAAATGCAAAAATAGGCACAAAATTGGCCAGGGATGTAGTACCCTCTTTAACATGAAACAACATGTAACGGTGTTTTGAATATGTATTCAGGGAAGATAGTAACTTGTATTTTGTAACCACAAATGTACCGTCAAGAAAATTACTAAGTTGGTAGATTATTTTGTAAAATTTAATTGACTGTGGTCAGCAATCAGCATGGGTCAAAGAAGTCTTCAGAAGATTACAGTTTAAAAATACTGTGAAGAACAGATGTAGAGAAATAATTGTGTCAGTTTGTATATTCACGTATTCTACAATGTATGACTAACATGATAAGATGTACAAAAACAATTTTTCGGTCATAAGTTTCGATTCAACAAGGACAGTTCTTTTTCAGAAGTTATTGTATAAAAATATCCAAAATGCGTTAGGCTGTCGGCTCGATCAATTGACCCGCATCTGACGGGCTGCTTAATCATCATCAAGCGCCTATTTACTCGCCATGTGTAAAACATTTTCATGCCTGCTGCTGTATAAAACGAAAAATGCAATACATTTCCCAGTGAGAGTAAATTATATTTGCAAGCATGCAACTGCAAGATTACATAATCCAGACAACCGAATTACTGACAAAATGTATAACTTGTACAAAGGATTAATTGTACAACGTGTTTAAGAAGCCCGCGGGGAACATACTCTACCGGGGTACTAGAGCGAGAGAGAGCGACCCAATTGACACTTATCACCCGATCATGACGGGGGCACTCGCCATTAGCAATCCCCTCGCTTTGTGCTGTACGCGAGTGTCATTCTTGCACCGAAATCGTATAAATTTTCTCTCATCCATATGGAAAATTGCATTATATCGTAAACAAAGCAATTATACTTAACTAAGAACATGCTTACTTGATAAAATATTTGTTTCCAAGCTGAATTTCTAAACCAAAAAACAATATTATGATTTGTTTGTGTTAAAATTGTTGCGTGTTGGTCATTTTTTTCACATCAATTTTACGGAAAGTAACTCGATATTTAGGACAAGCTTCACTTGGCTCGTCGAAATTGTGTCCAAAAACCGGTTGAATGTGAACTAGTGACTGACGATTTTATGGGAAACTATAAAATGCAACTTTGACGGGAAATAAGAAATTTCTTGACCAAATAAATGGATATGGTCTGAATTGTACTCTATCATTTTCATCAGATCATTTTGAACTCTTGAATTCGGAAGACAACATTGATATGAAAGGAAGTTTGAGACCATTTCAATCAATATAGTATGTTGAACAAATTTTGTTTTGCTATTCTAGTAATTGCGTTCTGATATTTTGTAACTTGTTCTCAATCTCATTTCCGTTTTTAAACTACAATGTACATTGTAGAAGCTAGAACATAGTCAAAATCTAGAACGAGACTTTAAAAAAACTTGAGTTTCAAGCAATTTGCTTTTCAAAACTTTGTTTCCTAAAGCTGGCAGTAGTGTTTTTATAGTGTTTAGTAGAAAAAAATCGAAAGGAAATTAGATTTATTTCACCACACCAGCATAATGCAGCATTGTAGTTTCTTTAATTAATTGTGAAAGCTAGAAAACAAAAGTGCCTTGTTTGGTCTTCATTTGCACAATGCACTGATGAATTACTGCAAAAAATACAAGATATTATTAAAATCATGAAATACATATGAAATGATCATGATGTATGATGTATCTTAATCTTGGCGAATTGTACAGATTTATAGGATCGACACAAAAATGAAATTGTCGAATCATTGTTATGTAAAACGACGATGAGCTACCATATGGATAAAGGATGATGTAACCATGGCAACAATGTTACAAAAGAAACAATATTGAGGATATCAATATGTTGGATTTCTGGGCAAAACGGTGTGGCAAGATTGACAATATTCGATGTACTGCTCTTGCTTTTCATTCATGAAAATTTCAAATTGAAAACATACCAATGTGTGTAGACACATTCTGAAATCTAAAATAACATTTTGTCCAATCAAGAACTTCGTTTTACTCTGAATTATGAATGTACCGGTAGCTCATCTTCGTTTCGTTGTAATTTTGCTCTAAATTGTAAAAAAAAGTACGGTAATGATTTAAAAATCATGAATTCTGATGTGATTATAAACATTGTCTCCAATAATTAATGACAATCTAATTACTGTAATTATGCAAAAATCAATTTGTAATTGTGTAAATTTATCCATATTTATATGGTCATGATAATATGCACTGTTTCTTTTATAGCTTTTAAACATGTAGACTTTCCCACTCAATTTTTTTATCTCAAATTGCAATCAAATTTGCCTTTTTGCTTTTTAGGAATAGAATACAGTTGTTACTCAGTTGTTACAAAAATTTTCTTACAAATTTTATCAATTCAAATACACTGAATAAATAATTTTTTAAGTAAATTCATTATTGAATTCATGTGGGAAATGAAAATTCAATGAATTGATGGAAATTAACGTAGATTGGGGAAATGACCATGAATATTCAATATCATGTGACCAGCTCCCACGAATGAGTGGCAAGTTAGGCATTTAGAGACCTTCCAATTGTTGAATTGATGTTCATTGTTTGAAGACACCTGTAAAATCAGTGGTATGTCTTTTGTGAATGTTGACATCATGCGGTACTGTGTATTATTAAATACTGTCCCCATTCATAAAGAACATACCACTGCCAATACAGGTGTCTTCAAACAAAGAACATCTTGAATTCAACAGTTGGAATGTCTGACTCCCAACCTGTGACTTTGTGGGTCACATTAATTATTGAAGGGTTCTTGCAAGGCCTTACTTGCAATTGGTGGCCTCCTCCTAGACATCTGACAATTTCTGCATTCCATTCATAGACATTTGGCTATTTCTACATTCTAATAGTAGACATATCTGTCAGCTCATGGAAGTTCCATGGTCAGCTATTGCAGTCTGGCATTGCAGATAGGGCCTTTGCACCAACCACTCTGATGCCAGCTGGTGTTGTAAAATGTCTTAATATTTCAGGGCAAGTTGTGTCCAAGACAAATTTGACCACAAACTGAAAATACTTGTGGAATAAAGTGTTGGTGACCTGCCTAAATTTTACTTTGGGTTGCCATTACAAATTCAGTTCATGTAATTTTCTTTCAGCTATTTGAAAAAAAAATGTAATTTTCTTTTTATGTATTTGAAAGTAAAACCAGACTTCATTTCATCCACATTTTTCTATACTGTTCTGTGCATCTAGCCAATGTATGAAGCTAGCAATGATTTTAACCAAATTGCCTTGTTAAAATAAGCTGATAAAATATTTTCTTTCATATCGGTACATGGGGCAGTCATCAAAAATATTTCTCTTGATCAATATGGTTACTTAGGATAAGTAACTTTTTTAATCTGAATTTAGAGACTAAATAAGTTTTTCAGTGAACAACTCATTCATGCCCCAAAATTTAATTGGTTTTTAATTGTCAAACAATATTACACCAGTTCTATTTTAGTTTGAATTATGGTTTCACTGCACTATTTGTGATCACTTAATTTGTATATATTGTAAATAAAATTCACTATTTTAATTTGATTCCAGATTTAGTGGGACCGTATCGAAGTCTTGCTTCATGAGAAAGTGGAACGCCATGCACATCTTGGACATACAATGTACTTGTGAAATATTTTATTTTACATAACATTGTAGAATGACTACTCCACAACTTTAAATCAAATCTGTGTTTTTTTTAACTGTTGGGCGACAAAAAAACACCTCTGGGTTGGTCGGTAAAATATTGTTTTTTCATCACCTTGCCTACATGTAGGAGGAAAGCCCATCATTTTGGTCTGATGAAAAATTGTTTTCCGATGTTGTAATGGCTCCACATCCAGATGGGGTTGGTCTAGATATACGGTAATTTACTATTTCTGGAATATTTCTGTTTGCACTAAATTAGTGCATTTCATGTTCTTTTGACATCTCATTAATAGAACTGTAGATATGATTCTTAGAATGTCGTGCAAGGTACAACCAGTGCACACCAATTATAATAATTAGGAGTCTTTTGCTTTGAAACTATTGAATTTTTTTATTTATTAACAGTGGTAATTTTCGCACATCAATTTTTTGTGCTCGACCTATTTTCGGGCCTATTTTGAACTTCTTGTTTTTAAATATGGTACGCAATTTTGAGTTTTTAAAAAAAGGTTTGGACTCAAAGATACGCATTTTTATTTTCATAATAATAGTAGTAGCTGTGTCGAGTGCAAAAATTTATGTTTGTGAAAATTACCTGGAATATTATACAGTAAATGAAGCCATGAAAAGATGAAAGGAATTCATCAAGTAATTCATCAGCCCGAGTAAATGAGCCTCGTTAGTGAGCTGAAATCGGGAATTCATACAAATCAAGAAGCAGCAATATTAATTAATTTGTAGCTATTTTTTAGCAATTTTACAATACCAAATGAGAAGTACATTGTAATTTCTTCCCACTTATTTCACTGTCAATTTGGACCCAATTCCATTTAGATAGAATGTCTGACATGATACAATGTTGTATGCACAAAATTCCCAACATTTTTACGTTGAATAATTTGTACCTTCATATCTGACCATGAATATCCATTGTATTTTCATTGTAAAGTTGAATAATTTTCATCTTCAAGTTGAAATTCAAAAGCGGTTTAGCTGAATTAAATACTAGTACACATTGGCTGTAAACATGGGAAACAGTGAGTGATTGACCTTAAGGGGTACTACACCCTGGCCAATTTTGTGCCTATTTTTGCATTTTCTCAAAATTATAGCGCATTGGTGACAAGTAAGATATGTATATTATAGGGCAAGGACTACAACTACTGCACTGGAAATTTTATTTCAGCACAGTGCACAGACAACAGTTGTGGAGTTACAGTCAAAAATGAGGGAAAACTTGTCTTGAGTCACTGAAATTCCAGTGCAGTAACTGGATTCCTTGCCCCTATAATATACATAACTTTTGTTACCAGTGTTTTATTAGTTTTTGAGAAAAATGCAAAAATAGTCACAAATTTATCAAAGGGTATAGTACCACCTTAAAGCTTGAATATTTGTGTAATTAATAAAGCAGATCTGTTTTCATCAACATTAACAGAGATCGAGGGATGTTCATTTGTCAATCTTGTGTACTATTATGCCGATTTTTATCAGGGAATTATACATTGCATTGTGTATCATGTCGCTTAAAATATTATTTTGTTTTCTAAAGAATTTTCAATTACATGTATTAATCAGTACATTGAGTTGTATTATTAATTATTTTACAATTAATACACATACCAAAGATGGAATAATTATTCTGAATTGTAGAAAAGAAAAAGATTTTAAAACAAATTTGATGTGTCTTGTGTTACAATTTCTTTTGTCTGTATTTTCATAGCCCAAGGCTCCAATTCCTAAATTGCAATAGTAAAAATACTTCATACTATCTGTCTGAAGACGAGTGCGAAGTGGGGTCTCGTGGCCAGGGGTCTTGCATTTAAAATCAAGATCCTAAGCCATTTGGGGTCAATTCACTGATTTCAGAGGGTTCTAGTTTAGTCTTGACTGAACATAGTTCAGTAAGGGACGGTGGGGTCTCGTGGCCAGGGTCTTGTATTAAAAATAACTGATACTAAAGCAATTTGGGGGTCATTTCAGAGGGTCCGAAGTTTTGTCCCATCTGAACTCTGTTCAATAGGGGATGGTTGGTGGGGTCTCGTGGCCAGGGTCTTGCATTTAAAACTGATGTATAAAGCAATTTGGGGGTCATTTCAGAGGGTCCTAATATTCGTCTCGCCTGAACTATGTTCAGTAGGGGATGGTGCGGTTTCGTGGGCAGGGGTCTTGCTTTTAAAACCGAGATAAGAGATTATTTAAGGTTTAGAGGGACCTAGTTTTTGTCTCACTTGAACTAAGTTCAGTGGCAGTGGGGTTTTGTGGGAGTTGTAGCCAGCTAAGCCCAGGGGTCTTGCACATTAATACGATAGATCCTAAAGCAATTTGGGGACATTTCAGAGAGACCTACATGAAGTTTTTGTCTCTTTGAGTAGGGTGATGGGGTAGGGTGAATATGGAGAGGGGTAGGTTGGTGGGGTAAATTAGAGGGTGATGACTATGGGACGGGGTAATGGGCGAGGGTAGTGGATTGGGAGAAGCGGTGGTGAGTTACAGTGATGGGGTAGGGTGGTGGGTAATAGTGGCTGATGGGGTAAGTGTTGTGGGGTATTCAGGTAAAGTGGGTGGTGGGAAATGGGGTGGGGTGTCATAGGATGGTGGGGTAATAGTGGGAGGTGGTGGTGGGAAAGGGTTGTGGTGGGGTAGGAAGGTGGTGTAATAGTGGGTGGTGCGTATTAAGAGGATGGTGGGAAAATGGTGGGGTAGGATGTTGGGGTAATAATGGGTGATGGTAATAAAGGGTGATGTGGGGTAGTAATAGAGGGTGGTGATGGGGTAGGATTGTGGGGTAATAGCGGGTGGTGGGTAGTCGAGGTTGGTGATGGGGGTAGAATGGTGTAATAGTGGGTGCTTGGTAATTAGGGTGGTGGTAAATGGAGGTGGTGTGTTATAGAGGAGGGTGGTGGTGGGGTAGGATGTTGGGGGTGATTGGTAATAGAGGGTGGTGGGAAAAGGGTGGTGGTGGGGTAATAGAGGGTGGTGATGGGGTAGGATTGTGGGGTTATAGTGGGTGATGGGTAATGGAGGGTGGTGTTGGGGTAGGATTGTGGGGCAATAGTGGGTGGTGGGTAATAGAAGCTGGTGATGGGGTAGGATTGTGGGGTTACAGTGGGTGGTGGGTAATAGAAGCTGGTGATGGGGTAGGATTGTGGGGTTATAGTGGGTGGTGGGTAATAGGAAGCTGGTGATGGGGTAGGATTGTGGGGTTATAGTGGGTGGTGGGTAATAGAAGCTGGTGATGGGGTAGGATTGTGGGGTTATAGTGGGTGGTGGGTAATAGAAGCTGGTGATGGGGTAGGATTGTGGGGTTATAGTGGGTGGTGGGTAATAGAAGCTGGTGATGGGGTAGGATTGTGGGGTTATAGTGGGTGGTGGGTAATAGAAGCTGGTGATGGGGTAGGATTGTGGGGTTATAGTGGGTGGTGGGTAATAGAAGCTGGTGATGGGGTAGGATTGTGGGGTTATAGTGGGTGGTGGGTAATAGAAGCTGGTGATGGGGTAGGATTGTGGGGTTATAGTGGGTGGTGGGTAATAGAGGGTAAGGTGGTGATGTTGGGACTAATAGTGGGTGGGTGGTGATGGGGTAGATAGTGGGTGGGGTAATAGGGTAGGGTGGTGATGATCAGGTGGTGTTGCGTTAGGTGAAGTGTGAGGGTAGGGTAATGGCTGGTGGGGGTAAGGGCCAGGGTAATAGCTGATATGATGGGGTGGGGTAATATTGGGTGGCAGGATCCCAGGGTGGGATATTATTGAGTGGTGAGGTTACAGTTGGTGGAGTAAGGGTGGTGAATGTGATATGGGGTAGATGGTGGGGTGGGGTCTTGGGGTAGAGTTGGGTGGGGTGGCGCAATAGTGTGTGATTGGGTAGGATTGTAGAGTAATATTGGGTGATGAGGTAGGGTGGTGGTGGGTAACAGTGGGTGGTGAGATATTAGTGCATGGTGGGGTATTATTATTTGGTGGTGATTTTGTAGGGTGGTGGGGGTAAGGTGGTGGTGGGGTAGGGTGATAGGGACTGTGGGGTGAGGTGATATATGGTGAAGGGTTAGGTGACTGATACCGGTATATGGGTATTGGTGGTGCCACTACCGTGGTGGTGGTATGTTTGTGGGATTATGAGGAAGGGGGTGCAGAAAGGGGGTCGTAAAGTTGTGGTGGGGGTAGGGTGAAGTGTGACGGGGATGCTGAAGTAGAGTGGAGTGGGGTAGGGTGGTGGGTAAGATGGTCTTTACACTGCAAAAACAGCAGAGCAACACTGTATATATGGTCGAATCCAACGAAAAGTGTACACGGCATGTTCAGGGCCATAACTTAAAAGTATTAATCAATTGGCATTCGTTTTTGTATTGTGTTTATTCGCCTTGATCATACGCTTCGCGCCATATATAATAAGACCCCTTCTGTGAAAAACTTAGACACAGAGACCCCAAAACATGCTATTTTTTACCCATTTTTTCAAAATATTTCTTAAGGTATTTTTAAAAACATCTAAATCAGTTATGAAAAGAAGTCATTGGATTGAATCTAAATTGATTTCCTGAAAGGTGTGTATTCAAAGATTGGCTGTTCAATTTTTCACATATTTGTACATAATTATGAATTTTTGTGATAATTTTTTGAGTGGTATTTTTTACATTACCTACGAATACAATTTTTCATAGCACTAGATATATCTTTAAAAAATGGAAATCACTAATAAATGCGCAATTGAAACAAGCTTTGATATGTCCAATACTGAAATGCATTGCATTCGGACATCTTTATTATTGTGTTTAGCTGCCAGAAATTCTAAATGGCACAAAGGTAGGTTTGGTAAAAATATGCATTACCTCCGAATACATGTTAAAAGCTGTGCCATTTCCACAAAGTGAGAGAATAGTAAACAATAGTTAAGCAATAGGTGCAGGGTAATACACTCTTTATTTCTACAAGTTTCAATAACCTGCGTTTAAATATTTCTGAGATGTCAACAATAAAAGCAAGTATTCGTAGGTAAATTTCGGTAACCGAATGTTACCTACGAATACACTTTGACATCATGACAGTATTGTGAAACACCGCCATTCATGCCAATGCCCATATTGGTACATAACGAAGGCCTGTATGTTTGCTATCAAATCATATGTCAATGAAAGTTGCGAATTCACATACATGCCCACCATGCAAAACTGAATACGGCTTAATTGTTGAAAAATATGTACTGAAATAGACGACGGTCTGCTCATTTGAAAGAAAAATCAGATTCAAAGAAGATTAGAAGGGGATAAATACTTGGATTTGTCAGCTGTCATGTGTGCTTCATTTTAAATGTTTGTCGACCTTCTGGTTTCTGAGTAATTTGTGTCCAAATTGATTTATTCGAAGGTAACTTTTGACGTTTTCGCTAAGGTTACCTACGAATACCATGGAAAAAACGACTGTTCTCATTGTCTAATGATCTAGACAACACATTGATGGACCCTGGTATAAAGCTAATTGTAGTTGCCCTCAAACGAAAGTCTGCAATAACGGTTTTAAGCGATTTGTGTGCAATTAAGCAAATTAAAGTCACTTTAGTGCCTTTGTTTCTTACTTCAATCCTCTTTCAACCGCTGTGAACCGACATTATTAATACATGATAGGGTCTAAAGTATCAATAAACGCACATAAATAAAATAATACATTCAAAGTGCTTTATAAAAATGAAGTTTTGATTGCGATATCCACCAAAAGTCTAATTCTTACCTACAAATACTGAAATGTTACTTACGAATACAGCATAATACATGACATGTGTAATGAAGTGTCCCTACCAATGGAAATTGATTGTCAAAAACTTTAAGCGGTACCCCAGGACACTATTATTACCCATATACGGATTCATTCAACAATTATTTATTATGTAAAATTGCTGATTAACTACTTGTATATCAAAATGAAGTGGTCAAAATCTTGCTAAAAGCATCAAAATTTTTTTTGATCTAAGGTAATAGCATTTATTCATTTGGACGTACCATCTGAAAGAGATCTAAAACTACCATTTTATTAATTCATTACCATAATAGCAAAATTTAAACCTATAAACTCAATATAGATATTGTTAAATCGCTCATGTTACCTACGAATACCCGGGTTTCTTCACCTTTTCATTGTATAAAGCGTTAGGTGTATGCGTATAATTCCTAATATTCTTGAAAACATATATCATACTCGTTCTTATACAATGTGTAAATTGATTCATACTCATTTGATAAATAAAATACAGAAACTGACCTAAACTTCATTTTCAAAAATAAATAGCATAAATTGACTAAGATCATACTGATCGCGTTATAAAAATAAAAACAAATATTTTCTGGTTGAGCTAGCATTTTCCTGACACCCTGTGGTCTACATTACACGAAAAAAAGCGTTAATGGGAATATTCCATTTGTTTTAGGTTGATTAGTATTGCGATAGTGAAAGCATCCTAGTGGTATTCGTAGGTAACATTGGGTTTTGATATCACATTTACTATCACACGTCCTGGATTTATTTTTCAAGATTAGTAATGGCACTTTTGGTTCCTATAAGGCCAATATGTCATCAATCAATGGGCAAAAGGAAAAAATTGTGGAGACATTTTTATTTCGGACTTTTATTTTTGGCCCGTGAACACTTTTGGTTGGATTCGACCATATATATATATATATATATATAATAAATAAACACTTAACAAACACTTGCTTGTACAATGAAGGTATATCATGGGTGAAACACGTAAAAATACATGAAGATGTTTATGTTTTTAACACAAATCACACGTTTAAACACTATCTTGTGTTAAAATAAAACAAACATTTTCATATTTTTAACGTGTTTTAGCATTTAAAAATTAACACCTCTATACCTGCACTGTGCAAACAAGTGTTCATGAAGTACTGTTAAGGGTGGTGGGTAGGATAAATCGGGTTACGTGATCGCGTGATGGACTAGGATGATGGGGGTAAATCAGTGGTGGGGGTAGGGTCGGTAAAGTTTGTGAGGAGAAATCTTACAATTTCATCATTTGCTTTAGGCATAATTAAATAGTAGGCCTACAATATTCAGAGATTTGCGAAGAGATTGAGGTTACCATGGTTACCAAAAGAACTAAGTAAAATGCATGTAAAATGAACAAGCATTTAGGATCCGCAACATGCTCATCTATCAGGACCATTTCTTTAACCCCAATACAGTTGCACATTCATTGAATGACCTTTGAAAATTTGGGTACACAAACTCATACTCCGCAACTTGAGGTCAAATTTTGCTCTATGATTGCTTAATGGGCTATTGAACTATGGCATTGGGATGAGGCCTTTAGGTTGACCGTTTGACTGAAACTTACACGGCTTCAAACGAAAGGAGGACTAAAGAAAATTAAGACAAAAGAACATGGCATGCCTCGATATTCCATGAATGTTTGATTCAGAGTATGGCTTCCCAATTAGTGTTCTAAGCCCTAATTATTATCGGGAGCAGTCCGTTTGTTGTTCAAAATCTTTTGGCAAACGTTTTTGCTAAATATAGGCCTACAATAGGCCTATATTAGAATGTTTAGCAGCAAGTTTTTAATGTTTCTGAATGTTTATTAATTTTGAACGATTTCTGGGTTACTCCTTCATGTTATTGTAATTATACACGAAATTAGAGTTAGGATTAGGGTTAAGGTTAGTGTTAGGATTAGGGTTAGGATTAGCTTACACGAAATAATTAGGCCTACATGAAGGATCGACCGATTCTGTGTTTAATACTGGGGCTGGGGCATATGCATGCAGTGAACATGGTGAAAGTAGGCTCATGATATGAACTCCATAATAGTAGCCACGCCCCCCTTATGACATCTTTTGTAAAATAACTTGCTTGTAATTGATGCATAGTTTAAATAAACATGGTATCGAGCTGTGTCGGTACTACACAATTCTTGCAGCCAGGTAGGTGGTAGGACCTTGTCCCCACAGAATACAATACGAGCACAATACGGGCCAAATTGGAGCCACTGTCCGCAGTAAATCAACCTATTTAATTTACTCCCGTTGTAATTACGTAATGCTCTGAATTGATGCGGTGTGATGCCTATTCTTTTTCACAGTCTTTAGTGTCCTAAGTTCCACAAGAATTTCCTTAAAAAAAGCATGCATTGCTGCAGGTTGTAATCGGACAGAGCAGGGTTCGCTACATAAGGGACGCACCATTAGACTTCAAGGGATGGTGTGATTTAGCCCGACACATCATGGCCCTACGTTGCTCCTTCCTCACAGTTAACTGTGTATAAATGCATGAAATCAAGAAAAAAACAAAAAACGTTTTTCCCCGGCCCCAACTTCCTAACCCCCCCCTTGAAGTCTAATATTGGGTGATTTTTGGGTGCTTTTTGTTGAAAATTGGTATACTGTGGGTAACAAAAACACCAAACAGTAGGTAGGCCTATAGTCTAGAGAAAGTCAGCATCCGGTACAAAATTTTTTGAAGACCTCCGGGTACACCCAATGGATCTAGTCCCCTAAAAACTTCCCCCTGCCCCTACCACTTAGCAATTTACCACGGTCTACCCAATGACCCCTTTTAAAAGCAGTTCTTTTGTTCATCCAACCCAGTGGTGTAGCGACGGAGGGTGGGGGGGCAAGGGGCACGTGCCCACGGTGCCACCCTTGGGGGAGAGGGGAAATGATTGATTCAGCATCGATTCTGCGCCCCCTCCAGTCCAAGAGATGAAAGTCAACATTTTCACGCGCTTCGCGAGTAGGCCTATCGGGCTATTCCAGAAAATAGATGCACACCCCCTATAAGAGGAGTTCGAATTTCCGGACTTTTTGTCCAGTCGTGACTGTTGGAAATCCAGACTTTTAAAGTGTCCAAAGGCAAAAAAATCCGGCAAAAAATATTTCCAAATCAAAAATCCTCAATTTGGGAGTTCGTTTTGATTTCTGCGATTTTTCCTCCATTCATTTATAATTCATTTATTCATATAAGGTCATTACGGAATACGGAGTCATAAGCTTTTTCAAGTGACATTGGTAACTGGAATTCCAGTCGTTTTCAGAAAGCAGACTTGGAAATCCAGACATTTCTTTGATTGAAAAGTTACTCCTCTATAGGGGTGTGCACTTATTTTCTGGAATAGCCCCCCCCAAAAAAAAAAATCAGCACAAAATCATTTGATATATAAATTCCCGGCAGAACGGTTTTTTTTTCAAAATGTTGACCTTTTGCCCCTTTTTGGACCAAAAAGACATTAAAAACACCCATTTATTTCCCTCGCTACGCTCGCAAATTGAAAAAAATGGGGACTTTTGGGGCACCCCCCTGGTTATGGGCCTGATTCCCCGGGATCAAGTAACAAAATTCAACTTCATTAATATAAGGCAAAGTAAAATAAAAAACATGTTTCACGTCCGGGTTTTTGAAAAAAAGGAGGAAGAGGGGACTTTTTATTTTTTATTTTTCATCGCAAAATCGGTGTGAATACCCATAAAATTAGAGCTGTTTTAGCGCATCATGAATAATGCCTGGAAAAAGGAGGAGGCCTCTTTTTATTTCTTGTTCTGAGAGATAGGCCCCCTCTAACTATCACAAAACCTTATAAAAGTGTTTCTTGTATAAAAAGGCTATATAGAAAGAATCTCTACTTCCTAGACATATTTTTTGAAAAGTTATAACTGAATTTCAAAAAATAAAAAATAAACCTCAAAAAGAAGCGGGAGGGGACGTGAAACATGTTTATTTTTTTATTTGGCCTAATAATATATTCAAATCAAAACCAAACTGTATTTAGGTCCTATTTGTGTTTCAGCTCTCGGTTCAGCTGCAGCGACCTATTTCAATGTCTGTGACTGTGATGGAGTCTAAATCGCCCTGTACCATAGCCATGCATCCAGGGTGGGCAGCTCTATCTCCTAAAAGCTGTATTGGAATGTCCTTTTTATGGCCATTGCTAGCGTCCATAAGAATGTGTTGAAAGAAATGACCCATTTGGTTTTACATTTTTGAATAGGATTCTTTATTTATAGAATTTCTGTATGTTTATGATTATGTAATATGTTCTACCCTGCTTCTCAAAATCTGACGTTTTTATTTGATGTTTGTTTATTGGGACCATAAGTTTGGATAATTTTGTATCGAATGATCGAAGGTAGTTTATTCAATTTATTTGATTATTAACTGATCAAAAGAACATTCCAAAATACGGATGTTGTTTCTCAAAATAAAATATATCGACAATTATTTATGAGAATAATGTTATGAACAGAATAGAAAGGGTTGCTTTCTTCACTGGAATTATTAGTGACATGGACAATCGCGATGAAAAAAATGGTGTCGGTCAAAATGGCCCTACCACAGAGCCTTTTAAACATGTTTTACTCAACCGGTATTTAGAGTCGCACCATTTGATTTTCAGGGGTGGGGACATATCGACATAGGAGTTTGGGTCTGGCGGTAGGCCTACATTGTCTTTTTTAAAGACATTTCTTGTTTGGAATTTTGGGCCAAAAGGTTCTACAGTAGGGCTATTTAAAAATTAGGCCTGCTGGGTGTATAGAAAAGACACTCTTTGTTTATCACAGGATCGATTTCAATTATCAAAATCATGTAGCAATTTGTTTATTCCCCATGTTTGTTTAATTAAAAGTAAGGCATGTAATGTTCAATAAAAGTTTATTCCAAGGCACCAAACCTATTTATCCACGTGTCTGGCATAACGTCGGCATGAATTTATGACTCCACAAACAGTAGGCCTATACCTGTGACAACACCTTGCATAGTTTACAAAATGGCTTAGAATGGAAGGATTTTCACCTAATTATCATGATTATTGGACTAAACTTGTATCACTCTCATGGTCAAAGTGACGTGTGAAGTGTGTCGTAGACGTGCTATTGTTACAATGTTTACTCGATATATTGGTACTTGTAATTAATCATGTCAAATTATGATGTAGGCAATCATATAAATGACCAATTTGTAAACAATACGCTACTATTGTTTGTCAATTCATTATAAACAGTCCCTGACAGACAGCCAAGCGAGATTTTTTTTTGGGGGGGGGGGGATTTCCAAAAGGCTACTACATGCAGCCTAACCATTTCCAAAATGGTACTTTTCCACCAAAAATCGCTTACATGCCAAAAGTGCGGTTCTTACATTATGCAGACTGGCAGACTGGGGCAGACTGGGGCAGACTGGCAGACTGGATTGTTGCATGTTCATGAAATACTTTCCATCATTATAAAACTGTAATTTTTTACAACAGTTGCTATGTAAACAGGTCATACTTAATAATTGTATGTATTCAATTCAATTCAATTATTTAACAAAATACCCCTATTGTATTAAGCAATATATTTGGGTTGACCCTCATGCTAGGAATTCATCCTCTTGTGTTCCTAGTATTATAATGGATATTAATAAACGTAGTGTCACTAGGATCCGCAACATGCTCATCTATCAGGGGCACAGTTCTTTTTAATCCCAATACATTTGTACATTCATTGAATGACCTTTCAAAATATGGGGATAAAAACTCATACTCTGCAACTTCAGGTCAAATTTTGCACTATGATTGTTTAATTCAGGTTATTGGGCTATGCCATTGGGATGCAGTCATTGTGGTCCATAGTGTGTGGTGGCCTAGATTTATGATAAATAGGATGGAAAGTGGTTGTCAAATCTTAATAGTGTTAGTGACCCTATCACCCTACAGACTTTTTATTCGATGTAAAATATTTGATGTAACATATCTACCGTATGTTTTTAAATCTATTCCCATTCTATTTTCAGTATTTTGTTTAGGGGCTGTGCAATAATTATGAGCCCCCAGTGTGTGTGTGTGGGGGGGGTAAATTTCGAAACGGCTCGCCAAAAATTGCGTGCCCCCCCCCTCTCGCCCCGCCAAAAATGCTTGGCCCCCCTTGCACATCCCAATTTACAAACCTTAAATGGTCTTGATAAATGTTGCGAGCGCAGCGAGCAGGAAAATTTGCATATTAAAGCGTTTCAGTACCGTACGTAGGCCCTACCGCTTTCCCAGGCCCGTACGCAGGGGGGGTGCGGGGGGTGCGGTCGCACCCCCCAAATGTGCAAAAGTATACAAAAAGTCCCAAAATATGACAATTTGCGAGCGTAGCGAGCAAAAAAAATCAGGGTTTTTACGCTTTTTGGGCCAAAAAAGGTCCAAATTTTTGCGGAAAAGTCCACTTTTTACAAATTCGCACCCCCCCTTGGAAAAAAGGTCCACTTTTTCAAAATCAGCACCCCCCCAAAAAAAATCCTGCGTACGGGCCTGCGCTTTCCTAAGCCTTTTTAGCACGTTTTATTCAAAAGACGCCCCATGAATGTGTGCCAAAAATCGCTTTCCCCCCTCTCGGCTTGCCAAAAATTGCTCCCCCCCCCTTTCGGCTCGCCAAAAAAATTCCCCCCTGAATTTTACCCTCACCCAGGGCTCATAATTATTGCACAGCCCCTTAAGTTCTAACGTATGTTTGATGACATAAAAACGATAATATATTTTTACCAGATATTATACGTATTCATATATCGATTTTACGTCAGACATTTGTTGTAGCTTGTTGTCTCGCTTTCCTTCACACCAATTTTTAAGAACCTGCAACAATCTGTGGCAATTTGAGCCTGTATGACCCTGACATGACCTTGATAATTTGTGTCCACCATTAGGGGTAGTTCTAACCTGACATTACTACCGCTAGTATACCAAATGGTATATTTTGATACTAGTCTCATATTCTAACCCAGTCTGCCAGTCTGCCCCAGTCTGCCAGTCTGCATAATGTAAGAACCGCCAAAAGTGGACTCTTCACCTAACAAATGAAGTTATATTTGATTGAAAAAGGGGTTTCTTTGGCTTTCTAATTTTGGCCTTCTAGACATTTTGAAACCTGTTTCAATTTTTCTTCCCTGCATGAAGAGTGGACTCTTTTGGAGAGGATGGGCGAGTGGGGGTGCTAGACCGTGCTACTTATTAAAGCTAATTGGATATTTTTCCGGATAAGTTCTAGATAGTTTCAATCAGCTGATCGTGCCCGAGACGCGTTGCTGTGTCTTTTAAATAAACAAGCATTGTTTATTGATGATTGCAAGTTTATGCCTCAAAAACAGATCAGCTTTTTTATTTTCAAGATTTTTACAAAGATTTAGGCCTAATCGCTTTATAGACCAATAAATGCAAGCAATCAACTGTGAAAGTATAGGCCTGTACATTTTTGTGTATATACCTAGTGCGAAAATCAATTACTCCATGGATTTGAGCTCAATTGCAAATAAGTGTGATCCATGTTTACAATGTACGTTGATATGTTTTTAAAGGCGCTATAAGTGGCCACCTAATTTCCTGTATTCAGAGCGTATTGCCCAATTATTTACTTATTTATGGTTAGTTGAGCATCAACTTTTGGCCTTATAAAATACATTACCAATTCAGTGCTGGCCAATAACCACATAAACCAATTTTTAACCATAAACCCTGCAGGGTATATCAGACTGGTGGTTTAAAATATCCCCCCCCCCCCATGCATTCCCCCTGGCGTCGCGCCATTGACATGGGCGTCAATCCTGGAGATGGGGAAGATGGAGTGTAGTCTGTGTCTCGGTCCTATAGCCGGTCTGTGCGCCTTCGTTACGAAGGAACACAAACCGGCTGTGAGCGAGACTATAATATGCTGGGTGGGTGCTCCCCCGGGTGCTCCACTTCAATTTGAGCAAATTGACCCATTTTTGTTCTACCATGCCACTCTCAGGCTAAATGTTAATCCCAGCCGATTTGTGCTCCTTGGGGGAACACAAACCGACTGGAGCGGAGACAAGGACAAGCTATTAAAATATCCCCACCCCACCACCGGGACCAGGCCCGTACGCAGGGGAAGTGCCAAATCCAAATCTGGAAAAGTGTACAAAAAGTCCAAAAATTTCAGAATTTGTGAATGGGGTTTTATACGCTTTTTTGGACAAAAAGGTCCAAATTTGGTCCACTTTTCACAAAATCGCCCCCCTTGGAAAAAGGTCCACTTTTTCAAAATCAGCACCCCCCCAAATGAAATCCTGCGTACGGGCCTGACCGGGACCCCCCACTTTTCAAGACGGATTGACAAAACTGGCCACTGTCCCCTCCTCGTCCATTGTCGCCGGGTTCAACCAAATTTTAAATAAGGGGCTGTGCAATGATTATGAGCCCTGGGGAGGGTAAAATGGGGGGCAAGAAATTCTGGCGAGCCGAAGGGGGGGGTGAAGCAATTTTGGCAAGCCGAGATGGGGGCAAGCGATTTTTGACACACAAACACTTAGGAAAACAGTACCGAACCTGCTCGCTGCGCTCGCAACATGCATCTAGAGTTTTCTAGACCAAAATGTGTAAATTGGGATCCCAAAAATTTGGCATGCGCAAGGGGGGGGGGGGCAAAGAATTTTGGGCGGGCCGGAAGGGGGGGGCAAGCGCTTTTTGGCGTTTGGAAATTTTACCCCCAGGGGGCTCATAATTATTCAGCCCCTAAAGGCCTTTATCAATTCTGGGGTTTTGACAAAATAAATCGCAATAAAGTAGGACTACATCCCAACAGGTCATGGATGTCAAAAGAGGCCACCCCTTTAGTGTAAACTTTTTGGTATAACCCAGCTGGGCGGGCCATTTGGCTGAGACAAGTGTCGAATGATTGATGGCGTATCCCATTATCACATGGGTTAGACCTTGAATATTGTAGCGCCAGCAAGATTTTAAAGTATTTCGGTTAAAATAAACTTCGGTTGTCATTGCGGAAGAAAACTTCGCTTTGTAGTGCACTTGACCTAACTATTGCTCCACAGGATATCTAGCATCTCAGTTCTTACTAGTGCATCGAAGACCATTTTATTTTGATATTTTGAAGATGGATCTTGCAATCGCTCAAAAATACCAGCTTCCAGTAGAATTAGTTTGGTTTAATCGTCAGAATTACGAAGCAGAAGTTGTTATTTCGTCTCGAATCTGCGATTCAGATGATGATTCGCATACAGGTGGACTAGGAGATCTTCCCCGCGATCACTGCAGTAGTCATGGTAGTGGCGTGTCGCCTCCTAGGCAAGAATACGAACTTGAAATAACTTTGAATTCGAGTGAGAATCTGCAAGTGGAAATTTTGTCAGATAATTTGTTGCATTTGGAGGTTGAGACTCAATCCAGGAGTGAACGAGGTAAGATATAGTTTTAAGTAATTTTTAATTAATTTGTTTTGAGAACTTTCAAATGCACTTTTGCCAAAAGTTTTGGTGCGTCGTAGTTGTGAATTTTTGTTTTAAGTTGTTGCTTGAATATTGAATGCCCGGCATGAATGTTGGTTTTTGGAAACATTTCCCCCCAGCCCCCTCCTCCAATATGGACTCCCTACTCTGCCCAAAAGTAATGCGCAGACGAGTTAATTAATTGTGTGACATTTCAAGGGGGAATTGTGATTTGGCACTGCGCCTGATCCCGGAGACTTTCCCGGGGGATTGTTGTGAATTTGCGCCGGGTTCGATCCCGGTGACTTTCCCAGAACCAGATTACTTGCATAGCGTCCAAGGAGGGGGCAATGCAAAGGATGATACGGGCGCGGGACATAGACACCTGTATACCATGTTTACGGGATGTGACTTCAGTTCCCCTCTATCCCCCGGGCCTCTATCTGGTTACCACGTTTACTTCTGACAATAATAATGCATTTGTTTTGTAAATAAATAAATAACAATTTAACCCGAAATATTTATTTTAATCAGTTTTAAATATGTGGACGAAGTATTTGCCATGAACTGACCTATAATAAATTTATTTCGAATTATTTTTACTTTCGATTTCTGCAGATGCCGACAGAACAAGGGTATTTTCAGTGAATGGAACCACAGAAGGTGAAACCAATCACAACATGGATAGCAGTATTTCAAGCAGTCAGGTAAAACCATTATTAAAATTGAAACAAAAGTATTCTCTTGATTTTGGTATAAAGGCCTACATGGTACTTTGGTAGGTCTATTTTCATATCACACATTTTAGGCCAAGTAAAAAAACCAAACATGTATTGTATATATATCGTCCGGACTTTTTCAAAAATCGTTGAAGGAGGTCCTTGTTATTTCCAATATTTGAAATGCAATTTTTTTACCATTCATTTCTGTGTAAAATTGCAATTGCAAAGTGTATGTCAACACATAAAAATGGGGAGGGACCTAATATTTTTGTTATTTCCTCAAAGCCCTACATGTACCCCTACATTTGTAGCTTGAAGAAAGTGTTTGCAATGTCTATATAAATGATAACCAAGAACTTTGTTAACATGTCTTTTCATCACAACAATTTTAGAAACAAAGTAAGGAAGCAAAAGAAATAGGCCTAGGCAGTGACGGCACCAGGAATTTCTTTCGGGGGGAAAGTGAATTTCAGGGGGGCCAAAAGCGACAAATTTTGCACAAAATTGCCGCAAAAAGTGGAAATTTATGTAATTTTGGGGGTTTGCCTCAAAAGTGGGGGGAGGGGGACAAGAAAAATATTTTTTTTTTTGGGGGGGAATTGAACACAAGTCGAATGTTGAAAATGAAGTGGGTGATTATTGCATTTTTTTGCCTATTTTTAACCTCCTGAGCACTACCTGCCGATCTAACATTGCTTCTGATTGGTCAATTACATATCTTCATTTTAATCACCAATCAGAATAGAACTTTGCAAACAATTCACCCCAATCAACAACATTGTTGTTGATTGGTCAAATTGATAACAAAACTTCTCTTTTTGGCTAATCAACAGATAGTTCTCATGGTGTAATAGGAGTATTTTTGTGATCCTAGTAGTATCCTCTTTTGCAAGCCTCAAAATAAAGCAGATCTGGACCAGGAGCCACACATTTGGAAAAAGCGGCAGCTCCTGGTCCTGAGATTTATCTAGTGAACCAGGAGCCATTTTTAAAGAGCTAAGAGTCATTTAAATTTCAATTGTAGGCCTACACATTAAATACAAAGCGGCTTTAACCACCAGACTCTATTTAAGGCAGCTGTGTACTCTAGACATTGTTTCTTTCGCAAAATTGAGGTTTTTTTATATGTTTGTACTTTGTTATGTTTTTTATAAATGCAAGGAATGAAAATCCAGATTTGTAAGTTACTCCAACTGCAATATTTTAAGGATTTTATTTCACTATTCCACTCGTGTTTGAAATTGACAAGGAAAGAAAATCTTTGTTGTACCAGCAGGGTACACACGCGCAACAACACATCGCGTTGCGTGTCGCGCAATTTGTTAACGCACAAATCGCTACGCATACGCATAGCGCTTATTTGCATCGCGGCGCATCTTATGGAAACACCACGGAAGCACAAAAACCTAGTGGTCAAATGGCTCCGTTTTAGCTGATAAAATGTGGGTTTTTTTTATTTCTTTCCCCCGATTTAAATATCAAGTTATTAATTGATTTCGCTCAAACTTCTCAAGGGGCTGTGAATTTACCCGACGTTTATGTAATGTAAGGTAGAAAAATAAAAACTGCCGCATTCTCCTGCGAGATTCGATGAAAGTGCAAAATGTGACCACTTTAAACTTCAACGGCCATTATTTCAATGTTCATTTTCTCGGTAAAATGACGATTTAGGTACACGATAACTCAATAAATACAGCATCTATAGGTAAGCAAATATGATCATCGTAAAAGCATGATCAACTCAAGAAACGGTTTTCTCATTTTTTTATATTTTGGTCTATTTCCGATTTTAAGCATCATTTTGTGCAAATAGGCGTTTGTGAATTTTAAAAAGTTCGATTTGATGCCTTATATGGTCAATATCTCAAAAAATAAGGCCAATATCAAAAAAATAAAAAAAACGTTTTTGGAATGGAGCCTCAAGATTGAGCTAAAAACAAAATAACGTATTTTGGAAAGAGTGTTTTTTTGTTATGATGTACCTAACAAATATTGCCAAAAACTCACTTTTTGTGATTTTCTTCATAATTGTTGTTTTTACCCCAAATCTGTATTTATATTAAGATTTATTGATGTCTTGCCTTCATAAAAATGTATACTTTTATATGCCTTGTGCGAATAATTACAAAGTTATTGCACTTTTACTACATGCATGTCTGAGAGTACACAGCCTCCTTAAAACAAAATGTAAAGAGTGGACAAGGATCCAAAATTTTATGACCATTGGGTAAATGGTTCCTGGGTGCCTAGTTATTTTGAAGCTTGCTCTTTTGTCAATAGATATCCACAAAAAAGCAATATTCCCAAAATTTCAGTTGATTAAGATTTTTCATGATTCATTTAACACTGCCCTATAGGCTACTGTGTTGTAATTTCGTTCTGGCATACCTAACATAATTCAGATTTTTGCTAAATGAATTAATCTGCAAGAATATTTTTTATACATAAATGTTATGTAGCCAGAGGTTACTCTCAACTTTTTTAGGTATAGTGGGGGGATGAGGCTGTGGATGCCCCTTTAAGCTTATGTGTTTTTGCATTGTTTAGAAAACATTGGTGAGTGTTTTGCTTTTATAAATAGCTAATTCAAATTTTAATTTGTTAATAGTATTAAAATAGTAGGGCCTATAATTTTTATTTACACATACCCATGTTTCTTTTCAATACTTTCAGATTTGGCTTGCACTGCATCAACATTCTCTTCGACATCAGCATTCTATACCTAGGGGGTGTCACAACAGACAAGCTTCACAAGGAACTATTAGTAGGTACTCTTCAACAGGTCAAAGGTCACAGTGAATCTCTTGCATCAGTAACCACACACAGCATCATGTAGACTATGGGACATGGGCATTTATCTTTCACTTCCGTAGTCCACTCTTGGGCAGAACATGAAAACATAACAAATCAAGAGTAAAGATATGTCTGAATTAATATCCAAAAAGTTCCCACGTTTTACTTTACTCATTTAGGAGTTATTTGGGGTTAAAAATGAGTTTTTCAGTGATTTTTTCCATTTTGCCCAAAAAATGTCAAATATTAAAATAGCTGTAACTTTCAAAATAAATTGAGTAGATATTTCATTTCTATTGTAGATGTTACATATCACATGTCTAACACTGGTGAATACAAATGTCACAGCACAACTCTAAAATATAAAAAAAATGGCAAAAACCATATTTTTGTGCTATTTTGGCCATTTTTGACCAAAAATGTAATTTTTGCATGGGAAAAAAAAATATATATATTTTATTGATTTTAAAAATATGTCATTATATCAACCTAGTTAAGAACAAAAAAGTTAATGATGGTGAATGTCTGTGACCTATAGTTTTTGATCTTAGTGTCTTAGCGCTTCGTGTTAGCGCGCTACCACAGAGATTTCTCTGTGGTAAATCTTCCGTGTTAAGCTTCGAGGTAGTTAACACGATACTTGTTCAGATCAGGCGCTAACACGAAGCTACCTTAGAGGTAGCTTCGTGTTAGCTTAACACGAACTTACCCCTAAGCCCGTCTGAACACGGCTACTGTGGTGTCCAAGTGTAGCATCGGGAGATTTCAAACCATTATACTTGCTTACAGCAAGGTCAGTACACATACTGACATGAATGGACTTTATACTTTAAGATGTGACTGGGTAGGGGTTTTAAGGGAACTTGATTTGAGGAGCTGCCATTTTACCAAAGAGTAAATATTTTGAAAAAATGGTGCGGTGTCCATGTAGCATCGGGATGTAGCATTGTGATCAAAGCAGGGGTGCAAATTGTGATTTCTTCCTCAGGAGCAAAGTTTTTACGCTCAAGATTTCCTCAATCATACCATGCATAAAAGAGCTTTATTCTGCACTTCAAAAGATGAGAGTGTTAACATAGCGTGTATCTTTAGCGCGACTTCGAGCTTCCAAAAAAGGCTTTATATGATGACAATGTGCGCGCGTAAAAATTTGGTATTTTACACTAGTTTGGGGTCAATTTTGGTCGGACAGAGGCTCCTTTCCCCTTTCATTTTCCTTTACCCCCATTCCTCTTTCATTTTTTTGTCAGAGGAGCACAACTTGTTTTATGGTTCTTCTTTTTAAATTTCCTCAATATTTTCCAGTTTGTCCTCTTCTCAGCGGCATTAGTATTGATACACTGAATTCCTTCATGACTTTTGTTCCCATAAAATCCTCATTGCTGCCTCTCTATAAATTTCCTCAGATATGATTGCAGCCTCTCTAAATTTCCTCAGATATGAGCCCTGTTTCCACCTGTCTTCATCCAACTTCTTTTTTTCCTGTTAAATTACACTGAATACCCCATATTAATTATCCCATTTCCATATTCTAACACCAACACCTTCCTCTATTTTGCTCTTATTTCTTGGAACAATGGTGTGAATTCCTCCAAATTTTGCACAACCAGTGTCTTTAAAGATTTCCTCTCTTCCATTCAGTAGCTTCACTTCCTCACAGCCCTCCCTTTTATCTTGTACCTCACTCTTCTTCATTTTCTTTCCTCTTTTCCCTCTTCTTCTTTTCTTTTCTTCTCTCTCCCTCCTTTTTCCTCTCTTTCTTTTTTCTTTCTTTTGGCATTATTTCCTCAATTTTGACTCTCATTTCCTAGGAGCGGTGCTCCCCGCTCCCGCACAATTTGCGTCCCTGGATCAAAGTATAGCATTGGGAAGCAAACAGTTAAAATGTATCAGGCATGAGAATTTTCAGGTTTAAGCCTGAATTCAGGCTTTTTTGTTGTCCAAATTTCCGCACTTTCTTTTAATTTCAGCCCGTTTTTGGCCTTTTTAGCCCAATTTCACGCACTTTTTCAGGCTTTTTCAAACACTTCAGGTTTTTTCATGGATAATCATTCTCATGCCTGATGTATGTAATTTCTTCTTATATTTTGAAACTAGATGACAAACAACTAAACATATTAACTTTTGAGGGCAGGCAAACATTGTAAAATATTTATGTGTTCAATACAAATTTTTATGCACTATCAGACACGGTGTCCATGTAGCATCGGTACACAGTTTTGTCAGTTTTATGTATTCACCAGTTTTTTAGGTATCTTTGTTTTACTTTTTCTACAACTTTTAATGTCTGTAGGCCCAAATGTAATTTTATAAATAACTTAACCACAAAGTATGATTACTTCTTGTGCAAAACTCACAATCCTACCGATTCTACAGGACACGGTGTCCAAGTAGCATCGGTAGAATTATGTTGAATTTTTGCAACCAAGGCAAGTTTTTTTAACTTCTAGTTAAGTTTCAAAATAAACTACCAGCTGTGAATCTAATACTTTCTGAACCATCCTAGGTAGCTGCAAATATATTCCTTGTGAATTTTAGATACAAAAAGAAATCAAACATAATTTTGAATAGATTTACCAGTCATCCTTCATTTTTGATGCCTCATACCTTTTGTTGCTGATTTAAAATAGTGTAATTGAAAATATTATGCCAATTTGCCATGGTAGGACATCATAAAAAGTATTTTATTAAGACATGTCATGGACAGTATGTTTAAAATAGAGAGAGCTAGTATAAAATGGTGTCCATGTAGCATCGTGATATTTGCCTTGACTGCTGAACAACAAACCACTACCACAGAAATTCTGTACTTTCCAATGTAAAAAGATCACTTTTTTGTTGAAGTATGATAGTTGAAGTAACTAAAACACACATTACATTTAGAATTAAGGGATCTAAAATGAGCGTTTATTATGTTTCGACAGTATTTTTTGTGGGACATGAGAGCACCTCAGACCTATCGAATTGCATTCTTAATACGAAGCATGTCTTTCTGATATCAAATAATTTTCAGTTTTGAAAATCACAATATAATACAAATTTTATGACAAATTATAAAAATTTGATATTTTTCAAATTTTTGATATATAACAGTCCTCGAAGTAAATTATATAAATCTAATTATATATTCTTAAAGTGTATGTAGCAGGGAGGAAAAGCCGACGGTCAATTGAAAATTTTGACCTTTCATATTGATGATATGGATTTTTTTTCCCAAAAAAGACCTAATTTTTTTTGGTGTTTTTGGGAAAAAAATCCATATCTTCAATATGAAAGGTCAAAATTTTCAATTGATCGTCGGTTTTCATCCCACCTACATACACTTTAAGTATCAATCATCAGATTTATAAAGTTTACTTCAAGTACTGTTAAATATCAAAATATCAATTTTAATGATTTGCCATAAAATGTGTATTAAATTGCGAATTTCAAAAATCAAAATTATTTGATATCAGAATGACATTCTTCGTATTCAGAATGCAATTCGATATGTCTGATGTGCTCTAATGTCCCAAAATAAATACTGTCCAAACGCTCATACCCCAGCCCTTAAGTCATTTTGAAATTTTGACCCTTATGTCACACTTTGTGCCCCAACTTCATGGAGTTAGCCATATATTATGGATATATTATAGTACTTTCATTTTAAGCTAGTTGTAGATCCACTGGTAGCTCGGTTTCCATGGCAGAAGCAATTATATCATCAATTTTACTACTTTCAATGCAGCAAAATCATTTTAGTCATCATTTTACTGCATTGAAAGTAGATAAAATTGCTGCTACGACGGGAGCGGGCATACTAGTGGATCTTGAAATAGCTTAACATTAAAGTACAATTACATGTTCATATTATTAAGTGAAGTTCCCACTTTCCAAAAACTAACGAGTTGGTTAAAATGGCCATAAAGGACCATTTTTGGGGTAATATTGGAAATATTGAACAAAAACATGCTATTTTAGTCCATATGTGAATTTGAAAGGGCCATAGATCAAAAACTATAGGTCACAGACATTCACCATTATTAACTTTTTTGTTCAGAATAACTAGGTTGACATAATGACATATTTTTGAAATCAATAAAATATATATTTATTTTTAAAAAAAAAAAAAAATTACATTTTAGCTCAAAAATTGCCAAAATAGCACAAAAATATGGTTTTTGCCATTTTTTTATATTTTAGAGTTGTGCTGTGACATTTTTATTCACCAGTGTTAGACATCCATGTGATATGTAACATCTACAATAGAAATGAAATATCTACTCAATTTATTTTGAAAGTTACAGCTATTTTAATATTTGACATTTTTGGGCAAAAATGGAAAAAAATCACGAAAAACACATTTTAACCCCAAATAACTCCTAAATGAGTAAAGTAAAACATGGGAACTTTTTGGATATCAATTCAGACATATCTTTACTGTTGATTTGTTGTGTTTTCATGTTCTGCCCAAGAGTGGACAACAAAAGTGGAAACCAAGGGCCGTAGAGCCGCATGGCTTATAGTCTAATGGCCAGGATGTTACAAGCAGACCTGCACATATCAACTGTAGGCACTACTAACTATACTACAAGACATTCTTGACCAGGTCAAAGGTCACAGACGTTCTTCAGTAGGTCATGTGGTGACAGTGTGTATACCCCACCTAATATTAGTTGACCCCCGGGGGGTACTCAAGTTTGGTTTTGGTAGGGACATGCCGCTGAGATTTTGGAAGTAGACCCATAAATATACCAATTTTTCAAGAAATTTGGACCCATGATATACCAAAAGTCAAAATTGTCTTAGTTTTTACAAATTTTCCCAAAATTTTGGGAAAATTTTGGCTAGATTAAGGAAAAATTGGGCTGTTTTCCGAAAAAATTAAGAAAATTTTGAAAAAAAGGACCCATTCATATACCAAAATAGGCTTTGAAAAAGGGGTCATTGATATACCAGAAGGCTGAAAATGCTACCCATGTTTATGCACGTCCCGTATGGTCATTTGTACTGAGTACCCCGGAGTTGACCCTGCTCAAATAGACAGCATCAGTATTTCACATGCAGAGGACATCACAAACAGATCAGCAATAGGCCTAACTGGTATTATAATAGCTCTGCTTAGCACTGGCTTCTGTGCTGTACTCTGATACCTGTATGATGATTTTCCAACTGTAGGATACGCTCGGTGCTCCCTTCGGTCACTATTCGAGAGGCGTCGCGGTTTGTGGAACGGGGCTAGTTCTAGCTCTGCTAGATACTTTTCAACAGGTCAAAGGTCACAATACCCTCCAGAAACCGTGCAGACATCAGTATTAAACCCTCTCAACTGACAGCAATGTGTTCTATTCCACACCAAAGAGATGACATAACACCAGACACTCTTCAACATATGTCAAAGTTCATGACCAGGGCCGGATTTACCATAGGGCCAGATGGGCCCGGGCCCAGGGCCCAGGGCCCCCAAATTTGCCCTGTGCAGTGTGCATCTTCCATTTTCAAATTTGCCCTGTGCACTGTGCAGTGTGCATCTTCCATTTTAGCCGAAAAACACCATGTTTTTGACCAAAATAGGGTACAAAAAATGCTAAATTTTGCGCGCTTCATGCGCACTGGCCCATTATCACTGATTATATAGCAAATTTTAGCTTCAATTTGGGTAAAATAGTCTAAAATTGAAACTTTTGGCGCGCTTCACGCGCAATTATCCTAGTAAAATCTAAACACTTGGCAACTTGAGAGCACATGGCTTCTTCACGATACGTTTGGGGCCTCCAAATTTTGGCCTGGCCCAGGGCCCCCAAAAAGGTAAATCCGGCCCTGTTCATGACAGCCCTCCCCTGCCTGGGACCATGCCCACATCAGTTACTCCTCTCAACTCGACAATATTGGGATATTCCAGTAGAAATCCACACACTCGCTAGACTTGCCCTTATTCTCCCACACAGGGGGTGTAGATTTCAAATGGAATCGCCCATTCGGATATGGGCCTAACCCCATGAGAAATTCAAGGATAATCAGAAGGCCAATCAGAAAAGACATACATTATGAGGTTGTCACCTGATGGTCTGTTGAAGGAGAACAAACCGGCTGGGACCAAGACTAGTCTTTCATAGGCGTGTATGCAGTGCAGAGGATTTCAATCCGCTGACGTAGTGCACGTTTGTGAAGGCCGTAAACGCAAACTGGACGGGAACGCAAACTCTATACAAAATTCCCACTCCAAATAGTATACTGCCCTCTTTCTTAGGCAGTTCGTTTTAAGTTCAATAAAAGGCATTGTTAGGAGAATTCACTGCCTCATCAGCAGGTCAATACACCTTCTTGTGGTATGTGATATTGTGTGCCCGGGATTGTGTTTTTTTACGGTTAGATCATTGTATCAAGACTTTCAGGTGTCGTATTCAACACAAATCTTTGCCCACCCCGACAAAAAACAAGGAAAACACACTATTTTGACCCAAAATGGCCATAAATACGCCAAATTTGCCCAAGTTCAAGATAAGTTTCCGATTTTGCCCTAAGAAATAATACCACCTCCCCCCGGCCCCCTACACACCCAACAATTTCCCCACTCCACTGCATAATTATATTAACCCGGAACTCGTATTCTAATTATACATAGTGATTTGGTGTACGGCGCCCTTACGAACTTATATCCACCATGTCCATTAAATCAGTACAATGTTGATATTTACGATTGCATCTTATATTCTCCTTACGCGATAAAGTTTGCGTTTCCGTCGTCAAAGACCGAACTCGCAAACTGGTTTGCGAGTTCGTGCTGTTTGCGAAGGCAGCCGTAACACACGTTAAATCATTGGTTACTCCTCCAAGCCTGGGCCCATACACCTGTTCCGAATTTTGATATACCATAGGCTTTGTGTTGTGATCATTTCAATCAGTGGTTCGTAACAAAGAAAGCATGAGACAGTTAACGTAGCAACGGTCATATTCTAATGTGCACTACGACAGCGAATTCAGTATTAAAGTGTTACGTGTTATCTGATTATCAGCTTGCCAACTGGACCACGCTTTCTAGTCTCGAACCATGATCGAAATGATCACAACACAAACCAAATGAGCACTTATACATGGCTACATCGTAATTATATAAGTATTATGTAATCACTTTGATACTGAATTGAATCACATATATTGGTTCCAATATCTGTGATTGATGAACTGGCTCCATGCTCTTATACTATAAATAATATTATTAGATGTCAAATTATTGCAATTATTGTATATTGTGAAATTCACATACCGTATTTCGTCAAATAAACGCCCCCGGGGCGTTACATTTCCCGAAAGGGGGCCGTTTATTCAAGGTCAATTTTAGAACGATAATTCCCGTTAAAATCATTAGGTAAACTTAAAACTCACGCTAAAATGACGAACTAGGAATTCTGGTTCACTTCCGGGTTTCCAATCCAGATTTTCGCCAATTATGACGCTATTATCGACCATGTGGACAACTTGGTAAGCTTACTACACAAGATAACATGGAAATATCGGCATTTTTGAAACATCTTGGTTGAAAAAAGTGGTGGGGGCGTTTATTTGAGGGGGGTGACTATTTGACGAAATACGGTACGTAATTAAATTACTAAATGATTCAAAAATGGCTATGTGAATAGCAGAAATTACAATACTGTAATTATTATAATCCATATTATCCATTGTGATCTACAACTCCTTGATAGCAGTGGCCACACCGGAGGGGGGAGGTTTACCTCAGAACAAAAAGCCCACTATTTGGAAAAATAACAAATTTTAGTCAAATTCCTGATTATCCCCCCTCCTGAAAAAAGTTCGATGCCACTGCTTGCAACCTGTGCGTGGAAGTGAGAAAATGTCTTTAAAATTACATTGCAAAATTTTACCTGTGAAAAAGTGTGCCAAATTACTGTATACCCAGCAAACACAAAAACGTTTTAAAAACGTTTTAAAAAGTTATATTTTGGCTTTTGGTTAAGGTAAAAACGTTTTAATAACATTAAAATGTCGGGTTATATAAAGGTCATGATAACGTTTTAAAACGTTTTGTATGAAAACACACTACAACAATATTTTTAAATGTTTTCAAAAATGTTATTGTAAACTTCTTTTGCAAACATTTTTGCCAAATATTGTGTCAATACTTAAATAACATTATGTTAAAATATTTGAATCCAGCAAATACAGAAATGTTCTTAAAATGTTTTTTCAAAACCTTTTAATAACATTTAAATGTCGGGTTATATAAAGGTCATGAAAACGTTTTTAAAACGTTATTGAAAATATTTTGGGCAAACATTTTTCGTAGAATATTTTTTCATCCACAATATAACATTTTGTTTAGAATGTTTTGTATCAAGTTTTCAAGAATGTTTTTGGAATGTTATTAAAACGTTTTATACCCTTTATATAACCCGACATTTAAACGTTTTCTGTAAAACATTTTTGTTTGCTAAGCAGTAAAATAACAAAAAATGTTTTTTAAGGTTATGAAAACGTTTTATACTCTTAATATACCCTTTATATAACCCGACATTTAAACGTTTTCTGACAACCTTTTATAACCATTTGCGAATTATGTCGAAAACGTTTTGTGTTTGCTGGGATATTGTGTAATTAAACAATGGTGTAACAGAAAATGTTGACAGTGACAGACACATTCTGCCTCATGTAATTGTAGATGTAGGTTTAAGGGGTACTACACCCCTCGATAAATTTAGTGTCTATTTTTGCATTTTTCTCAAAAACTAATAACACAGTGGTAACAAAAGTTATGTATATTATAGGGGCAAGGAATCCAATTATTACACTGGAATTTCAGCGACCCAAGACAAGCAGTTTGTTATTTATGATAAGAAATAAGGTACCGCTAGGGTGTACCTCATTTCCTATCATATATACTGAACCGCTTGTCTTGAGTCACTGAAATTTCAGTGTAGTAATTGGATTCCTTGCCCCAATAATATACAGAAGTTTTGTTACCAGTTTGTTATTAATTATTGAGAAAAATACAAAAATTGTCACAAATTTACCACAGGGGTGTAGTACCCCCTTAATTAAAAAACAATGCCATTAATTTTGCATCATAGTGCCCATGGTAAATCAGGCAGTTCCCTGAATACATGCTGTAAAAGTAGATATTTACATGCAATTAATTTTTTTGTACTTTGCCAGTTTTAAACTGTTACCCTTGTTTTTAAATTTGCAAAATTCTAAGTTTCCTTACATTGACCTAGACACAAAAATAATATATTTGTATAATGTTGTTATTTTCGTGGTAGCAGCTTGGAACACGAAAAACCAAAAATAAATGTAGCGTGAAAATTTCCACTTTTACAGCAGTGTCTTGCCATTTTCATGTCTTCAGCAATTTAACTCTCCACACAGGTGCCGACTGCAGATGACAAGTTTCAAAAACTGTTTAAAAATTCAGAAATTTCAGAAATGTACATTGGAATCAGCATGAAAACTGCTTGAAACAAGTACAAACAAGCCTAGTATTGGCTCAGTGGTTCTTGAGATAGCTCTTGATATTTTGAGAAAATATCTCAAACTCAAAAGACTTTTCATTTTGAAGCCTATATGGCTGGCTGACACACAGAGCAAACAAGCATTAGAATATGTTTTGGCTGAAATTTCAATTTAACCTGACATATCTTAAAAACAGGTTCTTTTGGTAAGACCAACACTAGGATACACAACATGCTCATCTATCAAGGCACAGGTCTATAACCCCAATACATTAGCACATTCATTGAATGACCTTTGAAAATGTGGGTACAAAAACTCATACTCTGCAACTTGAGGTCAAATTTTGAACCATGATTGTTGAATTGAGGTTATTAAACTATGCCATTGGGATGAGGCCATTGTGGCCCATAGTCATGTCTCTACACAAGACATCTCCAAAGTTTCAAAACAAAGTTGCATTTTTATCCATGGTTTTGAGACATGTGTCCGGGGATTTGTGTAACTATGTGACTTCTGGTTGGTTAAATCTATTGTGTCTTCAGCCAACTTTGTTATTTCAAAGTTTTCTATTGTTAAAGACATGTCTATTTGCAAGACATCATATTTACTTGTGAACTTATTTACACATTTCTTGTGAAGAAATCACAAAATGTCTGTAGAATTTTGGCTCGGATCTGGGAAAAAAGATAAAAGTTGGGGGAGGATGGTATATCTTTGCTCTGTCCACAATACATGTATATGGTATGTCTCGAATATGACCAGGGTCTATGATGCCATCAATTTTGTAATCATGACAATGAGGAATAATTATAGTAGTACTAGTAGATATGAAACAATAAGAAAGATTTTATTGAATTATGAATAATCATGATAAATAGCATGTATTTAGTAAAATAAAATATTTAAAGTGAAATTATAAGAGTTTGTTTGATATATTGATGATCATTGTCTCCATGGTAACCACTGAGTAAATTCAGGACAGGGGTAGGACAGGTACCACTAGGATCCACAACATGCTCATCTATCAAGGCGCAGGTCTTTAACCCCAATACATTTGCACATACATTGAATGACCAAAACAATGACAAAAACTCATACTCCGCAACTTGAGGTCAAATTTGCACTATGATTGTTTAATTGAGGTTATTGAACTATGCCATTGGGATGAGGCCATTGTGGTCCATAGTGAACATAGGGTTAGTGTCAGAAGGTCCTACCTTTCCTGCATTCTAATTGTATTATATTTAAAAATAGCGCACCTAGCAGCTATTGGGCTATTCCATTTCAAATCCACACTACCCCTGTGGAAAACTTGGGAAATATCCTTTACGGGGGAGGTTGACTTTCAAATGGAATGAACACATATGTTGTAGGTCTCCATTTTAAAACCCATGTCTTTTCAGAGTGTGCATGAAATTCAAATGGAGCTGCCAAATAGGCCTACGTTTATTCCATTTGAAATTCATACACCCCTCCATGGTAGATATTTCCCAAATCTTCCACAGGGGTTGCATGGATTTTAAATGGAATATCCCAGAATCCTATGCAACATGCATTACCTAATTTCATCAAAATGTCACACCCAGGCCTGTACGCAGGATTTTTTTTGGGGGGGGGGGGTGCGGATTTTGAAAAAGTGGACTTTTTTTCCAAGGGGGCGATTTTGTGAAAAGTGGACTTTCCCCAAAATTTTGGACCTTTTTTGACCAAAAAGGCGTATATTTTTGGAATTTTTATTGGGGAGGGGCACCCCCCTGCGCACGGGCCTGGTCACACCCCATTGTATATATTGTTATCTAGGTGTCCTTGCAAGGCCTTGTAGAAATAAACATTTTCAAGATCTGGATATCCTCTGTTCATTAAGGTACATTTCGTCACTATTGACCAATGTTGCACTACATAGTAAATCAGTACAGAAAATTGAAATGGGGGCAGCACCTGGCCTGATTGGGGGAGGCACAATCCGTTTTCAAGGCCCCCCCCCACCATCCCTATGACGCCACACCAGCAACAACATTCATAACAATGGCTATTTCTATTCGCCCCTAAGGTGGCGCCCAAGGCACGTGCCCCTCCCTCACATACGCTTGGAAACCGCTCGCTCGCCGCTCATTCCCTCCCCCGATCCGCTTTGGCAAATTTATAGGGTTAGGTATTGAGTGTGCAACAGGATCTGTAAGATTATGGCTAAGCTGAGACTAGTAAACTTGGTTTACTAGTTGTCTCAGGTTAAGGTTTAAGGTTATATTTTATGTTAGGTTTTGGTCTGAGGTTATATGTTAGGTTTGGGATTATAGGTTAGGGTGAAGTTTAGGGTTAGAGTAAAAGGATAGGGTTAATAAGTTATGTGTTTTGGACTATAATGACCCTTCCCCTCGTGGCCCAAGGACATGGAGCACTGTAGGCCATTTTAACAATTCCTTTCCCTTATTTCATTTTCGCTTTTGCTCGCAACTCCTAAATCCTCGGGGCCCTTCGTCCACCCAGAGAATCCTTGGGCCCTGAAACTATTTTTTTTTATCATGTATCGCCAGTGCAGTGACCACACGGAAGATAGTCAAGATACCAAACCAGCATCTTCCTTTCAAATTTTCCTTTGATCTTTTATCAAAATTAATATTATAATTTATAAACCTCTTTTCTTAATTCTTAAATTGCAGCATTTAGGTAAAAATGTGACGGATTTTGTTATACAAGTTATTTTTACCACCCTGAATAGGAAGTTTTCCCATGTACAATAACGTTTTAATACAATAAATGCATGTCGGGGTTAACACCTTTAGATCATTTCATTTCATATATATTTATTTCACAATCGTGGCCATGGGCCAAATTACAGAGAAATATTACAATTATAATTAAATACTTAGAATAACACACAAATTTAAAACATTTTAAATAAATACACAAGTATTGCACATGGTAATATAAATAAACATGACACATGGAAAATATATTATTACAAGGACATAAAGATATGAAATTTGCACAAATAAAATAGGCCAATTACAATGTAAAAAATCACCAAAAGATTTGATTAAAAAGCACTAAAAATCAAATTTAAAAAAAAAAAAATGTGTACATCCATAACAAAATGATGCACCCGTCGGACGCCACACGCGTCCCACCCCGCACAACAGCCAGGAACAAACACCAGACCCATCCCAAGCGGAGGCCACTCCAAATCATCCGCAAGTCACATGGCCAAGGAATGTTCTCTGTACTCCCAAACCACGTGACCAGGGACGACCCAAAGCGACATCCACCGAGACAAGTCCGGCCCCTAATCCCAGCTACCATGCGAAATGAGACACATGTAGCAGCCGACAAGCGCATCCCTCTGACATGGATGCACACAAATTGAATTTAGATAAAAGCAAGTGGGGCATTTAATGCATGTTTAAAAGTGTGACATAAAAGGGGATGGGGATCTGTTTGAAGCGTTTCGTGTTGGCCCTGAGTTGTGTATGATCTTGAGCATTGCGCAAACTTCTGCCATGGACCGAGATTCTGGTGGGGGTAATAAATGACTGGTTCTTAGACTGTCTCTCAGTCCATTGGCAAAAGTTCGGCAATGCTCAACCCTTCTGTCTTCTAGCTTTTTAATATTGCACTGTTGTATTGACTTTGAATATGAGATGTATTTATAACCAAGTATGGTTCTAATCGCCCTTCTTTGTATGCGCTCAAGATCACTAGCTTGTTTACATGTAAGCCCCGAATGCCAAACCACATCAGCATACTCGAGCACTGGTCTGACATAGCTTTTGTAAACGATCGTAAGTTCATCCTGGTCAAAGCCAAATCTTTTCAGGGATCTAAGCATGAAAAGACGAGTGTTTGCTTTCTTGATCATAATATCAACCTGAGATTGCCATTTCAGGTCACTTTGAATATAGACTATGCCATAGTCGAATTTTATTAAAAATATGTTATTATTAGTCATGATGAACCCATTTCGTTGAACTCAAAATTATACTGATGTTTATTAAAATTAAAGTATTCAATAGTAAAATGGTCATAAAGAGTTAAAAATATCAGACGATTAGTGACAATAAAAGTAATTGAATGCAACATTATCTTGCATAATTATAACGGCTCACTTTAATACTGAACAATTCTGATTTTGGAATCTACCAGTTTATTGATAGCGAACCCCGAAATTTCAACTATGAACTTTGAATTGTAAGCAGAACCCCCCTGGACTTTGCTCTCTAAAACACACTGTCAAGCATACTTGTTTATCAGTCCATTAACCACAAGTACTAAGCATGGACGCGCTAGATGTTTGATGAGAGATTAACTTTCGCGTCAACACAAAAGCGCCGCAAATACCACAGACAGTTGTTTACGGTGTAGTTAATGGTAATGGCGCGGGCCCAGACGATTTAAACCATAGCGAGGTATGGGCGACCAATCACAAGGCAGATCCATTTAAAGATGCATTACATCATGGACAATTTTAGTTAGGCCAGAAATTGGCCTAACTCTCCATAGAGTCCCGTGTTAAAAATCTTAACCGCAAGGCAATGTCAGTAGTCCACTTGGGAAGCTAACAAACAGAGGGAGTAGGGTGACTGATCAGATGTGAAAATCTATCAATTGTGCACACATTAATTAAATCAGAGTTTTAAGCTTAAATACAATATCCAGAGTATGCACAATGGGCAAGTGGACTACAGGGTAGTCTACTTTGAATACAGATACCCAGGATTTTGGCTTTGTCAACATAATCAAGCTTGTCAGAGCCAATGCTCAAGTCTGCATGATGTGGTTTGGTTTTACTGAAATTAACCTCAAGTGCCTGACATTTCTTGGCATTAAGATTTAGGCCATTAGTTGCTGCCCAGTCTGAGAACTTATTCAGATCTTCCTGGATATGACTATTGCTATCACTAGTAGAGTTTTCAGCAAATGTGAGATCATCAACATACTTCCAGACTTCTGCATGTGCATCATCGGCGGCATCATTGATGAGGATTTGAAAACCAATTGGGCCAAGCTTGGTGCCCTGCGGTACACCAGCTGTGAGTTGCACAAAGTCTGAAAGCATGTTGTTGTATCGTACACATTGCTGTCGATGCTGAAGAAAGTCACAAAGCCAAGGTACTATGTTCCTACGCACACCCATTTGAATAATTTTTGATTAGAATGGTGTGGTTGACCAAATCAAAGGCTTTAGAAAAATCAGTTAGGACAATCGTTCCGGTATTGTGACTCACTTCAGCACCAGTATGAAGGTAATGCATCATATTGACTAGATAGTGATTAGTTGACACACCTGCTACATTTCCAAATTGCCTGATGTCTAACTTGTGACTAATATCATCAATTACCCATTTCGATATACAAAACCCTCAGCTACTTTGGCGAAGATTGAGGTCAAAGAAATTGGCCGTAACTTATCAAGAGTAGGGGTCTTTGTTTTGGTATAGGCACAACGATACCTTGTTTCCATTGACTTGGTACAATACTTACAGTAAATGAGGAATTAAGAATATTTGTCAAGGGATGCTCATCTCATAGGCAAATTCCTTAATGATTTTACCAGGGATACGATCAGGTCCCCAGATTTGTTGGGGTTAATTTTCTGTAACTCAGAATAAACATCCCAAGGGTGCAGTTTGGGAGCAGGGTCTTTGGCTGGTAAATACGCAGGTAGCTTAGATGTATCCAATGGGGGTACATGCGCAGATACTTTAGCAAACATGTCATTGACCGCATCAGCCTTGCCCTTCTCGTCACCTGGGATGTCCAATCTGAGCTCAGATCGGCCAGAATTAGTAACCTTTTGATTTGTTGGTACCATTTTCTTGACTCCGTTTTTTTTGTTTTTTTTTTTTTTTTGAAGACCTCTGATTCTGTTGGCATGGTAATCTATTTTTGCCTTCTCAATTTTACGCTTGACCTCGTTTCTCAGTTTACGCCACTCTTGATCAGAGCCGGAAATGAAAGCCTTTTGACGCTTCGCAATCAGGTCCTTAATCTGAGGGGTAATCCAAGGTTTGTCATTCGTGTGAACCATCTTCTTTTTTTCGGGGAAGCATGAGCTCATACCTTGATGTTATTCCATTCCATCTGTCGATTTCATTTTGACTAACAAATGTCGAAATTGCAACAAATTAGGCGGTATTATTATCATTTTATAGCTATATGTAATGGCTTCCGTTTTTGACACCCTTCTTGTCAGTTTGTCAAAAAAATTCCATACACACAGAAATGTTGCTATTTTCAGAGATGACACTCGCAGGCCCGGCCAGGTGGTGTATGACGTGCATTCCCTAAATTCAGTAAATGTTCATCGTCAACCGTGTAATTGAATGGGATTATTTTGAAATTTTAAAACGCTTGAAATATCACAAACAAATAGGCCTATGTTGATAAATAATATAAATACAAGCTAAAACCGTTGGGGTTCGATAATGAACCCCACAAAACTAACCTTACCGAGTATATGGAAAATGCCATACGGCCGGGCGGTTTCACGAGTTGCCGGCTCGATCATGTCATCCGCCGCCTGGGCCCGGCTGTAACTATAGGATTTATTAGGGGGTGGTTTTGAAAAAGTGGACTTACAGATGGATATTGAAAATTGGACCTTACAGTGGACTTTCTTTTTTCAAAATTGGGACCTTTTTTTGACTGCATAAAAACCGCTTAAGTTTTTTCGATCGCTACTACGCTCGCAATTGGGCTAGCCGCGTCAAGAAAGTGGAATTGTTTGGCCTTTGGTGATTTGACACAGTGGCGTAGCGTCATATGGGCAGGGGGGGGGGCACGTGCCCCCAATCGATCTGAAATTAAAAAAATCCCATAGGAAAATTGCCGAAAACGGCTTGTTCTCCCCCAATCATGCAGATCCGGTGCCCCCATTCATGGTCGGTGCCCTCCCCCCAACACACACACACAATATGAGCTCCTCCTCTGGTTACGGGCTTGGCCGTTCAGTTTCACTGAACCTGACGAGAAAAACCTGAAAAAAGCGCGTGAATGCAGGCCAAAAAGACCCCAAACGGGCTAAAAATAAATAAAAACGTGGGAATTTTGACTCGTAAAAAACCTGAATTCAGGCAGTAAAATCTGAAAAGTGGAATCTCTGTATTTTTTAGGCGGCCTGCAAACAAATCTGTCGGACCTTTTACCGATGGGGTGTGCGTCGACCCCCTGACTACGGGACTGGCTTTGTGAGGGACTTAAAGAGGAGAATCCAGGGCAGTCCATCTGATCTAGCCTATATAAAAGTTGTTCCTCGGAACTTTGAGATCTATTGAAGAAAGAGATCTCTTTTTTCCATGCATGATATAAATAGTTACTTCATAACATTTTCCTGTTTTGGAAAGTAAACAAAGAAGTTGTGCATCTTTTTAAAATCTACAATAAATACTATATGACTCTCAGGGGCATCGTCATTACTCGTTGACTGCCGATAAAACGCCCAATAAAGACTTAGTCACCGGACCGCGCCGGCCAGTTAAAGTACATGCCCTATCACACCACTCCACACCATACATAAATTCTCCCAATCACATTTCCCAAATATGAAATTAAAAAAATTCAAATTTTAATTTACTTCTTTTAAAGTTTGGCAGAGGCGGGGTTCGAACTCACGGCGCAACGCTTAGTACTCTATGAGCCTAGCGCCTTAGACCACTAGGCCACTTGTCTTCTTGTTATTCATCTGAAACTTATTTAAAAATATAATCGCAACTTCAACATAGGCCTACCACGTGACAAGCAAAGGCAGAAAACGTATTATATTTTGGAATTTTATCTGCTTAAAACATTAATGTGTATTATAATAGAGCTACCATTATTTATATTGTTGAATTCTCAAGCGCATAGAGACAATTAATACGAGCGTCCTATGATACATACACAATACATAAAATCGATTTTGATCTTCGGCATTACTCGGTGACCTCCGATAAAACGCCCAATAACGCCGGTCAGTTAAAAAAAAATGCTTAAGTACATGCCCTATTGAGATAAGCAATCCTTTTGTGATATGTCCATTCATCCATATAATAATAGCAATCAGATTTTTGGATGGATGTTTTACACAGTGATTGGAGAAGAAGCTATGTAAATAATCAAAAGTACATGTCTACAAATTGACAAGGACAACTCCTTTTGTCAAAATTGTTTTCACCTATTGCTCAGTATGTTAATTAATCCGATTAATTACGTAATTTCGCCAGCTTATGATATATCAGTACTAATATGTAGGCCCAAGGAGGTTAGATATAGAAAGAAGAGGAAATAGATTACGTATCGCATATTGGTCCTTTGTGCCTATTAGAGTTTCCGCCAAGGGGAGGAAGAAAAAAAGGAAGGGGGGGGGAGGAGAGAGAGGGAGAGGGAGACCGATGGAGTCACAGGGCTCTAAATTACATAGGCGTAGATCGGGGGGGGGGGGGGATAAATGCCACAATATTTTGCCAGGGGGATGGTCAATATAATCACCCCCCAATATTGACGCCTGTGTATTGGTTTGTGTCGAAATTAACCTCATATTTGGCCATTTTATAGCCACAAAATGCCATTTTTAGCGCTTTGCGCGAATTTATTCCACTTTTGTCCCATATTTCAACAGTTTAGTTTCAATAGGCCTATGCTAAAATTTTCGCGCGCATTGGTAGCATAAGGTTCACTGTACTGGGTACTTTTAAAAATCCTAACCTAACCTAAACATAACTTTAACCCTTAGATTGGAGCTCTACTAGAAGTAAAAATATAGATAGTGAACGAATTTAGTATTTCTATATCTATGTGAGAATGATACAATAGAGGCCCTGCATGAAATTATTGATTGGCTCCAAACAAAGGTTTTCAACCGGTGTCCTTCACCGTAGTTATGGCGGAGTGCAGTCCATTCAATCAAATGTTGTCATCAACCTATTTGATCGCAGTGCAGGATTATGTGTGTGAGACGAACTGTCACGGTAGATTGCAATCATGCTTTTGTTGAATGCATTTGAGTAGTCCGCCATATTTACGGGATGATACGTCGCATGCAAGGCCTCTATATGACATGATGAACATAGTCATTGATGCATCAGTTTTAAAATAGACTAGGCGGTTACCCATATTTGGCGGTTCTCGGCTGGGCGCGATTACCAGGCTGATGGTGACATGCCCATATGACAATTTTTACTAATTTGACCTCAGATGACCCCAGGGTGACATTGGATGACCCCAAAATGACCTAAACTTATAACTCTAAATGTTGACTGTACCTACCAAGTTTCATGCCCATATATAAGCTTTTACTAATTTGACCTCAGATGACCCGTGGTGACCTTGGATGACCCCAAAATGACCTTCAAAAAATGCTGCTTTAAATGTTGACTGTACCTACCAAGTTTCATGCCCATACGACACTTTTAGTAATTTGACCTTAGATGACCCCTGGGAGGACACCCCGTGGTCAGATGACTTAACGAACATAAACATCTTCTTGCCAGGACAGAACTACACCCACCCACCGAGTTTGAGCCCCGTACGACCTAGTTTCATGCCCATATGACAGTTTTTAGTCATTTGACCTCAAATGACCCCTGGGAGGGGGCCCTGGGGTCGGATGACTTAACGAACATAAACATCTTCTTGCCAGGACAGAACGTCACCCACCCACCGAGTTTGAGTCCCGTACGACCTAGTTTCATGCCCATATGACAGTTTTTAGTCATTTGACCTCAAATGACCCCTGGGAGGGGGCCCCGGGGTCGGATGACTTAACGAACATAAACTTCTTCTTGCCAGGACAGAACTACACCCACCCACCGAGTTTGAGCCTCGTACGACCTAGTTTCATGCCCATATGACAGTCTTTAGTCATTTGACCTCAAATGACCCCTGGGAGGGGGGCGGGGTCGGATGACTTAACGAACATAAACTTCTTCTTGCCAGGACAGAGCTACACCCACCCACCGAGTTTGAGCCCCGTACGACCTACGACGGCCTCACATTAGCAATCACAGACAAAACCTAAATATATCCATTACTCGTCGATACTCGAAAGAGCTCAAAATAAATAACTTAGAAAATTTTCTTGATGTCCTTTAACATGTTTTCATAGTTAACCATCGTTAGCCATGGAAATCTATCATGAGAACTGACCGGTGACTAAGTCCGATTTATTGGGACGTTTATCGGCAGTCAACGAGTAATGGTGCTTTCATTAGGCCGAGTAAAAAAATACATCTTTCTCGTCCGCGCCCTCCTCATTTTTTGAAGAATTTTCAAATTTCTTTTTATTTTGTAAACTGTCAGTTATAACTTGTTGAAAAAGATGTTTCAGAAGTTGAAACTTATTTTACGGCTTTATAAATGCATAATACATCATTTAAGAAGAGTTTTGTGATCACTAGAGGGGCCTACCTCTCAAAACAATAAAAAAAAAGGCCTCCTCCTTTTTCTCAGATATAAATCTGTATGTCGAATACCCAAAATATGGTGCCAAATACAGGTAATAAGCGTCATTTTCCAATAAAAATAGAAAATAAAAAGCCCCTCATCCTCCTATTTTTTAAAACCCCGGACGAGAAACATATTCTGATCCGAATTAAAGCTCAATATTATTAGCATTGAAGCGAATAATGTCAAATGAAAAGAAAGCAAATTGGGTAACTTCACAAGTGCATGTTGTGTGGCCATTAAATAAGCTTTATCCAACTTACAATTCAGGTCCTTTTGATAATAACACGGTTTTAAACAAACTCTTAAAATGACCTATTTGGTGTTAGAACTATCATGATAACAAGCTGTAATACGATTGTAGAAATTGATTATGAATAAACTGAGTTGTTTGTTACATTTTGATAAAAGGGAAGCTTTAGATACAATCATTCTTATACTTGCGGTGGTAATCATCTTAAAAAGTTATAATTCCCGTATTTGTATGAATTGGAGTTTAGTTTACATGAATATTTAAACCCAATCAATAAAACCAGTAATAGATTTATAATGATTGTGAAGTTTTCATACCGTGTGATTTGAAAGAAGCCAGGATTTGGTTAAAAGGTGGAAAACTATGCTATTGAAATGGTGATGAGAAGCTGAATGTGTGCGAATAAGATTTGTGTGATTTGCTTTTGCTGCAATGATGCCTTTAATTGTAATGCACTCTGTCAGTTCATTCGTGCAGCAAAAGCGTAAACAATTAAAAAACTGTTTATAAGGGAAGGATAAATTATAATATAACTTATAAAGTTGCAAGTAGATATTATAATTTTAAAGTAAATTCAGCTTTCAAGAGGGGAATTCTGTATTTTACGGTATTTCCCAGTATGTCCTTGATGCACGCGGGTAGAGTTCCGCACAAAACAAATTAATATAGGCCTATAGCAATAGCATTGGGCATAAAAAAAATCAATCCAAAGTCATGCATCATGATCTTCCTCCGTAGCGTTATCTTTTTTAAAAACAGTTCTTGTTTCACTTGCAGGATAAATAGTACTTTAACACATCCGCCATGTCCCGTGTCTTTAAAAAATGACATGATCTGACTTCGGTCAGCTTTTGGGAAAATGGACTTTCCTCCTGGCCTTTTCGGTGATCCTTTTGTCTTTTTAAAGAAAGTCTAGAAGGCCTAATACAATCCAATTAAATAAAGACCATTTTTGATCCAAGTTAATTTTTACGTCTGAAATTGATCCAAATATTTTCAAACAATTTTGGTCTGTCACATTTTGAGAACATCTTTTTGTCAAATCCTCAATTTCTAGGTCTAAAGCAGCTAAAGTGGAATTATATTATAAGAGTTTTTGTAAATTGTATGTTCTTCAATTTGCCACTTCGGCTATAAATCGTGCTAATATTGAAGAACTTGGACCATTGACTTTAGTTCTTTGGAAAGAGATGTACCCTCTTACCATGGTAGGTACTGTTGATAATCACTGCTCTTGAAATGCCTTATCTTTGAATCCAAAAGCTAGACATCACAATTAAGTGGGTGGGGAAGTAAATTTGAAGCAATTATTTGGAAGAAAGGATCTCACCATTGACTCGATACAGGTGGCAAAGACTGAATACAGGTGATTATTGGCCCTAGAAATAATCTAGTTATAAACGTCAAATTGTTCAATTTCAAGTACGTCTAAAGTGGGACCACTTTAAATGATTCGATTCGGATTGATTGCTTGATTGATTGATTGATTTGACCGATATAATTATTATGACTATCCTTTATTATTTGGTATTTTCTCTCTGCCATGTTTTTTTTTCAATAAAATTGATTAACTTCATCAAGCCTATATAATTGAAATCAGGTCTTCTTTGATGGAATATCATGCTCAGGCCAGTGTTTCCAGGACAGACATCAAGATATGTCCTCTCTTTATTCACGATTTTCAATCTAGATTTTCACTTTTAGCAGGTTTGGGGGTACATTTTCAGCAATGGGTCCAGGCCCGTACGAAGGGTGCGGAACCTACAAAATGTGGACATCCACTTGCATGCAAAAGTGGACAGTACATTATTAATAGTTGACCCTTTGATACGGTAATATACATGTAGGCCTATACTTGGTTGGAAACCAGTTTCTAATAGGCAGTAGTACAATTGTTCTGTTTTAATATATAAGATTTTGATATATTTTCAATTCCAGACAGTCATTACAACTTTCGCCAGAGTTAATGTAATGTCATCCTTTGTATAACCCGACTTTTAAACGTTTTCTGTAAAAATTATTTTGTCTTTGACATTTTTCATCAGGATCTGTTTGTCATTGGCCCTCTGCACCTCCTTGCAAGTCAGAATTTGATACCCCACTACATCTCATTATATAATTTAATATAATCTACTGTAATGTGGTTGAGCTTGAGGTATGCTTTGGACAGGGAATCATAGATGATGGATGTATTTATAACTCGCAACGTAATGTCCAACGTTGTGCATGGGACTCAACTGAGTACAGGCAGTGAAGGTCTAGTACCATTAGGGGGTAAAACAATTTCTGTATATAAAACTCGGAAGAACTCGCAAATGTAAACTCACAACTCGCAACTCGCAAATTTTAACTCACAAATGCCAACTCGCAAATGAACTCGCTACTATCCTTGGCAACTCGCAAATACCAACTCGCAACTGCCCTTGGCACCTCGCAAATTTCAACTCGCAGAGATTTCCAACTCGCATCTCGCAACTCGGAAAGTCGCAAAACACTTTTACCCCTGTTTTTGCTGTGGATTTAGACTGATGATGATTGTGTTTTAAAATGTCTCAATAGGCGAGTCAAAATCTCCTACGAAGAACTTGGCCGTGACCACACCGCGATCTTCATTCATAATTACGTCCCCGGGAATATGTTGTTCCACTTTTGAATGTTTGACAAAATAAAACGGTCCATTACAGTATCAGTTCCCCGGGTATCAGTTACACAGTTCCCGCTGAAAGGGTTTGAAACTCATGACTTTTGAACTTAAATAGGCTAAATATCTCCATAAATGTTTTATCATTCTGTCGACACACATCTGAATACAAAGACTTTCTTGTGATAAAACTAAGATTCCAAGAATTTATTTAAGTATGATGGATGAAAGAACGGCATGGATGAAGACATTTTAGTTTTCTCCCACCGTATGAAGTGGACAATCACTTTATACAAGTAAAGTCTTGACATTGAAGTCATGACCATGTTTTGGTTTCGAAATTCAGATTAAATTGGCCTATTCAGTCAGTATAAAAAAGTGGGTTATTTGTAGGGACAGGGACATGACACATGAGACAAGTAGGCCTATTAAAATGTAGCCTACACCAAGTGGAAAAAAAGTGAGAGAGTGAAATGGAGCGTGGAAGACAACCTCTTTTTGAGTGGAACAATTTCTGAAAAAGTAGTTTGTATAGGCTCTCAAAAGAGTGAATATTGCCTAAAGAAAATGTATGCCCCCTTTCTTTCATTTTAGAGTGTTTTCCAATTTCCACTCAAAAACGGGTTGTCCTTAGTTCAACTCCTTGAAAGAGTGGAAATTCACTCTTACATTAATAAAAAAATGATTATAAACTGCAAAAAAATACGCGGGTAGCGCGAGAAAATTTGATGGTAATTTTGTCCTTCATCTTTGGCATAAAATTGTAACCTACCTAGTTTTATATAAAAATATAACCCCGGAATATTCAAGATCTCCCCCTTTCCGAAGATCATGACTTCCCCTTAAAAAGCTAAAAGGCACACATCGCGTCCATGTATAATAATATTTTTTATTATTATTTAGGCCGTCCTACCGTAGGTCTACTTCGGATTCGGGCCATTGATACGACGACTTTGGTTTGTCGACAATGTCCCAGCAAACACGAAACGTTTTCAAAATGTTATAAACAGGTTTATATAGGCCTAATGGTTTGCTAAAAACGCGTTAAAGTAACATTTAATGTTGGATTATATATTAAAGGCCATAAAATCGTTTGAACGATTTAAAAAAACGTTTTGTTTGGAACACACTACAACAATATTTTAAACTGATTTGAAAATATTATTGCAAAATATTTTTTGCGAACATGTTTTTGCTAAATATTTTGTCAACACTTTAAAACAGCAATATGTTAAAATATTTGCAGTAAGTTTATATCAAAAAATGTTTATGAATGTTTATAAAAACGTTTTGTATTCTCCTTTAGGCCCATCAGTTATCATTTAGATAGCTCAGCATAACGTTTTCTGGCAACCTTTTCTAACTTTTTGTGAATGATGTCGAAACGTTTTGCGTTTGCTGGTGTACCGTGTTCTCTAATACCTATGGTTCAAGAGTGTCACCGCTTAATATCATGTTTATAGGCCTACTAAAGTTCATGATGGAATTACCATGGTTACGAAAATCACATGTACATAATAATTTCTGTGCACAATAGCATAATTAAAGCAACACAAATCGTAATTGGATCAGCTGCCATGATGATAATTAATATGAGTGTTTAGAGAAGATGAGCGACTCCTGTTCGCTAATTGGAAGAACAAGACCACCGTCCAAATGATCGACCACTCGCTGGGCAATATGCGGCTATTTCAAAGCAATAATTATTAAATAGGCCTATGGGCCTAAAATATCTCGTAACATGTAGGCAAACTTCCTACATCATATCATTATGTAATATAACAGTGGTGTGGATGTCTTTTTGACAGGGGGGAGGCGATGGAATTGCAAAAAAAAATTCTTGAAGTATAGTGAATCCAGCACCTTTTGGTGACAGAATAATTTTAGTGGTACAAATGCGCAGCCTGGCGCAGCCAAAAATATTAAAAAAAAAACCGTCCGGGAAAAAAGTTGCATTTTTTACCCCCTCCCTCCCAGTCCCCACCACCACCAAGAAAGCTGGCTACTTTAACGCCCCTACCAAAACCCCAGTCCCTTTAACATTCATAATAGGCCTACTGTGCTATTAAACCATACTTGATGATCATGATGATATAGTCACGTATAAATATACGGTTCTATTTCACAAGATTGTTTTTACCTCACAGCTCCTCAAAATACTTCAACGATCAACATTTTATTTTATTCATTATGTAGCTTTTTTATCACTTCCACTTTCAATTCATCCCGCAATTCATCTTTTCAACTTTTATTGCTCCAGTTTTGTTGTTTATTTGGTCCATTATTTGGCGGATAAAGTCAAAGGCGGTTTGTTTGTGATAACCAAAGGTGAGAGGTGGGCAAGTGTCGCCATGGTGTCTAGTTTCATCAGGAGCGTCCCAATCTGCCTAACTTTCAGTCAGAATACACCCGGCACAAATGTTTTGCCTAACTTTCCAGCAGCGACCTGCAATGCACAGGTTCTTCCGTCGATGGTCTACATTAGTTTTCCTATGAGATCATTTTCCAAATAATGATTTGGGGGGGGGCTGTCGTTGCCGATAACGCTACGCCGATAGCCCAACACCACCAATAATTATTGTAAAACATTTCTGCCCCTGAAAGACCTCCAATTGCCCCTCAAGTCTATATTTCACCCCCCCCCAAAAAAAAATGAGCGCAAGAGTAGTTCTAGCTTATATTTTCATTCGAGCCTGGTCCCATCAGGACCAGAGTGCGTCCCCGCAAGGTGCGACCACTTTTAAACGAAACTATCAGTGGTGGTGCCACGGATGGGGATGGGGGGGGCTGGGGGCATTTAGTTAGAACTTTTGCTCCCCAGTAAAAACCCAAAATTACAAACATTTTCACTTTTTACGGCATTTTTGCGCAAAATGTTGATTTTGCCCCCCCACCGAAATTCAATTTTCCCCAATGCCCCCCCGAATAAAAATTCCTGGCGCCGCCACTGGAAGGTTAGAGAAGGTTGCCAGGAAATGTTTAAATGTCGGGTTATATAAAGGACATAATATAAAACGTTTTCATAACATTAAAAAACATCTTTTCATAACCTACTGCAAATATTCTAATATAATGTTATTTTCATTGTTGACAAAATATGTTTGCAAAAAATATTTTTCAATAACATTTTTAAAAACATTGTTGTAGTATAGTAGCGATAAGCGTAGAACTCTTGCAGTTGTTACCCTTGTTTTGCCTAACTTTATAGCAAGTCTTTGCTAGAGCTGCGAAATATCTGCCTAACTTTGTTTATTTGCAATTCAATAATGTCAAAACCAATTTGCCTAACTTTTGTAATGTAATTGTCGACCAGTACCGATCAGTTTAATATTTTTCCCATCTCAGATTAATCCACTTTTGGAGAAAAAAACCTTTCGGAACAATAACCATTCATTTTTGACAAACGAACCTTCGGACAAAAACCTCACAGAAAAGGGCATTTGGAGAAATGATGCTTCGGAATAAAACTATTCGCAACAATTCGCCAGCGAAGTGTCACATGTAATCCGATTATCACTATGCCAACTGGATCGCGCTTTTGAGTTTTGCACCACGATTGAAATGATCGCAATGCAAAGTCTATGGCATGTACTCTCAATTCCAAAAGGTGTGTGATCCAGGTACTAGGGAGTTACGTAACCACTTCGCTGGCGAATAATAGGGCCTGGCCAATTGAGCCACAGAGGCACACTGGAGAAGAACGGAAGATCTTAATTTATAGGTATTTAGGTTCAAATTTAAAATATCCAGTTCTGTCTGATGCCTTCTACTAGGAATGCCGAATGCGACGAACACCATTTGAACCTAATACCTATAGATCAAAATCTGCTGCTCTTCTCCAGTGTGTCTCAGTGGCTCAATTGTCTAGTGTGTCGTGCTAGTAATACAAAGGTCGCCGGTTCACATCCGGCCGGATGCACTGTTTGTTTTTTCAATGTTTATGTGTGCTGGCTGCTCTGGGTAAAGATTAAAACTTGTTCATCCTATCAACCCAGAGAACTAAGTATATAATTTTCAATACTAGGGCCTACATATCTCCATTCATAATCAGACCATCCTGCTTCAATGTATTTTGCATAGCAGTTGAGACCAGGGTGGACAAATTTCAGGGGTCCCTTGGGTTCAGGAACCCCCCCCCCCCCGAACAAAAGCAAAAAATGAAATAAGGGCTGATAAAAGAGATGTTTAAAGGGCCTGCACTACTCCTTGTCTATGCCCCCCACATTCATTGTCTCCCAATGAGTTCATGCTGGGAATCATGCATGCTTCAGACGATCTTTCATTTTCCCAAAAAATTAATAGAAAATAATATTATCCGACGCAGATATCTAAATTTGGATCCAAACAGCGATTAATGGATTTAGCTAGAGACGAATCATATACTTAGCTGTACAGAATTGGTCCGGGGAGCACTCCTATATGAAATGGCAGGGATGTGCCTCGCCATGTTAAAAGTAGGGGGCATTCAGGTCAAATGTACAATTACAAAAATAGGGGTCATTCAGTACACAACCTGAATAAAAATGGGGTCATTCGGTATGAAACTTTGAAAAAAGGATGGTCATTGGGGTAACAAAAAGTAAAATGGGAGTCATTGAGTACAGGATTGCCAAAAGAGTATCATTAAGTACACATAAATAAATGCCAAACTGCGTAAAAACAACTTGGCCACCTTGGAAATGTGAAAAATCTCATTATTTCTGGAGGAGAACACAAATACCACCTAAATTTGGGAATTAAAAGGGGGGTCATTGGGTATAGCAGGAAATAGAAAAAGGGGGTCATTGAGTACATGAATTTTTTTAAAGGGGTCATTGGGTAATAGGTAGGACCATAACACAAAAAGGGGGTCATTGAGTACAAGCCGGTTTGAAAAAGGGGGTCTATCCCGAGGCACATGATGCATATCTGTCATGGAAGTGCCCCCCCCCGGGAATTGGTATAGCTAGTGTATACATGTAGTACACCAGATTTCTATATTAAATGTCCTATACTGCTATAATATTTGACCCCAATGGACACAGCGACTACGCCAGGTAAATAATTATATTGTACAGGCAGGGAAACTAAATCAATACACTCAAATACAATGTCTCACAAATACTGCCTATGTGTCTTAATTTAAAGCAGAGACAAATACAAGTTTTCTTATTTTGTTCTATTTGGCATTGCATTTATTGAAATATATTAATCTAAATCCTCTCAAATTGGGCACTCGATCAGACTATTCCAGCTGAAATCCAAACACCCAGCGTTCGAAATTTTGGTTGTCCGGTTGCCCGGGACAACTAAAAAAGTTGCCGGACAACCAAAAATACTGATTCGGTTGTCCGCCGACAACCATAAATCTAGCCAAAAGTCACATTTGTAGGCCTATGGACAACCAAAAACTTAGACGGACAACCAGAAATTGTAATCTGGTTGTCTGTGGGACAACCATTTATTTTTCCTAAATTCGAACACTGCAAACACCCCATGTGGAAGACATGACCTTAAAGCCATAGTATGTGTGCATATTGCTATTCATCTAAGGTCTTGACGTATAAACTGTGCACATATCGCTATTCGTCTTGCTTGTTTGTCCAAGCTGTGCGAAGCTAGGTCAATATTCATAATAATATGATCGGCAAGCTAATACACACATTGTAGGCGCTGCAATGAAATAGCAATTTTCTTTGTTTACTTTTACCTTACTTGTGTTCAGTGAAAACAAACATTTAAAAAGGAATCTATTCTTTATACAAATCACACATTATAGCTTTAAGGGGATGTATATTTCAAATGGAGTCACTCATTTAGGTAAACGCCCTGTGAGGCAACACAAAAGTCTGAAAATATACCGGACGGACAGCAGATTGGATTGAAATTTTTTTTTATCATATATCATCGGCATTACATTGTTTATGCCCAGCTTATGCTGTTAGATATTAGCATGTATGTATGAGTACATACAAACACACAGCACAACGTATTGTATTACTTTAACTTTGGCATAAGAAAATATCAGGATATTCCAGTTGAAATCCATACACCCCCTGTGGAAGACAAGACCATTATAATCTTCCAAACAGGGAGTATGAATTTCAAATGGGGTTACATTAAAGGGTGACTATTTGAAATCTACATCCTTATGTCTTCTATAGGGGTGTATGGATTTCAGCTGGCATAGCCTACATCACTTTTGTATATGGCAAAGCAATTCGCTGGCGAAGTGATGTAATAATCGCATTAAATACCATAGCAATAGGGTAAAACAATTTTTGAATATAGACAAATCCAACGAGCCAAGTGATGGTCAAAATTCAGTCGGCTATTACTGGGTCCCATCTGCACCAAACTGGTGTTGTTACTGCCCAATTGAGTGGATTAAATCCGCTTAATAATCGATGTGTTGTAAACTTTCATCATTCTTTTGTCTATGTGTAACACAGGTGATAGAATGCAGTTTAATATCCCGCCAAGGCCACATCATTTCACATTAGGTGGGATAGACGTAAGGGGGACCCAGCTATGGCTGCCATTAAGGTGTAGGAATGCGTGAAATTGGATTTGTCTATTTCGCGCTGCACTACAAGCAGGTTGCAATCATCATGTCTGCAATCATAGAATGAATACAATACTGTTCTTTTCAAAAATACTAATCTTACAGGTGCAAGTGACCAGCATGATATGGTTCAATGCACAGGTAACCTTGTTTTACCCTATTGTTATGGTAGTTAGTCCGATTATTACATCACTTCTACGGCAAATTCAGAGGTTGTGATATAATCATACATCTTGTGCATATACCTGTCTACCGGGTATCAGTCCCAAGGCACAAGCTATGCATTAAAGCCATATTGTAACATTTGCTGAGGAGGATGCCCTTAAGATTTTTCAAAATTCTGTTTTTTTACATAATTGTAATGTACTTTATTAAACTAAGATTCTTTGCAAAAATCAAGACTTTAGGTGCTGTAGTTTTGTCGAAATTCAAGATTTTGAATAAAACGCAGCAACCATTGTTTATTATTACGATGGAAATATTAGTCAAACACGTATACGATGTTCATAACACAGTACATACATGGCATGCAGGACACATCAAAGGACCGTGCCGCAACACCACCATATACTTTGAGCCTTGTATGGCAGGCCTATCTACTATAAAAAAAACCATTCAAAATTGCAAATTATGTTTTACAAGTCCAGAATAATACCCCCAGTTTAGACATTTCATCGGTGGCTACGGTGCAGATTTCATCAGTAATGCGCCAATTTAGCTGGACTCGTAAAACATAACTGGAAATTTAATGTAAGGCCAAAAAAAAAAGGTTTGTCTCAAAGCTCGCGCGCGCATTTGTAAATTCGTAAGATTTGGAAAAAAAGAAATACAGAATTTTTTTTTATTTCAAAAATTGTTTTTTTTTTATAGTTTTTCAGGAAAAATTCAGCAAAAATCAGATTTTTTTCTCCAAATACCATGAAAAAAGTCGGGAAAAAAAAAAAAATTGCATTTCGCATTTGTTTTCAAATCACTCGTGAGCTTTGAGACAAACCATTTTTTTTTGCCTAATATTAACAGTCCTGATGAAGTTATTTAAAGAATAACAAATCTAGCTTGTGTCTGACAATTCTGTCAATCAAACTAAATCGCAGCCTGTGATTGGTTAGTATCGTGTAACTAGGCATAGCCTCGGTCCTAGCCGATTTGTGCTCCTTCGTCACTAAAAAAAAGTCTGGTGACAACCTCATAGTACGTCTTTTCTGATTGGCTGAACATCAACTCCCAAAAATACTGGCGTTAAATTTTGCTGTCAATCAACGCTGATCTTCAGCGCATGCAGCAGTTGATGGACAGCTATGAGGTTACATAAATCCACACAATGTACGTGAGTACGCGCTGCAAGTCATGTACATGAAAGGCGATATCAGACGATCGGTGCCTCAGTGGCTGCTAAGCTAGTGTACATTTTGCATTTGCGGTATCTACAAATAGTGGATATGATGTTTAGTGTCACTTCAGGTCACTTACACAAGTCACGTCCTATAGCTAATTGAAAAGAGTTTTATTTGGAAATTCATTAACCAATCAGCGATCGTCATTTTGGGGTTGTCGCCAGAGGGTTTGTTTAGTGACGGAGGAACACAAACCGGCTGGGACCGAGCCAAGCTAGCATTGTTTGTTAATTACGCTATACTAGTCTTTTATTAGGCCAAACAAACAAAATAATGTCTTAAAGCCCTTGGTAGTTTCAAAAATGTTTTCAAAAACTTTATTTGAATTAAACTGTCATTTGCGAGTGTTCAAAAGTACACGGCATAAAATTGTGGTTCATTTACATAATTGAAGTCAAATAACAATTGTTTTATACCTATAATCAAGTTATTTTCTTCCGAATATATCTCAGAATTTCATGAATTTACGGCAAAAAACTAAAAAAAAAAAAAAAAAAGGAAATAAAAATGAAATTGCTGTTTCAGCTGAAATGGATGCGCTAAGAAAAACAAATGTGCGCGGGCGTTTTGAGAAATTGGATATTTTTTTGTTTGGCCTTGTACTACTGACCCTGTTTATTCTTCATGAATTGGTCACAAATTCGAAATCCGGATTCATCTTTTTGTAACACACAAATCATTTTGGATTTGGGAACACAGGGCTAGCGCTTTAGCTCCAGAGGGCAGCATATCAATTTTTTTTAAACTGTGATGATCAGCGGCGACGGTGCTGCGTTGCCATGTATACTGCCCTCTTTCGCTGACTTATCACACTGAACACCGTAAAACAATTGATATGCTGCCATCTAGAATTACAGCACTTGATCCCTTGTTCTCTAATTCAAACTAATTCAGTGTAACTTGAATTTATTAAAAGGATAAATCTGGATTCAGCCGTCCGCCAAATTCATAATGATATGATTGATAGTCCTACCAAAACAAATTACTATCTTTCATTCTCTAAATAAATGTCTGTCCTGCAAGTTTGCAGACCTTCCAGAGTAATCCCATTATATGTGACCATCTAGCACAACTGAGCCCTGAAGTCGCCAATCATCATTTTTGAGATATTCAACCAAAATATTCTGCTTGAAATTGAAATGATGTATATCATGTCTATAGTACTTGACATTTAAGTAGTGAAAAATCAATAAAACAGTTAATAAATCCTTTGTTTCCTATTGTTTATTGTTAAGTTCAATGGAGCATATCTCAATAGTGGCACTGGAGACATCCAGTTGTGGTGGATGGTCACATATGTGGTGTGATCAAGCAAAATCAGTATGAAGTCGGGCATATTCAATTTTCAGTTTTTTTTACATGATTGTATAAAGCATTTGTAAAGGTAAAGATAAAGGTAAAGGAGACGATCCTGTATAAACAGTGATTGGAGTGCCCATCTCTCTTTCATTGGCGACTTGGGCCAGACTCCTCCATGTAATGTTGCTATAGGGGGATCGCTACACCTCCTCCACAGCAAGTCTGTTACACTCCCAGCATTTAAGAATGCCGGTACCCATTCATACACCTGGGTAGAGAGGAGTAATCAAGATAAAGTGCCTTACTCAAGGGCACAACACCGTGGCGTCGCCGGGCTCGAACCCGCAACCTTCCGATTATAAGTCGGAGCCCGTTCCGCTCGGCCACCATGCTCCCATGTAAAGGTACATTTTGTAGAAAACCCAATTGAAATTGATCATTTAGATATGAACAGTTGAAGTGTTTCCAAAACAATATACAACAAAAGAAATTATTGTCCTTGTTTGGCTATGTCTGAAAATCAAAATAGCCGACTTTCTACTTTGCTTGATCACTCGGACAAGCGAATTAATGAGTGCGATTGTGTGCGATCACACTCGCATGCCTCAAAATGCAATCCCTGAATTTTCTTTGGTTTACCTCATTGTTGGCTCAAAATGGGATCAGTGAAAGCAAAACATTTTGTGGAAAACAAATAACAATATATATTCTTTATGGAAATAGCACATTATTGCTTTAAAGATTCAAATTATGATTTGATTTGATTTTGGGCTCTTGACAATTATCCCTCCATGTGAAACAAACCAAGATGGCGCATTTACCATTAGCCTTTATCGAGACATGGTTGATACAATAGGATGGTGCTGCACGAAATGGGTAAGGCAAGAGAAACAATTAGTTCGATCTTTCGATCGACCATCGATGCTTGGTCGATCCTTATTATTTACGAAATCAATTAATTGACCATTATTATTATAATATTAATTATGATAACATACAAATATTTGCCTGTTTTGATATTGAAAAGTATAAATTTAGCATTAATTCTGATTAATTAGTTGTTATTTCATTAGTAACCAGTATCGAAGCAGCATCGACGGTCGATCCAAAGATCGAACAAATTTGTTTCTGGTGCCTAAAGTCTTTTGAATTTGCCAGGTTTTACCCATATTGAAGACTGCTCTCCTATTGTGTACGCCATATCTCGAAAAGGCTAATAGTGTTATGCATGGTGCAATTTTGAGTCGGTACTCTTTGCGTATAATAGGCCTAAAGTCTGCTCGGCTTATATAAAACAATTGGTTTTGCTTACTGCGTGTGTCAATTAAATCCCAACTCATGCTTGCATAAATTCACATTAGTGTGCGCCAGTCACATATTATGCAAGCATAACTAACTTAAGCATTGCGTCATTAATACACGGTGTTATGAGTCTTATTTTTTCCGCCTTATATAAGCCGAACAAACTTTAGTGCTGGACCATTGGTTTCCTGCATGTTTCTATAATAGATTGTTTTGACTATACCTGTATGTTTTGGTGAAGGTTAATAATATTGATTGATTGTTCATTTCATGTTGGGTTTGGTAGTACCTGGGCATCACATTAAATAAGAAATAAATAAATAAATAAATATGCCGACAAACCATTATTTTATGCACATGGCTCAAAATATGCTAAGGTGTCATATTATAGCCATATATTTTGACATCTTTTTTTTAAAATAATAATTATAGAAATGGAATATTTGCTAGTTTAGTGGCAAGTTTAGGTAGTAAAGACATAGCATACACAATTTAAGTAAAATCCTTTCACTCTAAATAATAAAAAAAAAAAATAGCTGTAAAAATGCCTACACTTTTATTTGTAACATGCCAAGAGACGCCTTTTTTCAACAGCTTTTAATTTTTTTTATGGATCCTTATAGAAATTCATGTGACCTGTTTCCCAAAATGGTGCAGTAAACCAATCAAAAAAACAGAAAGAGGCATTATGAATTATAAGTTAACAGATCAAGACTTGAAGCATAAACTAAAGGGTAAATCTATTGTAAATAACTTCATTTCTCCATATTATAATCAATTTGTAAGTGGCTGCCATCTTTTTTGAACATATAACAATTTTAAATTTTTTCTTGAAATGTCTGTCAAATAGTAACATACATGCAAGACGGTGCTGTAATTCCTGCTAAACTAGGGTGATACAGCTAATTATGCTACATGACATAGCATTTAGCTCCACCTAGCTTTGTGGCACTATCACTTTGTGAGGAGAAGTTAAGTGTTGTCTGTCAACCATTTGTACGCAAGTAACATACGCAAGATTTGTATGTGTCTGTCAAAAGTAACATACGCAATACGTTTAAAAAAATTAAAAATCACTTGATGTTCACATTATGATGATAGTTTAGAGTTTATAAAAGTGTTTTAAAACATGTGATTTATAAACTGCATGTGATCTTTATTCAATTTCCCATCTTGAACTACTGTTTTTGCCAAATTATTATTCTGTATGTTACATTTGACAGACATCTTGCGTATGTTATGGCTTGACAGACACACATATTTTATTTATAACAATTTATCCTCCTTATTGTAATATTTGGACACATTTTTTCCACAATCAGTTGCTGTAGGTCCTACACCTAAATAACCACAAAATACCTTATGTAATACTTCATCAAAATTGTGTCTGTCAAATATAACGTACGCAAGGGCTAGAAAATTAAATTTGTGAAGTAAATGGTCTATAACTTATCTTTCTTTTAGTGTATTATGAACGATATATGTGCATACTATAATTTAAACCTGGTTGGAGACCAAAAGAAAAGAGCTGGAAAAATAATTGTGTGTTACACTTTTATGACACCTTAGCTTATTTTGAGCCATATACATACTCTCTGTGGGACTAGCATGCATGATTCAATACTGTGACCAGCATGACCATTACCAAACCCAAGGTTAATCACGTCTAATTGTAGTACGCTGCACTGGCCTAATACTGGCCTGATAGATATCACAGCTTCAGAACCACAAAGCCTTAACTCACAATGACCTGCTCTCACAAAATGAGCATTAAGTTGACAATTTGAAATCCTTATTTTATACCCTTTAAAATCCTACCAAACACATTAGTATGACTCCTTGCTTTGGTCTTCAAAAATCAATATGTGACCCCTCAGCACAACTGAGCCCTGAAGTCGCCAATCATCATTTTTGAGATATTCAACCAAAATATTCTGCTTGAAATTAGCTTTAAAATGATGTATATCATGTCTATAGTACTTGACATTTAAGTAGTGAAAAATCAATAAAACAGTCAATAAATCCTTGGTTTCCTATTGTTTATTGTTAACTTCAATGGAGCATATCTCAATAGTGGCACTGGCGATATCCGGGCTCAGTTGTGGAGGATGGTCACATATTTCTTGCAGAATTTCTTTAGCTTTTTACTTAATTTTTTTTCATGTTTAAAGGGGCATTTCGTGATCCACAGCCTCATCCCCCCACTTTTCCCAAAAAAGAGATTGAGATTTTTACACCACTGGATACCTCTGGCTATATAATGTTTATGTACCAAATATTTCTTGCAGATTAATTCGTTTAGCAAAAATATCGCCACCAGAACGAAATTACAACACATTGTCTATGGAGCAGTGTAATACACATAATCATGCATAACTCGCAAACGCAAAATCGGAATCAACTGAAATTTTGGAAATAAGCTTTTTTCGTGGATATCTACTGAAAAATGTCATAAAAAGAGGATGCTAGGATCACGAAATCCTCCTTTAATAGACTGTATCTTCTATAGTGCCCTGGTGACTTCCTGCTCATTTTGTAGGGTCAGGTCGTTGAGAGTTAAAGCTTTCTGGCTCTCAACCCTCGATATACATGTAGATGGTCCAGTATTGGCTCCCTGTATGTGATCCTGTCCCAACTTTTGACTGCCAGCAAGTAACGATAGATTGCACTGGCCCAGTGCTGACCTGACACCGGCACAATGCTGGCCGGATACCGGCCCAATGCGGGCCTGAAATCGGCCCAGTGCTTGACTGATACTGGCACCAGTACTGGCTCCCTATATCCTATGACTCTATTTCAACTGTTGGCTACCAGTTGCTAGCAATAGATCACACCAGTGAATATTATGTAATTACTTTGTCCATAGACCTTGGTTGACTCTGGCCTTGTGCTGACTGATATCGGCCCAGCACTTGCCAGATATTGGCCCAGCACTGGCCCAATACTGGTACAGTGTTGGCCTGATACTGGCCCAGTGCTGTGGCCCTGTATTGGCTCCCTACAATTTCTGTCTGTTGTGTAATTCTGTCATGACTGTTGACTGCCAGCTGCTAGCAACAGGTTGCATTTAGAGAAATGAATGTTCTGTATATTGGTAGACCTTGTTGAATACACACTGAGTAACTCTGGAGATGCGCTGCTCTCAGATCTGTGTGAACAAAAATTGGCAAACAGTTAAATAGCAGAGAAGGTATCTAATACTTCCCACAATGCATTTCTCCCATTTCAATTTTCTGTACTGATTTGCTATCTAGTGCAACATGGGATGATAGTGACAAAATGTACCTCAATGAACAGAGCACATCCAGATCCTGCAAAATGTGTTTATTTATTTTATGGCCTTAGTATGTGTACAAGATTAATTTTATGCATGCGATTTGATACTGTGCCTAGCGCAATGCACACCTACGTCACTACCCAATTTGAGGCGAACCATTGCATACATCGGGTTACACCAATGAAACAATTTTTTTGGCCTACTTTTCGAGATGATCAAGGGCTAAATATAAGTAGGCCGCATGCCAGGTTTGGCCTGTGGGCCTCCTATAGAGAACCCCTTCACTATACTGCTTCAACCTAGAAGTACAAACCAAATCTGTGCCATCTGGGGTTGATGCTTTGCGTCACACGCACAGCGTGTTAAAAAACACAACGCATAAGGAGCGTGGTGCACTCGGCAAGTACAAATTGCACAGCAGTTGGCGTGCCAAAGAAGCATTTACACACGCATTGCACTAAATTAATTATTCTCATACCTCCAGTTTCCGAGGTCTAAGTACTTTGTACTTCTGAGTTGACGGACTATAGACCAATTAGACAACTATGATAGCACAAGACTTACTGTTTATTAGAGAAGTTATGCCGTACATCCCATATTCTGATTGAGTTATCTATACCACCTGCAAGATAAAAGAAGTGAAAAACACAATAAGACACATTCAGCACTTTTTATCAATTTTGGAGAAAATCAGCAAAAAGCACCCCATTATTACTGTTATTCAGTTTTCTTGTGCCAAAAAATGTTATCATCCCCACCACGCATCCCCATACTTGTCTTTCCACTAACATGCCTCCTCAAGAGCACCCAGCACCCATAAGATTCCATCTCATGAGTAAAATTGCACCCTTTTTGAGACTTTTTTACATGGGTGTGTAGCAAGTCACCTAGTGAGTGATCACCCTCTGGAATCTAAGTTCATAGCCAAACTTACCTGATGCCAGCATAGAGCTATCAGGGCTAAAACATAAACTATGTACAATATCTGTATGTCCTCTTAACTCCTTGAATAGACTGCCCATTCCAAGGTCCCACAATTTGATCCGCCGATCTTCACCTAGAATAAAAAAATATATGCTATTAATAGTATTTATGCGTGCTAGCCATAGGCTTCAACATAAAATGTCCAAGTTTTGAGGTATTTTCTCAAAATATTAAGAGCTATCTTAACAACCACTGAACCAATACTAGGCTTGTTTGTACTCATTTTAATGCATTTTTCATGCTGATTCCAAATATGGTTATGAAAATTTATAATTCTGTGAAATTTTTGAATTAGCAAAAAATTGAAACTTGTCATTTGCAGTCGACAGCCGCGTGGATGACCGTAAGTCGACAGCCGTGTGGATGACCATAAACTTCATCGTTTATGGTCATTGTGTTGTACGCTCAACATAAATATCTGTGCTCTACAGAATGACAACATGACACCCACCCCCTACACACACCTCACCCCACACATACAATACCTACCTGCAGAGGCTAAGTACTTTCCATCATTAGAAAATGCCAGACTCAGAACTGTGCTCTAAAAATGAGAAAATAAAAAATCATGATTATTGATAAATCATAATTTCAAATTATTCTTTATATGGCACCAGCATGATTTTAAAAAGTAGTTCTTGTAACGAAGAGTACAATCAGAAAGAAACGCCATGATGGTAGGTCGAATCCACTTGTTCTTCAACAGCCATGCATGGTCATTTTGTTCCGACCTTTAAGACACATAATGGGCCTAGGGACCTCGCACTAAGGCTATTGAAAATAGCCTGGTCACTGACCTCTGTAGATGTCAGTGAGCCTGGTATGTCATCTGCTTTAGACTGCCTCCACCAGTGGTCTACACTGCGCTAGTACCGTGTTATGTTCGGTAACCCGGGTGTTTACGAATGAAGGCAGCTGTAATTTATTTTATTCTGCACATATAAAATCTGAATTTTTGTTAGTTTTTGATTTCAAAATGCACGCTTGAAGTTCAATACACTCACTTCAGATTGTCATGTTCTTTAAACACATATCTTCAAGTGCAAGCCTTACAATTGGTTTCTTAGTATCCAAAGATCTATCGTCTGAATATCAAATCGTGCACAGCAGATACATGTGTATTGATTTAGTTTCCCTGCCTGCACAATATAATTATTTACCAGGCGTTGTTACTCTGCAGGGTGTGCGCTTCTTTCATTTCATTTCATTTTATTCGCCAGAAAAACATTATAAAATACATATATTGCACATTTATAAGTACTACATCAAAAACAATTAGATATTTAAAAACAATTAAATATAAGCCCCTTGAATAAGTTCATCAGGACTGTTAGATAACATACCAATGGTAAACCGCTTCACGAGTACAACAATTCACTCCCTCTCCAGACGTCCCACCCCCCCATCGGAGGACCCCATCAGCAACACGACGAACCAGCAACGCCCCCACCCCCATCTCCAGAGCAAACAGCTCCCCACAGCAGCCAGCCACACACATGACTTAGTGGTCATGTCCCTTCATAAACAAGTCCGCCATCACAGATCACACGTCACATCAAAACCAAAGCATCGAATGGAAGAGACCTGGGCTAACGCCAATAAGGTTGTTGCAAGTCCCTGAATGTTGCTAAATGGTAAAGGGTCAGTACGGAGCTGGTCACATAGTAATTGAACCAACACATTCATAAAGCTGGGAAACATACATACAGCAACTAATGGAGACACAGCTTTCTGCCGCTGAGTCAACAATTTATTCTAGGCCTAATGCTATACTTACTCTATGGTTGTTGAATAGCCTCACACATTTGCCATCCAATGTATTCCATAGTCTTACTGTCTTATCACTTGAACCAGTAGCAAGGTATTATGTCTACTAATACTTACTCTATGGTTGTTGAATAGCCTCACACATTTGCCATCTAATGTATTCCATAGTCTTACTGTCTTATCACTTGAACCAGTAGCAAGGTATTATGTCTACTAATACTTACTCTATGGCTGTTGAATAGCCTGACACATTTGCCATCTAATGTATTCCATAGTCTTACTGTCTTATCACTTGAACCAGTAGCAAGGTATTATGTCTACTAATACTTACTCTATGGTTGTTGAATAGCCTCACACATTTGCCATCTAATGTATTCCATAGTCTTACTGTCTTATCACTTGAACCAGTAGCAAGGTATTATGTCTACTTATACTTACTCTATGGTTGTTGAATAGCCTCACACATTTGCCATCTAATGTATTCCATAGTCTTACTGTCTTATCACTTGAACCAGTAGCAAGGTATTATGTCTACTAATACTTACTCTATGGTTGTTGAATAGCCTCACACATTTGCCATCTAATGTATTCCATAGTCTTACTGTCTTATCACTTGAACCAGTAGCAAGGTATTATGTCTACTAATACTTACTCTATGGTTGTTGAATAGCCTGACACATTTGCCATCTAATGTATTCCATAGTCTTACTGTCTTATCACTTGAACCAGTAGCAAGGTATTATGTCTACTAATACTTACTCTATGGTTGTTGAATAGCCTCACACATTTGCCATTTAATGTATTCCATAGTCTTACTGTCTTATCACTTGAACCAGTAGCAAGGTATTATGTCTACTAATACTTACTCTATGGTTGTTGAATAGCCTCACACATTTGCCATCTAATGTATTCCATAGTCTTACTGTCTTATCACTTGAACCAGTAGCAAGGTATTATGTCTACTAATACTTACTCTATGGTTGTTGAATAGCCTGACACATTTGCCATCTAATGTATTCCATAGTCTTACTGTCTTATCACTTGAACCAGTAGCTAGGTACTTGCAGTTTGGATGGAATCTAACACACTGTGAATAGACATGAAAAACAGGGTTAATAAATAAAAATTCCCTTAAAATGGAAGGCTCACACCCTGTAAACAGAAAAACAGGCATGAGACATCGGGTCAATAAATAAAAATTTCCTTAAAAGAGAAGGCCCCATCATACCTGAAACAAATCTGTTAAGGTGTTATGATATAACTTGTAATAATGCAATATTCTTTACACCAAATAATTTGTCCGGGGCAGTAAAAACATAAATAATAGGTGAGGTGCAGCTGAGTCTATTCTGTAAACTTTTTTCTTTTTTACTGCAGAGGACACAAAAATAGTAGGAGATCACTTTTTTGCTCAAATATTTTAAGTTGTTTAATGCAAGGTATAACGTGTATGCATATCCACAGCACTAGCGCGTATCACATGATGGGTTTGGCAAATCACAGTATGTAATTTTGGATAATGGATTTAAAGTACATCTATACAACATCAAACCACCTGCCTCTGATAAGGAACCAGTATTGAAATATAATGGACTATTTCATTTAAAATCCATACTCCCCCTGTGGAAGATTTGGGAAATATCCTCCACAGGGAAAGTATGCATTTCATATGTAATGAACACATTCTCAGCTCTATTTGAACATCATCCACCCTTAGTGGAAGACTCAGGTTGAATCATTCTCAGATGGTGTATGGAATTCAAATGGAGCTGCCTAATGTGTTCATTCCATTTGAAATGCTGGTTTGCTCAATAGCAGTGTAAAAATGACCCTTATCAATATAACCAATTGACAATTTTTATTGATTAAACAAATATTATAAAGTTCTTCCAAATGAAACATACCTCAATCCTAATCATTCAATCAAGCGGAGATAAAAGAAAAAGTTCACTATTTTACTAATTTCTTGACAAAAGAGGTATGTTTTCTGACAACTGAGTCAGAAAATCAAACTCTTGGAACAAGTCTAAGCATTCAAGTATAGTATAGTTTTGCTGCAATTTTTCACTTTTTTGTGTTACTTTAATTAAATGGTTGGTTATAAAAATGAAACATGTCTTTTCTAAAAATTAGAATACATAAACTGAAATTAGTCTTAGTACAAGTCTTTGGGCTTGCTTGTCACAGCATATGAAAAAACAACCTAAAAACGCATGTTTTTGGCCCTTATCTCCAAAAATTGGCCAAATATTAAAATTAAAATTTTACTGCCAGTTAGAACTAACTAAAGGATTAGGATTTAGGTAGGTTTCATTTGGATAATATTTTTATAATCACAAAAAATTAGTGCTGTATTTTTCTGGAAAGGGAAGTACTACTTACATCTACATCAGTAATATGGCCTGCAAATATCCTCAGTGGGTAAGTTCTCTCTAGTGTCCATAACCTTGCAGTGTGATCCTTACATGCTGTGGCAAAATATGTACCAAAAGGACTGAATTCAACATCCCAGATGGGGTAGTTATGACCTCGATATATGCAGGTGTTGGTATAGGTGGTAGTATTCCATGAACGTACTGCAATGAAAAGAAAAATGCTTATCCCCATGAGACCTACATGCCGATTGGCAAAAATTAATATTGTGTCCAATTTTGAACCAATCAAGGAGGGTATTAAGAAGATCATCTGCAAATGCATATTTGACCATAAATAGTTTAAAGCATAGTCACAATTGGCAATTGAAATGAGCATTTCAAGTTATCAACCAATCGGAAATGCTGTTAGATGACCAGTAGTGTCCTGGGGGTTAAATAATATAACTCAATCTGTAAGGAGCTAGCATAGACTAAAGAGATACAGACAAACCACAAACGGGCAAAGTCCCAGCATCAACCGATAACGAGGGTTGATCATTCCATGATGCGACAGGTGAAACTGATACAAACACACCACATATTTTACTGTCTTTTGTTTAAACACAATGGCACATGACACTGGTGTGATTTTAGACACACATGATCAAACGATCAGCCCACATGAATATGCAAAAATTAACAGCATACAACGCACAGTGACTTTGACTATTGGTGAATAGTCTATTACTTAGTCTATGGGGGCTAGACTCTTGGTGTATGAGTGTGTAACAATATGAGTTCCCTCCCAGCAGTGTCATAATTCTGTTCTTGTGGAAAAATTGAGCTAGCCTTGAAATTCACTTGGACAAGGAAGTTGCTGCTAATTGTCAGGTCCACCCATACAAAATGCAGTGAGGTGATGGTTATATATGGGCTGATTTCCTGATGCATGCAAGTTCACATTTAACATGAACACGAAGGTGGGCCTTACAGCAGCAATATCAATGGAGCTCTTCTGTTTTATATGGTAAATTTCACACAAGTGCTATTTGTGCTATGTTTGTGTAGTGACGAATGAAAAACTTAGTGACAAGTGAATCGTAAATTGTGTCGGACTCATGACATGATGTGCTACTTTTCGGTCATGTGCTACTTCGGTCATGTGCCACAGCGCAACTTCCTATCGGCGCCTGTGTCCTAGTGCCCTGTTGTGACATAAATGTTTCATAAATGTGTGCTCACAAATATATTTGGTCAAAAGTTTATTTAGTTTTGGATACAACTGCACAGTCTCAGACAAGGAGTTTATATAGGAAGGAGAGGAAATAGATTATGTAACGCTTATTGTTCCTTTGTGCCAATTGGAGTTCCCGACACGCTATTCATCGAGAGGTACCTTTTGTTCGAGACAAAGGGCTTCCGCCATTAAATCGGTAACTGACCTGACCAGCGTATTAACGCTATAATAGGCAGGCTACTGTCAATAAGTGATGAAACGAAAGTCACGTAAAAGCACCTATACGAACGAGAGGTACCTTTTGTACTAGTCCATCCCAAGGGTGTGCGTGAGTTGTCACATGCACACAAAACAGAGGTTCACCTACAATACAAACCTATTGCAGCGCCCAAATTGGTTTGGGCGCTCATTTGATTATACTCAGTGAACACGCTTTGCTCTACCATTTCGCTACGGACAGTTCAGCAGCATAGGCAAAGTGTGCGCTCTGTGTGGCGGATATAAGAATCTACACAAGTAAGTTGTCTACATTGTTTGCCAATAGGTCTACATATAAGGATTTGAAGTAATTATGATATCACTCCTACTGTAGTATTTTTAAGGACATTAGCCATGGGTCCACATCGTGTTTTATTATGTATAGGCCTACCATAGTATTTTACATGAGCATCAAGCAGTATATAGGAGTCTACCCTGGACCTCAAATGTGATATATTTGCTGATAACTCGAGAAGCATATAGCCATACTATTTCTGAATCAATCAATAAAGCAAAGCAAATCATACTTGTAGGCCTATAATACTATATTAAATATAATTGTGGACCAACCGATACAGCTCGACACGCCCAATGTATGAATAAAAGCACCTAACAATAAAGTCGCCCAATTGAACAGTTGTAGGTGTCGATCGCACGACTTCATTAATATTGATTGGCAACATTTTCCAATATGTCAGCGCTCAAATCGGACACAATAGAACAATAGAATCTTCAGTGCGTTGGTCTCAGACCACCAGATTCTGGTGTAAGTCTGACACTTTTTTAATACATGAATTTCTTAGTCGTCAACCCAGAATGTTGATGAATGAGAGCGGCAGTCTATATTTTGGGTATGCTGTGAAAATCTTCTTTGGGTTTGGGGTTGGAGTTAAAATCAAGCTGCTGTGTCTTCTGAGCATGTAATGATATAATAACACTTTCATCTGCGGATATACTGCGTCCATGAACAGGTCTTTGTTTTCTGATTAGATGAGTTTATGCATGCATTGCAGGGTTAAGGTTTAGGGCTTAGTGTTCCGGTTTAACTCACCTGTCGTATCTTCTGAGCATGATATAATGTGGTTTTTATCTGGTGATATACTGCATCCATACACAGGCCCGCTGTGCCCACGCAATACTTTACTTTCTGAACCAACACTGGAATTACAAGCAAAAAGAGAACATGAATTACCAAGTAAATCAGTAAATTATGCAGTGAGTAAAAACATTTTGCAAAAAAAAAAAAGAAAAAAAAAAAAGAAAGGAAATGAGATAAATTTGTTTGATCTTTACATTGACCATTGATGCTTGGTTGATCCTTTTAATTGATGAAATATCATTTAATGGACTGCTGTTATTTTGTAACATTTAAAGGAACACTCCGGCAATCACAACATTATGCCTGATATGTTAGAAAATTAATTATCAAGCACGAATCATGTGGTTTTACTCCGGCAATCAAAACATTATGTGGTTTTATTTAAACAAACTCATACTGACCATAAAAACGAAATTAATACTGCCGTCTCTCAACACATGATATTCAAATTCCCGCGCCGAAATTGTCTAGTGCCATGACGCCCCAATAATACAATGAAGGCTGACAGCAATTGAGCACAAATAACCATGACGTCATTGCACTAGACAGTTTCCGTCCAGGAATTTTGAATATCCTGTGTTGAGAGCTGGCTGTTTTTATTCATTTTTATGGTCAATATGTGTTTGTTTTAAATAAAACCATGTGATTCGTGCTTGATAATTATTTTTCTAACATATAAGGCATAATGATACCGGAGTGTTGCTTTAATATCTGCATGTAATGTACTGACCAATCATATTCTACCATTAATTTGGATGAATTAGTTGATAGTTCAACAATAATTGAAGCAACACTGACAGTTGATCCCAAGATCAAACATTATTATGTTTTTAGAATCTTCCTTCCTACACTTTATACAGAGTTGAAGAGTCCAATATAATCAACACTACTTGGACTCAACACTTGGACTGTGTTGGATAGGCTCACTTCCCTCCCCACTCACCCCCAAATTTTTTTTTTACTAAAACTCATACCAAAAATCACATTTTTGACCCAAAAATATTTTTGACCAGAAATCTCATTTTTGACCAAGAAAAGATTCTGAAAACATATTAATGATAAAATTGGATACTTTAAAACTCATAGCTCAACCAATAAATTTGTGTATTGGGTTCAAACCATCCAATTTTATGTCAAACTTGGGTGCAGTACCTTACCTGTCTTCACGGATGATATCATCAAAACAATCCCCAGCAAGGTGTACTGTTGACACGTCTACATGGTGTCGGGCGGTTTTCAGTTTCTTTGGTGATAGACTCCATGCTTTCATGGATGCGTCTTCAAAGCCTCCGATAAGGAGCGTTGAATCCTGGGATATATTTGTGCAGCATAATCTGACAAATAAAAAAGTAAAATTTTACATAAAAGTAAACTTTACATAGGGTAGTAGTTCATGAATCATGACCTTAGAACCAAAGTGGAGGTCGATTTCGGATATTTTCTTTAACTTGAGCCCCAGTTCGCTGAAAATGGTTAAAAATTTTGGAAACTGATGAAAACACCAAGAGGGACACATAAAATGAATGTTGTTTTCCAAGACCACATCAATTGTGTTAGGTATTGTTGATTTTCACAACGCTTACTTGTCTGTGAAGCAAATCAATGGGGCCTGCTATGGTTACGTTTGGTGATTCACTAAAGCAAAAATGGCAACTTCTGGTGCACAGACACGTTTACTCAAGATGGGTATAAGATGTGTGCTGGGATTGAAATGAATGGAAATGGCATGGGTAAAGGAACAAATGTTTCCTTATTCTTTGTTGTCATGTGTGGAGACTATGATGCATTGCAATTGAAACAGATTCATCAGGATCGTTCATAGTTCATTTGATTGATAAAGGTTCTTTTACAGATCCAATTAAAATGATACTACTCACTCAAAAATATTTCAATTCCTAAACAGTTGGCTGAGGACTTAGGTGAAATAATGATCAGAGAGGATAATTGCCTCATTTCACACGACGTGGTGTCTTTATTCACCAATACCCCCATTGAGCAGACGTTAGACATTATCCGCCGCAAACTAGAACAAGATCCTAACCTCGGCCAAAGGACTTTGCTTACCGTCAATGACCTCATGGAGTTGGCGAACTTCATTTTGACCACAACGTACTTCACGTCGAAAGGAATAATTTACAAACAGAAGAAAGGCATGGCGATGGGTAGCCCACTCAGCCCGATAGCAGTTGACCTTCTCATGGAGTGGCTTGAGGAAGAAGCGATTACCACAGCCCCGCTCAACTGCAAACCATCTCTTTGGAAGAGATATGTCGACGATGTGCTAGAGGTCATCAAACGTGGCGAGGCAGAGAACTTGACGCAACATCTCAACCAAGTGTACCCGATGGGGAGCATCAAGTTTACTTATGAAGAAGAGTCCAATAGTAGCTTGCCTTTCTTAGACACGCTAATCATCAAGAAGCCTGACTGTACCACGAAACTTTGTATTTATCGCAAACCAACTCATACCGATCAATACTTGCAATTCAATTCCCACCACATCAGAAGCTAGGCGTTATAAGAACTTTGCTTGACAGAAAGTACACCATTGTAACTGAGACAAAAGACCAGGAAAATGTGGAGTCGCATATAAAACAAGCCCTCGCTAGATGCGGTTACCCTGAGTGGTCCATTAACAAAGTTAAAGCGGACAAAGAGCATCCGAAACCCAAGAAAAAGCCTCCTAAAGACAGCAAGGAGAGGAGTAAAGGTCTTGTGGTCGTCCCATACGTGGAGGGACTCTCCGAGAGGGTTTCCAGAGTTTTTAAGAAGCATGGCTTTTCCACCAGTATGAAACCCCACCGCACGATACAAAACATGTTAGTTCACCCGAAAGACAAGCGCGACCCATTACAATCAGCAGAAGTGATCTACGAGATACCCTGTCAGAACTGCCCCAAAACTTACATCGCGGAAACAGGCCGCTTGTTTGAGACAAGATTAACAGAACACAAGTCAGAAAGCGAAAAAGTAAGCGCCAAGAGCTTCACCCGGTCACAACGAAAAGCATCCGCTTCAGAAATCCACAAATCTGCCATTGCCGAACATGTTGCTAAACAAAACCACGTAATTGGGTGGGAGGAGGCTCAAGTTATTGACCAAGAATCTGATAAAACTACATGCTGGCTAAAGGAAGCAATCTGGATTAGGAGTAGAGTAGACGAGGGGGCCTACCGACTGGACAAAATATAAATACTCGGCAACAAGAAAGTTTGGTGATGTCATCAAAACCAGACAGAAGTGTTGCCGGTGCTAAAAACATCAAGAAACACCAGTGCCAGAGTGAGCAAGATTCCTGATAGGAATTGAAATATTTCTGAGTGAGTAGTATCATTTTAATTGGATCTGAAAAAGAACCTTTATCAATCAAATGATGCATTGCTGCCTTGGCCATTCAAGCAAAAGGTTCACAATCTGAATCTGTACCTTCCATTGCTTTTTGTTTCATATCTTGGGGATTTCTGCATCATTTTGTCGGCCGCATCGCATGAATACAACAGCATGGCCGGTAACGTTGGTGGACCCTGCCATACTTTCTCTACAGTAAACATAGTCATAACATAATAAGACCTCATATGTAACCTTGTGGAACACCAACTGCTACTCACCCTTGATATGCATTAATTAATGAATACAATAGAATAGACGGTGATGTTGGCGGACCCTGCCATACTTTCTCTATAGTAAACATAGTCATAACATAATAAGACCTCATATGTAACCTTGTGGAACACCAACTGCTACTCACCCTTGATATGCATTAATTAATGAATACAATAGAATAGACGGTAACGTTGGCGGACCCTGCCGTACTTTCTCTACAGTAAACATATTCATAACATAATAGGACCTCATATGTAACCTTGTGGTACACCAACTGCTACTCACCCTTGATATGCATTAATTAATGAATACAATAGAATAGACGGTAACGTCGGCGGACCCTGCCGTACTTTCTCTATAGTCTCCCTAAGAGATGCTAATTCAGATACTGAATCGTTGCTTCCTGACTGACTTGAATCTTGCGTTGGGGGTGCTTGCTGAGTTGTCGGTATGTTATTTGGTCCTTCGTTGTCGATTTGGAAGTCGGTGTTCCGAAATGTGCCACGCACTGAAAGAGAAAATGATAAAAACAATTTTTAAACACTTGAGAACGTTCCTGAAATCTCATTGGTTCTTACCCGTGTGATATGACACGATATCACACGGGTCAGCGTGTGTGCATCAACGCGATACGCGTGCTCGCTATTTGAACCAATCGGGTGGCGCATAGCAACAACGGGACTGATCGATTTTAAGCCATAGGTAGTTCCTTATAAAATGTATGATTTGACTTGATTAAAATTTGTAATGATATTTCTATTTGAATTGAAGTGTTTAAGAATGAGAATAAAGGTATTGTTTTTAGCATTTTAGCGTATTGTTTTTAGTTTTTTGGCATAAAACAACTCGGCTTCGCCTTGTTGTTTTACTTCAAATAATGATGTCGCCCGTGTTATATGAGACGATAGATGCATTCCAGGGGCTAAAACCAATACCTTTATTCTGTAAATAGTTAATAATTATAAACTAAAAAAATCCTAGCTAGTGACACCTTGGCAGAGAAGGGGATTCATCTTATTGCTGAGAAATGAAAGTTTTATTTTGATAATTATACCGTATATAAGATAATACCAGATAATTATACCGTATATTTACTCAATCAGTGATATTGTAGAAGTGGTAATTTTAGAGATTTTAAACATTGCTTGCTTTTAATTTTGCAATTTTGAGTTTTCTTACATTAGACCTATACATTAAACTGTCAGGGCGTGAAATGTCCTTGATTATGTTAAGTAAATGTTGCCAAACAAATGACCCTGGCGTGGTATAAACATAGACATTAGCTAAGTCACTTGTCAATTGTCACTGATTAATTTGATAACCAGGCAGGTTTGATTCACCCCAGAAGAACTGCTCTGGTGGGGCTTCCTCTTTAAAAGAACATAAAAACACTGACCCGACTTAAAGGACATGAAGTTGTAATATTATGATAATACCTCTAAATTAATATATCAAATTAATTTTACATTGTATCTCATCACAATTAGATGACAACAATGTAAAAATCACAAAAGGCAGCCTTTTGAGATATGAAAGTATGTGTAGCAGACACAAATTCATTCACACAAAGTATCACTATGGACCACAATGGCCTCATTCCAGTGGCATAGTTCAATAACCTCAAGTAAACAATCATAGTGCAAAATTTGACCCCAAGTTGCAGAGTATGAGTTTTTGTACTCAAATTTTCAAAGGTCATTCAATGAATGTACAAATGTATTGGGGTTAAAGAACTGTGCCCTGATAAATGAGCATGTTGTGGATCTTAGTGTATCACATACCTTGCATATGAATATTTAGGTTGAGTACTTTGAGTATGACGGACGTGTCTTGACTTTGTAGATATCGCATGAGGTAGTCTAACGATTCCTTGCTTATGGAGAGCACATACTTGCTTTCTCTGTAAAGATGGAATCACAGATGTAACAGAGGTGGAAGTAAATTTCCTGAAAATCAAATATGGCGGGAATAGGCTACAGGGTATTACACCCAAAAAAGATATTTGCTCTTTTTTATTTCCAGAATTATGGACATTTCTGGGAGAGTTACAACTCTGTGGAATAAATGAACAGAAATATGTGAATTTTCATTAACCATAAACATAAAGACAAGTGAAGCACACACAAAGATTGTTTGTTGTTGGTAGCCTGCAACTGAAAATCATTTTGTCTTTTGTTTAAATTATTTTGAAATGTTTGCAAGAAAACAAAAATCAAGCTGGATTTTGAAATAAAACACTTTAGGGACGCACCATTAGACTTCAAGGGGGGGGGTGGAGGAAGTTGGGGTCGGGGCAAGATTTTTTTTTACGCCGCCAAAGGCGGCGAAGTTTTTTTTTTTTCGTCGCCAAAGGCGACAAGTTTTTTTTAAAAATTTTCATGCATTTATATAGTTTGGTGAGGAAAGGTTTTTTTTTTTTTTTTTTTAGTGTAGGGAAAGTTTTTTTTTGCTCATGTAGTGGGGGAAGTTTTTTTTTTTTTTCAAAAACTTCCTCCCCTCCCCCTTGAAGTCTAATGGTGCGTCCCTTATGCATTATTTTTAATTTTTTGCCAAATCACATAATTAATAACAAATGGAGCCACTCATTCAGGTAACCCTAAGATTAAGGTCTACCCTTCAACAGAGAGTGTATGGATTTCAGCTGGAATAGCCCGGGGGAATAGCCTAATCACAATTCAGTATCTTGACATGGCCAATTCCACCGTTACTGACGTTACAGATACATGCAACTTGCAACTTTTAAAGCCTTAATGTACGATCTTTTTAAATTTTTAGATTTTTCTTTTTTTCTTCTAAAATGATAATATGCAATCATTATGAAAGTTCCCAATACATTTGGATGCGAAAAACATTGGGAATTTGCAAAGAAACAACATCATAAACTTCACCTCTATCACTCAAACATCTCGCACTATTTGGATTAGGACAGCGAGTGCGGCCTCAGAGTTAGTCTCCTATGCGGTCAGTTTGGTTACGCTCCCTCCACATGTGGAGGGAGCATAGCCAAACTAGTTTTGTAGGAGACTACGGTATCTTGATCGTGGCCGACATAAAGTCATAATCTAAAAATTATGACTTTATGTCGGACCAACAGAAAATCGTCCCGTTTTACTACAAATAGGACGAATTTGACAGTTTCCTCATAGATTTAAGTTACAACATGTGTAAGTATTACAAATATGCCAAAAAATCGGTTTTGAAAAAAATAAAGGTAAATTCTGAAAAAAGATCGTACATTATGACTTTAAGTGAATAGCACACATGTTTGCTGTTAGGATAACACTTTATTTCTTAGTATGCTACTAGTTCACACTCTAATGTTCAATATAATGAAGCAATTTTGTTTTGGCTTTCTTAGTTAATTAGCTACAGAAATTAGAAACGAGCGTTACGGACGTTACGCAAAAGTGCCTGCCTTTTTGACAGATGGTACATATCCTTAAATATCCACTCAGAATGTTATTTTTAAACATTTTTAGTCATCAAATGTGTTGACATTGTTGCTAGATATGGAGTATAAATCCCTCCTCAAATGCAAACCTTCAGAATAGGTCTGGAGGTTCTCCAAAGTTGCCAAAAACTTTGAAATTCAAAAAAAAAATCATTTAAAAAAAAAATTTTTACCTTTGTATTGTGCATCATATCAATGTCCTATCAGTTACGTGAGGCCTTGTTATAAAGCTAAAAAATCGCTTCAACAAATATCGTTATGTACAAAAGTATAGGAAACTGCATTTTTAAAAGCACATTTTCTGTGTGAAGGAAGCATATTTTTCAAACTTATAAAAACAGGTCCCAGAATGTTTTTACATTTTTTCAAAGGTTGTATTCATCAAATATGTGTTGAAATTGTTGCTAGATATGGATTCTAAATCCCTCCTCAAATGCAAGCTGAAGTGTATTAAAGCCTAGGGCTTCATTTTCACCTTGTTCTTTATTGGTTTTTTTTCTATAAAATGTGACTTCTGTAAGGGGCTTATAAGGGTTTTTACAGTGTAGAAACCATCTAGCTTTGGGGGGCTTTGCTCCCTCAATCCCCATCAGAGCTTTGCCCCTGGACCCCAGCAGGGGCCCTTAAGCGGGCCCCTGCACCCCCAGGGGCGATACTGCGGGCGCTCCGCGCCCTCCGTTCGCCATGGACTCTGTTTTCTAGGTTTTCAATGTTGCAGGTATGATATAGGGGTGTAAGGAATACATCTGGAATAGCCCAATTATTATATATTATTTGTTCATTTGGTGTAATCAAATAGATAAACTCACAGATGTATGTATTATCTTGACAAATATAACCACAATAGCTATATCAATAAATCACCCAATTATAGATATATCAATATTAGCATTGCTTTTGTTTCATCTCAACTTGAAATAGATATGATTTGACAAAATAAGTTGACAAATAGATCAAGATCAAAATCACCCGTTCTGGGTGACTGATGTGTCTGATAAAAAAGATGTATGCTACAGACACAAAAATAGATATATTCATTTGTCTAAATTTGACATTCTGGAAAAGATAACTGGTCAGATAGTTGTATTGCTCAAGAGGTTTTAATATGAGAAGCAAAAATGTGTATAACAATGCCCCATAGGATATTACATGTCACCATTTACATATCACCGCAATTTATTACGTTTTTGTTCACACTATTTAAATTAAAAATATCTCTGGCTTTTAAATAATGAGAAAAATATGACCTTTCTTCTCACAGAAAATGGAGGATGAGGCTGTCGATCAGGTCAAGAACCTTTAAGAGCATCATGTTGTAGTGGCTTACCTAAATGCTGTTAGATATGGGTTGGTGAGGAGGTCCATACTATTCATTACACCGGTCAAACTCCGCACAAGTTCACTGTGCTCTGACATTTCAATGAAAACACTGTGATGTTTGTTGTAGAGACTGTGAGCTGAAAAAAAGTTTTCAAAGAGTTTTCAGTATTCAAACCACAGACTATTCACAAACAGTCAAATTTCCTGTGCTTTGTATGCTGTGAATTGTTGCATATTCATGAGGGACGATTGTGTGTCTACAGGGATTGAATCAACAGGGATTGAGTTTTAAGGTGCGTGAATAAATTGCCTGTCACGAGTGCCATTTATAGCACACCTCAATTCTTTTAACTTCTTACTGAGTGCAATTAATAATAACACAACTGACAGCCTATCTTAACATTTCCAGAAGTTCCATTTGTAGTACCCTCTATGGAAGACATAACCTTCATCTACTACACATAGGGAGTGTGAATTTTAAATGGGGTTACCTTAGGGCTGCTAAGAATATGCAATTGCGTTATTTGCGCCGCAATTTGCATATTTTAGCTCCAATTTTTTGCGATTTTTTTCCCGCAGATTTGAAGAGTCCCTGGACCTAACATCCAGGGGCGTTTTTTGGAAAATCGCTGTGCGTTTTTTGGCCTCCAAAATTGCGTATTCTTAGCAGCCCTAGGTTACCTGAATGGATGACTCCCATTTGAATCTACACCCCCTGTGTGGGAGATTAAGGTCATGTCTTCCACAGTGGGTGTACAGATTTCAACCGAAATAGTCCATTTTTAGGATAAATCATTACATTTTTGCATGGGTATGGTTGGGATCATGGCAAGCAACATCATTTACATCTGATTCAAGTGATCAAGCTTGCCCAATAGTTCATCATCATGTTCAAAATAATGATATGTTACAATTCGCTGTCAAAGTGATGATGTAACAGGATTAATTACCATAGCAGTAGATGAATACAATTTTTGAATAGATCGCCCTGCATTACAACATTCATGCGGTACCAATTCATTGAACCATAGATGCCAAAGAAATGCTAATCACTCGCACCTGTAAGATTAGTATCTTTGAAAAGAGCGGCGGTTTTGTATTCAATCTATGATTGCAGACATACACAGGTGATGAGTGCAATCTGCTTGTAGTGCAGGGCGATCTATTCAAAAATTGTATTCATTTATTTCTATGGTAGTTAATCTGATTATTACAAAACTTTGACAGCGAATACAGTTCCTTATCTGCTGCACAAACCAATCAAGACGGACTAAGGCGATAGAAACAAATTGGTTCGATCTTTCGATCGACCATCGATGCTTGGTCAATCCTTATAATTTATGAAATCAATTAATTTACTGTTGTTAAGGGCGTACTACACCCATATATTGGTTTGATTGGTCTAAAAAAATATTTTTTCATTTATAGCGAGGCGATATAGGCACGGATCATGTGAAATAAAATTTTTTTTTTTTTAAATAAATAAAAAAGGTGTTTTTAAACCATTGTATAGTAAGTCATTTTAGCCCTATATATTTTTTTTTGTTTACCGTATCCTGGTAACTCAGATGCGTGTTTCATAACAAACCATAATTTATTCTTTTCAACATGTTCAAGTAGGGTACATGAATAGAATACATTAAATCCTTTGTTATACTCTCTATAGAAAATCTAGTGGTACTTGCAAAATATATAACACTGAATAAATTAAATAAACACTTACACAATAGATGCATAGTCATTAGTCAATTTGATATTGATGTTGTTATTGATGTGTTGTTAGGAGAAGAAAAGGCTATTAGGTCACCGTATGTCAGGTTATAGGTCAATTGGTTCAGGTCAAATTTAAGCATCAATTTTGAATACACATGTGAGAGTCTGTGATACAAAATGTATCATAATGAGGAATAATTTTGATATTCTGTCTTTAACTGGATATATATCGAGAAGTGCAAGGTGGATATACTAATATACCTTGGGATGTAAATGGTGAGTACAATTTAGAATGCCTAGTTGAGATGGATTTCACAAATAAATATAAAATAGTTACCAAAATCACAAAAGCTAAGCTTACGGAAAACTACCCAATATGGTGGTATAGGTGACAAGAAATACAATTTTTTTCAACATTGCTGTAGTATGGTTGTGGTAACCTGTTACCTATGGCTTAATTAAGTTTCAGTGAAATAATGTCGCAAGTTAAAAATACAAAATATAGCTCAACATTGAAAATAGAAGCATTTTAACCAGTTCCTTTTTTGATAGTTGTGGAGCACCAAGTTCATGAAGTCATAAAAGAAATCAGGAACCACTTATTCCCATTTTACATATCAACTTTATTTCCCTAACGTGTTAGCAACACATATCCAAAATTTTAACGAAATCCGTTGATATTAAGCTTTCCAAAATGAAGTGAATTTAAATCATCAGTGATGTACCACCTTTTGGCTTCTACTTTTAAAAGCATGTAAGCTACGTTGATACCGATGCCACCAATAAAACGAGAAGATTTGCCCTTCATTTTGCATACCACTTTGTCCAATTTTTTTTAATTTCTTCACAAAATGCAAACAAATGCAAAAAAAAAAATCAATGGGTGTAGTACCCCTTAATTGGGATAAAATAGTAGTTTGTGCCTGTAGTGATATTAACCAATATATATATATTTAGCGTTAATTCCGATTAATTAGTTGATAGTTCATTAATAACAACCATCGAAGCAGGATCGACGGTCGATCCAAAGATCGAACAAATTTGTCTCTGATGCCTAACAGGAGTGACTGATTTCAAGTCTACGTAAATGAATCCTGATCACAACTTTTATTTATCCTGTTTACTTAATTTTGAGGAGGAAAAATATTGGCTAGGAAAAGCTCCCAATTTGTCAATTTTGGGTGTGTTTTGAAAAATTATATGAAAATGCACCCCACAAATTGGGTGGTTGGTTTTTTTTTGGGGGGAGAAAAAGTGTAAAGTAATCAACTTACCTGCAGATTTATGTCCTCCATAAATCATCTCAAGAAATAAATGTACAAACAATGGATAGAGAAGTCCCTGAAGATCACTCTGCAAGAATCACAATGAGGGTGAAAAATTGAAAAAAATGCAAACATTTCCATGCTATATCGTGTGAGTAAGTTAAAAACTTGCATCAGTCATATCTTGTCAGTGGACAAAACCTATGACTCAAACTTCCGTCCATTTCATTACCTAATTATGGTAGAATTTCACCAGATTCTTGCTTGATGATGCACTTACATGTGTAATTTTGTTGTATTTACCATGGAAATGTCATTTTCCACTCAATTTCTGTCATGGTAGTAGTATTAATATAGTTGTAAATCCCTCCTTTGTACAGGAGCACCATTGGAAAATTTAACCCACTTTTAAAGTTTTTTTCACTGACAATTCACCTTCAATAGATGCCCCCCTTTTGGAAAAATACAATGCCCCCGGGGCGTTTATTACAGACAATACAGTATAAGAAACCACAAAACTGTTTTTTTTGGTGCAGTTTTAGCAAGATTTTCAGAGATGCAGCAAGTAGTCAAATTCAGTGGTGAAATTGTAAGGGTGTGCAATATCGCGCAAGACGACAATATCGTGAGAAAATATCAATTATCGTGACGCGATAATTCCCACTGCTTCATCGATAACCCCACGATAAACATTAGACTGAACAACTCCCAAATGAACGCTGAATAAAGTCGTCACTTTGCAATAATATTCCAATATTTCTTAAATAATGAAGCACTTGCGATGTACCAAATTCCTTCCAAGAATCCATATTATGGAAATCATGTCGAACGTGGACAGCGTTCAAGTTTCCTGGTCTTAAAATTTATCGCGATATGATTGATATCGCGATAAATTTTGCTATGCTATCATGACATGAAAACCTTGGTGATGCCCACCCTTATGTAATTGTATCACCATCTCCATGGCCCACCCTAGCAACAGTCCTAGTTGATTGTAACCTACCTTGTATTCTTCCAGACTCTCATCTATGAAGCATTTCAATTTGTTGAATTGTTCTTCATAAACATCCCCATCTGCCTCACTAGAAACAAAAAACAAATAAAGTTAACAAAAAAATTAAAGGTAAAGGTAAAGGAGCTGCATTTTTGTTAGCGATTAGGCCAGTGAAATGTTGCTGTGGGGGATCACCACACCTCCTCCACAGCGTGTCTGTTACCTTCCCAGCATTTAAGAACACTGATACCCATTTATACACCTGGGTGGAGAGGAGCAATCGAGAGATTCATTATTATTTTTTTTACGTTTAAAAGGTTAGTGATTTTCATAAACGGATAGTGCATTTACGGTCAGTTAAACATGTATACCCCTACTTACCATGTTGTACATGAAACCATGTTCAATGCACCCATCTCCCTGTCAGCAGCAGCCTGCGCTGCCATGGACGTTAATGATTCTATGACTTACCATGTTGTACATGAAATCATGTTCAATGCACCCATCTCCCTGTCAGCAGCAGCCTGCGCTGCCATGGACGTTAATGATTCTATGACTTACCATGTTGTACATGAAACCATGTTCAATGCACCCATCTCCCTGTCAGCAGCAGCCTGCGCTGCCATAGACGTTAATGATTCTATGACTTACCATGTTGTACATGAAATCATGTTCAATGCACCCATCTCCCTGTCAGCAGCAGCCTGCGCTGCCATGGGCGTTAATGATTCTATGACTTACCATGTTGTACATGAAATCATGTTCAATGCACCCATCTCCCTGTCAGCAGCAGCCTGCGCTGCCATGGGCGCAATGATTCTATGACTTACCATGTTGTACATGAAACCATGTTCAATGCACCCATCTCCCTGTCAGCAGCACCCTGCGCTGCCATAGACGTTAACGATTCTATGACTTCCCATGTTGTACATGAAATCATGTTCAATGCACCCATCTCCCTGTCAGCAGCAGCCTGCGCTGCCATAGACGATAACGATTCTATGACTTACCATGTTGTACATGAAATCATGTTCAATGCACCCATCTCCCTGTCAGCAGCAGCCTGCGCTGCCATGGGCGTTAATGATTCTATGACTTACCATGTTGTACATGAAACCATGTTCAATGCACCCATCTCCCTGTCAGCAGCACCCTGCGCTGCCATAGACGTTAACGATTCTATGACTTCACATGTTGTACATGAAATCATGTTCAATGCACCCATCTCCCTGTCAGCAGCAGCCTGCGCTGCCATAGACGTTAATGATTCTATGACTTACCATGTTGTACATGAAATCATGTTCAATGCACCCATCTCCCTGTCAGCAGCAGCCTGCGCTGCCATAGACGTTAATGATTCTATGACTTACCATGTTGTACATGAAATCATGTTCAATGCACCCATCTCCCTGTCAGCAGCAGCCTGCGCTGCCATATACGTTAATGATTCTATGACTTACCATGTTGTACATGAAATCATGTTCAATGCACCCATCTCCCTGTCAGCAGCAGCCTGCGCTGCCATAGACGTTAATGATTCTATGACTTACCATGTTGTACATGAAATCATGTTCAATGCACCCATCTCCCTGTCAGCAGCAGCCTGCGCTGCCATAGACGTTAATGATTCTATGACTTACCATGTTGTACATGAAATCATGTTCAATGCACCCATCTCCCTATCAGCTGCAGCCTGCGCTGCCATATATGTTAATATTCTATGACTTACCATGTTGTACATGAAATCATGTTCAATGCACCCATCTCCCTGTCAGCAGCAGCCTGCGCTGCCATAGACGTTAATGATTCTATGACTTACCATGTTGTACATGAAATCATGTTCAATGCACCCATCTCCCTATCAGCTGCAGCCTGCGCTGCCATATATCGCTAATGATTCTATGACTTACCATGTTGTACATGAAATCATGTTCAATGCACCCATCTCCCTGTCAGCAGCAGCCTGCGCTGCCATAGACGTTAATGATTCTATGACTTACCATGTTGTACATGAAATCATGTTCAATGCACCCATCTCCCTATCAGCTGCAGCCTGCGCTGCCATATACGTTAATGATTCTATGACTTACCATGTTGTACATGAAATCATGTTCAATGCACCCATCTCCCTGTCAGCAGCAGCCTGCGCTGCCATAGACGTTAACGATTCTATGACTTACCATGTTGTACATGAAATCATGTTCAATGCACCCATCTCCCTGTCAGCAGCAGCCTGCGCTGCCATATACGGTAATGATTCTATGACTTACCATGTTGAACATGAAATCATGTTCAATGCACCCATCTCCCTGTCAGCAGCAGCCTGCGCTGCCATAGACGTTACTGATTCTATGACTTACCATGTTGTACATGAAATCATGTTCAATGCACCCATCTCCCTGTCAGCAGCAGCCTGCGCTGCCATAGACGTTAACGATTATCTATGACTTACCATGTTGTACATGAAACCATGTTCAATGCACCCATCTCCCTGTCAGCAGCAGCCTGCGCTGCCATATACGTTAATGATTCTATGACTTACCATGTTGTACATGAAACCATGTTCAATGCACCCATCTCCCTGTCAGCAGCAGCCTGCGCTGCCATATACGTTAATGATTCTATGACTTACCATGTTGTACATGAAATCATGTTCAATGCACCCATCTCCCTGTCAGCAGCAGCCTGCGCTGCCATATCGTTAATGATTCTATGACTTACCATGTTGTACATGAAACCATGTTCAATGCACCCATCTCCCTGTCAGCAGCAGCCTGCGCTGCCATAGACGCACGATTCTATGACTTACCATGTTGTACATGAAATCATGTTCAATGCACCCATCTCCCTATCAGCTGCAGCCTGCGCTGCCATATACGTTAATGATTCTATGACTTACCATGTTGTACATGAAATCATGTTCAATGCACCCATCTCCCTGTCAGCAGCAGCCTGCGCTGCCATATCGTTAATGATTCTATGACTTACCATGTTGTACATGAAACCATGTTCAATGCACCCATCTCCCTGTCAGCAGCAGCCTGCGCTGCCATATACGTTAATGATTCTATGACTTACCATGTTGTACATGAAACCATGTTCAATGCACCCATCTCCCTGTCAGCAGCAGCCTGCGCTGCCATATACGTTAATGATTCTATGACTTACCATGTTGTACATGAAATCATGTTCAATGCACCCATCTCCCTGTCAGCAGCAGCCTGCGCTGCCATAGACGTTAATGATTCTATGACTTACCATGTTGTACATGAAACCATGTTCAATGCACCCATCTCCCTGTCAGCAGCAGCCTGCGCTGCCATATACGTTAATCGATTCTATGACTTACCATGTTGTACATGAAATCATGTTCAATGCACCCATCTCCCTGTCAGCAGCACCCTGCGCTGCCATAGACGCTAACGATTCTATGACTTCCCATGTTGTACATGAAATCATGTTCAATGCACCCATCTCCCTGTCAGCAGCAGCCTGCGCTGCCATAGACGTTAATGATTCTATGACTTACCATGTTGTACATGAAATCATGTTCAATGCACCCATCTCCCTGTCAGCAGCAGCCTGCGCTGCCATGGACGTTAATGATTCTATGACTTACCATGTTGTACATGAAACCATGTTCAATGCACCCATCTCCCTATCAGCTGCAGCCTGCGCTGCCATAGACGTTAATGATTCTGTTAGCTTTATCGATTTCTTGCTAAAATTATCAGCACTGGTATCCTGAAAGAAAACACAAAATGGATATTTGATGCAGTGTTTCTAGCCCAGACAAAAACAACAAAAAACATGAGAGCAAATTACCGGTGGTGCCGTACTATTACGCTGACTTTCCTATTCGGCGAGGATGACAATTTCTACCTCCTCGTCTGTTTACAAACAGAGAGGTAGACAAAAGACCGTTCCGCTTGTCCAAACACTCAAGTATCAGAAGGATGGTCCACAATAGTGTGATTCACGACGTAACCTGAATAGGGATTAAAAAGCTGTCAAGTAGAACCATGTGCTTCTTTTGTCCAATTTGCCATCAAGATTTCATATGGAAGCAGTTCAGACCCAGAACACGATCATGTCAGAAATTAATGTTTTGTTCTGGGACTGATTATTCGGACAAGAGCAAATCACATATTGGGTTCTAAATTATATAATGTAAAATTAATTTTCTCGGCCAAATAAAAAGCAATCATTTTCATTTTTTCAGTAAATGTCAGGTCAAATTGTAGCGCTTGATACTGTATTTTTTTTTTCAAATCCTAGTGTTAAACTTGACTTTCGTGTAAGATTTTTGATTTTGATAGGCTTAAACTCTGCCCGCGAGCCTTTTTTTTGATCAACCTTTTAGCTTTTCAAAGTAATATAGTTCGCTAATGAAGGATTTTCCCCAACTTTCTAACGCACATCACCGTGAGCGATATATCATAGTTTTGTCAGAATTTCCGTTTTGATTTCACCACTTTTTACTCCCGCCTGAAATTTTTTTCAAAATCAACGCGTGAAATCTAAGGCTGATACTAGCATTGTGGATCGATATCCCTGGGTTTAATAGGAATACCGGCATGGGTACAGTGTTGCCAGAACTTCATAGCAACGAAATTCCCTGGCCTAATAGCGCTCCAACTGATCACAGCGGCGTAGCTGGGATTTTTTCCAAGGGGGGCAAGCCTGTATGGGCGGTGGCCCAAATCCACCAAATTTCCCTGCACTTGGGGGAGGGGGGGGAGGGGCCGGGCCCAAATAGACAATTTTTGCCAGGCTTATTGAATATAATCGTATGGTATTGCATATCGTATGGATTCTCCATCTCTCTGCCCCTCTTCTCCCTCTCTTCCCCTCTCTCTCCTATCTTTTTTCTTCTTTCTCCCTCCTTTTTCCTCTTTTTTTCCTTGCACTAGGGGGCGGGGCCCAAATAGGCAAATTTTGCCAGGGGGCAATTGCCCCCCTGCCCCCCGGCAGCTACGCCACTAACTGATCATGTTTATAGCACGATGAGAATCTTTCATCACATGAGTGATTAATTATTTGATTTGACACCACATTGAATCCAATGTGACCTCAAGAAGTAAACTTACATGCAATTGAATAGACTAGAGCTATACCCGTATGCGTAAATGATTATTAAGCTCAATATGCCCGTATGCATAACACTACAGGAACATAGCCTGAACCCATATGACCTTTGACTGTTTGATGACCTTTGACCTCGGATGACATTAATTAATGAAATAATTAATATTAATTAATTAATGTATTTATTTAACTGACCATTTCTTTCTTCATTAAAGGAGTTGACCTCAAATGACATGTATATATTTGCTTGTTTTACTGACCACTCTTTCTTTCTTCCTTCATTTAAAGGAGCATTTCGTGATCCTAGCATCCTCTTTTTATGACATTTTTCAGTACATATCCACGAAAAAAACATATTCCCAAAATTTCAGTTGATTCCGACATTGCGTTTGCGAGTTATGCATGATTATGTGTATTACACTGCTCCATAGACAATACGTTGTAATTTCGTTCTGGTGCACCAGAACGAAATTCAAATTTCACGATATCTTTGCTAAACGAATTAATCTGCAAGAAATATTTTGTACATAAACATTATGTAGCCAGTGGTTTCCAGTGATATAAAAATCTCAACTTTTTTTGAGAAAAGTGGGGGGATGAGGCTGTGGATCACGAAATGCCCTTTTAATGGGTTAATATAAAACCCACAGTGGAAGACATTGGCTTTATAGATTTTACCAGACTATGCCCAATCCAGCTGATAGGATACTGTTTCACCCCGTTGACCCCATACGACCTTTGACCCGGATGACCCGTTGGATGACCTTTGACCTTGGATGACATTTATTACATTAATTAATGTATGCATGTATTTATTTTACTGACTACTCCCTTTCTTCCTTAAAGGGTTAAAACACACACCACATTACTGCAAGTACATACATGTATTATAGTGGCATCAGAGCTATTTATAGATGACCAGATCCAAGAGTGCACACAGGGATTTTGGATCAAATTGAAAATTCACATTTTCACCGATTTTGAGCCCAATTCTTTATCGATCTCAACCATATGTGACCTCTGCATTCCACTCACATCAAGGATTCTACCCACTGAGTTACAGCCCAATCGGACCAAGTTTAAAATTTGACCTTTGACCTTCGACCTCCGATTTCGACCAAGGTAGCTTACGAAATTCCCGTATTTTCTGCATCCCTGTGCGAATTTAGCGAGGCTGGTATCAAAACTGACGGAGCCTCTAACACACACAAACATACATACAACATTAGGCAAATTATAGTAAGATGAATGTCCAGTTTTAAAAGTGACAAACTGGCCTACACAAGGCGCAAAAAGATTCCAACAAGCACAACAAAGAGATAACACAGTTTCTTCAATGAAGCATTGTTTAAAGCAGTTTTTATTTCAGTTTTAACTCTGTACTTTTCATAACTTTCATTTTATTTGTCAGCTCTATTGTTTCAGTTTTCTTTTGTTACTTTTATTTTAAATGAAAGGCACCAGATGTCTAGTCTGTGGAGTTTTGAATAGGCCAGTTTTGTCACTTTTAAAACTGGACCTTCATCTAATCAAATGCTTGTAACTTTGCTTCTTGAAGTCACATTGGATTCAATGGGGTGTCATAATGTTCCGGATTAGATAGTGCATAGTATTAAAAAAAACAAATTTACCCCAATATGGTTCAGTTTTGAAAAAGTGAAGAATACTTTTCTGGCGCAGTATACATGTACAATACTATACAACATTTTTAGGCTTGCATACTGAATTTAGTTTTGCCATTTTTGCCTTGATCGGGCACCATGCATGAATGGGAATTGAACCAGTCGTATAACATTGCGTAAAGTTATGTAATTCTTCCTTGCATGTCATGCCACACATCGTCATCATCCCTATATCTTCGTGTCAAAAATTCCCGTGATAGTACAGCGACTCCTCTCGTTTTTCAACAGCTACGCATCGCGATTTTGTTCGAGATAGGCCGAGCGACTCAGGCTAAGCATACCATGACTATCATATGAGATACACACAGAGTTTCTATATTCTACACATTATTACGATTTGTGCATGCTCTAGTACCCCATATGATGTTTCTATTACAAGAAAATCGATTTGTTTTCAGGTAAAACCAGGGTTTTCTTTCCAGTACACTCACTCGAAAAGCAGTACACTAATTAGCGTGGCCTTGCAGCTTGCTGTGGATATCTTTTACTGCATTTTTTATGTAAAGATTTTGAAATCCAATGTAAAAATTTTGATATTTAATTTTGAGAATTACAATTCTACTTTATAGGTATAAAGGAACACGTTCAGCCCATTCAGTTAAGTTCCAGGTGCAAGCCCTATAACACAATGCATATGTAAACATTCTTTATCTGTGTCAATAATAGAATATTGATTTCAACGGAGTATTGAGCTGTATGGAAACAAGTATTCCTGAAAAAAATTGGTGTCAGTTCCAATTTACAATGTAACTATTATTTTAATGTAGAGAAGTTTTGCACTGCAGCACTGACAAGAACATTTAGTGGTAGTTCATTTTATCATTAAATAGGCCTAATTATACACTTGGCATAACGTCAGCCTTCTATTCTTCAAATTTTTTCACAGGAGGAAGATGGCGAATTTCATCATTCGATATCAGCAAAGTATCAGGCCCTTGCAACTCCTATACCAGCGCAATACAAAAAGATTTTTGTTAATTAACACTGGACATGCTGGATGTTTTTATAAAAATATTGTATGTGATGAAGAAGGGGGCTGGTGGTTTATTTGTGTAAAGGTCAAAATAGGATTCGGATAGGGTCAGGACTCTGTTTTGTCATCTTCCTTCTGTGGGTCTTTGAACCTGCTTATTGTCCGGTGTTTTTTTTTTTTTTTTTTTTTTTGTAATTTTGATTTTGAAATGGAGCCTTCATCTTTGGTTCGAGTTGTATTTTTTCCTGAATGTATTTTAATGCTTTCTCTCCCCCACCAGCTCTGAGTAGGCCTACTGATAAAATACAAAAAACTGAAAAGAAAGAAAGAAAAAAAGATGTGGACCCCTGTCAGTTCCCCGTGTATTATCAGAAAAATGCTGCTGCCACCAGATATAGGCTAAGTAAAACAGCGTGACACTATCAAGACTTATGTCGATATTATCAGGACAGAGATAAGCGTCTGACGTCATGATGATGACTTGCAAAACTCAAGCGGTAAACCGGCCATGATTTTAAGCTTATTGTTAATTTTGCACCTTCAAACATACAAACCATCTCAAAAGTTAGGTCTTTATAGTAGGAAACCTTTTTGGGCGAGGCACCATGTCAACAATGCCTAGAAAAGTTGCTTTTTGCCTTGTAAAAGTAATGTAATTTTTCGCACTTCCTGGTCAGCATGGAAGCAGATCGATTCGCCAAATCAATTCGTCCACAGTTGACTTGGCCATATGCCAATTCATGCATTTGGCCCCAAGCTAAGTCAGCCACAAACCAATTCGATATTGACCAAAAGGGATAAACGATTTAATATGTTAATGAATATTATGTGACCGTCCATCTCTAAACAGCTGTAAAGTCGGCTCATGGTCAATTTTGTTTTATTTCGTGTTTAGAAAATATATCATAAGCTTTAAAATGAAAAATCATTTGACTCCAAACGATATCCAGAAGTAAAAAAAAAGGGTTAAGTGCACAACGTACAAAAAAGTGACTATCTCATTAACCGATGATCCTACAGATATGGTCATTTTCACGGTAAAGGGTGTAACTTTGGATTTTTAACATTTTAATCCGTAGTGTTCTAATAAAGCCACAGAATTCCATGATTTTTGGCCACATAAGTCATCTAGTTAGCAGCTACCTTGGGTAGCATAATCAGCTTTGGGAGTTACTGCGTTCAGTTTTAGCAGGCTTAAATGTACTTAATATTGCCATTTTGAAAAACTATAAAAACAGTAACATTTTTGTAAAACCCTGTGTTTTCTTCAGTTAGTTCATGGATAATTTTTCTTATCCTGAAAGTACAGTCATATGTTCAGTAAACACCGCCACATTAGATTTAATTGTGAACAGCCCTGTATTTTTGAGGAGCGGACTTCGATATTTGTCGTTCGAGGCTTCATTTTCCGTTAACAATTGTTAACAAACTTTGTGGGTGTAGCTTTGGTTCATAATTCTTGGTTATTTCTTCACTTCTTCTTGATTCATAACAGTTGTTATCTTAACTTGAAATGGGTAACAAAAATTAGTCGATTTGCAAGCTTTTAAATTTTTTATAAAATCTTGACTTCAAAGAGCCGTTTTTCCGTTAACTTTTTGAAGCCTCCAAACAAACTGTTCAGCAAGCTTGTGCAAATATAAATAAAAGAGCTCATCCAATCTATTTATCAAAATGTAGCAAAGTAGATCCTCAAGTCACATGTTTTTAAATCGTGGAGATATATATCACCGTTTGAAAATGGGACCCAATACAAACTTTCCGTTAACAATTGAAGCCTCCGAAACAAATGAAGCCTCCGAAACAACAATAAGATTAATTATCATCTATGCATATCTAAATTGGTGTGTTTCATACTGATATCTGCATTGTAATTATTACTTGATATGTGCAGAATGTCATAAATTTAAAAAAAATTGACATTATGGTTAATGTTTGAAAAATATACTGATACCCAAAAAGCCTGTTTCGGAGGCTTCACATGCAAAAAACACCATACTTAACAAATGGGTGAAAAAATTAACATGTGATAAATCTACAATATCTGCCGCATAGAATCATTGATTCAATACACACAAGAAAATAACAGCTTAGATGATCCCAACACTGTTGTTTTCAAAAACTACTTCTGCAATGTTTAACAATTGTTAACATGAAGCCTCGAAACAAAAAAAAATGACCTGCTGTGATAATTTAATTTTTGTCACAACTGAAATTCAATACTTAGAAGCAAAGCATGAAAATTGGTAATTGTGATATTTTTTACCTATTTTTTATGTCAACTTGTAGTAGTTAGCCAAATATTTTACTTTTATGATCACCTGTGTTGTTAACTGAAGCCTCTGAAACACAAATCGCTTGAATTGCCAATTCTAAAAAATAACTCCAATTTCTGTGAAACTTGGCTGGGAGGTTCCTTTCATCAAGTAGTATTTGTACATGAAGTTAGACATTCAAATTATTTTAGGAACCCAATTAAAACTTAAAAAACATGTTTAAGGTTTGGAAATTTCCATTGTAAATGACACTTGATGTTAAAAATTTTCAAAACTGCAATTACAAACATAGCAAAACATGGTATAAAATTTAACTTGTATCTGTTGACTTACTTTGGAATGGGATTTCACATGTATTCCAGCTTTCATGTCATAATTTTCTGAGGTTATGTAAAATACATTTTTCTTAGATTTTAACCAAAATGTTATGGAAATGTCAAATTTTTTATTAGAAATCAAAAGGTTTAAGCCTTGAAACATTATTTTACTGGAATTTAAGTTGCTTCTATGCATGATTTCAGTAAACAGAAACATATTTAAGTGGTTTGAAATTTTGACCCTAAAAATCAAAAGTTACACCCTTTACTGTGAAAATGACCATATGCGACCACTGACTTTTTTTCCCTTATGACCAGAGGAAAAATTCGACATATGGCACGACTCTCTAGGATATTTGGTTAAAAAGATAGAGGGTTAAGTGCACAAAATTAAAAAAAAGTGACTAGGCCTATATCTCATTAACCAATGATCCTACAGATATCGACCACTGACTTTTTTGTTCCTTATGACCAAGGGAAAAGTTTGACATATCTCACGACTCTGTAGGAAATGATGTACATCATCATCATCATACATCATCATTTTATTTTCATTCAAATCAACATACAAAATATAAAGACACAACATTTGAATGAGGAGATGCTCAAAAGGCCCAAAGGCCTGAAGCGAGCACCCCCTTACACTGCCTTAAGTTACAACATACAATTACACAAAGTTAACAAATAAAAGAAAAAAGAAAGAGGAGAAGAACATGCAAAGAAAGACTCCAATATAAATATTTATAACATTTCATATAGATATTCCACAGTCCACACAAGAAATTGATAGTTGGAGTGGAGATGGGGGGGGGGATGGGTGAGGTCATTAAATAATCCCTAAATATTAGATGTAATTTTTTATTAGACTTTTCTTTATTTGTAACTTAAACTGGTTTACTGATTTTGCCATCTTTATATATTTATCAGTAATATTCCATTTCCTAGGACCGGAAGCCCGTGTTGTGAGGGCTGAAACTGCGTGACTACGTACAGATACGCCGCTGACATGTTTTGTTCTTTATGACCAGAGGAAAAGTTCGACATCGCACGACTCTTTAGGATATTTGGTTTAAAAGATAGAGGGTTATTGCACAAAGTACAACGAATTGGTTTGTGACCGAATGCAAGACATCAATTCATCTAAATTATACAGATTTGATGTAAAAACAACGGTTATGGAGAAAATCACGAAATAGTTAAATTTGGCCAACTTTTTTTGTACATCAATATACAGGGTTCGAATTGGCATGTGGGCGATTTGGTTTGGGGCTGAATTGACTAATAGTATCGATATCGATATTGATATTTTTACAGAGCACGTGATATTTCGATATGATGATTCGAATTGTCACGTGATCGTCAAACCTGTACTAAAGGTGTCAGTTCTGCAGGAACTGACACAAAAATATTTATAATACAGGGTGTTGACACTGTGTGCCAGTTTGAGGCTCTCCTTGCATCATGGCGGAACCGTGCAATATAGGCAAATAGAGGTGTTTGACAGTACATGTTGGGCGACATGCACTTTTCTGAAGTCGACTAGCTGGAAGCTTGAAAGTCGCGACTTAAGACTCAGTCGGCGACTTTGGCAGATCGTTTATTTTGGACATTGGACTGTTGTAAATACATCTGAAAACGATAAGGAACTTAGCAGTCACCAAACTTCTCTATAGAGTCCGAAGTTTACCGTTTTTAAAATCCATTTTCCGTGATGTAATCTGTGTTGTAAAATTTATGAGAAAACTCTATCTTTTGAGCAAGATTTACCAAATCTGGACAGTCTACATGTATAAAATTTTGCTGAAGTGTAATTTTAGCAACATTTTTGATGCAATCGCCTGTCAGTGTCATGCCTGTTGTGATCGGCTGTGTTTACTTTTGAACTTCCTTTGCTTTACACGGTGTCATGCTTTAGCAAATCCGACTAGATTTTGAATGCAATGGTCTCTAGCCTATTTATCAAATGCAGTAAACCTTTGACAAGCACATATTGTAAGCAAGGGTCGCATTTAAGGAGTTTGCGCATCCAGGGACTCCTTATTTTTTGATTTTGCCCATTTTGGACTCCTTAAATCTCAAGTTGAATGTGACCAAAGGGTCCGATAAAAACTGTATGGACTCCTTAATTTCACAATGAACGGAGGCATAATCCATAAATCATCAATTAAAAATAAAAAAATAAAAAGATCAGTAAATTTTTTGATTCACCATAGGCCAATAACACTAATAATTTCACAGAATATTTGACAAGTTCGGAAGTTTAGAATTTCGGACAGATGGACTCCTTAAATTCTCATCGGACCCCTTAAATGTTGGTTTTGCAGGTACCAAAGGGTCCAGAAAAATTAAATTGGACCCCTTGATTTTTTGTGCTCGCGCTACCCCTGATTGTAAGTATACATTGTGTATTTATCCTGTGTTGGACGCACTTGTCTCAGGCTGCTGAGGCGATCGGCTGTTGCCGAGTTGAAATTAATGAATGAACTGTGCGTTGTACGCGTTGTTAGCTCCGAATTTGCAACATCACGGTAGTCGCGCTCGTCAAAGGTTTGCTGCATTTGACTATAGAATGTGAAGCTATCCGGTGAGCGAATTCTTGGGCTAGTCATGGTTAGTACAAGGAACTTATACGATGTCCTCATTCACAAATTGATACTATCTGTCCATCGTATAAGACTGTTACCGCACGGTAGCTGGTTGAAGGAATATTACACAGTCAAGAATAGGCTCCATCATTTTTTTGTTCTGATCCCTCCCAGTCTCCCAAAACATCAAAACATCAAAAGCGTTGCACATTTACTTACTTAAGACTGTCCTTTTTCATATAACGCAGACAAAGTAGGACCAAGCTACCTAGAAATGGTCAAATTTTGGCAAGAAATATCTCTGTGTAATCCTATGTAAGTCCCATATCACATCGTTATCGGCGATCGTGATTTTTTTCTTCTGAAGTTTGGCTGGTACCCACTCTAGCGTCATGCACGTGACATGACACAGCTAAAATAATCGACCGGAAATCGGGGATCATTAAAACGTCAACAAATTTCAAAACACAGAAAGTAGTAAACGGTGAGCGGTCCGAATTTTGAGCCATACAAGTTTACGTGGTGAACTAAGTCATGCATGGTAGTAGTGCCGTACTATTACGCTGACTTTCGTATTCGGCGAGGAGGACGATTTCGACCTCCTGGTTTGTTTACAAACAGAGAGGTAGACAAAAAACCGCTCCGCTTGTCCAAACACTCAAGTATCAGAAGGATGGTCCACAATAGCGTGATTCACGTAACCTGAATAAGGATTAAAAAGCTGTCACGTAGAACCATGTGCTTCTATTGTTCAATTTGCCATCAAGATTTCATATGGAAACAGTTCAGACCCAGTACACGATCATGTCAGAAATTAATATTTTGTTCTGGGTCTGATTATTCGGACTAGCATGGTAGTAGACTTCTCGAGCAAATAAAGCGCGCTGATCTTCGTTGAATTTTCCCCACCTTCTGTGTGAGTTCCTTTGTACTATAGGGATATTCCAATATTTCAGTGTTGCCCACATCACCATTTCTCCTGATGGTGTCTTGAAGCTACTCCAGTCATTAAAAACAAACAAAGCCACTGGACCTGATGCTCTACCTGCCCGTATACTGAAAGACCTTGCGGTGGAAATCTCTCCTATATTGGCCGCCATATTCCAACAGTCCTTGGATACAGGTGTCACCCCATCTGACTGGAGACTAGCCAACATTTCTCCAATTTACAAGAAGGGAGATCGAACCACACCATCCAACTATCGCCCGGTATCCATAACCTCAATCTGCAGCAAGCTTCTAGAGCATATAGTTTTCAGCCATGTAATGGATCATTATGACCACAACAACATTCTATCAGATGCCCAACATGGCTTCAGACCCGGCCGATCATGCGAGTCCCAGCTAATTATCACCACTCAGGACCTTGCAAGCTCCTTGAACAACTGTGAGCAGGTCGACGCTGTAGTACTCGACTTTTCTAAAGCATTTGACCGGGTCCCTCACCAACGACTGCTGCTGAAGCTCCACCACCACGGTGTTCGAGGCTCCTTACTCTGTGGATGGAAAATTTTCTTACATGCCGGTCCCAGCGAGTTGTAGTGGATGGAAAGTCATCTGAATGGGTCCCTGTGACCTCTGGAGTCCCACAAGGCACCGTCCTGGGCCCACTGCTCTTCATTTCTTTCATCAATGACCTACCAGAAGGGATTACATCTAAGCTACGTCTTTTCGCAGACGATTGTCTGGTGTATAGAACAATCTCAAATACAGATGACACTGCTGCCCTTCAAGAGGACTTGACCCTGCTCCACCAATGGTCTACACGTTGGCTAATGAAGTTCAACACCGATAAGTGTCATACCCTAAGATTTACCCTCCGTCGCAACATCATCAGCGCTGATTACCATCTAGGAGGAAGTACACTATCTGCAGTCACGGAGTACCCATATTTAGGTGTAACTCTGTCCACCAACCTGTCCTGGAAGTCGCACATCAACGGCATTACTACTCGGGCCAACAGGATACTAGGTCTCATCCAGCGGAACCTAAGAGGCAGCTCCCAGAAGCTAAAACAGCAAGCTTACGTCTCCTTAGTACGACCTCACTTGGAGTATTGCTGCAATGTTTGGAATCCTTACATCAAGAAAGAAACCACCTCAATTGAAAACATCCAGCGCCGTGCAGCGAGATTTGTACTGAGCAACTACCAGCAAAGGGACAGTGTAACATCAATGATCAGCAAACTAAAATGGGACTCCCTTGAGAGAAGAAGACAAATCTCCAGCCTACTTCTAATGTACAGGATTCAAAACCAGCAGATTGCCATCAACGCACAGCACTTCCTGACCCCGATGCCACCTAGCAGCACAAGATCCTACCACCCAGGAAGATACCAGATCATTCCAGCTCGCATCCTTCTCTACAACAACTCCTACTTTCCTAGGACAGTCATCTGGTGGAACGCCCTCCCAGTGGATGTGATAGCCTCACCTACCTTTGAGGCTTTCAAGGGAGCTGTTACATCTGGCCCGTAATTGGTGGCCCATGTTTTTACTTGCACCCTGTAAATACGCACCATCACGTCTGGCACCGCACATACGCATCCGCATCCATTGGCATCACATCCAGACTTATGGACTCTGCCAATTACCGAAGTAGAAGTAGAAGTAGAAGTATAAGTGCAGTATATGCAGCTTATTTTGTATCTTTCGTGTATGCCCCAAGTTTCTACGCACAAATCCAAATGTCATGTGTGCCGAATTCATCAGGTTTCAGCCAATTCGGTTCATCATCGCTCTCGAAAAAGTGCTCTAAAAAGTCTCTAATCCCATTCATTTCATCAATATTCCTTACTACATTTGAAATAACAACTTGATAACTTACAATATAGTTTCGTCTCTTCAAATACTGCAGAACTGCAGCCTGAATCTGCTCACTATTCACTCGCTTCATTGTGACATTTTTCTCTAAATCCATTCACAATATAAATGACCTCTGGCAGCCGGAAGTAAATAAATAGTAAACAAATTGATAGCCTCATTGCCTGTGCGCGATTCACAAGTTCACACGTATGAAGCCCTACTGTGGAACTTTGGTTGATATTTTTAGTATCTAAGTGACCCCATGTGCTGATATCGGATCAGATCATCAGACCACATTTTCATTCATGTGTTATTGATCTGGCGGTATTGATTTTTTGTCAACAATGAAAAAGAAACAAACTTGATCAAAAGGCTGCAAAGTGTGTGCTGAGTCTGCTGACTTCTGAGAAACTACAGTGTACTTCCAATGCTGTCATGCTGATGGTTGTACCTGTGCATGGCTGCATGGTGGTTGATCTTGGTCTGGACAATTTAAAATTGAGGTAAGCTTACTTTTTGTACCCATGTACATGTATGTGTTTAAACTTTAAACATCAAATGTCATGATATTAAATAGTGATAGGCAAATTTGTGTTTTTTGTGAAAACTTGGCAAACTTGGCAAATTGGCAAGTTTTTGGCAAACTTGGCAAATTTGTTTTTAAACATCATTGATTGACATTAATTGTCAATTTGTCACATTGACATTGCTGCAATATTTTGGTTGTTTTTAGATTACTTTAAGGGCTGTAGCAATAATTATGAGCCCGGGGGGGGTAAAATTTCCAAACGGCTTGCCAAAATTGCTTGCCCCCCTCTCGGCCGCCTCATCGCCAAAAATCGCTATGCCCCCCCTCTCGCCCGCCAAAAATTAGGTATGCTAGGTGAATTCAAATTTGCCATCAAACTGCATCATTTTACATATCAAAATAAAGCCCTTGAGTAAAGAAAGCCAAAACTGAAAACATTTTTGTCATAGCACTTTCTGTAACAAAGTTACATCTTGTCAAAGATTGACTTTCATCAAAAAGATTCTGCTAGCAAAATTCCCCAAAACGGCATTTAGGGGTGTTTCTAGATCTTAGTCTCATGGCGATAGCAGCTTTTTTAATGGAACTGCTATCAAAATCCTCTAAAATTCCATGTGCGACTTGATTATCACCATAAAAATCATATATTTGGGTCAAGTGAAGTATAGAAAACATATTTATGTAGGTTTCCTTCACCGACCTATTCTCGAAAAAAAATTCAAATTTCTATGTAAATATGCATTGTGTTTGGGCCCCGGTCTCGGCGAATTTCGCTGACTAGTAAATGTGTTAACTAAGGTTTGCCTGGGATACCTACAAAAATGATAAAATCACTTCCCCCCCCTGCCAAAAAATCTGCCAAATTTTTGGGATCCCAATTTGCAAACCTTAAATAATGGTCTACATGTTGCGAGCGCAGCGAGCATGAAAATTTGCATTTTTAAAAGCGTTTCCATAATATGGTTTTCCTAAGGCAGCCTAAGCCTTTTTAGAGCGTTTTTTGTCTCGCCTGAACTTTGTTCAGGATGGGACTTAGTAATCACTATTTCTGTCTGTCCGGGCGTGTGTGTGTGTGGCTGTATGTGTGTCCGTCCGGAGCTGTATCTGGGGAACCGTAAGACTTACGGCGACGCTTACTTGGTGGGAGGAAGGGTATCCAAGTTTGCTCCGAATCAGTATGTTTTCGGTGAAAAATATGCAAATTAACATAGCTAATTTGCATAATTTATCGAAAATCAGCGCAAATTGATAGCGGAGTTTGTGGACAGACTATCTCAAGATCCGTCGGGCGATGGTAACGAAACCTGGTGGCAGCTATGATACACATCTGCTGATCGCCTGATTAGTTTTTGGGGGAAAAGTGTGCGCATTTAGTTGTTAATTTGCATAATTTATGCGAACGATTCTACAAATATGGTTGGAAATCTGACGAAATCCGCCTTGTGGAGCTGTATCTGGGGATTCGTAAGATCCCTAAGCCCTATGATGATGAAACGTGGTAGGGGTAGTATGACCAGAGGATCTCAACCCGATTTGATTTTCAGCGCAAAATATGGTAATTAAGTACCTAATTTGCATAATTTATGCATAAAATGCAAAAACCTATTTTCTCGGAGACTAGGGGTCGCACATTCTTCAAACTTGGTGGGTGGGTGCATCTTCACCCCAGACAGAACAAGTTTGTATTGGTTAGTGCGTCAAGGTCACCCAAGGTCATCCAGGGGTCATCTGAGGTCAAATGACTAAAAACTGTTGTATGGGCACGAAACTTGGTGGGTACTGTTATGGTATCGAGTACGATGTTTATGATATCGCCCATGCCTATATTGTATATTCATGTAAGGTCAGAGTTCACGTAATAAAAGGTCTCTTCACGTTACCACAACATGGAGGCAAGCGGTGGTTAATTTTCCTCGAAAAAAGCAGCAAATTTTTGAGGAAATTTCGGTATTTAGCAGCACAAAATGCCGGACGCGAATGAAGCTGGCGATGGGGCAGCTGCCGGTGATGCAGTGAAGATGATCGGTGGTGTCAAACCGCCAGCGCAGCCCACTATTTCCAACGGGATCATAGACGATTGAAACTGTGGAAGCAAGCTTGGGACAATTATGTTATCGCTCGCGACTAAACAAACAGCCAGCGGACTATCAAACAGCCATGTTTCTAAATGTAATTGGTCCACAAGGGCTTAAGATCTATAATAGCTTTGAACTTAAGGAAAATTCTAGGATCTGGCAAGCATCCTTCAGCATTTCCATGCATACGCCATCGGCGAAGTGAATGAAACCTATGAGCGTTATATTTTCAATCAGCGTGTGCAGAAAGCTGATGAAAATTTTGAGACATATTTAGCTTCCTTACAAGTTTTGGCCAAGACTTGTAGTTTTGAACCTCTTACAGATTCGCTAATACGCGACAGAATTGTGTTAGGAATCCTGAAGGATGATGCCAGGAAATTATTATTGCAAGAACGCGGTCTCACCCTGGCCAAAGCCATTAGCATTTGCAAATCGTGTGAAGCAGCAGAAACTCAAGCAAAAGCTTTTAAAGAATCCGTAGCACCCACAGCCATCAACAAAGTTGCCAGAAATTTCAGAAAATCTTCTGGCACAAAGCCAAAACCTAGAAATCAAGCAACAGCTAAAAGGCTAGGCCCAGAGCGAGACACTGCTGGTATTATGTAACAAACACATTAGAGATAAAAGTGTGTGCCCCGCCCTTGGTAAAACATGTAAAAAGTGTGGCTTAAAAGATCACTTTGCCAAAATGTGCAAACAAGCCTTGGATAAGCCCTATGCAGCAGGTACTACTAGTAAGAAAAAAGTAAATGCAATTCACGAGAATAGTTATGAATATGATAGTGATTCTAGTAGTACAGAATACATCTCCATGGTTAATGTACATGTAAATAGTGTCAAATCTAACATGGATCTGGCTGACATGTTAATTAATGACAAAACCACAGTCGCATTCCAGTTAGATAATGGTGCGGAGTGCAATATCCTCCCACGACAGCATATTGACAATGAAACAGCGCAAATGATTGTCAATCAAGAGACTACGCTACGCATGTGGAATAAGACCACGCTGACCGCAACAGGCAAATGCAGACTAAAATTACGCAATCCAAAAAAACCAACGCAAATACTTTGTAGAGTTTAAGGTGGTTGACACACCTGGGCTGCAGCCATTGCTCGGGCGCGTATCGTGTCAACAAATGGGTTTGATAACTGTGAACCATGATCAGTTTGACAGTACAGTCTCAGCAGTACAAGCACCGGTACTGAAACCTGAAGACAATTATGCAAGCGCTTTGATGGTCAGCTTGGTAGTATTCCCGGTGAAGTGCATCTCGAGACTGATGCCAGCGTGAGAGTCGCCTATTTTGCCGCCTCGTCGCCATCGCACGCAATGAAAGCAAGAGTTAAGAAAGAACTTAATGATCTCGTGGAAAAGCAAGTAATCGCGCCAGTTCCGCCTGAAGAGCCACCACAGTGGGTTAGTCAGCTTGTAGTTGCGGAAAAGAAGAATGGTAGCTTACGCGTGTGCATTGACCCGCGACCCCTGAATGAAGCACTTAAACGTGTGCACTACCAGCTACCTACGCTGGATGATATACTCCCTGACCTAGCACAAGCAAAACTTTTCTCCAAGCTGGATCTCAGCAACGCATTCTGGCAGTTAAGTTTGGATGACGAGTCGTCACTGTTGACATGCTTCAACACACCCTTCGGCAGGTATAGATGGAGCCGTCTCCCATTTGGTCTCTGCATATCATCAGAAATCTTTCAAAGTCGCCTACATGCTGCACTGGAAGGATTACCCGTGTAATCTGTGTGGCAGATGACATTGTCGATATGGTACAGGTGACGATGATGTAACCGCACTCAAGAACCACGATGCAAATCTTAAGAGCCTTCTGGAACGCTGCACAGCGCTAGACATCAAGATGAACAAAAGCAAGTCAGTGTTCAGAACCACAGACATTCCATTTCTGGGACATAGAGTGACAAACCACGGACTGCGAGCTGACCCAGATAAAGTTGAAGCAGTCCTGAACATGCCGACACCCACAGACGCACAGGGTGTGCAGCGCTTAGTTGGATTTGTCAACTATTTGAGCAGATATTTACCAAGTCTGTCAGACACGCTGGAGCCAATACGCCAACTAGCTAGACCTGATGTCCCATGGCACTGGACACACGCACAGCAGGAAGCACTGGATCGCGTAAAGACTCTTGTAACTGCTGCACCAGTGTTAGCCTATTATGACCCAGCCAAAGAACTAACAATTCAGTGTGACGCGAGCGGCAAAGGCCTCGGGCCGCATTGCTGCAAAACGAACGCCCCCATAGCGCACGCCAGCCGCGCAATTACGGACACTGAATCCAGATATGCCTCCATCGAGAAGGAAATGCTAGCCGTCGTTTTCTCTCTCGAACACTTTCACCAGTATACTTTTGGTCGCCATACCAGAGTCATCAGTGACCATAAGCCTTTGGAAGTCATCGTCAAAAAGCCCCTCGTAAAAGCCCCCAAGAGACTACAGGGCATGATGCTTCGCTTACAGAAATATGACTTTGACATTACCCACCAAGCAGGCAAATTCATGTACCTCGCTGACACTCTCTCCAGAGCGCTCATCAGCAACACACCCCAAGATAGCCACGACTTGAAGAAGTGAATGTCGTAAGCTACTTGCCGATACGCGAGGATCGTCTTGAGCAAATCCGCAAAGAAACGGAACAAGATGAGTCGCTGCAACTCCTCAAAGAAACAATCATGAACGGATGGCCAGAGAACCGCGAGACTTCAATGCCAGAACAATTGACACCATACTTCAGCTTCAGAGAAGAGCTTGTTGTGCAAGATGGATTGGTGTTTAAGGGAAACAGAGTGGTCATTCCACAGAAACTACGGAGTGACATGAAGCTGAAACTACACTCTTCGCATCTGGGTGTTGACGGTTGTTCGCGTCGCAAGACGCCGAATGTATCTTCTGGCCGGGAATGTCTAGCGAAATCAAGCAGTACATCGCAACTTGCGATATTTGTCGCACTTATGAGAGCAGCCAGCAGAAAGAGACTCTCATGAATCATGAAACACCATCCAGACCATGGGAACGTGTTGGTACTGATCTGTTTTCATGGAATGGAAATGACTTTCTGGGAACTGTGGACTACTATAGCAATTTCTGGGAAATAGACCCTCTAACTGACACCTCAAGTAGCACAGTAGTCAAGAAACTCAAAGGGCATTTTGCCAGATATGGATGCCCAACTCAAGTGGTCAGTGACAATGGCCCGCAGTACACAGCAGAAACTTTCAGGAAGTTCGCACACGATTGGGACTTTGAACATTTAACATCTTCCCCAGGCAACAGCCAAGCCAATGGCAAAGCCGAATCCGCTGTCAAGACAGCGGCGAATCCTGACCAAGTCTGCAAAAGCAGGAACAGACCAGTATCTTGCTCTCCTTGATCACCAAACACGCCTTCGCAAGGTCTTACAACAAGCCCCGCACAACGCCTGATGAGCCGACGTACGCGAACGCTGCTGCCAACATCTGCCAATCTCCTACAGCCAAGAGTTGTGAATGAGAAAGACAATATCAAGAAAAAACAAGACAAACAAGCTGAACATTTCAATAAATCAGCAAAGGATTTGAAACCCTTGGCAACAGGTGACGTTGTCCGTATGAAGCCATTAGTACGCTGCAACAGAACCTGGGAGAAAGCAGTTGTCTCTGAACGCCTGGACGAAAGATCATACCTAGTGGAAACAGAGAAAGGGAGCTACAGGCGCAATAGAGTGCATCTTCGCAAAACGCAAGAAAATCCGCCTCTAGTCATACCCAAACTGCCACTGAAAAAGAAAAAGACTGATAACGATCACAAAACAACAAAGACAACGACAGACAACACGTTGAAAACGACAGCGAAAGACGACACGTCGAAAACGCATACACAAACAGCGAAAGACGACACGTCGAAAACGCAGACACAAACAGCGAAAGACCACACGTCGAAAACGCAGACACAAACAGCGAAAGACGACACGTCGAAAACGCATACACAAACAGCGAAAGACGACACGTCAAAAACGCACACAGCAAAGGACAATTACTGCACAAGGGCAGGCCGCAAGTTGCGGCCACCGGAACATCTTAAAGACTATGTACAATAAGAGAATAACTGCATGTAGTCAATGAAAGCACATTGACATTTTAAACATTTATGTTTCTAGCACAAATCAAAACAAGAAGTTTTGAGAGTTGTTAAAAGTGTATCCAAATTCCAAAACAAGAAGTTTTGAAAGTTGTTCAAGTGTATCCAAATTCCAAAACAAGAAGTTTTGAAAGTTGTTCAAGTGTATCCAAATTCCAAAACAAGAAGTTTTGAAAGTTGTTCAAGTGTATCCAAATTCCAAAACAAGAAGTTTTGAGAGTTGTTAAAGTGTATCCAAATTCCAAAACAAGAAGTTTTGAAAGTTGTTAAAATGTATCCAAAACAAGAAGCATTGAGATACATTCTGCCAAGGACTATTTGACTTTACTTAAAAGAAAGCTAAAATTTTGCATAAAATCATGCAAGTGAAATTTTGTTTCTGGCAAAAGTTTCAAGTGTTATTGCCAGTCTCACCCAAAAGAAAGTGAGCACTTTTTTTATCATTTTTTTGAGAAAAAAGGGATGTTATGGTATCGAGTACGATGTTTATGATATCGCCCATGCCTATATTGTATATTCATGTAAGGTCAGAGTTCACGTAATAAAAGGTCTCTTCACGTTACCACAACAGGTACGGTCAACATAATGTGGTGGGGGTAGTATGACAAGAGGATGCACACTAGTACCCCCCCCCCCCTCCATGTGGCCCCTCCCACACACTCAAAGTTGGGGGGTCAAAATTTAATGAAATATTGTTTTTATATTGCGCATTACATATCAATTTCGGTCATGTAGGCCAAGTTATTAGGCCAAAAAAAGACTTTGAAGAATGTCTCTCGTGTACAAAAGTATAGGAAACTGAACAATTAAAACCACCTTTTTAGGGTGAAGGAAGCATTTTTTCAAAAAAATGTCTGAAACAGTTTTTTTATGTCAAAAATGGTCTGTCCAGTTGGAGGGCCATTCAACTTTGACGCGCTATTATTAAACTGTACGCTATGAATACGCACACAACGAAAATTCAAATTTGCTTGGTCTGGGTTGCAGTTTTAAAAGCTTCCAAAATTCTATCTACAACTCCTAATAGCTATATATTTTATAAATAACTATAAGAAAGGCTTTCAACATTCCATATATGTTCACAAAAATACCGTAGCTTTGCAAGGAATATGATATGGGCACATAAACACAAATTTTTGTCATGAATTGAGATAAAAGAGTAACAAAAACTACTATATTTTAAAACTGGTGCGAGTTCATAAATCAGGAATTTGCATATGATTAGAAACATGGTTTATTATCCTCATACTAAAAAATCAAGATTTTTGGTTGGTTAAGACAAAAACCTGCCGGGATGAAAAGGGTATTTTACAAGACGGAAAAATACCAGTATTCAGTAGGCCATGCGACAACAACATTGAGAAAGTTCATGCGAGCAGTGTTAAACTGCGCTGCAGATTTCACTGAACGCAGATGAATGGCGCTTAGGCGCTAACAAAGTCGCTGCGTGTACTCGCTTCATGGTGTCAAGTCACGCTGGTATTGTTATGAAGTTGTTTACTTAATTTTCCTGCATGGGCCGAATCTGGGTAACCAATTTAGACCATTATAACAACTTAAATTTTTAAGTTCAATATTTGGGACAAAGACTAATCGATAGATAAAGGTTGACATTACTTGTCTGGCTAAAAATTAGAATGATTAAAGCGTTAAGACAGAAAATATCCGGGTTAGAAGTCCTTAGCAACGAAAATAAATATGAAGATAAAGCAAACGCAAAAATCACGAATTCTAACAACAAAAGTAGACAAAATGGGAATCAAGTAGAGAATTGTGAAGATATTTTCATACAAGCTTATTTGTTAATTGCCCAAGATGATTGGCTACACATAATACGATACATTTAAATTGAAACTTTCCATGGAAAGGTAAAAAGCATACCCAAGAGTGCGACGGTCATTTTTGCAAAGGTCGCTTACGTTAATTATTTGACTTTTAACGGATGACGCGCACGATGGCCCTCCGACTGTGTCATACAATGTAGTCTTCATGCACACTAGTACCCCCCCCCCATGTGGCCCCCTCCCACACTCGAAGTTGAGGGGGGTCAAAAATTTAATGAAATATTGTTTTTATATTATGCATTATATATATCAATTTCGGTCATGTAGGCGAAGTTATTAGGACAAAAAAAGACTTTGAAGAATGTCTCTCATGTACATGTACAAAAGGATAGGAAACTGAATTTTTAAAACCACCTTTTTAGGGTGAAGGAAGCATTTTTTCAAAAAAATGTCTAAAATGGGTTTTTATGTCAAAAATGTCTCTTTTGGGGTGCTACATCGAGTCAAATGTTCGGAAGATTATTTCGGGGTCATCTGAGGTCACCCAGGGGTCATCTGAGGTTAAATTATTACAAACTGTCGTATGGGCATGAAACTTGGTGGGTACAATCAACATTTAGAGTCAAATGTTCGGAAGATTATTTCGGGGTCATCCGAGGTCACCCAGGGGTCATCTGAGGTCAAATTACTGAAAACTGTCGTATGGGCATGAAACTTGGTAGGTACAATCAACATTTAGAGTTAAATGTTCGGCAGATTATTTCGGGGTCATCCGAGGTCACCCAGGGGTCATCCAAGGTCAAACTACTAAAAACTGTCGTATGGGCATGAAACTTGGTGGGTACAGTCAACATTTAGAGTAAAATGTTTAAGATTATTTCGGGGTCAGCGAAGGTCCCCCAGAGGTCATTGAGGTCAAATTACTAAAAACTGTCGTATGGGCATGAAACTTGGTGGGTACAGTCAACATTTGGAGTAAAATATTCGGAGGGTTATTTCGGGTTCATCCGAGGTCACCCAAGGGTCATCTGAGGTCAAATTACTAAAACTGTCATATGGGCATGAAACTTGGTGGGTACAGTCAACATTTAGAGTCAAAGTTTCGGAAGGTAATTTCGGGGTCACCAAGGTCACACAGGGGTCATCTGAGGTCACATTACTAAAAACTGTCATATGGGCATGAAACTTGGTGGGTACAGTCAACATTTAGAGTCAAAGTTTCGGAAGGTAATTTAGGGTCATCCAAGGTCACCCAGGGGTCATCTGAGGTCAAATTACTAAAACTGTCGTATGGGCATGACACTTAGTGGTTACAGTCAACATTAAGAGTCAAATTTTTGGAAGGGCATTTCGGGTCACCCAGGGGTCATCTGAGGTCAAATTACTAAAACTGTCGTATGGGCATGAAACTTGGTGGGTACAGTCAACATTTAGAGCCAAATTTTTGAAGGTCATTTTGGGTCATCCAAGGTCACCCAGGGGTCATCTGAGGTCAAATTACTTGAAACTGTTATATGGGCATGAAACTTGGTGGGTACAGTCAACATTTAGCGTGATGTTTTTGGAAAGTCATTTCGGGGTCATCCAAGGTCACTCAGGGGTCATATGAGGTCACATTACTAAAAACTGTCGTATGGGCATGACACTAAGTGGTCACTGTCAACATTAAGAGTCAAATTTTGGAAGGGCATTTCGGGGTCACCCAGGGGTCATCTGAGGTCAAATTACTAAAAACTGTTGTATGGGCATGAAACTTGGTGGGTACAGTCAACATTTAGAGCCAATTTTTTGGAAGGTCATTTTGGGATCATCACAGGTCATCCAAGGGCATGACACCTGGTGGTTACAGTCAACATTTAAAGTCAAATTTTTGGAAGGTCATTTCAGGGACATCTGAGGTCACCCATGGGTCATCTGTGGTCAAATTTCTAAAAACATGAAACTTGGTGGGTACAGTCATCATTTAGAGCCAAATTTTTGGACAGTCATTGCAAGGTCATCTGAGGTCACTCAGAGGTCATTTGAAGTCAAATGACTAAAAACTGTTGTATGGGCATGACATGTACAGTCAACATTTAGAGCCCAATTTTTGGAAGGTCATTTTGGGGTCAGTAGGGGTCATCTGAGGTCAAATTAGTAAAATTGTCGGATGGGCATGAGACTTGGTGGGTGCAGTCACCATCAGCCAGGTAATTGTGCCCAGCCGAGACCCACCAAAATTTAGGGATCAAAGGTCAAATTCCAATATTGGTCCAATCAAGCTCAAATTGAACAGGCAAATCGCCATGGGTTGTTGCAGGTTCATTTACTTCTACCAAAAGTAATCGTAAAAGCAGGCAATCCCGAAAGCAGGCGAGACTCGTGGTTCGAGAACCGCCTTTTTTCAAATTTTTCTCAATTTTTTCGGATTTTTTTCCATTTTTGGCAAGCCGAGAGGGGGGGGGCAAGCGATTTTTGGCACACATTCATGGGGCGCCTTTTTAATAAAACGCTCTAAAAGGAAAACAGTACGGAAACGCTTAAATATGCAAATTGTCCTGCTCACAGCTCGCTGCGCTCGCAACATACATCTAGACCATTTAAGGTTTGCAAATTGGGATCCCAAAAATTTGGCATGTTCAAGGGGGGGAAAGAATTGTATTTGTATTGGTTAGTGGGTCAAGGTCACTGATGACCTCTAGAGGTCATCTGAGGTCAAATTAGTAAAAACTGTCGTATGGGCATGAAACTTGGTAGGTACAGTCACGAGGGCGCACCACCAAATCACTCCACGATTTATGTACCAGTGAAATTCGGTTAAAATAGTCCACCGCTTATTTGAGCTTGTTGCGGCTTTATTTTCTAAACGTATAGTCAAATCTTGCCCATTTTCAGCTCATTTGCTTCCGACAAATGTATACATGACCAAATTTGAGAAAAATTCCCAAAATTTTATTTCAGAGTTGAAGTTCTGGCGCGAATTTGAACAACGTCCGGTTTCCAAAATTGAGTGATTTTTTAGGGTTGAATTTGCACAATTTTTCTTTGCAAAATAACAAAAAAAATCGGTGGTTAGCAATATATTCCGTTAACAGAATAATATTCTACATATGATCAGCTTTAATTTGATACCAAGCTTTATAGTTGAAATACGTAATTCAAGTGCCAAAACGAGATCCAAATGTAAGCTTTTTACCGTGTATTTCAATGGGCGCGTTTAATGGTGGTGCGCCCTTATAAGAGGCTTTCAAGGTGTGTTACTATTTACGCTTCAGTACAAAAAAAGACATAAAATAAGGGCGAAAGTCTTAATAAATCATTTTATTGCATTCGAAAATGCTTTAAATAACTTTTGTGATTAATTTTAGGAACATTTGTTTAAAAATTTATCCAAAATACAAGTCTCTGACGTTAAGAAAGGCATGAAAAATCAACTTCCGTGAGCGCTTTTGGTATAAATTTATACCAGATCAGAATAACGATAAAACTTGTATTTTTGCCTAAATTGCCAATATCAGTAGGCCTTGTTTTGAAGACAGAAAAAGAGAGGGGGGGGGGGGGTCTTTTGACATAATTATGTAAATAGGCCTATATTGAAGATATTCAAAACATGAATACACACATTTTGTACTTTTCACAGCTAAAAATTAAAATTAGAAAGTATCTTTTTGTATAAAACATTCAATTTTCTGTCCAACCTCTGCAGAACTCAGCATGTTGATGAACGTGTTGAAATTTGGGTCTTTTGGTGATTCCGAGCTGAGATTTAGATCGTCATTTCTTCCAAACGGAATGCCGCAGAGAGGTGAAATTTTATGAAATGACTAGAAACCTTCTCTAGTTTATTTTAAAAAGTAAAAATTGGATTTTGATAACAAGTGACGTTTATAAGAGGGCGCACCACCAAATCACTCCACGATTTATGTACCAGTGAAATTCGGTTAAAATAGTCCACCGCTTATTTGAGCTTGTTATGCTTTATTTTCTAAACGTATAGTCAAATCTTGCCCATTTTCAGCTCATTTGCTTCCGACAAATGTATACATGACCAAATTTGAGAAAAATTCCCAAAATTTTATTTCAGAGTTGAAGTCTGGCGCGAATTTGAACAACGTCCGGTTTCCAAAATTGAGTGCTTTTTAGGGTTGAATTTGCACAATTTTTCTTTATGCGGCAAAATAACAAAAAAGTCAGTGGTGAGCAATATATTCCGTTAACAGAATAATATTCTACATATGATCAGCTTTAATTTGATACCAAGCTTTATAGTTGAAATACGTAATTCAAGTGCCAAAAGCGAGATCCAAATGTAAGCTTTTTACCGTGTATTTCAATGGGCGTTTAATGGTGGTGCGCTCCTTTATAAGAGGCTTCCAAGGTGTGTTACTATTTACGCTTCAGTACAAAAAAGACATAAAATAAGGGCGAAAGTCTTAATAAATCATTTTATTTCATTCGCAAATGCTTTAAATAACTTTTGTGATTAATTTTAGGAACATTTGTTTAAAAATTTATCCAAAAATACAAGTCTCTGACGTTAAGAAAGGCATGAAAAATCAACTTCCGTGAGCGTTTTTGGTATAAATTTATACCAGATCAGAATAACGTATAAAACTTGTATTTTTGCCTAAATTGCCAATATCAGTAGGCCTTGTTTTGAAGACAGAAAAAGAGAGGGGGGGGTCTTTTGACATAATTATGTAAATAGGCCTATATTGAAGATATTCAAAACATGAATACACACATTTTGTACTTTTCAAAACTAAAAAATTAAAATTAGAAAGTATCTTTTTGCATAAAACATTCAATTTTCTGTCCAACCTCTGCAGAACTCAGCATGTTGATGAACGTGTTGAAATTTGGGTCTTTTGGTGATTCCGAGCTGAGATTTAGATCGTCATTTCTTCCAAACGGAATGCCGCAGAGAGGTGAAATTTTGCGAAATGACTAGAAACCTTCTCTAGTTTATTTTAAAAAGTAAAAAATTGGATTTTGATAACAAGTGACGTTTATAAGAGGGCGCACCACCAAATCACTCCACGATTTATGTACCAGTGAAATTCGGTTAAAATAGTCCACCGCTTATTTGAGCTTGTTGCGGCTTTATTTTCTAAACGTATAGTCAAATCTTGCCCATTTTCAGCTCATTTGCTTCCGACAAATGTATACATGACCAAATTTGAGAAAAATTCCCAAAATTTTATTTCAGAGTTGAAGTTCTGGCGCGAATTTGAACAACGTCCGGTTTCCAAAATTGAGTGCTTTTTTAGGGTTGAATTTGCACAATTTTTCTTTGCGGCAAAATAACAAAAAAAGTCGGTGGTTAGCAATATATTCCGTTAACAGAATAATATTCTACATATGATCAGCTTTAATTTGATACCAAGCTTTATAGTTGAAATACGTAATTCAAGTGCCAAAACGAGATCCAAATGTAAGCTTTTTACCGTGTATTTCAATGGGCGCGTTTAATGGTGGTGCGCTCCCTCAACATTTCAAGCCAAATTTTTTGAAGGTCATTTCAAGGTCACCAGGGGTCATCTGAGGTCAAATTAGTAAAAACTGTCGTGTGGGTATGAAACTTAGCGGATACAGTCAACATTTAGAGCCAAAGTTTTGGAAGGTCATTTCAGGGTCACCAGGGGTCAAATTAGTAAAAACTGTTGCATGGGCATGAAACTTGGTGGGCACAATCACCATCAGCCAGATAATCGTGCCTAGCGGATAACCGCCAAATTCATTTACCTCTACCAAAAGTAACACAAAAGCAGGCGGTTGCGAAAGCAGGCGAGACTCGTGGTTCGAGAACCGCCTTGTATTTAAAAGGCGCCCCAAGAATTTGTGCCAAAAATCACTTGCCCCCCTCGGTTTGCCAAAAATTGCTTGCCCGCCCCCCCTTCGCTTGCCAAAAATTTCTTGGCCCCCCCTCCAATTTTACCCTCCCCCAGGGCTCATTATTGCACAGCCATGTTTCTGACCACTTCTGTAACTTGTCTACATTGTACATCTGTCTGTAACTTAATAACTGTGCACATCTTCTGGTGAGCTGACAGAGATGAACATCTTTGTGTCAAATAGCTGGATACTGGACTCAACATGTTGGGGCAAGTCATTTATGGTCGTGCGTCATGAATTGGGGTATAGGAAAAGGTGGTGGTGTTACATTTTTTTTTTAAATTTCAGGATGTTTTGGCCCAGATCTCAAGAATGTAGAGGGCTACTTAACTAGAAATGGTCTCATTTTGTTGCTAATTTATCTACCTAAAACTGTGGAAAGTAAAAACTTCACACTGTATTTACTTTTTGAGATATTGCAATTCAAACGATGCAAAGTCAGGGGTGGTGGTGCCTACGGTTGAGGTGCCTACGGTTGAGGCGTGTGTTAAAGTATAGGGAATATTGATTTTCAGTGCCTCTCAAATTTATTTTTTACTGTAGCTTCATAACCCAGCAAGGTATTAAGATGGACAATGTACCATTGTTTTGGTATTTATGTCTAGTAGGTAACTTGACCAATTTTACTCCTAGCTGGTTTAATTTGTTAATGTGCTGCATTCTGTGTCATGGGTTCTAGGCTTTTCCTATACGTTACTGTACTAAGCATGCATTTGTGCTCCGAAATGTTCTGAATGTCATATTACTTGAAGAAGTTACCCTATTTCTGTAAAAGTTAATATTTTTTAGAAGGAAATTTGATGAGGAATTCAAATAGGCCATTGGTTTTTGTGTAGGACATGAAGGGAAAAAGTTTTGATTGATAATGTCATAAAAATCATAAAAATTTATGTACGACTTTTGAACACCCTGTATCTCAGTTAGGCTACATAATTCATCATTACAAGTTTGCTTTTTTTGAGAGCCTACAATGTTATTAGCACATCTAAAATGGTTTGAGCAAAACAGGTGTTTATGTTAGTGAGTAAGAGAGGAACCAATTTTTTTACTTTTTGAACGAAAATGTAACTTTTCCACCCTATATAATATTTGTGGCACCCTGTATATCAACTTAAAAGTTGAACAATTGTCTTCCTTACACTTTCAGCTTTATGATGATATAAAAATTGTAGGTTTCTGACAAACATGAGATGAATTACAATCATTTTTGTGTGAAAGCGTGATTATTTTTCTAATTTTGAGCATGTAACGCATTTGGCCCCCAATTCATGACACACGACCTTATATAGAGAATAAACAGGAGCTCTCGACATCTGCTTGTGATTAGTTGCCATTCTGTACTGATGAGATTGTCTGTGTTCTCTCTGTCAGAGATCTATTTGAGCACTTTCCTCTCAAAGCCATATGTGACCCCTCAGCACAACTGAGCCCTGAAGTCGCCAATCATCATTTTTGAGATATTCAACCAAAATATTCTGCTTGAAATTACCTTTAAAATGATGTAGGGGCCTATATCATGTCTATAGTACTTGACATTTAAGTAGTGAAAAATCAATAAAACAGTCAATAAATCCTTTGTTTCCTATTGTTTATTGTTAAGTTCGATGGAGCATATCTCAATAGTGGCACTGGCGACATCCGGGCTCAGTTGTGCTGAGGGGTCACATATATGCATGCAGCTTGCTTAGGGAGTGTTGTTTATAAATACTTTGGTGGGGGGTTGGAAAAGTTGGAACCTCGGACGTCAAAAATTTTTTGATCCCCCCTTTTTATGGTCTAAAATTTTTTTGATCCCCCCTTCATTTCCTAAAAAAGAAACCAAAAATATGCATCATTAACAGTGGCATAGATTTCTTTTTGACATTGGGGTTGGTGAAAACTTCTTGGAAGTCCAGTGAATCCAGCGAAACACGCAAAAAAATTTGCCATACATGTAATTGAAGCTACATTAACTGGTGAAATATAAACCGGAATTAATTTGCGCGAGGCGCAAAAAAAATTGGCACTTTTTATAGTTTAAAATGACCAAATATGGAGTTAATTTTGGTTAGAAACCATACCATGTATACAGGCGTCAACATTGGGGGATGATTGTTTGGACCATCTCCCCTATCAAAATATTGGGGGGATCCATCCCCCCAGGATCTTCCCCTATGGTCATTAACTCATCAGCTAAAAATTACCGTTTGGAGTTATTACTCATTGTACTAGTCATAGTGTTACACCCTTAAGTGGGTACCATACATTTTATTGATTTGTAGCTTGAGATTACAAAATTGAATACTTAACATTCATGCAGGCGGAGCGCGCAAAAATTTTGGAATGTACATGTATGCATTCTCTTACATTTTACCCCGGAATTTTACCCTCAAATTTTGTTGATCCCACCCCTATTAAGGACTGAATTTTTTTTGATCTCCCCTTTTAGGACCTAAAATTTTGTTGATCCCCCCGAATGTTTTCCAACCCCCCACACAAGTATTTATGAACACTCCCTTAGCAGCCTTTTATGTCAAGGATATCAGCCCGGGATATCAGTAACTTCCTCCAGTGTTTCCAGCAAGTTTGTTAGACAAGATTTCCCCGCATTGAAGCCATGTTGACTGCTTGACATCAGATTCTGCTCTGAAGGGTATACGAGGTATTGTTGGTCGAAGCAGCCAAAAAAGTCGATTTTCGTTATCCGAATCAATATATTATTGAAAAATAACACTTTGGTGTTTTGGAAAAGTTCATTCTACAAATCATATACTTTGAAAACTTGCTTAATTTATTGTTGTAAATGAGTTATGTACGTTTTACAAAAGTGTTGTTGTTTCAGCCCTCTTTACAACATAACTCAAGAACCACAGGACCTACAAAAGTATATCTGTGATATTTGAATTCTTCTACACGCTAGCTATGAATTGAGCAATGTACAATTTTTGCTAAAGCTCGCTACCATTCGCTGTGAACTACTTTTTTTCTGCTGCGTCGACCAACAATACATCGTATAACCTTAAAAGGTGGTACTACATGTACACCCATGGCCTATTTTTGCATTTTTCTCAAAAATTATAGCGCATTGGTGACAAGTAAGATATTTATATTATAGGGGCAAGGACTACAACTACTGCACTGAAATTTTTTATTTCAGCACAGACATCAGTGTGGAGTTACAGTCAAAAATGAGGGAAAACCAATATTTGATCAATAAATCAATAACTACTTGTCTTGAGTCACTGAAATTCCAGTGTATAACTGGATTCCTTGCCCCTATAATACATGTACATTGTATAGTATACATAACTTTTTGTTACCAGTGTTTTATTAGTTTTAGAGAAAAATGCAAAAATAGTCACAAATTTACCCGGGGGGGGGGGGGGGACTGGTCATTGACAAGGGGGTATCATGCGTGGCCACGAAGTTTCAAATAGCACCCTAAACAAGTATTTATGAGGTCTGAAAATGCACCCCTAAACAAGTATGACAAGTGCAATTTCATACCCTAAATAAGTATTGACATTATTTTTGCCCCCATTAGAAGCAAGTAAATTATCAGTAATATTTTGACTCTAAAAGTAACCCTTCATGATAACTGGGAAAACACAAATTCAAAAGTTCAAAACTTTTAACCTTTATTACATACAGGGTGTCCCAAAAAAAAGAGGCCCCTCATTGCGCCCTTTTTTTCTCCTATTTCTGAAAAGTTGATTAAACATATTTTGGTATGTAAAGAAACCTTTAATCGTTAGCTTTAATAAACCAAAACAATTATTTCAATCGGCTCACAACTTTTGAAGATATGCCCTTTTGAATAAAAGTACCTGTTTTTCACTCTGTCCTACGTATAGCAAACAGAGTGGATGGGATGGCTCATGCTGTGGAATGGCCTGCACGATCACCAGACCTCACACCACTTGATTTTTTCCTTTGTGGCAAAATCCAAGATCTTCGCAAACGTATTACTGAATGCATTCATGAAGTATCCGGCGCACAAGGATGGTGCATAGCGCAATTGATGCAATGAGGACCAGGGCTGAAACCTGTATTCGCCAAGGAGGCAACCAGGTAGAGGGCAGAGCAGCACAGTAAACTCACTTCAGAAGAACCAAAGACAAACCAAACAGCCTTTTAGGGCTACCTTTTATCCTAAAAAGAGAAATGACATATTGTAAATGAAAAAAAGAAAGCAAGAAACAACAAATTAAGAAAGTAAGAAACATAATAAAACAAAAAGGCATAAATAACCAAGAAAAAATAAGTAATCGCAAGTAAAGCAAAAGAAGTCCCATTCGGCATCCATTTTACCCACAAATTAATGACACTATTAACAAAATCCATTGCCCATAAACCTACTGATAAAGCCCATTCCATAAATAAAAGTTATTTTATAAAGTTATCATTGAGGAATGTTTGATATTCATGCATGGTATGTGTACTCCTTTCAATCTTTGAAGTAGCCAAACCTTCTCCGTGGACAGGGTGAAAACGGTACATTTCTTTTTAAAAGAGCATATCTTCAAAAGTTGTGAGCCGATTGATATAATTGTTTTGGTTTATTAAAGCTAACAACTTAAGGTTTTTTAACATACCAAAATATATTTGATCAACTTTTCAGAAATGGGAGAAAAAGAGGGCGCAATGAGGGGCCTCTTTTTTGGGACACCCTGTACTACATTTGTCTCAAAGGACCCTAAACACTGATTTATTGTACAAGGTATACCCTTTTTCTCAAATTTCTTTGTTTTAGATTAGATACCCTATTCACGATACGTAAGTACAGTGCCTGATCATGAAAAAACACCCTTTTTACTTGAATCTTTGGCCACGCATGATACCCCCTGGTCAATGATCAGTGGCCCCCCTGGGCAAATTTATCAAGGGGTGTAGTACCACCTTTTGTCCTTCCTAATTGATTCCATGACTTTACATGTACATGGGATGCAGGTCAAGCTTACTGACCTGTAGTCTCCAGCCTTGGTTTTGGCTCCCTTCTTGAATATGGGGGTAAGCTTATATTTCTTCTTTATCTTCTTGAACGGAACATGGTTGTGGACTGCTTTGTTGTAAACACCCTTTAGTGTTTGCCAAGCTTCCTCACACCCTTTGTCTTCCAATTCATGTTGCCAGTCCATGTCATTAAAAACTTGCTATTGCTTCATAATTTCCTTTGTTGTAGTGTGGTTTCCCTCCTTGCCCGTCTTCTCTAGTGGATTTGCTTGAGCGGCTGTCATACATGTAGGTCCATGTATAAAGTCTCACATGGTCGCTCTTGCCAATTGGCGTTGCTCAGAAAGGTTCTCAATCAAGTCTTCATTGGTGAAAATCAGGTCCAGGGTTGAAGGTTTCTGCCCCTCTCTATACCTGGTTGGAAAATTCACATGCTGCATTAGAGGGTACATGCCACAAAATAGCTTTCCATAGACTTCACATGCAAAATAGGGGTCACGTTTTAGGCTATAAGTCGAGTTACGTCGTACTTTGAAATATATATTTGATATCATCTTAATCAGAACAAAATTCTGTATAACATATCTGAAAATGACACCATATTTTAGGTCTACTTTTTGAGAAAAATAGCGCTATATAAAAAGACCCGATTTTCTCGTGTTTACGTCCGACTGCTAACCGCGTTTTGACCTCGTGTGTTCATGCGCTCATCATCGTAAACATCACTCAAATTTTCGCGTTTTCTGTTCAAATTAGTAGATATCACATTCACAAGTTCTAGCAAAACACGATTTGCAACACTAAAATTGTTAATATTGTACCGATTTTGCACATTTTTTATGCAAAGTTGGGACTATAGTCGTGATAAACTTTTACCGGAAACCGCTTCACAGGCGGATTTAGTTGTATGCACCCTAGATATAGACCTTGCTTATAATATCGTAGATTACTGTTGCATATGATGTGTTTCTCCTGCCCTGACCTATCCAGTTCACTTCTGGTAGATTGAAATCTAGGCTAGCTGAGAATAGGCTGGCTAAACATGGGTCAATAGTCAAAAAATAAACACATTTTGCAACATCTGGATGTGCTCTGTTCATGGAGGCACATTTTATCACTATCGACCCATGTTGCAATAGCAAATCAGTACAGAAACTTGAAATAGGAGAAATGCAATGTGGAAAGTGTACGATATTCTTTATGGGTATGGTAGGGTACAGTAACGAGTTTGGAAATTGGGATTCAACTATGGGTAAGGGTTTCTTTTTCCTGTTTTCCTAGATCTAAAGAAGTCAATGATTTACCAATTGCCAACTGCAGTTTAAGAGGAACCCAATTGCCCTCCACATGTAACAACCGATCAGTGTTGGATGATCATTGGACCATTTTGTTTGAAGACTTGGGGCGATTCAATTTAGTTTTAATTAGTTTCATAGATGTTTTTTTTATATTTCAATTTTAAAAGCGAATCCCAATAGGGAGTGAGTATGGGTACGGGTACAGACTTATTGGCACAGTTACGAGTTCGGAAATTGGGATTCAAGTATGGGTAATTACAGTTTCTTTTATGTCTTGTTTTCCTACATGTAGATCTCAAGAAATCAATTGTCAAACCGTTAGAAGGAACCCGATTTCCCACAAAGTAACAACCGATCACATCAGTGTTGGATGATCATTGGACCATTATTTTGTCTGGAGGCACCAAACAGCCTTACTTGACATCTGACCAAGAGAGAAGTGCCATCAAAGGTATGTTCAGTAAAATGCCAATGAGGTACAACCAAAGAGTACAGACTCCATCATGGAGGGCAAAATACCGTAAAAATCTGGTCTACAAGCATATAGTGTGTTTCTGACGAAAACTTAATCAATACGAAACAACCATAAATATGCCAATACAATAGATTGGTCTTACAATAGCACTTGTTTGTACATGTAATTATGCTTGCATCGGTAGTTAATTTGCTCCTACTCCCAATATTATAAGTTTTTCGATGCATGGCGTCTGGATTAAGTTAGCTTTCACCAAAACCACTATGCTTGTAGATAAGGTTTTACGGTAGTGTATCAGATTATTTTGCTATGCGCCCAGCAAACTTTGATTAAAGTTTCTTGTTTATATGAGACATGTGTACATTATGCTAAAAATGCACACACTAAGCACTCAATCTTAAAGACGTCAATTATCAGTCCATTTTAGGCTTTAGCCGATAAACACGGATAGATGCACAATTTGCACTCCATGATCGACACACAAAAATGGCGGATTTACCATAGCAACACACATGGGGGTAGTTGTGACTTTGCATTCTTTTGGTTTAACCTCTTACTCAAATGCATAGCACAAAATTCCCATCTATTTACGCGTAGGCCCCATCCGTGTGGGTCTACTTTGCGTATGTTTCATATCAACGCGTCTATTTGTGCGTAGGCCTATCCACGTAGGCCTACTTTGCGTATATTTTTTCGGTTCCGTAATCAAGGATCATAACAACAACAGCGCAATACATGTAGTCTGACGATCGATGTGAGGCGTGAAACTACTAGCTACTACGCTGAATAATATTTAGCCAAAATTGTTTTATTTTTTTAGCACAAATACATGACATGTATGTATGATTACAGAAATGCAAATTTAATACATGAACAGTAAATTTTAGAATTGCTAGTTCACCCGCATCTGTCAGAGTAACTGATAGCGATGCTATTTGACCCCTATGACCCCTTTTGGCATGTTCCTGTCATATCAGGGGCATAGCTAGCTTTTTTGGTCGGGGGTAAATTAAAATTCCAGGGCACAGACGAAAACAAATTACAGTTGCATCATACTATTAATACTTCTAGACTGTATGTCTTCAAGCTTCCAAAAAAGACTATTGGGACGATGTGCGGACGTGGCGCGAAAACATTTGGTATTTTGCACTATTTTCGCCCGTTATCAGGATGGAAAGGGCTTTATCATTACAATGTGTCGGCTGCACACGTAGCATGCAAAAAATTTGTATTTTAAACTATTTTGGCCCTTGATCGGGTCGAATTTTGGTAGAAAAGAGGCTCTTTGCCCCGTTTCTGTTCTTTTGCCCTCCTGATTTTCTTTCATTTTTTGTCAGAGGGGCACTTTTTTTTCTTTCATTTTTTGTCAGGGGGGCACTCTGCCCCGGCATACTCTAACATTTGAGACTCAGTACACCGGTCGATCTTACCGTTTCCGATGTTGATTAAGATACTTCTTGCATTGATCCCGAGATGCGGAAAAAACCAATAGTCATTTTGTCCCACATAAATGAATAAACAACAAACACCCCCCGATCCCCCGAGTGGACTCACCCATTCGGTGACGTCACACCCGATAATCACCCCTTATCCTCCTTGGTTTCTGCATGAGATAGACGTGTGGATTTTTCTTTGCCAACGCTAAGTATCATTACGAACCAAAGGATTTGAGATATACAGTTTGTTTGTTACACCTGAGGTAAAAACCAACCAGTATAGTGCGCTAGGAGATAGTTTTGACGACATTTTTCGCTAGAAAAGTGACAAAAACGATTCAAAAACTTAGCTTGTATGAGTGTTTCCGTTCGTATACGGGACACACGTTTTCAAAATGGCCGCCCTTAGGACGCCATTTTATATTTGTTCTCACGTAAAACAACTATAGCAGACTAGTAAGTTACAATAGATGTTTGTACAGTACTGTGTATACATGTATGGTGAGTGATTATCGCTATGTTTATGGTGTGCTCTATCGTTATATCTTTCAGTACGCGTCCGATGACGAGTTACTGCTAAGAGTTCGGTGGGTTTCCGAAGGGACCAGCCTGACAAATCTATAGAAAAGGTTTTCAGTTTTCCTTTGTATATATATTTTTATATCATACCACTACATCTGCGACAGCCACTGTGCGTGTGTGTCTGCTTATTGGGCTTGAGTCTTGTGTTCGGGGGTAGTGCTTACGCTCCCGAGTTACTACAACATGTCCAGGCCTTGTCAATCCTGCCCTTCCCTTGTGGCAGAGTGGGACCCATATCCACTCTGCTACACCCATAGGGATTGTTCTAAATTTAATAAGTGTGCATCTTTTTGCATAGGCTTATCAGATGTACATTTCAAGATCTAGAAAGTAGCGCTTCGTTTGGGACTTGACACAGACAGAAAACGAAGACCAAGAAACAGAAGGCTACAGGTAAGGTTGATATGGTAGGTACTAGCGCGGCCGGCAAGGGCCACGCTAAGGTAACCTCTGGGGCTCCGGCCCCGGGCAAGCAGGCGGCCCCTCCGGGGACTGCTAGCGAGCCCGAAGGCCTAGCAGCCAGCGAAAGCACTGACAAACCGTCTAAGCTAGTAGCAGGCAGCAGGGCGGTACTTGCCCTAACAGGCGAGTACCAGTCTACCAGCGAGATCTCTAGCGAGTTTCTTGCAGGTGGACACCCGTCCATTGCTGGCGAACGAGCGGGTCTAGCACCCGCGGAAGTAGCTGGCGATGGACAGTATGCCAAGGGTACCCCGGGCTTGCCTGGGCTGAATCCTAGCATACAGCGTGCGAACGGACCTCCGGGCTTGCCTGGGCTGGTCTGTAGCACGCAGCGTGCCAGTGGAACCCCGGGCTTGCCTGGGTTGATCCACGGCACGCAGCACGCTCTTCGTTCCCGCAAGGGTCGAATGAAAACGTGCAGGGGTTTAGCAGAGATGATACCGGGGCTAACGCTTCGGGTGTAGTCTTAGCAGAACCAACTGGGGTTGTCACACGGCTGCGTTCCATGGCGGGACCGCCGAGTGATACCCTGGGCCTTGGAATGGCTGCCGGCTGTCCTCCGGGACTGGCTAGCGGCTATACCGGGGTTGGGCTCGCAGTCTCTCACGGGACAGCGACCCAAGTGCAAACAGTGGCAGCTACCGGGACGAGCTACGGCTCGACCTCAGTGGTAGCCACTATGCACGCGCCATAGCTGCCGTGAGTGGTCCGCCACACACAGCGACCTTGGGCGAGGCTCAAGAGGTTAGGGTAGGTAGTTTGAACAGCCTAGCTGATCAACAACCCACTTATGTCCTCGAGAGCCAGCAGAGCGTGGGTGATCCATTACAGTCAATGGGTCAATTACCCTCTTATGATCGATCACTATCTATTCAGCGGAGCATGGCTCCATTGATTGATACTGCCTATTCAGGTAGCGAGGTGACTGATCGGGGGTATACACGCTCAGCTACCCGTGATACTCGGCAAGCTCCTTCTAGCCAAGGGACAGCCAGTATAGCGGGTACCCATACACACGGCTTGATCCTCTAGCGGGAACGCTGTGAGGCATGGGTACAGTGGTGCGCAGCCGGGAGCCCTACCGGGCACCTACGCTACAACCACGCAGGTACCGCAGTACTCGTCCTGGTTTCCACAGTCTCTGTGGCAACAGGGGGGGGGAGGCGGTGCTGGTACTGCCGTTCCATGGGGTTTCCCTGGTGGCGGATCCTTTCAGGGTCAGCTACCGACAGGGTATGCCCGTGGTACCCGCCGCAGGGTGGTTTCTTCCACGGTCTAGCACCGTGGCAAGTGCCGCCTAGCGCTGGGCAAGCAGTACCACCAGCTGTTACCCAGGCTGGGCGGCGAGTGGCTAACCCTGATACAGCTCAGGGTAGGCCGCGCGCTGCTATGGCTAGGCGACAGCAGCGAGAGCGTCGCGGATCCCGGGTGCTATGGCTAGCATCTCGGGGTCTGCGAGAGTACTCCCTCTTCTGCTGGTGTTCAGTTGGCTAGCCACACGGTGCCGACACCTCCCTGTCCACCTTCAGATGCCCGTCGTCAGATCTCTTCCTCATCAGAGAGTGAGTCAGAGTCTGAAGGCGAGGGAAAGGAGTCGGAAGATGAAACCAGTAGCGACTCACAGTCTGATGAGGCTGTGCAGGTAGCTTCAGGTATCCTTCCCCCGCTTCTCCGTGAGGGACTCGCTAGCAATGGTCTGCCTGCGGACACCGCTGAGGTGATGAGCCGTGTGGCCCAAGGTTTGGGCCTGGCTTTCTCTCAGGAGGAGTCCATTCAGGAGGACCAGGGCATCTTTTCAGTAGGATGCCCAGCTAGCGCTTCCACACAAGGGTCGCCCGCACTTGCATTCCCGGCGGACCTCAAGGGTAGGTTTCGTAGGGCTGTCAGGCTCGCTGGAGCTTCTACGCCGCGTGCTTGCACGCTTCCACTGCGTGTTTCGCAGGAGGACTACGACACCTACCTCAGGGCCCCTGACATGGATCCAGACGTTGCCAAGCGCCTGCCGCTAGCGGCCAAGGCGCACGGGTCGTTCTCCCCCCAGTGGGAGGAGGAGCTAAAGCTCATCGATAAGCGAGCACGGTCGCCTATCAGAGTCTCGAGCGTCGCCACCCCGCTTGCCGAGCACCTCGGCAGGAAGGTAGCAAGCGACCACGGGCGACGCCGAACTCTTCCGCGAGGTTAATCTGTTAGCGGTGCTAACAGCTAACCTCAACGAGAGTTCTATGGGCCTAGCCCATAGGATGTCATCTCGCCGCCGGGAGAATGCCTGTTTGTCCCTCCAGTCAACTTATGGCTCTGACTTTGCTGAAGCAATGAAGAAGTCAGACTCGGAGGGACAAGGGCTTCTCTTTGGACAGGCCTTTTGCGCTACGGTAGAGGACCGGGCAAAGAAGGCCACCAATGAGAGCACTCTGAAGAAGTCAGAGGCTGCCCTGACCAAGGGAAGGGCAGTAAAGGCGAAGAAGAAGCACAAGAAGAAAAAGTCTTCTAAGCGTTCTTCAGCGCCAGCTCCGGCTTCAGCAGGACGCGCACCACCGACTACACCCGAGCCCGAGGCTACTCCAGCACCTCCCAAAAAACTGGGAAGCGCAAGAGTAGTGCTGGATCGTATGGCAAGCCCCCTAAGAAGAGCCGTTCTTCTAAGGGAGGCAAACCAGATCGGTCCTGAGGGCACGGCGGTCGACAGTCCATGCCGGCAGGCCTTGGACTTCCACAGGGATTCCCCTGTGGGCGGCCGCTGTGCATTACGCCCAGAGATGGCATGCCATCTCCCGGCGCCTGGGTATTGTCAGTGGTCAGTGGGGGTTACAGGCTGGAATTTACCAGCCACCCCTCGTGGCGCCTGCACGATTCAGAGGTCCACGGTAGTGCCGCCAGACGGCCCCCAGCGTCGGGCACTACTGTCAGAGGTCACTCAGCTTCTCACCAAGCAAGCGATTGTCCCGGGCTACCCCCCTTTCACCAAGGGGTTTGGGAGCACTTTTTTTCTGGCTCCAAAGAAGACCGGCGACTGGGGGCCATCCTGAACCTCAAGCCGTTGAACGAGTTCATCAGGCCCAAGAGGTTCAGAATGGAGACTCTCGCTCCGGTGCTAGCCTGCCCCATCAAGGGTATGTGGGCGGCATCGCTAGATCTCTTGGACGCATATCTGCATGTTCCGATCGCACCTCAAGATCAGAGGTTTCTACGCTTCAAGGTACAGGGTCAAACTTACCAGTTTCGATGCCTGCCATTCGCTTGTCCACCTCCCCAGAGTGTTTACACTCCTGGTCAGGGCGGTGGCAGCGTACCTGAAGCGCAGGGGAGTCAACATGTGTTGCTACCTGGACGATTGGTTCATTTACGGACGCACCCCACTGGAGACACAGTGTCTTGTGGAGTTAGTAGTCCGTACGGGCGGGACCTGGGATTTCTGATCAACGTCAAGAAATCCAATTTGGTCCCGACGCAGACACCACTATTTCTAGGGGCCCAGATCAACCTCAAGGAGGGGATCGTGGCGCCCTCACCCGAGAAGGTGACGAACATGGCGAGGTGTGCCCGACTCTTGGCCGAGTCAGAAGGTTTTGGGCCTTATGGCCAGTATGGTAGACCTCGTACCGTACTGCCGCTTTCACATGAGGCCTATACAACTACACCTTCTAGCCTTTTACAGGCCCAGTCGTCACCCAATATCCCTCGCGGTTCGATGTCGGAGATCGCGCGAGAGAACTCTGGTGGTGGACCCATCAGCCCAATTTGACTCAAGGTGTCAGGTTTCCTGCACCAGCGGTGCGTCACGTAGTGACGACCGACGCGTCAAAGCTGGGCTGGGGGGGCCACATCCACGGGGACTCAGTCTCGGGCTTATGGTCGGCCACGGAGACGGAGTTCCATATCAACCTTCTCCAACTTTGGGCAGTGGAGAGAACTCTCCAGCATTTCGAGAAGGTGATCGTGGGATCTCATATCGTTGTCCAAACAGACAACACAACCGTGGTGGCCTACCTCAACAGACAAGGGGGCACCAGGTCACCACGGTTGTGCCTGCACGCTTTCACGCCTGATAGGGTGGTGCAAGGCCAGGCAGATTACGTTGAGAGCGATGCACATAGCGGGAGTCACCAACATCCTCGCGGACGATCTGTCATGAGGAAAGGTGTCGGGACCTACAGAATGGTCCCTTGCTCCGCAGGTCGCCCAGACGATCTTCGAGGTGATGTACCACCCCTCGATAGATTTGTTCGCATCTCATCGCAATCATCAGCTGCCGGTGTACTGCTCGAGGGTCGCAGACCCACAGGCATTCGCCGTGGATGCTCTGTCCGTACACTGGGGAGGAATGAGTGCTTACGCTTTCCCCCCGATTTCACTGCTCGCAAGGGTAGTGACCAAGATCGGGAGGGAGGATTGCAACGTCATTCTGATAGCACCGTTCTGGCGAAACACCTGTGGTTTCGACCGATGGTGGATCTACTAGCGGCACAGTCGCGAGTGCTCCCCGAGTTACCAAATCTGCTCCGGATGCCCGGGAGAGGTACCAAGTCTACCACTAGAGCACCTGCAGTTAGCTGCATGGCCCTTATCAGGGAACGTGCGGCGGAGGGAGGCTTTTCATCAGAAGCTGCTTCTCTCATCGCCAGGGGTAGACGAGAGTCTACCCTCCGTACGTATAGTCAGCGTTTGGCTCCCTACTACGCATGGTGCGATGAGAGAAATACATCTCCCACTAGAGCCCCTGTGCCTCTAGTGGCAGATTTTCTGACAGAAAAGTTCAGGTCAGGACTTCAGCAGGCGACGATAGCCAACTACAAGTCAGCCATTCTCTCGATTCATCGGGGATTTGAAGACGGCAGATCGACTATCAATTCAGATGGGTCCCTAAGTCTTCTTCTCGACGGTATGTTCAACGAGCGCCCGCCGAAAGGAAGGTGGTCCCCCTTGGGACCTCAACACAGTCTTGGAGTATATTAAGGGTCCCCTTTGAGCCCCTGTCAAAAGCGACCCTTAAATACGCCACTCTTAAAGCGGCCTTTCTTCTGGCGTTGGCTTCGGGACGGCGATGCTCGGAGTTGCACGCAGTCTCAAGTCAGCCTCCGTATTTACTAACAACGGAGCGACGCTGTTTCTTCGCCCGGATTTCCTTGCAAAAATGAGCGAAGTACATTCCGACACTCGCCCTCTTCCTACCCAGTATTGGGCAGGGTTCGTCAATAGCCGAAGACAGGTTGTGGTGCCCGGTGAGGTGCTACAGCACTACCTTGGCCGAACACAAACCTTAAGAGGGGCTCATGACCGCTTATTTATCACCCACGCTGAACCGCACGGTCCAGCCGCTAAGCAGACTCTGGCACGGTGGCTGGTCCAGGTGTTGGTGGACTCGGGCGGCAAAAGACGCCGCCCCAAGGCCCACTCAACCAGATATATCTCATCATCGTGGGCCTACCATAGGGGGTCCCCATTGAGGAGATTTGTCAGGCTGTGTCCTGGAAGAACCCGTCGTCCTTTTCGTCAGTTTACTATAAAAACGTAAGCCAACGACCAGGCGATAAGTTCACCAGGGCAGTTCTTGGGCGATAATATGGTGGTTGGGTACCAGGTGTTTTTCAGACAGTCAGAATTCCAACATGGTAAGAACCAGTGTTTCTATTCTTAACCACTGCACTTTCAGTTCAGGGTTTTTTGTCTGTTCACGTAGTCTTTCTGTTTCCCGGCCGTGAGGGGGGGGAAATAGTTTGACCTCGCGATGACCATGCTACCCACTCCCGATCCTTATCAGATGCTGGCCAATCTTGTACCTCCATCCGTCGGTTACTTGCTAGATCGATCTTTCAGATGTTGATGCAAGAAGTATCTTAATCAACATCGAACGGTAAGATCGACCGGTGTACTGAGTCTAGTCCCAAACAAAAATGTTTGGTAGACTCATAACCGTGCGATCTTACCTTTCCGATGTTGATTATCCCGACCCGGCCGCCCCTACAAGTTTGGCGAGTAGGGGCTGCCCAAGTCGGATAAGGGGTGATTATCGGTGTGACGTCACCGAATGGGTGAGTCCACTCGGGGATCGGGGTTTTGTTATTTATTCATTTATGTGGGACAAAATGACTATTGGTTTTTCCGCATCTCGGGATCGATGCAAGAAGTATCTTAATCAACATCGGAAAGGTAAGATCGCACCGGTTATGAGTCTACCAAACATTTTTGTTTGGGACTATTCCCAATGACCTTTGCCCTCGTGACCTCGGTTTGATTTTGTTCATGCTCCCATGATATGGAGAATTACTTTCACCAATTTCAGTTTCAGTTTTATTTACCAATTGAGTCATATAAATCAAAACAAACGGTATTACAATGGAGGGATGACCAAAAAAGAACACAAGGCTCGTACAAGTTTGGACACCAAGTTGTTGTTGAAATGGTTTATGGAATGATATGGGCTGTACCGTAGTGGTTAGCAACAACCTGTAAAGTGTACTGCTCATCAAGGCTTGTGGATCAACGTCTAGAGGCATTATGGCTTTTACGCATAAATCACTGCGCTTTTTTTGTTGTTGAGAATTTACCTCATTATGGGAAGAAGCAAAAATCAAAATAACAAACATGCAACATATTAAAATTTTTTTTTTTTTTCAAATTGTAATTTCTTTTTTGTTGCAGCCTGCATGTGATCTGACTTTGCTAAGTGCTGTGTTATTGTTTGTGCTGCTACCATTATATAGTAACCATAGCAATTTGACTTTGAAAGAACAAGATGGCGGCATTCAAGCAAGATCAGTGTGTACAACGCGTAGGGAATCAGGCCCACTTGTCTCGCCTATCATCAGGACTTAACCAGTTGAGACAACAAGCAGCCTTCTGTGATGTCAACATCATTGTTGGACATCAAAGATTTCCTGCTCACAAAGCAGTTCTAAGCTGTGCAAGTGATTACTTCCAAGGAATGTTCTCATCAGGGTTTCAAGAAAGCACAATGAGTGAAATAACTGTTCCTGGAACTGAAGAAAGCTTTGCCCAAATCTTGGACTTTGCTTATACAGGATACTTCACTCTCTCCTTACGAACTGTCACAGGTATTCTCCAAATGGCTTGTTACATGGTGATAACTGAAGCAATGGATTTATGTGCTGAATACCTGAGAGAAGTCAAGGGTAGTTTCACAATTGAAGACTATTGTGAGATATGGTCCATTTCAAACAATCATAGCAGTCTTGCAGATGTTGCACAAATTTATAGAAGTTACCTTGTAGGGCACTTCTCTGAGTGTGTTCAATCCAAAGTGTTTCTGGAAAATTCTTCAGCAAGTCTGATGCTGGAGATTCTGAGTGATGAAGATATTGAGACGTACAATACGACGGAAGAACAGATTCTGCAAGGAACAGTGATGTGGCTGAAGTATGATTGGGAGCAGCGTAAAGTCCATGCAGTTGACCTCCTGAAGAAGATACGTTTTGGTCTGGTACCAGTTGACCGACTCCACAAGATCCTTGGTGATGATTTACTTGGAATGCAACAGTGTAAAGATATTGTGGAGGAGGTTGTCAAGTTGAGTGTCACCATGGATACGGCTTCACCGCCACTGATCAAAAGTCACCCAGAGTTGTTTGCAACTAGAAACACTATCACAGCTAGATTGGATGAAGACTATGATGATGCTAGCACTGCTCCCACAGTTTTATTAAAATGCAAAACTAAAACAGCATGTTATAAGATAGCTAAGTTGGCTGATATTCCTAATAGATACCCATATTCTGACGAGAAAATTAGTTTGTTTAGGGCATTTGTCAGCAATGAAAATCAATTGTATGCTGCAATTGAGGTTGGATATTTTGATGGTGAAGATGGTGAGGAAAGTGAAAGTCATCAGAATTGGGTGGAGGCAAATAACTTTTTCAGGTACAGATCTGAGACGAATGAATGGATCTTACTTCCACCAATGCCTGAAGTTATGAGCTTGCCTAAAATGGTGCAAATGAAAGAATACATATATTTGATTGGCAATGTTAAATATGTGCCCAAGAGTATGATTCAACGATTCAATATTCGCAGCAAATCGTGGGAAATTCTTGTAGACGACATATTGTTTCACACATCGTATGCTATTTTACTATCAACAGGACAGATATTAGTCAAAGGGAAGCAGGAAAGAGCAGGTCCCAATCCTGATGGCAGTCATTATGGATACTGGGTTGCTGTAGTTGCACTGTATAAACCAGCTACCAATGAATTACTTGATGTCTCTGTTGATACCACATTAGATGAAGATTCATTCTTTGTGGAGCATGATAATAACTGCTACTTGGAAACTAGGAGTGATGGTAATGAGCCAGAACAAGTAAACCGAGTTATCTGTGACTTTGATAGTGATAGGCCGACAATGGTAATTGGAGATGTTGTTGAAGACAAGACATTAGATACAGGAAATCAGTTTTATCCAGAATTTACTTTTGACAAGCGCAAAGTAGGGTTGATTCAAGTGCCTTGTGAATGCAAATCCCATGTGATGAAAAATGAAGCAATGACGGAGTAGATACAGTAGCAGTGTCATACCCTCGATTGACTTGTTAGTGATCAACAGACATGCCAACTAGTACGGTTTTGGGGTGGAAAATACTGTTTTTTGGTTGTCTGAGTATGGAAAACTGGATTTCAAAGTTGGCATATGTCTGTATCAACCTTAAATCAGCAAATGTGTGCAGCAATATACGGAGGAAGAAAAAACCAGGACAAAATCTGGACACAAATGTTATTATCTACAGAATACTAGAATTACTAAGTAGGAGTGAAAGAACCCATCAGAATTGAAGAGCACCAGTTTCTATCACAAGCTTATGTCGGGCTGACCTTCGGAATTCCAGGCCGGCTTCTGCCTAGCTTTCCAGATTGTGTAATTGAACAGGAATCTCATTTTGCTGATTTCCTTCATGAATGTCTTAGATGGTTTACATAGATCTGCTGACAGGAAAATATCTTGTCAATGTGTCCAACATTCTCCTGGGTAATGAGTCCGCATGATCCAACTTCAAAACTAGTCAAATCACAAGTAAAACCTAATAACTGAAATGTCAGACACAAGGTCAATGTACTGTCTAGAATTTATGTATGAGTGATATAATACGCATTATATCACTCATACATAAATTCTAGACAGTTCATTGGTTGATCACCATTTATCATTTTTACCATCACCCTCTCCGTCAAGGATCGTTTCACAGTTGAAGACTGTTATGAGATATGGTCGATTACAAGTAATCATAGCAGTCTTGCGGATGTTGCACAATTGTATAGAAGTTACCTTGTTGAAAACTTCTCTAAGTGTGTTCAATCCAAAGTGTTTCTGCAAAATTCTTCAGCAATTGTGATGCTGGAGATTCTAAGTGACGAAGAAATAGAGACAGATAACATAACGGAAGAACAGATTCTGCAAGGAACAGTGATGTGATTGAAGTATGATTGGGAGCAGCGCAAAGTCCATGCAGTTGACCTCCTGAAGAAGATACGTCTTGGTTTGGTGCCAGTTGACCGACTCCACAAGATCCTTGGTGATGAGTTACTAGCCATACCAGAGTGTAAGGAGATGGTCGCGGAGGTTGTCAAGTTGAGTGTTACCATGGATACGGCTTCACCGCCATTGATCAAAATTCACCCAGAGTTATTTGCTACTAGAAACACTATCACAGCTAGATTAGATGAAGAGTATGATGATGCTAGCACTGCTCCCGTAGTTTTATTGAAATGCCAAACTAAAACAGCGTGTTATAAGATGACTAAGTTGGCTGATATTCCAAATCGATATCCGTATTCCGAAGAAAAAGTAAGCACTGTTGGAGTGTTTGTCAGCAATGAGAATCAATTATATGCTACAATTGATGTTGGATATAATGGGAAGGATCGTGAAGATAGTGAAAACCATTACAAATGGCTTTTGGAAAATAACTTTTTCCAATACGTGTCTGAGACGAATGAATGGATCTTGCTTCCACCAATACCAGTCCTACTAAATGGCTATCCTCATATGTTTCATATTAAAGAATATTTATATATGATTTTTGAATGTGACGCGTCCAAGAGTATGATTCAACGATTCAGTATGCACAGCAACTCGTGGGAAATTCTTGTAGACGATATATTGTTTTACACATCGTATGCTATTTTACTACCAACAGGAGAGATATTAGTCAAAGGTAAACAGCAGAGAGCAGGTCCCAATGTTGATGGTGGTCGTTATGGATACTGGGTTGTTTTAGTTGCTCTGTATAAACCAGCTACCAATGAATTACTGGATGTCTTGGTTGATACCGTACCACATTAGATCAAGACGGCGAGTGGAATGGAACAATTCATCTTTCACCGAGTGATTATATTTCGACCATTACACGAATTTAAGTTAATATTTGTTTTATATCACTCAAGCGTAAATTCTACTATTTAAGGTAGGAAATACATGTTTTCATCAACATAACACCATGTTTTGCTGTGATATACTTCACATTTTGGGGTCCACCCCATAACTAAATCGGCAAGTCCAAGAGTCAGCGCACGGCCTGGCGCAGGCAGACTACGGCACTACGGCAGAGCACATGATGGTAAAAACTATCACACAGAGAGGGTGATAGTAAAAATGATAAATGGTAATCAACCAATGAACTGTCTAGACTTTATGTATGAGTGATATAATATGCAATGATGCATGGCAGTGTTAATCAGACCAGTTGTGTCAAACAAGATAATATTTTCAAACATCAGTTTGAAAAAGGCTTAGCGACCGCAAGCCGAAAGCTCATGTAAGTGAACATTTTTGTTGTGAGAATAGTCATAAATTCGTCAATAAGATAATATTAGTAACTTTATATTTTTTATTTCGTACAGAACATTCACATTCTGATATGTAAAAAGTTTTAAGTGGAACTCAGGCCTTGTGGACCCTTTACATTGTACTTTTGTATACTTCTCACCTGGGATCTTGTGTTTTTTTAAATGAGTCTCTTTGTGCTCATGAAACTTCACTTTTTGAAAGTTTATGCTTCAAATACGAAAACAATGTACAGTAAAAAAGACAACATTTGGTATAAAATGTTTAATACATTGAAATAAGTATTTAGTCTCTACCAGAAGCATTTTGTCCTGCTTTCACTGGATTCTACATGTACCATACAGTCTTATATTAGACTACCAGAAGCATTTTGTCCTGCTTTCCCTGGATTCTACATGTACCATACAGTCTTATATTAGAGTACCAGAAGCATTTTGTCCTGCTTCCACTGGATTCTACATGTACCATAGTCTTATATTAGACTACCAGTAGTATTTTGTCCTGCTTTCGCTGGAATCAGTTGTAGCTAGTATTTTTAGTGCTGGGTGGCATTTGATAAAAATCTTACATATTTGGCAATTTGTTGTCAAAATTGATCAAATTCTTGACTAATTCAATAAAATTGTGCAATTTTGGACTCTTGAGTGGTGGGCTCTGGTGCTAAAATCGCAGCCGCCCACTGTAGCTACAACCCTGCTACCATAATGTATATAGTCTTATATTAGTCTACCAGAAGCGTTTTGGTGGGGCCATTTTGGCAGTACACATAGGTAGCATTGGAACAGTCTTCCAGCATGAATTGAGGCTGTTGAGGTTGAGCTGCAGCCATGTTTCTTATAGTGTAGCTGATACATGTAATGCTGTTTAAAACTATATACATTGTAGTGACTTACAAAATGCCCCATTCTTTAAAACTACCCTTTGTCCCTTCTGTTCATTGTTCAGTCACTGACATTTTGACATTGATTTCTTATACAAAGACACAAAAGTGGCCCATGTGGATTTAGCAGTCAAGTTAGCTCAATCGATAGGTGTTAGATATATGGTGCAAGAGGTTCTGGGTTAGAACCCTGACGGTGGTTTAGTACGCTCTGGTGGAAAATTGAGTTATCTTCATGAAATTCCCAAGGAACTTACTGCTAATTGTCTTGTTGTAACCTTAAGAAACTAGGAGAGCTGATCCTGGCTGTGAAGACCAACTATGGAATGTCTAGGGTGTGTGCATCTAAGCAGCAAAGTCCCTGAATTGTTTTGTTTTTTAAATGGTTTATCGAATGATGTGGGCCGTAGTGGTCAGTGACAACATGTAGGGGTGCCAAGGCTTGTGGATCAACATGTTTTGCTTGGGCGTAGTGCACTAAAAATCATTGCGTTTTTTTTTCACACCACTGACCATATCTTTGCTTGTAGAATCTTATTTAGTAGCTTTTAAAATCTGAACAACAAAATTTATATTTACAACCAAATTTTAAACTTTTTTGTTGTTGCAGCCTGTATCTGATTTGAGTTTGCTAAAGTTCTACATTTGCGCAGCTACCAATTTGACTTTCAAACAAGATGGCCTCATGCAAGCAAGACCAGTGTGTACAAAGTGTGGGGAATCAGTCCCACTTGTCTCGCCTATCATCAGGACTTAACCAGTTGAGACATCAGGCTGCCTTCTGTGATGTCAACATCATTGTTGGAGATCAAAGATTTCCTGCTCACAAAGCAGTTCTAAGCTGTGCAAGTGACTACTTCCAAGGAATGTTCTCATCAGGGTTTCAAGAAAGTACAATGAGCGAGATAACTGTTCCTGGAACTGAAGAAAGCTTTGCTCAAATCTTGGACTTTGCTTATACAGGATACTTCAATCTCTCCTTACGAACTGTCACAGGTATTTTCCAAATGGCTTGCTACATGGTGATACCTGAAGCAATGGATTTATGTGCTGAATACTTGAGAGAAGTCAAGGATAGTTTCACAATTGAAGACTGTTATGAGATATGGTCGATTACAAGCAATCATAGCAGTCTTGCAGATGTTGCACAATTGTATAGAAGATACCTTGTAGAAAACTTCTCCAAGTGTGTTCAATCCAAAGTGTTTCTGGAAAATTCTTCAGCAAGTGTCATGCTGGATATTCTGAGTGATGAAGATATCGAAACGGACAACACGACGGAAGAACAGATTCTGCGAGGAACAGTAACATGGCTCAAGTATGATTGGGAGCAGCGCAAAGTCCATGCAGTTGACCTCTTGAAGAAGATACGTCTTGGTCTGGTGCCAGTTGACCGACTCCATAAGCTCCTTGGTGATGAGTTACTAGCCATACCCGAGTGTAAGGACATTGTGGAGGAGGTTGTCAAGTTGAGTGTTACCATGGATACGGCTTCACCGCCATTGATCAAAAGTCACCCAGAGTTGTTTGCTACTAGAAACACTATCACAGCTAGCTTGGAGGAAGACTATGATGATACTAGCACTGCTCCTGTAGTTTTATTCAAATGCAAAACTGAAACAGCATGTTATAAGATGACTAAGTTGGCTGATATTCCTAATCGATATCCTTATTCTGATGAAAAAGTAAGCGCTGTTGGAGCATTTGTCAGCAATGAGAATCAGTTATATGCTGCTATTGATGTTGGATATAATGGGAAGGATCGTGAAGATAGTAGAAATCATGACAAATGGCTTTTGGCAAATAACTTTTTCCAGTACATGCCTGAGACAAATGAATGGATTTTGCTTCCACCAATACCAGTCCGAATATTGGGCTATCCTAAAATGTTTCATATAAAAGAATACATATATATGATTGGTGAATGTGAGGTGTCCAAGGAATGCAAGGATATGATTCAACGATTCCATATTCACAGCAAATCGTGGGAAATTCTTGTAGACGATCTATTGTTTCACACATTGTATGCTATTTTACTAACAACAGGACAGATATTAGTCACAGGTAGGCAAGAAAGAGCAGGTCCCAATCCTGATGGCAGTCGTTATGGTGGATTCTGTGTTCCTGTAGTTGCTCTGTATAAACCAACTACCAATGAATTACTACATGTACATGTAGATATCTCTGTTGATATCACATTACATGAAGATACATTCTTTATGGAACATGATAATAACTACTACCTAGTTACTCAAGGCAATCACAAAGAGCCAGACCAAGTAAACAGAGTTATCTGTGACTTTAATAGTGACAGGCCTACAATGGTAATTGGAGATGTCGTTGAAATCAAAACAGTAGACACAAGGAGGCAATTTCATCAAGAATTTACTTTTGACAAGCGCAAACTTGGGTTGGTTCAAGTGCCTTGTGAGTGTGAATCCCATGTGAAGAAAGGTGAAGCAAAGATGGAGTAGATACAGTAGCAGTGTACCAAAACTTGTGATTGTTGGGTAAGACATCCGATTAGAATGCGATAAAATTGAGATATGGGTGCATGCTGGACACGGTAATGTTAAATCCTATTAGTGTGTTTAAAGTCATAATGTACACTTTGTGTATATGGTTTAACTTGACTTTGAGCTCTTTCGATTTGCTAGGTCCCCAATTAAAAAATATCACTCCCGGCCCCAGCGGTGCACTGATAGAGCTTATTGTACCCAATTGGATATCTTTATTTGGCACGTTATGTAAATTACAAAGCATACCAGCAAAACCTAATAAACTCTGGGACAAAATTTGGATAACAGAGTTGTCCAAATTAGTACAGGGTGACACACACAAAAAAAAATCAGCAAAATACAATGTACAAGAGGATAATAACAAACAAAATGAACCATGATAATGTGGCTGACTGAAAGAGCACATCAAAATGGTGAGGTACATGTAGCAGCTGGGATCACAAATTGATGTAGGCTGATCTTTGGTGCCCGGACTGACTCCTGTCTAGCATTCTACATTGTGTAACTGGACAGGCCAATTTTGCTAAGTTCATGAATGTCTGCGATGATTTACATAGATCTGCTGACAGGAGAACATCTTGTCAATGTGTTCAACATTTTCCTGGGTAATGAGTCCACATGATCGGACTTCAAAACAAGTCAAATCACAAGTAAACTCTAATACCTGAAAGGTCAGACACAGGGTCAATGTACTTCTTTTGTTTTCCTTCAGATGCTTTTGATATGTTGTTTGTAAACTAAGTGTAACAGATGTTGTTGGTGTTGATTCATACATGTATGGGACATTATTTGCACAATCAGACAAGTAGGCAATTATGCCATGCATTGTATAGTACGCAATGATGCGTGGCATTGCTAATTAGACCATTTGTGTCAAACAAGATAAAACTTTAATATTTTTTGTTTTGTACAAAACTTTTTGATTTATTGTAATAAGTCTTACGTGGAACTTGGGACTTGTGGAGCCTTTAATTTCGTACAAACAACCTGGGATCTTGTGTTTTTAAAAATGGGTCTATTTGAGCTCATGAAAGTTTATGCTTCAAATACGAAAGACAACGTTTGGTATAAAATGTTTAATACATTGAAATAAGTAGTCTCATTTGTCCTGCTTTCACTAGAATAGTCTTATATTAGTCTACCAGACACATTTTGGTGAGCCATTTTGGCAGTAGGTATTAAGCATAAAAATACAGTCTTCCAGCGTGAATTGAAGCTTTTGAGGTTGAGCTGTAGCCATGTTTCTTACATTGTAGCTAGTAATATTGTTAGTGTTTAATTGTGACTTACAAAATGCCCCATTCTTTAAAACTACCCATTGTCCCTACTGCCCAGCCACCTGGTTCATGGTTCAATTCCATTCAGTCACTGACATTTTGGCATTTTTGATTTCTTGTACAAAGACACAAAAGTGGCCCATGTGGATTTACGAATAGCTAGCTTCTAATTAAAAAGCAGTCAAGTTAGCTCAATCGATGAGGTGTTCGACGATAGTGCAAGAGGTTAGAACCCTGGCAGTGGTTTAGTACGCTCTGGTGGAAAAATTTAGTTAGCTTGAAATTCCTGCTAATTGTCTTGTTGTAACCCTTACGGGGAGCTGATCCTGGCTGTGAAGGCCAATTGTGGAGTGTCTAGGCAAAGTCCCTGAGTTGTTTGGAATGATATGATGTGGGCTGTAGTGGTAACAACAACATGTGCCGAGGCTTGTGGACTGGGCTTAGCGCACTATAAATCATTGTACTTTTTTTCCACAGCATTGACCATATCTTTGCTTGTAGACCACCGATTTGAATCTTAGTAGATTTTAAACTTTGAACAACAAACATTGTAAATCCATATTTATATAGCCAAATTTTGAAATTTTTTTTTTGTTGCAGCCTGTATATCTGTTTGAGTTTGCTAAAGTTCCACAGTACGCCTACCAATTTGACTTTCGAGCAAGATGGCAGCATTCAAGCAAGATCAGTGTGTACAACGCATGGGGAATCAGTCCCACTTGTCTCGTCTATCATCAGGACTTAACCAGTTAAGACATCAGGCTGCCTTCTGTGATGTCAACATCATTGTTGGAGATCAAAGATTTCCTGCTCACAAAGCAGTTCTAAGCTGTGCAAGTGACTACTTCCAAGGAATGTTCTCATCAGGGTTTCAAGAAAGTACAATGAGCGAGATAACTGTTCCTGGAACTGAAGAAAGCTTCGCCCAAATCTTGGACTTTGCTTATACAGGATACTTCAGTCTCTCCTTACGAACTGTCACAGGTGTTCTCCAAATGGCTTGTTACATGGTGATACCTGAAGCAATGGATTTATCTGCTGAATATCTGAGACTTGTCAAGGATCGTTTCACAGTTGAAGACTGTTATGAGATATGGTCGATTACAAGTAATCATAGCAGTCTTACAGATGTTGCACAATTGTATAGAAGTTACCTTGTTGAAAACTTCTCTAAGTGTGTTCAATCCAAAGTGTTTCTGCAAAATTCTTCAGCAAGTGTGATGCTGGAGATTCTAAGTGACGAAGAAATAGAGACAGACAACATAACGGAAGAACAGATTCTGCAAGGAACAGTGATGTGGCTGAAGTATGATTGGGAGCAGCGCAAAGTCCATGCAGTTGACCTCCTGAAGAAGATACGTCTTGGTTTGGTGCCAGTTGACCGACTCCACAAGATCCTTGGTGATGAGTTACTAGCCATACCCGAGTATAAGGTCATTGTGGAGGAGGTTGTCAAGTTGAGTGTTACCATGGATACGGCTTCACCGCCATTGGTCAAAAGTCACCCAGAGTTGTTTGCTACTAGAAACACTATCACAGCTAGCTTGGAGGAAGACTATGATGATACTAGCACTGCTCCCATAGTTTTATTCAAATGCCAAACTGAAACAGCATGTTATAAGATGACTAAGTTGGCTGATATTCCTAATCGATATCTTTATTCTGATGAAAAAGTAAGCGCTGTTGGAGCATTTGTCAGCAATGAGAATCAGTTATATGCTGCTATTGATGTTGGATATAATGGGAAGGATCGTGAAGATAGTAGAAATCATGACAAATGGCTTTTGGCAAATAACTTTTTCCAGTACATGCCTGAGACAAATGAATGGATTTTGCTTCCACCAACACCAATCCGAATATTGGGCTATCCTAAAATGTTTCATATTAAAGAATACATATATATGATTGGTGAATGTGAGGTGTCCAAGGAATGCAAGGATATGATTCAACGATTCCATATTCACAGCAAATCGTGGGAAATTCTTGTAGACGATCTATTGTTTCACACATTGTATGCTATTTTACTAACAACAGGACAAATATTAGTCACAGGTAGGCAAGAAAGAGCAGGTCCCAATCCTGATGGCAGTCGTTATGGTGGATTCTGTGTTCCTGTAGTTGCTCTGTATAAACCAACTACCAATGAATTACTACATGTACATGTAGATATCTCTGTTGATATCACATTACATGAAGATACATTCTTTATGGAACATGATAATAACTACTACCTAGTTACTCAAGGCAATCACAAAGAACCAGACCAAGTAAACAGAGTTATCTGTGACTTTAATAGTGACAGGCCTACAATGGTAATTGGAGATGTCGTTGAAATCAAAACAGTAGACACAAGGAGGCAATTTCATCAAGAATTTACTTTTGACAAGCGCAAACTTGGGTTGGTTCAAGTGCCTTGTGAGTGTGAATCCCATGTGAAGAAAGGTGAAGCAAAGATGGAGTAGATACAGTAGCAGTGTACCAAAACTTGTGATTGTTGGGTAAGACATCCGATTAGGTACGATAAAATTGAGATATGGTTATGGGTGCATGCTGGACACGGTAATGTTAAATCCTATTAGTGTGTTTAAAGTCATAATGTACACTTTGTGTATATGGTTTAACTTGACTTTGAGCTCTTTTGATTTGCTAGGTCCCCAATTAAAAAATATCACTCCCGGTCCCAGCGGTGCACTGATAGAGCTTATTGTACCCAATTGGATGCCTTCCATTTATAATATCAATCTTCTTACGGCAAGTTATGTCAATTACAAAGCATACCAGCAAAACCTAAATAACTCTTGAGGACAATATCTGAACAAAAGAGTTGTCCAAATAAGTACAGGGTGACATAAAATATCAGCAAAATACAAGAGGATATAATAACAAACAAAATGAATCAGGATATATGTGCCGGACTGAAAGAGCACATCAAAATGGTGAGGTACATGTACATGTAGCAGCTGGGATCACAAATTGATGTAGGCTGATCTTTGGAGCCCGGACTGACTCCTGTCTAGCATTCTACATTGTGTAACTGGACAGGCCAATTTTGCTAAGTTCATGAATGTCTGCGATGATTTACATAGATCTGCTGACAGGAGAACATCTTGTCAATGTGTTCAACATTTTCCTGGGTAATGAGTCCACATGATCGGACTTCAAAACAAGTCAAATCACAAGTAAACTCTAATACCTGAAAGGTCAGACACAAGGTCAATGTACTTCTATTGTTTTCTTTCAGATGCTTTTGATATGTTGTTTGTAAACTAAGTGTAACAGATGTTGTTGGTGTTGATTCATACATGTATGGGACATTATTTGCACAATCAGACAAGTAGGCAATTATGCCATGCATTGTATAGTATACAAATATTAACTGTCTATGAGTGTGATGGTTTAAATATAATCACGAGGTGAAAGATGGATTGTTCCATTCCACGAGCCGAACGGCGAGTGGAATGGAACAATACATCTTTCACCGAGTGATTATATTTTGACCATTACACGAATTTAAGACAGTTAATATTTGTTTTATATCACTCATGCATAAATTCTATTACTAAAACACTATTTAAGGTAGGAAATACATTTTTTCCTCAACATAACACCATGTTTTGCCGTGATATATTTCACATTAAGGGTCCACCCCATAACTAAATCGGCGAGTCCAAGAGTCAGCGACGGCTTGGCGCGCAGGCGCACTCACGCCAGAGCACATGATGGTAAAGACTATCACACGGAGAGGGTGATAGTAAAAATGGCAAATGGTAATCAACCAATGAACTGTCTAGAATTTATGTATGAGTGATATAATACGCAATGATGCGTGGCATTGCTAATTAGACCATTTGTGTCAAACAAGATAAAACTTTAATATTTTTTGTTTTGTACAAAACTTTTTGATTCATTGTAATAAGTCTTAAGTGGAACTTGGGACTTGTGGAGCCTTTAATTTCATACAAACAACCTGGGATCTTGTGTTTTTAAAAATGGGTCTATTTGAGCTCATGAAAGTTTATGCTTCAAATACGAAAGACAACGTTTGGTATAAAATGTTTAATACATTGAAATAAGTAGTCTCATTTGTCCTGCTTTCACTAGAATAGTCTTATATTAGTCTACCAGACACATTTTGGTGAGCCATTTTGGCAGTAGGTATTAAGCATAAAAATACAGTCTTCCAGCGTGAATTGAAGCTTTTGAGGTTGAGCTGTAGCCATGTTTCTTACATTGTAGCTAGTAATATTGTTAGTGTTTAATTGTGACTTACAAAATGCCCCATTCTTTAAAACTACCCATTGTCCCTACTGCCCAGCCACCTGGTTCATGGTTCAATTCCATTCAGTCACTGACATTTTGGCATTTTTGATTTCTTGTACAAAGACACAAAAGTGGCCCATGTGGATTTACGAACAGCTAACTTCTAAGCAGTCAAGTTAGCTCAATCGATAAGGCATTCAACTATGGTTAGAATCCTGGTGGTGCTTTAGTACGCTCTAGTGAAATTTGAGTTAGCTTGAAATTCATTGTCTTGTTGTAACCCGTACAAAACTAGGGGAGCTGATCCTGGCTGAGGAGGTCAATTGTGGAATGGACAGGGTGTGTGCTTCTAAGCAGCAAAGTCGCTGAGTTGTTTTTTAATGGTTTATGGAACGATGTTGGGCCATAGTGGTCAGCGACAACATGTAAAGTGTGCTGAGGCTTGTGGATCAAAATCTAGGTGTTGTGCCTGGGCGCAGTGCATTAAAAATCATTGCATTTTTTTTTCACACCATTGACAATATCTTTGCGTGTAGACCACCAATTTGAATCATATAACTTAAAAATATGAACAAGAAACATTGTAAATTTATATTTATATAGGCAAATTTTTTTACTTTTTTTTGCAGCCTGTATATCTGATTTGAATTTGCTAAAGATCCACATTGCACTGCAACCAATTTGACTTTGAGAGAACAAGATGGCCGCATTTAAGCAAGATCAGTGTGTACAACGTGTGGGGAATCAGTCCCACTTGTCTCGCCTATCATCAGGACTTAACCAGTTGAGACATCAGGCAACCTTCTGTGATGTCAACATCATTGTTGGAGATCAAAGATTCCCTGCTCACAAAGCAGTTCTAAGTTGTGCAATCAGGGGTGTGAAATCTCCTCTTTTAAGCTGAATTCCTCTTTTTTGGAAATTTCTTTGGGGGAAAATTGTAGCTTTTTCTTTCATTTTCAGCCCATTTTGAGCATATTTCAGTGCTTTTCCTCTTTTTTCCTCTTTTTTGAACAAAGTTCCTCTTTTTTCAATAGAGGTCACTCACACCCCTGTGCAATTGATTACTTCCAAAGAATGTTCTCATCAGGATTTCAAGAAAGCACAATGAGCGAGATAACTGTTCCTGGAACTGAAGAAAGCTTTGCCCAAATCTTGGACTTTGCTTATACAGGATACTTCAGTCTCTCCTTACGAACTGTCACAGGTATTCTCCAAATGGCTTGTTACATGGTGATACCTGAAGCAATGGATTTATGTGCTGAATACTTGAGAGAAGTCAAGGATAGTTTAACAATTGAAGACTATTATGAGATATGGTCGATTGCAAGCAATCATAACAGTCTTGCAGATGTTGCACAATTGTATAGAAGTTACCTTGTAGAGCATTTCTCTGAGTGTGTTCAATCCAAAGTGTTTCTGGAAAATTCTTCAGCAAGTGTGATGCTGGAGATTCTGAGTGATGAAGCAATCGAGATGGACAACAGGACGGAAGAACAGATTCTGCAAGGAACAGTAACGTGGCTGAAGTATGATTGGGAGCAGCGCAAAGTCCATGCAGTTGACCTCCTGAAGAAGATACATCTTGGTCTGGTGCCAGTTGATCGACTCCACAACATCCTTGGTGATGAGTTACAAGCCATACCAGAGTGTAAGGAGATGGTGGAGGAGGTTGTCAAGTTGAGTGTTACCATGGATACAGCTTCACCGCCAATGATCAAAAGTCACCCAGAGTTGTTTGCTACTAGAAACACTATCACAGCTAGATTGTATGTAGACTACATGCATGGTGACCATTCTAGCTCTGCTCACATAGTTGTAATGAATTGTAAAACTAAAACAGCATGTTATAAGATGACTAAGTTAGCTGATATTCCTGATCAGTATCCATATTCCAAAGAGAAAGACAGCACTGTGGCAGCAGTTGTCAGCAATGAGAATCAGTTATATACTACAATTGATGTTGAATATCATGGGCAAAATCGTGAAGATAGCGAAAGTCATCATAAATGGCTTTTGGAAAATAACTTTTTCCATTACATGTCTGAGAGGAATGAATGGATCTTGCTTCCACCAATGCCCGAATTATTGACATTTCCTAGAATGTTTCACATAAATGAATACATATATTTGATTGGTGACTGTGATGGCCTGTCCAGTTAAGAGTATGATTCAAAGATTCAGTATTCGCAGCAAATCGTGGGAATTGCTCGTAGACAACATATTGTTCCATCCATCATGTGCTACCAGCAGGACATATACTAGTCAGGGGTAGGCAACACAGAGCAGGTGTCAGTCGTTATGGATTACCCGCTGTTGTAGTTGCTCTGTATAAACCAGCTACCAATGAATTACTTGATGTCTCTGTTGATACCACATTAGATGAAGATTCATTCTTCGTTGAGCATAATGGTAACTGTTACCTGGTTACTAGTGGTGAACGTAATCGGCCAGACAAAGTAAACAGAGTTATCTGTGAGTTTGACAGTGATAGGCCTACAATGGTAATTGGAGATGTCGTTGAAGATGAAACGTTAGACATAGAAATGCAATTTTATCAAGAATTTACTTTAGACAAGCGCAAACTTGGGTTGGTTCAAATGCCTTGTGAGTGTGAATCACATTGTGAAGAAAAGTGAAGTAAACATAGAGGCAGAGCAGGATAGACTTGTTGATATATCAGAGTTGCTTGATTTAAATGGCATGATGATTTAAATCAATTTTTGAATTTGATTAAAGCCATATTATAAAATTTCTTTAAAAATAGATTAGTATTTATTTTCCATAAAATGTTAGCTTTTACTGTCAGATATGTCCCTTTTAATTTTGAGCCGAACAAGTGAGGTAAAGCAAAGTAAATTAGAATTTACTAATAGCGCCAATGCATGTTACTCCGGCGGTTGTAATACAGTACGATCCTCTGGCGTGTGTGTGTGTTTGTCCCGCACGCCGTGTACATAGTATTGTGTTATGAACAACACTATTGTAATAATAAAACAACGGTTCCTGCGGTTTATTCAAAATCAGATTTTGACAAAACTACAGCACCTAAAGTCTTGATTTTTGCAGAGAAATATCTTTGTTTACTAAAGCACATTACAATCGTGAAAAACCTGAATTAAAAATTTTTTGAGGGCGTTCTTCTCAGCAAATGTTATAATATGGCTTTAATTATGGACAATTCAGTGTTGTTTTTGAGTAAATAATCATCTGCATAGTCTCTGTTTGATGTTCTTTATGACTTTTTATGGGGTTGGATTCAGTCCCATTCAGAGATGCTCAAGTGTATGAATTTAAGATAAAGAAGTATGTCATAGATGAAGGTGAAAAGTTCATACTGTATTTCGTCAAATAGTCTCCCCCCCCCCCCTCAAATAAATGCCCCCCAACACTTTTTTCAACCAAGATGTTTCAAAAATGCCGATATTTCCATGCTATCTTGTGTAGTAAGCTTACCGAGTTGCGCACATGGTCGATAATAGCGGCAATAATTGGGCGAAAATCTGGATCAGAAACCCGGAAGTGCATGAGCCAGAAGTCAGTGTTTCTAGTTCATAGTTCGTCATTTTAGTGTGTGTTTTTAGTTTACCCAAAGATTTTATAGGGAATTATCGTTCTAAAATTGACCTTGAATAAACGCCCCCGGGGGCGTTTATTTGACGAAATACGGTATGTGATAGTGGGGTTGGAACCAGGCCCCTCATTCAGAGACACCATGTAATTTTAAAAGTCCAAATACATGCCAATAATAGGCCTATGGTGAATGTATAGTCAAGAGAACAAACTATTATTGGTAATCCTTCAAGTTTCAATGTGGATGTACATGTATACGGTTCTGCAGAATGAGACAACATATATGCGCTATATGAGAAGAGTTGAGAGACTCTGTTATAAATATTGAATATAAAAGTAGTTTGTAGTAAGAATGCCGAAAAATGGCATTGTAATTTGTAATAGTGCAGTTCAACTCTTAAGGTTGGTAATTTCTTGGATGTAGATGTAGAATGTGTACGTTAAATCGAACCATAGCTGTTCTATGCATTTTAAGAAAAATGCCCGACACATGTTTCGATCCTCTTGATCATGTTGATAGGCGGGATCTCATAAGGAGCAGCCTATATAATATATTTATACTCCAAACTATTCCCTACATGTATAAAACATACATGTGTTGACATGAAATAGACTTCTGTAGTCCACTTGCCCATTTTGCATACTCTGACCATTACATTTAAGCATAAAACTCTGTTAAAGGGGCACTTCGTGATCCACAGCCTCATCCCCCCACTTTTCTCAAAAAAAGTTGAGATTTCTATATCACTTGAAACCTCTGGCTACATAATGTTTATGTACAAAATATTTCTTGCAGATTAATTCATTTAGCAAAGACATCGTGAAATTTGAATTTCGTTCTGGTGCACCAGAACGAAATTACAACGTATTGTCTATGGAGCAGTGTAATACACATAATCATGCATAACTCGCAAACGCAATATCGGAATCAACTGAAATTTTGGGAATATGCTTTTTTCGTGGATATGTACTGAAAAATGTCATAAAAAGAGGATGCTAGGATCACGAAATACTCCTTTAATTTATGTGTAATTGATAGATTTTCACATCTGATCTTTTTAGTCACAGTACTCCCTCTGTTAGCTTCCAAAGGGAACTTCTTACTTTGTATAGCGGTTAAAATTCTTAACCTGGGTCTCTATGTAACGATAGGCCAAACAAAATTGGCCATGATGTAATGCATCTTTAAATGGATCTGGCTTGTGATTGGTTGCCCAGATCTTGTTATGGTTCAATTCCTGCGGGCACGTGCCATTAACATTAACTGCATCATACACAACAATCTGTTGAATTTGCGGCACGTTTTTGCTGGCGCGAATGTGACATGTGGTTTTTGTCACATCCTTTAGGCTTTAATAGCCCCCTCTTTAGGCATACCCTTTCCCAATCTTGTCCTCCCCAATTTAAATAACAAAGGGCACACCACTGCTTTATGTATATTTTCCCTGGACACTCTTTATAAGACTACTGCATGTTCAGAAGTAAAGACATACAAGGAAGGAGCTCACTTAAAGAGATGTAGATGTAACTCCAGTCGGGGTAAGCAAATTCTTTAATATTTAGAATTAAAGCAACTTTAGTATGACAGGACAGTGTTGAGATAAGAAATTATTAAGATGTTTTATATGTTGGTTTATGTGTGTTTTAAATGTGTAAATATGTTTTAATTGCTTGCTCCTTGCAACATTTTCTTATGTTTATTACATGGTTAAGTCATGATGATAGATTTTCATTTTCGGTGGATATCTCTGTATCATTGATGCGCACGATGACGGACAGAGTGGATATTAAATAAATTAGTAAAAGTGTCTTAGGAAACTGGAAATCGGCCCTTTGACGTTTTGTTTCTGATCTATGTTAATTTAGAGAATGATTAAGGAAGTTCATGACGGTGATTGAAAACGCATAAACTATTGATTAAAAACATGTTATCATTTGTACCGAATCTTACACATAAGTTGAGTGCTGACCTTTTGGATATCGAGTTTAAATAAGGTAACTTATAAGAGAGCAAGTTTCTGATGAAAGTTTTATATAATAAAAGATAGGCTAGAGCTATCTTTATATTATTTAGTGATGTTAACAAGGAAGTAAAGATAGAATCTAGGTGTGGCATCACTGAGGAGCTGGCAATAGTAGTTCCAGATTTGTCACCCACTATCATGCCAAATTAGGTGTATTATTGTTATGTAAGTTGTTCGATTAAGCATGTTAAACCAGTTGTTTACCATCAGTATTATGTTCCCAAATACTGAATTGATGTTCCCAAATACTGAATTGGGCCTGAAACCAACGAACAGAGTAGCCCAATTAAGCCACTTACCAGTTCCGCCATTATGCACTATATGCGGGAGAGCCTCGAACTGGCAGCATACATGAAAGGAAGAATTACGTAACCTTACACAGAATGTTATATGACTGGTTCAATTCCCATTCATGTATGCTGCCAGTTCGAGGCTCTCCCGCACATAGTGCATAATGGCGGAACCGTGCAAGTGGCGAATATACACCCAAACCAGCAGATCTTTTGAGTAAGATAAATTAGCATAATAGGTCTATTATGTCAAGATTTAGGAATTTTAGCCTTTTGAATTTGGTCGTTCTTGTACAAACATTGGCCAACTCTGATGAAAAGAGAGTGGAGTTTGAAAGGAGGGATTTGCATAATAAATGTTTTACTGTACTTCTCTATCATGTCTATGGGAAGAGATAGTCATGTCACTTACAATAATAATTTAGAAAGAGAAATTGATAAAACTGAAAGGGAAATTATATGTGTTATGTAGATTAAAAATATTGTTATTGTTTTGAATATTTTCACTTATCCAAACAACTCATTTTTAGAACTGGACTAATTCTCAAATAAAACTATTGTCAACATTACAAATTAGGATTTATCTTGCTGTTTAACAAATAATGAACATTTTGTCTACTATGAGTTTGAGTTAATTGGTTTAAACATTGAAAAGTATCACTACAACTTTGTTTAAAGCATAATGTACTTAATTTGTATTCATTTGTTTGATCTGTTTTACAGGGTTTTTGTTTTGTTTTGTTGTAACCACCACCGCATCAATAAAGAACAACCAACGTGTGAAATATAAAATGGATACGATTCTGTGTACTAATTTCGCCCGTTACACGAAAGTTAAAGTCTCACTTGGTGCATGGACGTACGTTTAGCACGTCTTGTACATATTAAGTGCTTGCGATTAAATTGGATTGATAAAGAAGTATGACTGACAGGGTGTATTAGAGACAAAGTCCCAGGGTAAAGTCCCACTTAAACTCTAAAGTATGTATAGTCGTATTTTTTACTCGGGCTTTCACGATCAATTCCAAAATCGGAATTGTTTAGTATTGAAGTGAACCATTATAATTATGCAAGATATGTTATATTCAATATCATAGGCCTACATTTTTACTGTTACTATATAAACTCTTTATGACCATTTTACTATTGAACACTGTAATTGTAATAAACATCAGATAATTTTGAGTTCAACAGAATACGTTCATCATGATTTTAAATAATAACGTTTATCAAAATTTGACTACGGCATAGTTTAGACATCATGAGGAATCATGATGATATCAAATAATTTTGATTTTGTGAAATTTACGATAAATAAAAATTTTAGGGCAAATTAAAAATTTATTTTTTTTTAATTTGGGACATTTTACAGTCCTCAAAGTAAACTTTATCAATCTTAGAGTGTATGTAGCTAAAAAGCCGACCATCAATTGAAAATTATGACCTTTCATATTGAAGATATATAGACCACTTGACATCAATGTTTATCAACAAAGGCGAGGGATTGGTCTTTCGATATACTCGAACGAACCGCTTCACTGTTCAATGGCTTTCTTATACTATATGAAATGTGGTGGGAGATTTAAAATACACATGCCCTGAACAAACTACAATGCACACACACACTGCAGGGCAAAGAAAAATATAAAGTGCCATAATTTGTGCGCATACTGCCAGGCAGTGACGTCACATGTCACAGGGGCTATTTTAACGTGCCTCACCGTCACGTTCGTGCAATGAGATAAAAGTGTTGATGAAGTAGAGTGCGTTTCAAAAATAAAAAAATTGACTTTTTTACCTGAATGTGACCGTAAGAAAGGCTCTACCATTGTCTACTATTAAAGCATATCTACACGGATGGCTAATTGTCACTGCACAAATATTTTATCTCGTCACGTACGTGACAGTGAGGCACGTTAAAATAGCCCCTGACATGTCAAGTGGTCTATACATTTGTTTCCCAAAAAGACCTAAATTTTTTTGGTGTGTTGGGGAAAAAATCTCTATCTTAAATACGAAAGGTCAAAATTTTCATATGATGGACAGCTTTTCATCCCAGCTATATGCACTTTAAATATATATCATTAGATTTATACAATTTACTTCGAAGACTGTTAAATTGCGTAAATATATATTTTTAATCATTTGCCATAAAATTTGTATTATATCGCGAAATTGAAAACAAAATCAAAATTATTTGATATCAGAAGGACATTCCTTGTATTTAAAATGCAATTCGATATGTCTGATGTGCTCTAATGTCCGCAAAAATACTGTGCAAAGATGGGTGACCCACCCCTTAAAATAATACCTTATTGTTGCACTAAGTAGTTTAAAAAAATTGGGAAAAAATATGAATTTTGGACAAAAACTTGTGTCATTCGTGAGAAATTATCACAATTATTTTGTTCAAAATTCTTGAATAATGGGGCATTTTGCTGTCAGTAAAGCAAAAAAAGGGGGTCATTGGGTGAGGGGGATTAGAAAAATGGGGTCAATGTGGCCCCCTGTGTTTGTAGGAAATGGACAACATATATTCATGCTTATTGTTGATGTTCATGTCAATTAAACAAAGGAAACATTTACAATGTAATATTTTGTGTTTGTGTCTATATAAAGTGTCTTGGCCTCCTAAAAATTACCAGGAGGTCTGCTTGCTGATTTCCCATTTTTCATTTATCATGTTTGTTTGGTGTCAACTAAACCCTGGAAGGATTTTGTTGGGTTACATTTTTATGGATACTTCCATGGTCGACCTTTTCCCCAAAAAAGGCAGCGGTAGCGGAATTACTGAAAATGGTAACGAATTACATTTTCAGATATTTACCTGGAAATATGGACATTTTTTAACATTTTAAACATCAGATCATCAGAAATGGCTGTGTTAACACTTCAAATGTTACCAACTTTAATATAAACCATATTACAAATCCTGTTTGTCAAATTAAAAACTTTTAGGGGGATATACCTCCTAAAAATGCTTATTTGGAATACGACATGACACTGTTCTTTAAAAATAACATGGTATACATGCCAATATGCAAGTCAGTCATTGTTTGTATGGTGTCAACTATATCCTGGCAGGATTTTAGGGGGTTATGTGTTCATGGGTACTCCATACACAACCTTATAGGTCTAATAATAGGCAGCGGTAACGGAATTACAAAAATGAAAATTGAGTTACATCCTTGTAAGTTTACCTGGAAAAATCACAATTCTTGAACATCAGATTATCAGATATGGTTGTTTTAACACTTCAATGTTAATATCAACCAAAATAGAAGTCACCTGTATGGTAAACTGAAAACTATTGGGAGGATATACCTACTAACAAATTTTGTTCATGTGGGAAAACAATATAAAATTTCATGGTAATTAATGGGAGTGGGCGACATTCATGTATAATTGTTAAGTCAATCTTTGTTTTTATGGTCACTGGTTTCAAACTCTGTAGTCCTGGCTCAGTTTATGGGATAAAGCATCCTATAAATCCTTTACTTGATCAAACTGTAGCCTCCGGAAAACAGGTTGTAATTATGTAATTCCGTTACCAATGTAATTCCGTTACCAATGTTTAAATAGGAATACGTTGAACTATTTTAGAAATTGGTGTTTTAGGCTTTAAGTAGACTGATGAAGGAAGAGAATTTATAATTACAGAATAATTCAGCAAGAAATAAGCTCATGAGGAAAACTTCTTTCATATTTCGGTAACGGAATTACAACAAAAAATGGGCAGATTTGGCAATTCTCTCCTACAAATACCGTAACCACTTGTACAAAGTGCTTTACCAAATAAGATCCCAGGGTTAAAACATGTAAAAGTAGAAAGTATACATAAGAATAAGTTTCTGATTCAAGGATTTATTGAATTTTGAAAAATTTAGCCAAGGGTCCTTTTAGTCAAGCCAAAAAAATGTTCAAATTTCAAATCGGATTTTCAGGAAAACCACTTAAGTTATTCCAAAACGGTTTTCAGTTCCTTACAATTTATGAATTTGTCCACACAGGAAATGTAATTTCATAGAGGTTTGATAAACTTTAAATTTTGCTGTTTTTGCCATCTCTCATACGGAATTGCCCATATATTTAAACATTTCTGTACTGCTTTCCTTAGCCTTTTGTGTTACAATGTATTTAAAAGGTTCCCTGTAAATATGTGCCAAAAATTGCTTGCCTCCCTGGCCTCCCAAAAATTGCTCACCCCCTCCTTCAGCTGGCCAAAAAATCTTTGCCTCCCCTACTTTTATCCTCCCTAATTTACCCCCCCCGAGGCCATAATTAGAATAAAAATATTCGACCTTAAACATATCTTTAGTGTTAATTGTCAAATGATCAAGTTGAAAAAAAAGTTATCAAATGTGCAAATTGTGCTAATCCATTTAAAGTCCACACTCCTCCCCCGGGACTCCTCCCGGGGAACATTTTGGAAATCTATACAGCTCCAGGGGGAGTATGAATTTCAAATGGAATTAGCACATTACCCAACTCTAATTTGAAACTCGCCCTCCATCTGTGAAAGAATCCGGTTGAATCATTCTTGGAGGGTGTATGCAATTCAAATGGAGCTGCAAAATGTGTTCATTCCGTTCAAAATTCATATCCCCCTTTGGAAGATATTTCCCCGAAGTGGGTACTCATGCCCATGTAAAGGTAGTATGGGAATGTGTGGCGGTGAAAGGTTCCCTTTTCAGGCTCTCCAGCAGTTCCTTATAGACCCACATTTGCATCATGCTCCAGTTCTTTGAGCCTTAAACTCTGACAATTATAGCCCTTTTAGCTCAAATTTGGACAATTTTGAAATTTTATTAGCTCTAACGTCTATAATTTGGCCCAATTTTAGTTCACAAGACCCATCAAAAATGTTGAAATTTCATCAAGCCCCTATTTTGCTTCAAAATCAGTTCTTAGTTTCCAAAGTGTGTTGCTCCGCACTACGCACCCCTACCAAAATTTCAGTTGAGTGCCCCCCATACCCCCCCCCCCAGATACTTCTGGCATCTTCCACGGGGATTGATGGAACAGCCCAATTGGCTAATTCTGGATCCTGTGATCTATATTTAGATGCTGTTTTATTTGAATTGATAATATCAATGCTATCAGTGTGTTATCCTGATTCAATATAGACTCTGTGATAAAAGGGACAAATTTAACTCCACAAGTCTGCATGCATCAGTCCACCAGTAATGCATGATGCCACAGAAGATATTGTACACTTACCATAATGCATTGCTTCCATTTCATTTTTGTGCACTGATTTGCTAGCCAGTGCAACATGAGGTGATTGTGTTCGATGAACAGAATATATCTTGCAAAATATGTTTTTCTTGACTTTTGAGTCTACCCATGTTTAGCCAGCCTATTCTCGACATGATAATGATTGAAGAGTGTCATGTCATGTAGGTGATGACTCATGTTGCAAAGGATTCTGGGAAGGGTAAGATATCTTCTCTGGCATGATGCTACATTGAGGGCATATTAAGATTACTTGGGAGAATGATATGCTATATGCTATGACTGAGTGCATGTGGCTCACAACATGCTGGTATTAATTTGACTTGGACTTAGTGATTGTCAGTTGAGTTTGCTAAAAGTTTGACATTAAGCTACATTTTTATCAGCAAGTGAAAGAACTGGGATTATTGAAACATCTAGGAAGAAGTAAATTACTGTAAGTATCATCTAAGTTAATAAGATTGGGTCCAGTTGAAATCCATACACCCACTATGGAAGATGTAATCACAGGGAGTGAATTTCAAATGGAGTTAACAGTGCCCAGCAATCTTGGAATTAATGCTGGAATAGGAATAACATCAACTTGCTGATGTGATGCTATCCTCTCCTTTGCCATGATCGCATTAAGTTTGTTTTATGTACCTTGTGATTTGTGTATTGTTGGTCACTTAACCATTAAATCCGTGCAAATACCAGGGGATTTATTTAGTTGCATTGGTTGACATAATTCACAATAGGATTGTTTAGCCATGTAGAACTGCCAGGGGTATTGAAAGTTGTGTCACTTGTGTCTATGAGCCAAATGGTCAATAGAGATGTATACAGTATTCCAGTATATAAGGAGGAATTGACTTCATGAACTCGATTTATGATCCCAGCCTTTAATTTGAAACATTTTTATTAGTAGCCCTAAATATTTAAAAACAATAAGCCTATGTGTGTGCACAATATCATTCTATGTATATCCTAATAACTAGTGTAAACAGTGGCTCCGGAACCGTGGCCTGGGGGGGGGGGGGCGCCCCCCTCAATAATTTTGGGGGGGGGGACCAAGTACCCCACGGCCCCCAATAATCTGGGGTAAAATTCATAATTTTAAGGTAAAATTCAAACATTTAGGATAAAATTCACAATTTTAAGGTAATATTCATAATTTTAGGTAAATTCAAAATGTAAGGTAGAAGTCATGTAAAAATGTATGCATTTCAAGAGCTTCCGCGCTTCGCACGGGAGCGGGACACCCTCCCGCACCCACCCCCAGACCAAAAATTCTGCCCCCCCATATTAAAAATCTTCCGGAGCCTCTGGTAAATTTGCAATGCACTTAGTTTTACATTTCATTTATTAAATTTAGCATGTTAAATATCAAGAAAATACCACCTTGTCTTTTATATTACATCGTTTGCCAAAACTGTCGTTTTCTCTTTCTCTCTTTGCTGTTTTTCTATCTTTCCTTCAATTTCTTTCTTTTATTGTTGTACTGTGAATTTAATCAATGCTTGGTACTTTCAAAATACATACAGCATAGCATAAGTTCAGGAGGCCTCTTTATATCAGAATGCAAACTTTTTGAATTCCATTTGCTTAAGGGATCTAAAATGAGCGTTTATTATGTTTAGACAGTATTTTTTGTGGGACATGAGAGCACCTCAGACCTATCGAATTGCATTCTGAATACTGAAGCATGTCTTTCTGATATCAAATAATTTTCATTTTTGAAAATCACAATATAATACAAATTTTATGACAAATTATAAAATTTGATATTTTCAAATTTTGATATATAACAGTCCTCGAAGTAAATTATATAAATCTAATGACATATTCTTAAAATGTATGTAGCAGGGAGGAAAAGCCGACGGTCAATTGAAAATTTTGACCTTTCATATTGAAGATATGGATTTTTTTCCAAAAAAGACCTAATTTTTTTTGGTGTTTTGGGAAAAAAAATCCATATCTTCAATACGAAAGGTCAAAATTTTCAATTGATCGTCGGCTTTTTATCCCACCTACATACACTTTAAGTATAAATCATCAGATTTATAAAGTTTACTTCAAGTACTGTTAAATATTAAAAATATCAATTTTTAATGATTTGCCATAAAATGTGTATTAAATTGCGAATTTCAAAAATCAAAATTATTTGATATCAGAATGACATTCTTCGTATTCAGAATGCAATTGATATGTCTGATGTGCTCTAATGTCCCACAATAAATACTGTCCAAACGTTCATACCCCAGCCCTTAATGCTTTATTGAGTAAATCACAACAACAAAAGCTAAAGTATACATGGATGACTCTACCCAGTTATATGCAAATTACTGTGATAAAAAGCCCCAGGGTAGATAAGCTTCTAACTTACTTCATTTATACATCATTGAATAGACAACAGGTAGGCCTATTTCTGGGTATATTTATAGAATTGAAGGTTCTAGTATTTTTTAAACCAAACATGAACAAGTATCCAGTGGCGGCACCACGGGGGGGAGGGCCATGGGGAAATTCCCCAGTCAGAACTCTTGCCCACCCCTGTTGCCCCCAAGAAAAACCGAAAATTAAGAAAATTTCCACTCTTGCGGTAATTTTGCACAAATTTTGTTGATTCCCCCCAGAAATTCACTTTGCCCACCCCTAATGCCCCCCAAAAAAAAAAATTCCTGGTGCCGCCACTGCAAGTACCATCAAATATAAGAATGTTACTGTGCACAGCTGGATTTGTCTGAGCTGCAGCACTTGGTATTAGAATATACTTATTTCACTTGACACATTAATTATATTATTTTTGTTTTGTTTCATTAAGTCTTACTTATTTGAATATTTTTTCTTGAAAACAAACACATTTTTCAATGATTACTATTTGGTAAATGTTCACACATTTTTTAGAATTATAATTTTTTTTAGAATTATAAATTTTTAGAATTATAAATTTTGAAATTAAATTGTAATTTAAAGCCATAATGTACGATCTTATAATATGAAATTGGTTAATTTTTTTTCAAACCTGATTTTTTTGCATATTTGTAATGTTTACATATGTCCCAACTCGCACCTAAATGGAATCGGTCAAATTTGTTGTCTTTGTAGGTCAACAGAGCAAAGTTCGAGATATTATCATAATTTTAAAATTATGATAATATGTCCTCCCATAGAACTGCAGGTTAAATGGCCAAAATAACCAGTGGGGTTTCTTTCACTTTACCTTGTTATTTAAACCTAAAATGGACAGCAACCCTTCTCGTCAGTTATTACTAATATTATAAATAAATAAATATTATGAATAAAGAATAACAAAATCAAAATTTGACGGAAGTCGTACATTAAGGCTTTAAGTTTACCAAGCTGATATATTACAAAAGTAAAAGTTAAAGCTAAAACAAACTCATATAAATTATAAAGTTTTCAAACATGTTTTTCAGTGTGAAGAAAAAAGCTGAAAATGCCTGACCTAAAATCTTTTGGTGGAAAATTTGGATTAATTGGAGTACACATGCTTCAACTACTGCAGAGCCAAAATTATAGGTTGTTGCATTTGAGCAGTATTTTAAAATTTTTTTTGTTGCGATAGAACTTTTTGTTCACTAAATAATTTGTTCATCGAGCTTTGTATTTATAATATAGCATCGGAAATAGTGGGCAAATGTAGAAAAGTTCCATTTGTGCACAGCAAGAAACAGATCGTCTCTTTTGGCAGCCGGGAGAATTTACTAGAAATTGCTACAACAGCCTGCTATTATATCTTCCATTTTTTCTACTTGTAGCACAGATGCTTTTTATTATTTTGTATGGGCTATATTACTACTATAGGCCTACTACTAGGCCCCATATATTATTTTTTCAAAGTCATGTTACATGCAAGATATTAACTAACTTAGGGGTACTACACCTGGCAAATTTTGCCTATTTTTGCATTTTTCTCAAAATTATAAGCGCATTGGTGACAAGTAAGATATGTATATTATAGGGGCAAGGACTACAACTACTGCACTGAAATTTCAGCAACTCAAGGCAAGTAGTTATTGATTTATTGATCAAATAATGGGTTTCCCTCATTTTTGACTGTAACTCCACAACTGTTGTTTGTGCTGAAATAAAATTTCCAGTGCAGTAGTTGTAGTCCTTGCCCCTATAATATAAATATCTTACTTGTCATCAATGCTCTATAATTTTTGAGAAAAATGCAAAAATAAGCACAAAATTTGCCAGGGGTGTAGTACCCCCTTAACTTATCATTCATGTCAATGAAAAAGTGATGTGTTGGTAATGGAAGGCATACATATGGTTACAAAGGACATTTATTTATCGGAGTTGACAACATATATATATTTACTGAAATCATGCATATTAAACATCTGCTTAAAATCAGATAATAATGAAGCTGAAGCTGAAGCAGAAGCACCCTCGTACGCTGGGGGGGGGGGGGGGGCGGGGGGGCGATCGCACTTCTCCAAATTTGCCAAAGTCCCAACACTAAATCCTAAAATTACGTTTTTATGCTTTTTTATTCAAAAAAGGTCAAAATGTTAGGAAGTAGGTCCACTTTTTACAAATCCGCCCCCCTGGAAAAAAAGGTCCACCCTAATCAGCAAACCCCCCAAAAAAAACCAAATTTTGCTTTAAAATCTTCATAACAAACCACTTGATGGTACTATATATAAGTGTTCTTGCATGATTTGTACATCAACATAACCACTATGAGTTCTATTTTGAACGTTTGTAGCATAATTTAGCCAACATGTTACATCTGATTGTATTTGTAATTGTAGTATTGTAGTACTCAAATTGTAATTCCAAAAGGCTTTAACATGTTTGCTAAGAGCTTCTATTTGACCAGTGCAATTGTGCTTGGCAAATACCAATTCAATACTTCAATCCCTGTTTAGTGTTTATTGTTATTCCAACTGTAATATCTATCTGTGAAATATTCAAAAACTATCTATTTTTGGAACAAAAAGTGAAAATTTGCTCTTATGTTTCGAACTTTCAAAGAATGTATGCTTCTCATTAATATTAAAATACTTTCATATCTTGGGCTCCGGGCTTATTATAGGTAGGTTAATAGTACCCAAAATTTCAATGCAAATATTTGGAGCAACATTTTGAAATTCTAATTGGACACAAATTATAGGTTTTAAAATTAGTTTAAATTTGAATATGGCACTTAGACGCCTCTCATGCCAATTTGATTTGAGTCTCATTGCTGTTCATATAAAAATTTTGAAGAATAAAAATTACACTTATGCCAATTCTTAACAAACTCATAAATACGGCCCTATCAGTGTCAGTGATGTCCTTTGGGCATAATGTGTCTGATGCAGTGACTCATCAGGTATTTTGATTGTGTAGCAAATTTGGTTTAGGCCTACTCAAGCAAATAATCCAATAACTGTATCCAAATAGTTTGGATAAAGTATAACAATAGGATTGAAAAGATTGACATAGGTGATTTCTACCTACCACTGAGAATTTACCCAAACATTAATTCCAGCATTACTGGGCACTGGTCTTCTAATGTGAATGGATGGGGACTCCATTTAAAATTTGCATCCCCTTGTGGGAGATTAAGGTCATGTCTTCCATAGGGGGGGTGGATTTAACTGGAAAAGTTCATTTTAGCTGTGTCAGGTGAAAGAAGTTGCAATATACTGACAGTTTTCCCCTCCATATATTACTAGAAGGATGTGACTGTTTTTCTGTTTTTTTAGAAAACATTTCCTTATTTGCCATTTTATTTTCAGATATATTTAGGATTAAACCAATCTTGAGTAATACACCTTGTATCATCAGACACCATGGATATTTGGAAATCTATCACACACCCTGACGAGATTGTGGCATTGTTTAAATACCAGTTAGGATGGAATGCAGTAGCACCAAAACAAGACACAGTAAGTTACTAGTGTGTTTAGAACTGTTGTGTGGGATGGGTGCGGATGTGGGGGTGTGTATATATGGATGTTGGGAAATCCATCATGAATTTGATCACTCATCCTATGAGATTGTAACATTGTTTAAGTATTAGTTGGGATGGAATGGGGTTGCACCAAAACAAGACACAGTAAGTTTGTAGTGTGTTAAAACTGTTGTGTTGGGGTGGGGGTGTGTGTGTGGATGTTGGGAAATCCATCATAAAATCCATCATAACCCTGATGAGATCGTGGCATTGTATTAGTTGGGATGGAATGCAGTCGCACAAAAACAAGATACAGTAAGTGTGTATGGATGTGGAGTGTTTGGATGTTGGGGTGGGGGTGTGTTTGGATGTGGGGGTGTGTTTGGATGTGGGCGTGTGTATGGATGTTCGGAAATCCATCATGAAATCCACACCATCTTGATGAGATTGTCGCATTGTTTAAGTACCAGGTAGGATGGAATGTTATGTAGTCACTCTAAAATAGGAAAATCCACCACACACACACACCCACCGACAAGATTCCTGGACAAGATCCTGGCATTTTTCAAGGTAAGATGGAATACAGTCATACAAAACAAGTAAAATATAAGGGTTGTGGGTTGGGGTGTGTTTGTAGATAGTGTGAAGGGGGTAGGTGTGGGAGTGTGTGGATATCTGGAAATCAATCAATCAACCAGACAATTATCCTTTTCATACCAGGTAGGATGGAACACAGTCTCACAATAGCTTAGAAACCTATTAAATTGTATTAATTTTTTTTGTGCGCATTATATATTAAAGCAATAATGTATGATTTGCATTAAAGAAGAGATTCCTATTTAAATGTTAGTTTTCACTGATCACAAATAAACATTATTTTTCATCAGGTTCGCCGTCGCAAATAATAAAGGAGACAAGGAGAAAAAGTGATCCCACCTGGGAATCGAACCCAGGACCTCAGGTTTACGAGACCTACGCCTTAACCACTTGGCCACGGGAGCTTCATGATTAGGCTGGTTGAAATTCGAACTCATAAGCGGTCACTTAAACTTATCTCCTCCCCACAAATAGCCCATAGTAGCTAGGGCCGTAAATGCGAGAAATAAATTGCCATCCTCCCTGTGAGGAAATATAACATGGAAAAACAGTGGCATGATCGACGGGAATTATATAATTACCGTCGATCATGCCACTGTTTTTCACTGATCACATTGTCCCCTTTTAATTTCGAGCCAAACAAATGAGGTAAAACAAAGAAAATTGCTATTTCATTCCAGCACCTGCAATGTGTGTATTAGCTCGCTGATCGTATTAGTATCATGATTATTGGCAGCGCAGCTGGGATGCACACAGTTTATACGGCAAGACGTATGACGAATATTGATATGCACACAGTTTATACGTCACTGATTCAGTGATTCAATAATACAAATGCATGCGATGTGTTTAGCCATCACACAATCGGTGAACTCAGAATAAAACCACAGATCTCCGGATTTAATATATATAAAAACTTAAATTTTACTGATTAAAGCACTTCAGGCTTAGCCTTTCACATGGTATTTTAGTACACCATTAGGCATTACAATCATACAAATCGTAGAAATTCAAGAAAAATTTAGGGCATCGCTGTTGAGCAAATCACTCATGGCTTTAACAGAGCAACCCATACAAATTATCTTTGCTTTTGTGTCACTTCGTAACACACAGACAAACATGTCCGCCACTGCTAAGCGTTGCTATGACTACCTGAACCAAACAAGTAGAAGTTTTGCAGCAGTTATACAAGCATTGGATGGAGATCTTAGGTATGTACATAATTGAATAATGTAACTTATTCAGTTTTAACATCAATCAAACCAGAAAAGTATGTCCAATAACATCATGGACTGACCACATCAAGAAATGAGCCAGTGGAAAGAGAAATCCTGCAAGGCCCATGCCAGCACATAAAGAGTGCCATCTTTTAAAAGAAACATGGAGAGGTACAATGTACGAGGGGGGGGGTGTGGGGCAGAATAATTCTCTTAATCACTCACCATAGTAGAAATATTTCATTTGAATGAACACAGCTGCCAACAGCATGATGATTGTCTGCATACGCTATGTGATGAATGCCTGCTTATGCGTAATACAGAAGTGAATCCTACCCAGTTATGATTGGTTAGTATTTTCATTTAAAAGTATCCAAGGTCTAGCGTTCATGTTGTATTTTAAAATACTATCGTGGTCGGATCGTATACAGCTGTTGCAGTGTTGCCAGTCTTCAGGAAATTTCCGGATTTCAGGAAATTTTACTCTGATGATCCTGTACAAATGTATAGGCAAAGTACATTTTTCAGGAATTTTTTTGCCATTTCAGGATTTTTTGACAACACTGACTGGCATCTCTGCTGTTGGCAGCTGTGTTTATTCAAATGAAATATTTACTACAGGCATAGATTTTAAATAATCTATGCTACAGGTAAACTTCTCAGTTTTCAAAGGGGTATATAGTTGTATGTACCAACTGAACTCCATCGTTATGATCATTTCAATTTCCTTTTTAAAATGTTCAGTCAAACTTTGTGTCAAGTTTATTGAACATGTACGGTATTTATGATATCTCAAAATATTAGATGGCCTAGGGTCTATTCCACTAAACTATTTCTCAAAATTAATTATAACTTACAACGTATCACAAGTTCCATATCACTAAAAATGACTTATGATCGGTACCCTTTGTAAGTAGGATTTACCTCAAGCCCCAACCCTTCATAAAGTTACAACTAGTAAAATGGTATTCGTAACTTACGAACGGCTACTTGAGTTACGAAAGGTTGAAAGTTTAGGGAAATGGTCCTTGGGCCGGATTGAAGAGAAGATGCAATTGATGGTAACTGTTATGAATGCGCTATGGAGTTGAGTTATGAAGGACAATATAATCTTGATCATGTTTTCCTTTTCCCCCAGGCATGCATGCTGTATGTATATTCTACCTCTTACTACGAGCTCTGGATACAGTAGAAGACGATTTGAATGGAGTTGAGTTATGAAGGACAATATAATCTTGATCATGTTTTCTTTCCCCAGGCATGCATGCTGTATGCATATTTTACCTCGTATTACGAGCTCTATAGAAGACAACATGAATGGAGTTGAGTTATGAAGGACAATATAATCTTGATCATGTTTTCCATTTTCCTCAGGCATGCTGTATGTATCTACCTCTTACTACGAGCTCTGGAAACAGTAGAAGACGATATGAATGGAAGAAGTAAAAAAATTAAAACTTTCAACTGCACTCACCAGGTTATTTTCCCAAATATTTCAGAACCAACTGGTTCCTTCCTCAGTGGGTGATGGTGTGTGAGATGCTGCTGAAATCAGTGTTTCTAGAAGATCTTCTACTAGAGTTGCCAGTTGGTTTCACTGATTTCAGCAAGCTGTTGTAAACTGGAGATAGTTCGTATCCCTGCGAGGTGTTGATTTTGGGCTGCGGGTCTCTCCTAATGTGGATCGCTTCGCGAATTTTCCTTGAATCGTTCCTGCTGTCCTTTTCCAAAATAGTAACTCCGTCCCAGTCAATATTGTGACCGGACCGGACCGGACCCATTAGACAGAGAGAAAGAAATCTCGCATGTGCAGTCCACGCTCAAGAATTGTGGATACTGAAGCGTTGGACATTTCACAAAGCTTCATAAACCGAAAAAACAAACAGGTAACTCTTCTGCGGCGAAGGCTAACACCAAATGCAAAGCTAATATCAACTTGCCATATGTCAAGGGTACCAGTGAGAAACTTACCGTGTGTTTCAGCAGTATGGGGTTTTTGCCACCTTTAGACCCCTCACCACGCTGCGTAAGAATCTGGTAGCACCTAAGGACCGCACTGAAAAAGAAGATCAAACAGGAGTTATATACCACATTCCATGTACGGATTGTAGCTCTGTTTACATTGGTGAAACCGGAAGGAAACTCAAGTTCAGACTTAAGGAGCATAAATCAGTTGCTCCAAGTGCCAATTCTCCTGTATCTGCTCATATCAAGTCCGGTCACAATATTGACTGGGACGGAGTTACTATTTTGGAAAAGGACAGCAGGAATGATTCAAGGAAAATTCGCGAAGCGATCCACATTAGGAGAGACCCGCAGCCCAAAATCAACACCTCGCAGGGATACGAACTATCTCCAGTTTACAACAGCTTGCTGAAATCAGTGAAACCAACTGGCAACTCTAGTAGAAGATCTTCTAGAAACACTGATTTCAGCAGCATCTCACACACCATCACCCACTGAGGAAGGAACCAGTTAGTTCTGAAATATTTGGGAAAATAACCTGGTGAGTGCAGTTGAAAGTTTTAATTTTTTTACTTCTTGTTTACTACCTGCACGTATGAACTTACACAACTGGATATGAATGGAGTTGAGTTATGAAGGACAATATAATCTTGATCATGTTTTCTTTCCCCAGGCATGCATGCTGTATGCATATTTTACCTCGTATTACGAGCTCTATAGAAGACAATATGAATGGAGTTGAGTTATGAAGGACAATATAATCTTGATCATGTTTTCCATTTTCCTCAGGCATGCTGTATGTATATTCTACCTCTTACTACGAGCTCTGGATACAGTAGAAGACGATATGAATGGAGTTGAGTTATGAAGGACAATATAATCTTGATCATGTTTTCCTTTCCCCCAGGCATGCATGCTGTATGTATATTTTACCTCGTACTACGAGCTCTGGATAGAGTAGAAGACGATATGAATGGAGTTGAGTTATGAAGGACAATGTAATCTTGATCATGTTTTCCTTTTCCCCCAGGCATGCTGTATGTATATTCTACCTCGTACTACGAGCTCTTGATACAGTAGAAGACGATATGACCATACCAATGGATGAAAAGACGGATTTATTAGTCCAGTTTTATACCAAACTTGAGGACCCCGAGTGGACATATAATAAGAGCCAGGAGAAGGATAAGATGGTACTAGAAGATTTCACATGTGTAAGTTGATAAGGCCTAAATAAAATTTTTGATTGGCGTAACCCGACCCACCTTAAAAGTAGACCCAACCCTGACTTTTTTTTTTTTGCAAAATAATATAAATTGAATAAAAAAAAGTTCCAAAGCCTTTATCAAAAGCAATTTACCTACCCTATTTTTTTTATATTACGCCAATCAATTTTTTTGCCTAAGCATTATAAAAATGGGCTATCCATTTGAAATCCATATTACCCCTGTGGAAGATTTAGCTTAAGTCTCTCACAGAGGGTGTATGAGTTTCAAATAGAATAGATAATTGGGTAACTTCCATTTGAAACACTCACTCCAGTTGCAGAAGATATGGGTAAATATAATCAACTTGAACAAAACTGCTGCTGGAAAGCGCTGCAAATAATTGAATATATGAATACAAAAGTCCATACTTTGGCCAAATTGAGTTAAGCATGGGAAATTGTTGCTATACATAGGCCTGTCATATGTATGAAAGAACAACTCAAATTCATTCTCTGTGTCTATTAAGCATGTGAAAAATAGCATGTATGAAAGAATCACCCAATTCCATGATTTGAGTCTTGTAACACATTGATTGAAATCCATTATGTATAAAAGTCCACTTGTAACACATTCATTGCTAGAGAGTGACTTTTGAACAAAAAATGGGTTTAATAAAGGAAAGTGTGTGGTTTATATTACATGGCAGAATGCTTATCAACATTATACATACCTGTGTGCTTTATTTTGTATTATCTTACTAGTGGTAATCTCATTCTAACATTGTTGTCTTTGTATATGATTCAAAAAACCACCTAAGTCCAAAATTTAAAATGAACCCCACGAAGTCCCTGAAATGCTAATCGTCATACCTAATACAGGTTAATCCACTCATTAATCCACTCATTTGCACGTAAAACTTACCATATTGACCAGGTAAATCTAACTGAAGGAATTAAAATGATACACATGTTTTTCTCTCAAAATCACTTCCTATGGACTTGGGTGGCTTTTGTATTCATGTATTCAATTGCAAATTTGATCTTTAGGTGATGAAAAGTATTGAAATGTTTGCAGGAAATATTTACACATTTTTGATATAAAATGAAAATAATGTATACATTTTAACCATTTATAGATTTCCAAGGAATACCAGGGTCTAGCATCGGAATATAGAGTAGTAATCTCTGAAATCTGTCAGAAAATGGGGAAAGGAATGTGTGAATTCATACAAAGGGATGTTATCACAATGGAAGACTGGAATCTGGTATGTATCAAGAATTAGTATAGGGGTTCTTGGTTCTAGATGAAATCCATACACCTCCTATGGAAGACATGACCTTTATCTAGCTCCCACACAGGGAGTGTACATTTCTAATGCAGTTGCCTATCCAAACTCCCTGCGTGGAAGGTAAAGGTTATGTGTTATGTAGGGGGTGTATGGATTTCAACTGGAATAGCCTGTTAGTGGGAAAATGGGGAAAGGAATGTTTGAATTCATACAGAGGGATGTCATCACAATGGAAGACTGGAATCTGGTATGTAGCAAGAATAATTATTAGCTACATGTAGGGGTTATTGGTAAAGGGTCTTTCAAGTTGAAATTCATGCACCTGCTATGGAACACATCGTCGGGTGCATTACATAGTGACGTTAGTTAAACCCAGGGTGCATTACATAGTGACGGTTGTTAAACCCAGGGTGCATTACATAGTGACGGTTGTTAAACCCATTGTGCATTACAGAGTGACGGATGTTGATCAAAATTTTATCATAAAATGGGCATCGGGCATTAATTTTCAGCAAGTTATGTGTCTTTTAAAAGTAGACCCTGAAAGATATTTTCAAAACATGTGTAATTGATGGCCAAAGTTATCCGTCACTACATGTATGTCTTGCGCAATTATTTTGAGAGCTATCAACATCCGTCACTATGGATTTTACTGTAAAGCGCAGATTCGTCACTATGTAATGCACCCGCCAACATTTCAAATGGAGCTACCTATCCAAACTCTCTCCAAGGAAGGTAAAGGTTATGTGTTATGTAGGGGGTGTATGGATTTCTACTGGAATAGCCCGTTAGTGATTCCCAGGCAGTTGGTCATGATCCATCTGTCAAAAAATGGGGAAAGGAATGTGTGGATTCATATAAAGGGATGTCATCACAATCTGGTATGTATCAAGAATTAGTATAGGGGGGGCTTGGTAACTCAATGAGCTATTCCAGTTGAAATCCACACGCTCCCTATGGAGGATATGACCTTAATCTTCCCCACAGGGATTTCAACGAGGGTACCTGAATGGGGGACTCCTTTACTTCTACACCCCAGTGCGGGAGAATAAGTTTATGTCTTCCATATTCAATTCAATTGAAATTTTATAGGGGGTGTATGGATTTCAACTGCAATTGCCAAATGTCAATGACCTTTGGGGTTCTTGATAATTATCAAATCAAAGTTTCTGGCATAATATTTCATTCAGCGGTGGAAAAAATATACAGAAAATATGGGTTTGTTTAATTTAAGTGTTTTAAGTCTGTACTGACCAAACCTGATGAACCTGTTTAAAACAAAGCTGACATTCCTGTTATAACGATCCCTATATTTAAACAATGTTATTTTCATGATTGAAAAAATTCATCAGGATCGGTAGAGTAAACTCCGTAAACAAGGTTCTTTGTATCTGATCATTTGCACTTACTTGTGTACGTTTCAGCATACACTGTAGCCTTTGTCAACTCTTGATGAGGTGTGTTCACTGCAGTCACTCCTCATCAAGTGTTGACAAAGGCAACAGTGTTTGCTGAAACATACACAAGTAAGTGCAAATTCTGGATCAGATACAAAGAACCTTGTGTACTGAATGTTATTTTCAGTATTGTCACTATATTATGAAAAGTTTCCTAAGAATATCTAGAAATACCATCGGCGAAATCCAAGATGGCCATCTTCATAGCGATCGTGTGTACACCCACACCAGAAAACAAGGCAAAATACTGCCAAAATTATGACCCTTGGAAGGCAGATAACAAGAAAAGTTGGCAAAATATTAAGTAAAAGATAAGATTTGGCATTGTACATGTATTATATTGTTGAAAATACATTGGAAGTGACCAAAACGTCCTGGTACGGCCAAATTGAGTCCTGGTTCCAGCTAAGTTCAGGTGAACGAAGACTCCTGAAAGCAAAGCTGTTAATTTCACCCTTGGTTATAACTATCCCTATATTTAAACAATATGTTCTTTTCAGTATTGTCACTATGTGGCTGGTCTAGTTGGCATTGGTCTCTCACGTCTCTTCTCCGCGTCAGATTTAGAAGATAAAATTGTCGGTGAGGACACTGACTTGGCCAATTCCATGGGACTATTTCTACAGAAGACTAATATTATTAGAGATTATTTGGAAGACAACGTGGAGGGTAGAGAATTTTGGCCAAAAGAGGTTTGTTTGTTTGTTTGTTTACTACAATGTATAACATGTTACTTAGGCACCAGAAACAAATTTGTTCGATCTTTGGATCGACCGTCGATGCTGCTTCGATGTCTGTTATTAATGGCAATAATTACTATATTATGATAATTAACAGTAGTAAATTAATTGATTTCATAAATAACATGGATCGACCAAGCATCGATGGTCGATCGAAAGATCAAACTAATTTGTTTCTATTGCCTTAACTAAGTAGCACTATTTTACACTAGCATGTGGTTCATAGTTATTTTTTGTGCATCGGCCGACATCTCTGCTGATGAACACAGACACCCAGGGATACCCTCTTTGGGTTTTTGTGCTGGTCATCGTACATTGTCATCAGCTGATGATGTGTGGGTATCAAGAGAGTTCAGACCTGTTGTAGGCCTAGCCTTGAGACATGAGTGAGAGGAATGCTTGACCACTAACTTGTTTTATCCAGCTTTTATTGACAGATATATGTATTTATTTTCCTTCGTTATGTACACTACTTGAATCTTTTTAAGATCCATTCAAAGTTTCCCTGCTGGTCAGTTGGTACTGTTTTAGTTTGCTTTTTTGCAGATATATGTATGCTTGATAGCACCTATAATTACCACCTACCCCTTCATCCCATGTTTCTGAACAATCAATCCCAGAAACTGAAAATATAAAAAGACCCCAAAGAGTGGAGATATCTCATCTCAAAGACTTCCAGTTTGTACTTATTAGTAGATATTGTGAGATTGGGCTATTCCAGTTGTAATCCATACACCCCCTATGGAAGACATAATTTGAATCTCCCACACAGGGTGTGTAGATTTCAATTGGAGTCACCCATTCATAACTCAAGTATAGGGATGGAATATGTTAAGTGTAAGTGGTGTGAACAATAGCATAATTTGACAGTTACCAAGCTGGAAGTTGTGTAGGGGCCACTGTTGATATACAATTTACATTAGAATCCAAACCGTTGGAGCAATTTAACTCAGAATATTGATGGACCTCATTGTGAAGTAGGAAACACTGTGTGTTACAATCACCTATATTCAATTTGAAATACATACGCCCCCTATGGAAGACATGACCTTTATCTCCCACACAGAGAGTGTGAATTTCAAATGGGTTTACCTGAATGGGTGACTCCATTTGAAATCTACACTTCCTGTGTGGGAGATTAAGGTTAGCAACTATTCTGAACTGTTGCGATTTGGTAGTTCACAGCATCTTGCAAATGGTAGTGAGATTTCGCAAAAATTGCATTGATCATTTCATAGCGAGCATGTAGAAGAATTCAAATATCACAGATATACTTTTATAGGTCCTGTGGCTCTTGAGTTACCGTAATCACTCAATAGTTAGCATATGTGCTTTCTATCAAGCGCTTTCAGCACACCTTATATTTAATGTTTACTAATTTATGCAATTTATTCAAATTTATGCACAATTTGGGTGATGGGCTGTCTTTAGGCAACTAATGATAAAAAATAATTTAACCCATTGTTATTTGTTTAATTGTAGACATTGTCCAAGTAAGGACTATAATATTTTGAGTAATCCTTTGACGAGCACATACATTGTATTACCGTGATGTTGCAAAGTCAGAGCTAACAACGCGTACAGCGCAAAGTTCATTCATAAATTTCCACTTGGCAACAACAGAACGTCTCGGCAGCCAATCAGAGACGAGTGCGTTTTAGCGCAGTAAGTATGCGATATATGTTTAAAATGCGCTCTTATCAAAGGTTTACTGCAAAATATTATAACCAATATTTATTATCCAAATGTATTCAAATTTATGCCAAATTTGGGTAATGGGCTGAATTTCGGCAACTAATGTTAAAAATGATTTAACCCGTTGTTGTTATTGTAGACATGGTCCAAGTATGCAGACAAGCTAAGTGACTTCCAGAAACATTCCAACATCCGTCCAGCAGTATCGTGTCTAAATGATCTCATCACTAATGCCTTGCATCATGTACCAGACGTCCTCAAATACATGTCAAGAATCAAAAACCAAAGTGTCTTCAACTTCTGTGCAATTCCTCAGGTAAGGACTAGAAACCAATATTTACTATTTTATGCAAATTTATTCAAATTTATGCAATATTTGTGTGATAGACTATCTTTAACAAAATAAAATTGCATATTATAAACAGCCTGCAATACTTCAGGTAAGGTAACCAAATAAATTTATATGCACAAAAATACAGTAAGCCAAAGAATTAAGTACAGTTGTCTTCACCCCTGTATATCCTAAATAAAGACAAATATATCCAAATTAAAACAAACAGCCAATACCTGTACTCTTTAGCTCTGATTTAAGACCTCGTTTGTTGAAATTGGTTGAGAATTAAAGAAACGATGATCTAAAACCTAATGAAGAAACAAAATCAAAAGTTTCACTTTTGTGTTCTCATCAATGAAAGTACGACACTAGTTTTAACGTGCTAATCAATGAAAGCACGGCGCTATAGTTCTCTTGTTTGCGAACGCTTTCTGTACAAATCAATAGGCATGCAATGGAGCAAACTGCAACTTTTAAATTGGCATCTTCTTGGGTTTTTGGATCGTTGTGTCTTTATTTCTTGAGCAATTTTAACGAATGAGGTCTTACATTCGAGCTAAAAGATGCGGCTATTGGCTGCTGGTTCCAATTATGACATATCTGTCTTTAGTTAGGATATGCACTGGTGAACGTAACTGGTACCTTAATTTTTTGGCTTACTGTAGAGGGATTGTAAAGTTAAAGTCATTTAAATATTGGCTGAAATTGCTGTTCAACAGGTTTGTGCACTGCATGCACATGCTCATTCTGTTCAAATAAACTAGGGGAACAAATAAGTAACAAATATCTTGACCTTTTTTAAAGAATTTGTTTTAAGGCTGTGTTCAGCTCAGTTCAGTTTTATTTCATCAAATTCCATCCGTACAAATAATTACAATATAGAAAAGCTTTTACAAACATCATATAATTAAAGGGACATTTCGTGATCCACAGCCTCATCCCCCCACTTTTCCCAAAAAAATTGAGATTTTTACACCACTGGATACCTCTGGCTACATAATGTTTATGTACCACATCTTTCTTGCAGATTAATTCGTTTAGCAAAAATATCGCCAAATTTGAATTTCGTTCTGGTGCACCAGAACCAAATTACAACACATTGTCTATGGAGCAGTGTAATACACATAATCATGCATAACTCGCAAACGCAAAATCGGAATCAACTGAAATTTTGGAAATATCTACTGGATATCTACTGGAAAATGTCATAAAAAGAGGATGTTAGGATCACGAAATCCTCCTTTAAGTGAAAATGATGAGGGTGCCACTGAAACACAGAGCATGTTGTTGTGGCACCCTTTACAAATTAATATTAGATAATATATTATGAATACATTTGTAAGATATGTACCTTGTGGGTTAGGTATAAATTTATTATCACAAGAGCTAAGCTTTCAATTATAAATCAATGAGTAATGATGGTGAAAATAACAACCAAACCTACACAGTAGGTGTAAATGGGTTGTAATAAGGGTTCAGGCATGGCATAAGTATTACAATAATAACAAAAATTTATTCAGCCCGAGTGATAGTATAAGCATTGCACATGCACTTGAAATGAGTCTATACATGAGCAAAGTTATAATATACATAGCAGGTAACTATTAATGAAGATATTGCAATGATAATTTAACATGATAAATGGTGTATAGCTCTGCAGATTTTCAAGCAAAATAGAGGCTTGATGAACTGAAATTTCAACATTTTGGGGGGGGGGGGGGGCCAAGTGAACTAAAATTGGGCCAAATAATAGGCTGTGGAGCTAAAAAATCAAAATGTTTCCAAATTTGAGTCGAAGAGCTACAATTGTCACTTAAGTTTAATTGAGGCTAAAAGAACTGGAGCATGATCCAATGTTGAGAGCCTGGAAAAGGGACCTTTGACCGCCTCACATACCCGTACCACCTTTGCATGTGAGTGATCCACCGGGCATATTAATATTAGCTCCATCACCTCCTGAGGATCATAGAGTTTGTCAACCAAATCTTTTACAAGAGCTGATATATGTGACACGATCTGGTCCATGGGGGCCAAAGGCGGCAAATTTGAAACTTTGATAAAGGTAAAAATATGGAGTCAAAAAACAATAAAATACATAAGAAAATAGACATCAAAAAACTTCTTAACCTTTAGAACCAAGTATGCTAGAACTTTGGTGTTTTCAGTAAATGATAGACTATTGTATGTATAATGTAATAATTACACTAGCTCAATTTTCAAAAATGCCTCCTTTGGCCCCCATGGACCAGATCGTGTCACATATATATGAACAGAAACTTTTATATATATATATATGTAGTTCATAACAAAAATTAAAACATTGAAAAGGCAGCGAAAAAAAAGGAAAGGAGTATTATTTTTCTTGTTTTGCTTTATGCATGTAAAATCAGACTTTTTTAAAAAGTGGATGAATGTTGAATAACAAACATGAGTAAAAAATATTAGCACATTAACAGATTTTAGTTATTTTTAGGGTTATTTCAGACTTTTGAAAATAAGGAAACAACAACAACAACAGCTTTTGACTGAAATGTCCCTCTGCCTGTAGAATAGTGGTGTTTTTTTTGTCTCCTGAAGCGTTAATAATTATAAAGTTTTGATCTTGCATTATTTTTCACCATTGAAGGCGAAATTATTTAATGTTAATAATAGCAATTGAAATTAAAATCCATACACCTTCTGTGGAAGACATGTCTGATAATCTCCCACATAGGTATAGATTTCAAATGGAGTCACCCCTTCAGGTAATCCCATTTGAAATTCACACTACTTGTTTGGGAGATTAATATCATGCCTTCAATAGGGTGTGTATGGATTTCAACTGGAAAAGCCCGTCTTTATAAAAGACACATGATATCGCCATAATAGCATGACTCCAGCGTGACGTCACAAGGTGTCACCATAGCTGGAGCGTCAAATTAAGTATGCATTCTACTTTCTGAATATAACATGCACATTTTTGGCATGTTTATGTTTTTTACCAGGGTTTAAATCACTGATTTTAAATCAACTTTTTAATTTTTTACAATTTTTGATACCTTAATTTTTTTCTGACATTTACTATTTTACTTCATTCCAAATGTTTCTTCAAAATTCCTGTGGGATAACTATGATGTCATTTTATCTATTGCTTATATTCAAGGTGCAGAATTCAACAGGTTTTTTCCCCATGAATTTACATGTACCAAATTTTGAAAATTTGAAATTTTCACGTGTAAAACTTGTTTGATTTTTTGTAAATACCTGACTGATAGGATTGCACATATGTCTAGTATTGCACTGATTTAAATCAAATCATTTTGTTATCTATTTTTTAAAAACAAAACAAATCACAAACCGTGTTGTTTGTTTGTTTGTGTCCTACATTATGAGGGCATTTGTATTTGTATCCATCATTATAGAAATCCTTATCATAGGTTTTGTTTACCACCAAGAGAAGATGCTGTTGTCTTCCTTCTCTACCTGTAAATAATGAATAAATAATAAGAAGAAATAGGTATATTGTTGTTAGAATATAAAAACAGGGAAAATCTGTTCCAACTGACCAGCGGGGAACCAAAGGATGGATCCAAAAGGACACAACAGTGTCACACTAGCAATGGATAAAATTAAACCAATGGGGGAGTAACACAAAACATATAAACAAATCTGTTCCAACTGACCAGCGGGAACCAAAGGATGGATCCAAAAGGATACAACAGTGTCACACTAGCAATGGATAAAATTAAACCAATGGGGGAGTAACACAAAACATATAAACAAATCTGTTCCAACTGACCAGTAAATTAGGTACCTACTAGAAATATTTTACTATAAAAAATAATTTACTATTTGGATCTGTTTTGAGAACATTTGCTTACCAGTGATTTATGAACGATCCTGACGAATCTGTTCAGAGTATTATTATCGTTATATGATGATTATACTCGATTATATGGTTTGTAAGTTTTTTGTCATTTTTTCCAATCTTAAAAGATATGATGAAAATGACGATGGTGACTATGATGATGATGATGGTGATGAAAGTGCCTCTGCTGATGATAATGTTGTTGATAATGATGACAATGACAGCTATGATGGTGATGATGATGATGATTATAACAATGATGAAGATGACAACGATGATGAAGATGATGATAATGCCTCTGATCATGATGTTTTTGATGATGATGATTGTAATAATGGTGATGGTGATGACAATAATGATGATGAAAATGGTGATTAAAAAAGGGCCTACTTTACCTCATTCTTGCAGTAGTCAGGAACGGTGAAGTATTTGTCTGGATTCTCAATTCCTACAGTGTAGTTATAGAATCCCATTGAGGATGCCACATTTTCTGTAAAGCATGAAGAGCAATGGTATGTTAAAAGAGTATTTTTGTGTTCAATTATATTTTTCATCTTTTGAACTCTCAGGGCTAAAGGCAAGAGTGAGTTGGCGCAGCGGTTGTTCCCTCGCCATGCCCGACTGAGTCCAGGGTCCAAGCCCCAGCCGTTCCCAAGGACTGTATAATATGCACTTCGTTTATGCTCTCATCTAATAGGCTATTTAAACTAATGAGAGACTTCCAAGAATTGGTGTGTCCACTGAAGGTTTTGCTACCTTTCTACAGCTCCCCATTTTACACCTGGATGGAGTGGGACAGGCAAGATAAAGTGTCTTGCACAAGGACACAACACATTGGCATGTATGGGGTTTGAACCCACAACCATGCCGTCATGATTCAAAATGCTTTAACTGTTAGGCCACCATGCTCTTATTATTATATTTGACTATACTAACAAGAGACTTTCCAAGAGTTGGTGTGTCCAATGAAGGTTTCCCTCTATGGCAGGGCTGTACCCTTATACCCAACAGGAAGGGTAAGATAGCCTTCGATTAGTATTCACTTTGCATTCGAAGGCTAACAATTATATTTCTTTGTATAAACTTACGAGAGACTTTCCAAGAGTTGGTGTGTCCAATGAAGGTTTCCCTTTATGGCAGACACTGTGATACTGATGCTGTACCCTCACCCAACAGGAATGCCAAGATAACCTTCGATTAGTATTCATTTAGCATTCGAAGGCTAATAATTATTATATTTCTTTGCATAAACTTACGAGAGACTTTCCAAGAGTTTGTGTGACCAATGAAGGATTCGCTCTGCGGCAGACACTGTTGACTCATGCTGATGCTGTAGACTCCATGTGCCGGGTATTCCCTGGGAATCACCACATAGTATCCATCAGCAAACAAATGGCTCCTGTCTCCATAATATGGGCTAGGCTTTGGTATCACAACAGAGTATGTGTCTGCAAAGAACTCCCCGTCGCCCAAATAGTATGTACTGCCATAGGTAAAAAAATCTATAATGAAATAAAAGAAAATGGGCAATTCCAGTTTACATCCATGCATCCTCTATGCATGGAAGACTTTAATCTCCCACACAGGGGGTATAGATTTCAAACAGAGTCACCCATTCAGGTATCCCCAATCCTCATTTGAAATTCACACTCTCTATATGAGAGATTTAAGTCATGTCTTCCGTAGGGGTTATTGGATTTCAACTGAAATAGCACAATGACAATGACCGAAATAAGGAAACAAAGAGCGAGAGAAAGACAGAAAGAGCGAGAGAAAGACACAAAGAGAGAAAGGAAGGAAGGATATGTAAAGTATGTTTTACCTGGGATACAGCGTTCTAAATGGAAGGGATAATAGTCTTTCTCGCCTTGAAGACACCTCTTTTTGTCCAGGTCAATCACCCATACATAATCCTGAAAAGTCAATGGGAAAAGAAGACATTTTATTTTGAATATCAAGTACATATTTTCTCTAATAAATGCCTCCTGGGGTGTAACATTTTCGAAAGGGGGCATTTATTACAAGTGTAAAAACTTTAAGCAAAACTCAGTTGACCTGATAAAGGGGGTCGCCAAAGATAGCGGGTCTGGGTATAGATCAAGTTACCGGGTAAATGGGGTCACCATATAATATAGCAGGTCTCTGTATATAGCGGGTCTGGGTCAAGTGATCTGGTGGGGGGGGGGGTCACCTTTGATAGTGGGTCTAGGTGTAGATCAAGTGATCAGGGTGGGGGAAATCCGCCATATTTAGCAGGTCGGGTGTAGGTCACTTAGTGACCTGACGAAGGGGGGGGGGTAAAAATATAGCTGGTCTGGGTATAGGTATAGATCAAATGATCTGGTAGTTGAGGGTCACTGTAAATTGCATGTTGAGGTATTATAGGTCAAACTAGGGGAAGGGTTGTTGCAGGTTTGGATATACATGTAGGTCAAGTGACCTGGTGAGGGGGTCACAGTAGATAGCAGGTCAGGGTATAGGTCACTTGGGGATCACTGTAGATAGCGGGCCTGGGTATTTAAAAAGACGGGGAAAATCCTTACCTTTCCAGGTTCTTCAATAACCTGAATGTGTTCTTCAACATAATTAGGATCAAGTATCGTTCTAGTGATGAAGGTGGCAAATCTGTTATTGGTGAAGTCATACACAGAATCATGCTCTTCAGTTAGTGACGTCTGGCCGAAGACAAATCCAAGAAAACCTGTTCTTGTGGATGCAATCACACCACCTGAGGACAAAATGAAGAAAGTTGCAAATCTATTATTATCGACAAATTTTGCGCAAAATTGCTGCAAAAAGTGGAAATTTACGTAATTTTGGGGGTTTGGAAAATATTTGAAGGAAAATCCCCTCTTACCCCCCCCCCCTGTAGCGCCGCCACTGAGAGTAAGCCTACCCTGACCCTGACCCCACCCCCTTAGTTTCTATTCATCAACACTATATTCAAAACCGAAATTAATCAAATCGAACAAGTATTAGTAATAATTGCACAATTAAAAAAAACTGCTTTTCTCAAAAAGTCAAAAAGTGGATGTACGGGCTTTTGCAGCAACTCTTCATATCTCAAAATCATATTAGCAACAAACAACTCATGCAGCATATAAACTGAGCTCAAAAAGAAACTTATAATTTTTTACAACTTGTGATACACAAGGTCATATCTTAAAATACTGTCAATCAAAATGAACCAAAATTACACACAGGATTACCTTAATACTCTACTCAAAACACATGTCAGTAACCAAGCAGTTTTCCAACTGACACAACAGCAAAATGCACTGTCATGGGACAGCGCCCTGGACTTCCTTCACTTTCACAGCCCAACATTTGGCACCCAGGACAAAAATCTGTGAGAATGCACACAAGATCCTTGCACAGATGATAAAACGGTGCTGCTTTCTGCTTTTCATACACTTTTTTATGAAACAGGGCTGGGCTGTGAATGTGGTCCAGGAACGTCGAAGCTGTCCCATGTCAGTGCATTTTGCTGTTGTGTCAGTTGGATAACTGCTTGGTTACTGACATGTGTTAAGAGTAAGTATTGAAGTAAATCTGTGTGTAATTTTGGTTCAATTTGATGGACAGGATTTCAAGATATGACCTTGTGAAAAATTTTCTTTTTGAGCTCAGATTATTTGAATGGTGCCTTCACATTTTGTCCAAAAATTGAATATAGATGACCCCCTTTCCCTGTCACACAATCCCTTACCTTTGAGTACACGGAATTGTTCATCTGGAAAGCAGCACTTGTCCCCCTGCTGTTGTGCAGAAATGTGAAGAACCTTAATAACTATGCAAACTAGCAGGACAAGATGACGATTTACAGACATGGTTGAAACTTGTAGTAGCCCTAGTAGGTGATATTGATACACATTAATAGGCCTATATAGAATCCTTATGATATTACATGTGACAGGAGTTGTAGTCCAATTGTATATTCACTTATAACTACTGATTTTTGAGTGGTTCAAGGGTCGATTTTTGTTTATATATTTCCCAGTTATTTGCGTTATTATTTACGCACCGGAAATACATTGTATGTACACATGCCATGTACCTGGGCCACGTCACTATACAAATAAAAAATGCCTAATGGAAGCGCCTCACAGTAGTAACATGGTTTGGTAGCCCAATTGGGCGACTTTTGACGATTTTGGCCGCCACTTTTGACTATTTCCTGCCATCGAAATCAATGGTTAAGAAAATAATTGGGCTACTTTTCAACATTGGCTCCTGCGACTTCGGGTAGTTTTCTGTCCCATAAAAACCAGTGGTTAAGAGAAACTTTGGTGACTTTTTGATTATTTGATGCGTGATTTGGGCTGAAATCTGTTGGCAACCCTGTGTACCATCAGTCAAGTCTGTGTACATAACGAACAATGAACTGTTTTCTTTATTGCACCTTGGAATAATTTCCTGAAGATTACATCACGCGTCATTTGAATAAAAAATCTGTTCACTAGGAGGCCTCCATGGGACAATATGTATGATAATGCAATGTAACAGGTGATAGGTATGAATGGTTGTGGAATCAAACTGGAGACCTGTCCCTCTGACAACACCAACATGGCTGCCATTTCAATTGTTATACCATTCCGGTTGGTTTGTTCAATATAGGGTCTATGGGCTATTCCATTTAAAACCCACAATACCCCTGTGGAAGATTTAGCTAAAGTCTTCCACAGAGCAGAGAAGATGTAAAAGAAGGAGATAGATCCAGCTATCCTCAAACAAAATATGTGTGTTGCCGCTCATTCAAAAGCAATCATGCTATTTAGGTTTAACAATAAAATACAACAAAAGGGTTCGAACCCATGACGGGTGTGATACACAAGTTGCTGCTTACTGGTTTTAGGGAAAGGTCAGTGTCTGTATACCATCAATACCATGCATACCATGCATGCAGATCCTAACATCCAGTTTATTTCAAATAAAATATGACCGAAGTTCCATGGCAAATAATAATTTTGCACGCTTGGTTACGCTTTCAACCTCTACGATTTATGATACAGACTATTTTCAATTATCAAAATATCTTTATTAGGTTTGCAGGAAATGACAGGAAAATACATTAAAACAATAAAATATAGATGATCAAAAATCATCCCGTTTCTAACAAAATCCTAAAACACTCTCCTAAATAATTAATATATATTCCAAAATGGGCGGATTTTTTTGGAATCTTTACAAAACTACATTTCTTTCTTATAGTATCCACGTGCGGTATCCCTGCAGAGCAACATCAGGTACTTAACACACACGTGTCATACTTTCAAGGAATTATCTATAGAAACATTGGATATGGTTTCAATTCTGGAGTGAAAATTAATCAACCGTAGTCGGCAAGGCACATCACATCAAAGGCTACTTTCAAGTAGATGTGTACCTACTTGAGAATAAAGGACTATGAATAGGTGCGACAGGATAACCTACGGGATTATCTCAAGGATATAATTCCGTTCTTCCTCCTTCTTTTTCAACTTTCCTGCACAGAGGGAGTATGAGTTTTGAATAGAATAGACAATTAGGTAGCTTCCATTTGAAATACTTACTTCAGTTGTGAAAGATACAGGTAAAGCCACAATACAGGGGGGATTATGAGTTTCAAAATGATTAACCCTGAACAATTAAATTTGAAAAACATACTCCCCCTATGGAACATATTTCCAAAATCGTCCACAGGGGTAGTATGGATTTCAAATGGAATAGTCCTATACAATGTACCACTCTCAGAACAATGATCTGCCCACTGACTGGCCTAGGCACAATTTGTTACATTACATCATGTCTTTGTAGTATTCAAGATCACCTTTTTGTCTGCATATGAGAGGCTCTTACACTGTCCAGCTCTTACACAAGATCCCGCTCTTACATTGTCCTCAAGTTTTGTGAGCTGAGCATCGTCTCTCTAATTTAGTACTTTTAGACCACGCACATACACTGATGCACAATAGTGACCTGGGGTTCATAGTTTTCCATAGGGGTGAGGTATATACTATATAAGACACACTGGCTGAAACTATAATTACAAAATAAACATACATAATGCTGCATTCCTTTATTTTTAATAATATAAAATTAGAACAGGGATGTGATATGAATTGACAAATGGAAATTATCCTGAATTCTATTACCCCCACGACCCATTATTCAAAATCCCGCACTGTGATTTGTTGAAACGCGTCACGTGACAGACCATTAATTAGCGATAAAGTGTCCCCGGTACCCCAGGTCAACATAAAAAGTGGTAACCATGTGTGTTCTAAATTTCGCGGAAAAGGGGTATTTTGTTGACTGAAATCGCGGACCGCGAAATCGCGAAAAAAGGGGGTATTCTGAGCATTGTCTCTGCGAAATTTAAAAAAAAAGGGGTATTTCACAGGTTCGTTCGATCGATGTCTTCAGCCCGAGTCTTCAGCCTCCATCCTCTGGCATTTCATTGATTCCGCCCTCAATCGTCAGCGAGAGCGTCAGAAGGCAGCTTTTTTACTATTGGCACGGCGGTTTCGATATAGTTGTCTAGTGGGTGTTGCACATATGCTCCCGCACGTTTTGAAGAGAGCTGAATGAGCGACGCGAACATCGATGGTGTCAGATGTAACCGTTTTGGCTGCCGTATACACTTTTCCATGTGGTGAATTGAAAACATTGCGGGAAACATTGGCAGTGATTGGAGCGAATTCTACGACCGACCGAGTGATATTTTTCCTTGGTTTTTAATTCTGTTCGATTCTGATGCATGTAAGTTTTATTTTGTATCGTTGTTTCTCTTCCCTGTTGCACTTGAAGTTTGGCGTGCCCCGGTTCGTTCGTGAAGTAAATAAATCAAAGTAAGCTTACGGGGCATTTGACATGTGTCAAACTAACAAAGCTGCGAATTTGGAACCTATCATGCAATCCGTGAGTTTTTTCGAAAATTTCAAGCTCAGTTTTAAAGAAACACTCCACCCACGACACTCGATCAGTCGGGCGATCAGTCATACTTTCGGTAATGTTCGTTCGGATGTTCATAAAACATGTATAATGAATAAATTAAAGGGGTATTCCATGATCCACAACATCATTCCCCCCCCCCCCCGGGCATCCCCCCAACTTGTACCAAACTTTTCAAGATTTTGATAATGGGACCCCTACATACATACTGTGTAATTGCCAAAGGAATCTTGTAAATTCATTCCCTTTCCAGAGATATCGGCAAATATATTCGATTTGTATTTTTTGTCCCGGTTTTTTTTTTCTTTTTTCTTACATTATATTTACAATCCTATGGCTATGGACCATTGAAACTATACGTTTTGGTCCATATCTCGCCAACGGTAAGTCCCGCGGTAAGTCCGATTTATGTGAAATTTTGGATTCACGATTCTTTCATGAATATCTTATCTACAGAATGAAGTGATAAAAACATATTGTTATCTGAGTATCCAACCCATAGTGTTGTGCAGCCTGAGGTCTTGTGTCAAAACTTGGGTAGACCTACCACAATACTTTAAAGGAACCTCTGTACACAAAACTTCGAGGGATTGTTCCTCTTTGGTTCATTTTCAATTAAAATCAGTATACAGGCATTGTAATTACCCCAGTTAATAACACAGGATCATCTGGGAGTACAACAGACACAAAGTAATGTTCATACTTGCACATTTTGTACTTAATATAGGCCTATTAAAATATTTGGAGTCATTGAAAAGGGGTGTCTGGAAATCTTCTCATTGAAAACCTTGAAAAGGGGTATTTTTACCCTGATTTTGTCAGTGATTTGGCAAAAAAGGGGGTAAAATCAATGAAAAATCAGTGAAAAGGGGGGTTTTGAAAAAGGAAGAACACACATGGTTACCACTTTTTATGTTGACCTGGGGTACCGGGAAAGTGTCAAGGGCAACAAACTTTATGTTCTTCTATCATCACAGCGCACAGCAGAGCGCACAGCATGGTTACCACTTTTTATGTTGACCTGGGGTACCGGGAAAGTGTCAAGGGCAACAAACTTTATGTTCTTCTATCATCACAGCGCACAGCAGAGCGCACAGCACACCTGCTTATGTAGGGGAGAATGGAATATCAGGGGTGTGTTATTGTATGTGCATATACCTGCTTATAGGGGAGAATGGAATGTTAGGTTGTGTTGGAATGTGCATACGCTTTGGCTACGCGTATGCGCTCCACCTTGAGGTAAACAACTTGAAATATTTGGGCAAAAAATTTGATATTTTCTTTTAAATCACACTATTTTGTGGTAATAGGATAGAAATAAAGGGTGCAGCATTATCCTTTACAAAATAATGTGTCTCGGCAGTAAAAGCGTTTAAATAATGGGTTCGGCTCGCCTCACCCATTATTTACGTTTTACTGCCTCGACACATTATTTTTTCGTAAAGGATCATGCATACCTTTATTTCTTAATTGAAGATATTAGTTTTTGAAATGCAGCCAACCCTACTTCAGTCAGTGTGTACACTGATCCATCATCCATGCACACACAGTCTAAGAAAAGAGAATTATCTCTGATATGACAGCAACATGGTCCTATAGTCCGTAGACCTTCCTCGAATCAAATTTTGAGATTGTCTCAAAAACTGTTAATTTTTACAGGAATCTGTGGATTTCTTGTTGCATCATTTCCTTTCTGAAAATGTATACTTCTTATCACTACAGAACCTGCATTCTCTATACTGCCGGCCATGTACAATCGCGCCGTCAGCTAATTGAGCTATGGGGAGAAAATTGTGGGTATTCAGGTCCTTGCCGATGGTGCGCAGAGACGAACGAAAAACAATTCTGTGTCTCATCTGAAACATCTTCTCGCGTACAGGTTGCATCAAGTGTGTCTCTCAAATGTGGCCATTGTCCATGTCACGCTTGCATGGCAATGAATGCCTCGAGCGCATTTTCGAGGGAAACCAAATCCCCCCAATTTTTGCTCCATGCTTGTATCAAGATGGTGGTCAAGTCCCGGTTCTCCTTCCCTAATTCTATGAGAGATACAATAAATAAAATATCTAAATTACTGACTCGAAAAAGGTATCTTCTTCTCATAGTAGAGAGGCCACTTTATGGCTACATAGGGTTCCGTGTATCAGTTTTGGGCAAAGGTGCCTGCCGGGTTAGAATTAATCATCAGAGTCTCCTCTATAGATCTATCTCTATCTAACCCAGCTGGCAATTCTGAAAAGTGATGTGGACTGAGATATTTTGGTTGAAAAATGTGCTTTTTGTGACATTTGAATAGCAAGATGGTTACATTTGAAGATTCTTAAGTGTGAAATTTCTTTTAGTCTGTGCTTTTCTGAGATGACTTGTGCTATACATATCAGATATTTGACCTACGACCTACTGTACTATCATATTGATAAATATCACTTAAAGCAAAATATAATTTAGTAAGATTATTATTTGAAATGAAGCCTTCCCATGCAGATTGGCAATTAACATTGATTAAAGATCTCTCTAGTTTATAAAATTCACCCATACGAATATCATTATATGCATTACATGTAAAAAGAAAGTGAATAATATCCTCTTCAAAACCAGAGTTGCATAAGCGGCAGACACCATCGTTTGTATTGGCCCAATGAACGAGTGTTATTATCAATTTGAAGGGTGTTTGTTCGAGCTTTAAACTTCAGATTGGCTAAAGTCGGTTTTTCCAGTAAGATATGGCTCAAGATATTTTTCTTGCTTAAGCAATGTATAGTTTTGAAGAGATGATTTATTTTTCATAGAATTAACCCAATCATTATACAATATTCAATGTCCTTTTTATTGATTTGAAAGTCCCCTAACATAACTAAGGCTGTATGCCCGGGGCGGACTTGTCCGAATTCTGATTCTACTTTCTGAATTAGAACAGGTTATATTTTGGTGTAGTTATGTTTGCTTTGGTTTGTATGTTTATCTTAGTTTTGAAGTTTTTGTCTGAATATGTTCAGAGTAACCATACTCTGTAATCAGCTGTGCAACAGTTTTAAACTTTTAAACCAACACATGAATCTCCACACTCGTGAGATATGTTGTACCTCAATTTATCCTAAAGTGAACTCAATATGAAAAAGTCAACATTTTGATTTATGCTGTTTTGCCACACCTGGGATGTGATTTAATGGAGAAATGTTAGCAGCAAAGCCAGATTTCTTCAAATGGATATCTCTTCCGTCATCATGATAAGGTTTTATTTACCACCAAGAGAAAATGATGTTTTCATCCTGCTCTACCTGTAATAACAATAACAACAATAACAATAATAATAATAATAATAATAATAATAATAATAATAATAATAATAATAATAATAATAATAATAATAATAATAATAATAATAATAATAATAATAATAATAATAATAATAATAATAATAATAATAATAATAATAATAATAATAATAATAATAATAATAATAATAATAATAATAATAATAATAATATTTTATTAATGTTGCTATTATTATTACTAATATTTATACCATTAGCTTAGACTATACATACTTAGGGGGCAAGCTACTATTTGCCCCAACATATTTCTTTCATGTAGATGCTAATATTTTGATTAATATTAATTTATACAAATTTATGAAAATGTTTGGGTGATGAGCTGTATTTAGCAGAATAAATTTACAGCCTGTTATCCACATTGATGATGATGGTGGTGATAATGCCTTTGCTGACTATGATGAAGATGCTTATGATGTCGAGTCTACTTTAATCACCTCTATTTGGCAGTAGTCAGGAACAGTGAAGTATTTTTCTGGATTCTCAATCCCAACAGTATAGTTATAGAATCCCATTGTAGACGCCACTTTTTCTGTAACAGAATGGAGAGCAGCGTTATTTAAAAGTCTTTTCATGATAAATTGTATTTTTCATCTGTTGTGCTCTTGGGATTAAAACAAGCAATACCAATACCAGGTAAACTATATATGATTTATTTCCAAAATGACCAAAGTGTGAAATGAAATTGACATGAGGGGTCTTTTTTAATATCAGAAGTACGGTAGGCATTTATTTAGCAAACTTTTAGGCCTCCATACTCTCATCTAATGGGCTATTACAGTTGAAATCCACACACCCCTATGAAAGACCCTGTGAAAGACATGACCTGAATCTCCCACACAGGAAGAATGAATTTTAAATGGGGTTACATGAGTGGGTGACTGCATTTCAAATCTGCCCCCCCCCCCTGGGAGAAAGATTAAGGTCATGTGTATGGATTTGAACTGGAATAGCCTGAGAGACTTTCCAAAGATTGTGTCCAGTGAAGGTTTTGCTACCTCTCTACAGCTCCCCATTTTACACCTGGATGGAGTAGGATAGGAGCGATAGAGTATCTAGCCTAAGAACACAACACAAAAAGCATACTGTAAAAACTTGATAGTTAGCATATGTACTTACTATTGAGCGCTTTTGCAAACATGAAATTGTCTGGCCCTTAACCAACTGAGCTAATGGGGTTGAGACACAAATTTGCAGGTTGTTCATATATATATATATATATAAAACTATGTGTATCGATAATTTGCTCAAATTCCTTTACACTTTTGTGGATTAAAAGCACTCGATAGTAGGCACATATGCTAACTATCGAGTTAAACTTACGAGAAACTTTCCAAGAGTTCTTGTGTCCAATGAAGGTTTCGCTCAGCGGCAGACACTGTTGACTGATGCTGATGCTGTACCCTAACCCAACAGAAAGGCTAAGATAACCTTTGATTAGTATTCATTTAGCATTCGAAGGCTAATAATTATTATATTTCTTTGTATAAACTTACGAGATACTTTCCAAGAGTTTGTGTGTCCAATGAAGGTTTCACTGTGCGGCAGACACTGTTGACTGATGCTGATGCTGTAGACTCCATGTGCCGGGTATTCCCTGGGAAGAACCACATAGTAACCATCGGCAAACAACTCACTCTTATCTCCATATGTTGGGGTTTCCTTTGGGATCACCACAGAGTATGTGTCTGCAAAGAACTCACCATTGCCTAAATAATATGTACTGCCATGGGTTAAAAAATCTATAATGAAATAAAAGAAAATGAGCAATTCCAGTTTACATCCATGCACCCTTTATGGAAGACATGACTTTAATCTCCCACACAAGGAGTGTAGATTTCAAACGGAGGCAACCATTCAGGTTCAATTCACACCAGGGTCTTAGACCCCGTTTAGACTAGGGAAAAGTCGTACTTCAACAACGACTTTTAAAAAGTCGAGTTCAGTCGAATTCAGGTCTAAACAGGTACAGTCGTTGTTCAACAGTCCGGTTCGACTGCCCAATCTGGAAGCACTGCCCACGACGGCAGAAACCTTCCGAATCAGGCAGTATCCTTCCCACGATGCACCGCGAGAATATTTGCTAAGCAAAGGCTCATTTGCATAAATCGACTTCTGCGCATCTATGATTACAACGACGTCCGTGGTAGACCTGACCTCAGTTCCACGAACCGCGCTAAATATAAACATTCCGACTTGCAAAATTCACTCGCCACTCGTATTAATCGTCAGCATTCCCGGGCAGCATTCACAATGTTAGGGATCTCCGATGAGCCTGTTGAGCCTGATACTGAACGTAATATCGAAAATAACCAGTAAGTGATGCATAATTTGGTTCTAAAATAATGCATGAATGCAGCTGCAGTAGATAGAAAACACGGTATTTTTTACACATCGTGCATGTATACAATGTATATATGACATGTGCGTTTAAATCTCCGGGCCGATCTCTTACTAACTCAGTCCCCCAAATACGCCATTCATTGAATGAATTTATTGGGGAATTTATTTAATAAAAACATGTGGCGGGTTTGTGCAATTGGGTGGGTGTGGGGGATGGGTGGGGGTACCACCACCAGACAAGTTACTGTACTAGCCGGCCATGTTCAACATCAGACGTTGCTTTGATATATTTGATTCATCATTTCACCCCGGCCAGCGGTCACGGGTCATCATGAGCAGCACTATAAATGAGTTTACCATTGTTTGACTTGCTTTACAGTGTGAGTGTCTTGAACAGTAGAGTATTATAAATATGAATGCCAAAACAACATGTTTAATTTCTATAACCCTGACAACTCGCCCTTTACCATGTTTACATCCAAACTCGCTAGCTCACCACATGCCATGGCTTGCTTGCTAGCTCGAGAAACCTAGCTCATCGTTAGCTATTGTCTGTGTTCTCGAGCAATCTATGCCTGGCATGCAGATCAGATCAGCTACACCAGTACAGCTACAGGTTGATGTTGTAAGATCCTGGGTTGAACGAACAAAGTTTTTCTACCGTTTACATAGTCCGAGGTGCCTTATCGGCATTATCGCACAGGCCTGCTACTCCTCACGATCCTGAACCTCGCTCGGATTGAATATACCAGAACCGGTGATGAACCCCTAATAGTCTTTTAGCCCTGTCACGTGCGTCATATGGCCGTAAATGACCAATTTAAGAAGTGCATTCCGGACCTGGGAATCCTACTTCGGGATCTCATGTCGATGACACTAAAAAATTGTCAAAATTTAAATTTCAAATTGGCCAGCCGAATTCCGAATAAGGCCGTATAAAATTAAAGTTTTAGTTTTCGTCCCCTCCTTCAATTTCTCGGATTTGTCAGATTTTTTTAATAGATTTTTTAAAGTTTTTTAGATTTTGGAATGATTTATATATGAAAACTTCGTTGTTTTTTTTGTGTGTGTGTGGGTTTGTCTCTCGGAATGTCAGAAAAAGGGCCTCCTCATTTCCTATGAGCACTGTAAGAAAAACCGAAAACTACTGACAATGCTAATTTTACATTGGGGAAAAAATCCCTCCCTCATCAATTCATAAATCCTGCGGACGAGAACCAAAACATTAATTTTGTACGGCTTAATGTTTTCCATCTGTGGAGTCCACACATTGCTTGCCACACCGCCAGCTGGCCTAGATGGACAGGTCCACAACTTACCATGATTTTGTGTATGTAATGAAACCCTAGCAGAGGGATAATTGTGCCACACATTGCCCAATTTGATGTTCAGAAATTTCAAATCAAATCAAAATAAATTACGGTATCAAATAAATTTGAATTTTGCAAACCACAAACAACTGAACAAGTCAATATTTTGTTTTTAAAAATACAATAGCACAGTTTGGATTTGTCAACATTTTCACCCTTGGCAAATATTCGAGTGTAAGCTCCCTACCCCCCCAGGTGGTGTCAATTTAATTTTAATTACAGTTACAGATATTATAGTAACAGCCAAAATTATATTTAAAAATCTGATTTTTTTTTTCATTCCAGAAACACAGTACGTAACAAACCGCAACCACGGAAAGGACCAGTGCCAATAAGATACCAAACAAATGCAAAACTGAGAGGGTCAACCAAATGCAAGAGGTTAAGAACCATATTTAAATATGCAGAGGAGTTAGCCATTATTTGTGGTGTCGAAATCTTTATTTGGACTAAGGACAGCTCAATCAAGCATGAAACCATTCACTATGGTGGAACACAAGGTGCACTGAAGGTATTTGACAATGGTGAAATGGTTTCAGTTAATGGTATTGGTATGAGGGAGGTCTTTTCTTCTGTTACTCCCACTTATGGAACAACTAAGAAGACCACACAAGTTGCACAACATCCTACGATGAATCCATCACTACAAGATAAACTTCAACAACTTCAACAACTGACGGCTGAAATAATCACCAACTCAAACAAGAACATCCCTTGCACAGCATCCGATGCCAATCCACCAACAGGCACTTCATCAAACAAGAACGCACCATCAGGCAACGACATAGGGCACATCCCTGGCACCTCATCAAACAACAGCACACCATCAAGCAACAACAGCACACCATCAAGCAACAACAGCACACCATCAAGCAACAACATCCCCGGCACTTCATCAAGCAACATCTCACCATCAGGCACCAACATCCCCGGCACTTCATCAAACATCCCACCATCAGGAAACGACAACCCCGGTACTTCAAACAACAACCCACCATCAGACAACGACACTTCAAACAACCCCCACACTTCATCAAACAACAACATTTCCGACACTTCAAACAACGGCCCACCATCAAGCAACAACATCCGCGGCACTTCAAACAACCCACCATCAGGAAACAACATCCCGAGCACTTCATCAAACAACCCGCCATCAAGTAACAACAACCCAGTGAACCCACCATCAAACAGCAACGCAGACACAGAATCCGAATCGGAATCGGACATGAGCGATGATGAGCTTCCGTTATCATCCCTGAAGTCAAAAGATCAGGACTTTTTTGAAGCACTGGGGGTAAAAGGCGCGAAAAAACGTAAACGTGACGGTGTGATGGTATATCGTGTAAGATGGAAGGGCTACAAAGCTAACGAGGACACACAGAAAACTTAACTAAAGAACTGCTTGAAGCATGGGAAAGTAGAAGCAAAAAACAGAGAAAGGATTAAGTTGTTACTTTAACTTGTTAGGTATCATGGGAGTATACCGATTTGGAAAATGTTGCACCAGATCAACAAAATGTTCATAAATTGCATGGACACATATTAATACCAGCACTAACAACTTGTTCCTCTCATCTGCCATGCTCCTGCTAATTTAAATTAAGGGAAAAAAAAGGTTTGTCTCAAAGCTTGCCGATTTGAAGGAAAAAAAGAAATACAAAAAAAAAAAATGTGTTCGAAAAAACAAATCAATATTTTTCTGAACAAATTCGGCAAAAATCACATTTTTTTCTCCAAATAACATAAAAATAAATACCAAGTTTAAAAAAAATCACATTTCACATTTGTTTTCAAACTACTCGTGAGCTTTGAGACAAACTTTTTTTTTTTTTGCCTTAAATTATTATTATTATTTTTTTTTGCAATTTAAATCAATGATCATCACTGAACTCCAAATAATTCAAGATTCAGACTCCATGTTATTTCAGCAATCTGCTATTTTTCATGCTGTGCAAAGTGCATTTTATTAAAATGTAACAATATTCTGACTGCAATTTATGTTTAACAGCCCATGAACCTTTATACATACATTGTAAAATATCTAACATTGACAGTTTCAGTTTCCCAAGTAAACAAGAGGCTACTGACGGTACTGACCACATATCGAGGGTTGACAAACAGAAGCCCTTTCCACTTTTGGCCATTTTGAGATTTTGGTATCAAAATAATTTGTAATACCATTCTTAAATGATTCTTAAAATCATAAAGCCTTAACTCAATTCAACTTCCTATTGCATCTATAGCACAATAATACTTGGTCACGTCTCAATGCAAAATTCTTATTTTACTCGTTTTTCTCAAAAAGGCACTTTTTGAGTTAAGGCCTTCTGTTTGTCAACCCTCGATATGTAGTATGTACTAGCTAAACACATGGGTAATTTAGGATGTGCTTATTTGTAGAACTGAAATTTTGGGTTTTCTTGACTAGATTAAGGGGGTACTACACCCCTCGATAAATTTGTGTATATTTTTGCCTTTTTCTCAAAAACTAATTACACAGTGGTAACAAAAGTTACGTATATTATAGGAGCAAGGTATCCAATTACTACACTGGAATTTCAGTGACCCAAGAGAAGCGGTTTGTTATTTGTATAAGAAATAAGGTACCGCTACGATGTACCTCATTTCCTATCATATATAGGCCTATACTGAACCGCTTATCTTGAGTCACTGAAATTTCAATGTAGTAATTGGATTCCTTGCCCCAATAATATACGTAACTTTTGTTACCAGTGTGTTATCATTTTTTGAGAAAAATGCAAAAATAGTCACAAATTTACCACAGGGGTGCAGTACCCCCTTAATGATAGATTTTACACTCTTTGTCAGTTGTTTCATCTCTTGAATCAGATTGGCAATTTCTTGTTTGATTTCATTTGGGTTAACAATCTTCTATTCAACAACTCACATACCTTGATCTTATTTCAAAAGTATTATGGGCATTTTATTATGTACCAGTTTGTTAAATATGAACAAAACAGTATTTTTTTACATGTACCATATAGTTAGTTAACTTCCATATTTACATGATTTATACATATTTTTTTATTTGTGCTAACAACATAATGTGTGCTACTTCGAATACCGGTAACTTCTTTCCAAAGCTAGTCTTCGCCATTCAACAAGTTCAAAGATTATATTTTATTTTTAACTACTTAGTATCTAAGGAAAACTACATACATATCCCACCTTTTTTTTAGTTTGGTAGTGGCATCAAAAATGTTCAAGTCTTTACACACTGATTTAAACATTCAGTGACATCATCACTTCCCAACTCGAGGTGGGATATTATTATATGACATGTACAGTACTTACACAAGTTAGCCATATAAAGTTGGATACAGGTATGGTGCTATAATAATATTGCACAGTACATAGCACAATGCAACTTTATTAAACTTGTAATATATTATATTATTATATTTATTTTATATAAAATAAAACAATGTTGGTTCTTTCAAACTGTCAGTTTTTTTTTAAACTAGCACTTTTCGACTTTCTATTTGATAGTAGTTAAAGCCATAATGTAGATACACATGTCCCGAATTGCACCTAATGCTGGTTTCATACTTTCCTGCCGCTTGCCACTCTGAAGATGATCTTGCTTCACTGCGCAGTCGCACCAGAAACGCTAGCGGCAAGCAGCAGCAAGCCGATATATCGATCACTTCACATCTTTGCCGCCGCGGCAGCATCGCTGGGAGTTGAATTCAAGTCAACTCGGAGCAGTGCCGCTGTGACGTATGAGAACAAAATATGATTTTGGAGTGGTGCTGAGCGGCAACAGTGGCTTTCAGTCTGGCTTTCACTGATATGCAGACAAGTGCAAGCGGCATGAAGCGTCACTCACGCCGCTCAGCGTCAAGTGGTAGAAAGTATGAAACCAGCATAAATGGAATCGGCCAATTTTTTGTGTTTGTAGGTCAACAGAGCAGTGTTAATTTTGTCTTTGATGTCTTAATTACCAACCATTGTAGGTTCACCATAAAATGTACTTATCGGTAGTATTGTAGTTGAATCAGGTACCGTAGTTGAAGTTTTGTAGCTACTAACAAAGTAACAATATAATTTTAAACTAACACTGATGAACTAAGCTCCCTGCCTAAATAAAACGGACACTTTTTTGCTTGTTCTTAAATGTCAGTTTAGACCACTTGACATGTGACGTCATTGGTAGGCAGTTTATCGCAGCGGCTAGGCTATTGTTCTTTGCCCTGCAGTGTGCGCGATCATCAAGTTTTGTTCAGCCCCCATCCATTTAAAATAACCACCACAAATCATGTAGCACAAGAGGGCATTAAATAGTGTTGTAGTAGTGGTTCGTTCAAGCATATTGATAGACCAATCCCTGGCCATTTGTTGATAAACATTGATGTGAACTGGTCTATGTAAATTTTGTACATGTGAACTGGAAGTAGACATGGGTTATAATTATACAGTCCTTATTGTGATACTTCAGGATTAAAGCTTACTTGATTCACCATGTTCACCTTGTTCCCCTGAGCAATACAACACCATGTTTCTGAAATCGACAAAAAGCAGAGCCGGCCAAATAACGAAGTGGGAGGCTGGATTTTGCCCCCCCCCCCAATCAATTTCTGGCTTGCTACATGTACGCCTCATATTTGGCCGATATCAGTAAAAATGGTGTTGAATAGCTCAGGAGAACAAGCTGCATGATACCACTAAAGTGTAAGCACCTAAGACATCAACATGGTAGAGCCTACCAGAGCTGTTAAAGTCAAGTCTTCTCACTCTTGATTCAACATCAAATTGGTATAAAATTAAATATCTCGATTCATTAAAATAATGAAAACAAATATTGAGTTTTACATTTTTACATGTCGTACAAGTACATGTACTGAGAAAATAATTCTTGAATAAAATTTCACAGAATCAATTATGTTAAAAATTCTCATTGCAAAATGGATTGAAAGAGAAGCAACAGCGAAATTTAAAACAACCTGCGCAATGAATTTTAATAATTAAGTATTATCTATTCATATTGTATTATATATTTAGCTTCTTGTTATTGTATGATAAATAACACTTGGTAAATAAGCATGGTTAGTGGTTACATCTAGCCAGATAAAGTGTGTGAATGAATACCTCAGTTGATGCACTGTGTGCTTAAATTGTTTACATTGTATGCAAACCTATATGTTGTTTAATAAAAATAAATATAATTACAATTATTTTGCAAGTTTGTTGATTTGATTGTGAAAGAAAACAAAATGATAATGCGACGCGACAGAAAAAATGGGTGGATGAACCTTTAAAATAATCACAAAGGAATGGATCTGTCAGTCTGTCACTTGCACATTTTGGTTGAATTTACCAAATCTTTCGAAACAAAAGATCACTGCCTCAAAATGGCCAATTTCGTAATTCTATGATAAATCAGCCATCTTTTTTTTTATCATAGAGGGAAACAAAGTGCACATACATGTATCATGGCCAATATAGAACAAAGAGTTACCTCACAGGTAAAGGGAATTAGCTTGACAATGGCATGCAACCTTTGAAAGATTTTCTCTTGAATCTACCTGAATTGATAATGAAAAAATACAATATATCCTTAGGGATGGTGCAAAATACCTGTAACCATGGTAACACTGGAAGGTACACTCACATGCTAAATTTGAGCCTAACCCCAACTGAAAAAGTTAATTTGAGTCAAGTCATGAACCCGGAGGATCCTATAGCAAAGCCACCCCCCAAAGGTTCGTTGCAGAAACCTGCACTCATTCAAATCAGATTTAACTGGTAGCTCCATGTGCTGCAGACAATTTTCTTCCCCGCTGACAGACAAAAATTTGGAAATCAGCAAAACTTATCACAAAGACCTAGGGTACATCCTTTCATCAACTAAATTTAATGTAGCTATAATAGTCTTAAAATATGCCAAAAATTAAATATGATTTCCCAAAATTCCGAGATTGTCTTATGGGTCCTCTGTGGCCCTAAACTTTGAATGAATATTAAACCCATAGGAACATTGTGCAATAGCCATATGGCAGCTATACAGTTTCTAAAGTATAATGATAGATTATATGGCTGCCATGTGCTTAAAATTCATGATATTAGAATGGTATGTAACTGGGGTTTGTTTTCAACCAAACTTGAAATTTAAATTCATATGAATATGGCATATACATCACAAAAATGAATAGCTGCCATGTGCTGTAAACATGCTAATTTAGCATAGTGCTGCCATTTACAAGTACTGTAATAGCTACATTTCAACTACATTTCAAAGCACACTTATGCTAAAAACTTAGTTCATGTGGGATGAAAGCTGTACTTTCTCTTTGGCCTATTCTCCCTGTCCTGTTCAACAACCTGTAGAACATTTTGATCAGATTTTGCAATGCTGAGGAAATCTGAGCTCAATTTCACTGCAAGCTCGGCTTTTTTTTTCTGGGCCATGTATGCTACTCGTCAGACTTCTAAATGCAACATCAGTGCCATCATTATCGTCAATGCAATGATGCAGCATAAGTGTTCTTTGAAGTTTGAATTATAATTAAAATACAGCTTTTATTTGCAAATGGCATCATTATGCTAAATAAACATGTCATAGCACAAGGCAGCTATTTATTTTTGTGATGCTTATGCTATATTCATTTGAATTTAACTTCCAAGTTTGGTTGAAAACAAACCCAAATTACATATCACCCTAATCATGAACTTTAAGTACATGGCAGCCATTGTATGTACCATTTATACATAAGAAAATGTATAGCTGCCATATGGCTATTGCACAATGTTCCTATGGTTTATTCATTCAAACTTTAGGGCCACACTGAGAGGAATAATAAGACGAACTCGGAATTAATTTAAATTTCGGGAATCTTATTATTTCAACATTTGGCACATTTTAAGACTCTACAATAAATTTGGTTCACAAAAGGGGGGCATGATGGATCCTAAAATCCTATTTTCCCCAGTTATTGACCATTTTATATTCCACCACATGGGAAGAGAAAACCAGGACGGCCACGCATGCTGTACTTACAGTATGTACAGCACCTCCTGGGAGATACTGAAGGGATGCTGCAGCCAAACAAAATTGTTTCGCTTGCCCAAGATCGCAATAGTTGGAGAAAGCTTGTAGTCGCCTGCTCCGCAGCCGACTGATGATGATGATTGACCATTTTACATTTAAATTCGAAAACTTTTTTTTAATGCATACCTCATAGCGAAATTTCGAAAACTTAAAAAAAATATCGCAGAGCACTTGCCTATTTTGCATGTTTTGTCCAAGACGAACCTCTTTTTGTTAATACAAGGTATCATTTATTGAAAATATACAATAATAGCAAAATGATTCGAGGGGCACAAAATACTGTCCCATTTCATTTTTGGCCAGCTCTGCCTCAATGTTTGTTGATTTCAACCATTTTTATCAATGTTCACTATACATGCTATACAAAAAGAAATGCTCATACAGTAGTAGAGTACATGGAATTGACAAACAAGAAACTTCCCAAGGACAAAAACAGTTCTTTCTACTCCATTTCCTCCTCATCTGAATTTAGTACAGGCATGGGATCTTGAAGGCTGACTAGTTCTGAGACCTGTTGATAAAATCTCCATATCTCTGACTTACTTTGGATTCTGATTTGACCCCATTCATCTTCTAAGTCTACTCTAATATCATTGTTAGTTATGGACAGCAACAAATTGCTAACAACTTCAATTAACTTGTCCTTGGGAAGTTTCTTGTTAGTCAATTCCATGTACTCTTTCTGCTCATCATCAGTTACAAATATTGGTGCCACCTCCTCTGTGTCTCCCACCTGATCATATTGCGATCTAATGTTGTTCATTCTACGCGTCTGTCCAATATGTTCCATGTTCAGCAATGACTCTGACAGTGGTGTGCCAGACAAAGAAGCGAAAATTGTTGCGTTGTTAGATGTTGGCACCAAGTAGGTCTTCGACCGCAGGTACACACGCCAAGCTAAAACATCTTCTTCTCGTGGCTCGTGGGTGGTGCCTTGGTAGTCAGCAGCTCTTGGGTCGGTGACACCAAGTCGATTCAGTGTGGATTGTCTCAACTGTTAAAATATAAGAACAAATTATCTGTAATGAACCAGGTCAATTTACACTGATTTCAATGGGGCTAATTAGGTATTCATGCGGCCATATCTCGGGCCCTCATGATCCGATTCCCACCAAATTTGGACTGGGGATGTTTTTCATCATGCTCTACTGAAATATGGTCATGAAAATGCTGAAATGCAAAAAAGAAAATTTTATGACGTCACACTTTGGTACTCTATAATCTATGTGCAGCGAACATAATTTATCCGGAACTTCGGAAGCACGCCTTCATACCCAAACAACTAACATAAGGTCAGTGGGTACATGCTTACAGTATGCTACATTAATGCAACATGTAGGCCTACATTTTGCCAGGTTCAATGAGAAGCATGATATTTTTATGCATTCAAATTTTGCATTTGGAGAAACAATGTTTCTGAGACTTAAATTTTTCATTAATTTGCACATTTCTTTAAAATAAAAAGTCTATAATAGGAAAAAAAAACCATAATTTGCATTCACATGAATTCCCACATTTGTAGGTGTTACTAAAATATTTCATGTTTTACACAGTAATAAATATACACACCTTTTCCAGTTGTTCCAAATTACGGAAAATCCTTTGCCAGTCCTCATTTGCAGGAACACCACGGGGTATCCAAGTCTTGCTTAGGTGATTTACCACTTCTACTTTGAAGTCAAAGTCCTCACCTCTGGATGGTCCCTTGTCAGATATGGATTGTACAGAATCCAAAAATCTGCGTACTTCTGGTGGTTGGATGACTGAACGGATAGTCTCTGCCAATTCAATACCCTGATACTTGGGGTGATTCCTACCATGAAAAATAGGCGCATGTTTGATTCTGGCAGAGCTAACCAGATCAACATTGTTGCGGCGGAGCCCAGAACGCATGTTCATTATTGCTTGGCAATATGTAGTTACCTGCTCAAACATATAATTGTATGTTTGATTTGTGACCGTGTTCTCTTTCCAGTTCAGGTATCCATCTGCTGATGGCACTGTTCCTGTCCGTTGACAAAATAAGACATATGGAGTAAGTAGTTCGTCCATTGTTCCTAAATAGAATGTTCGAATCATCTCCCATGCTTTGTGGTGATCACTGCAGGCCCGTGCATATTTTTGAGCATTGGGAGATTTAAAGGACATCACTTCTGCCAGCTCTCTCCCAAAAACCTCCCAGTTAAGAGATACAAATGACCGCACCTATGTGATTGGGAAACAACACATAATAAGAGTGTAAGTTTCAAATACATTAATATTCAAAATGTTATTTGAGGTATCAAAATGCACACAACAAACTCCACATCTATTGAATAGCCCCTGGTTCATTGAAAATAGCCCCTGGTTTCTTGTAAAACCCTGTGAACCAGGGGCTATTTTTTTTTACAAAGTAGCACCTGGTCCGGCACTTCTTATTTCCCAGCCTGAAAATGTATACTGTAAAAGTAGAAATTTTCGCGAGGTTTATATTTTCGCGAATTTCACGAGTGGACATAAAATCGAGAAAATAAAAACTCGCGAAAATAACTTTTTGCATTAGGTTTCTATTATAACAATATCAAAACCACAAAATTTAATTCTCGCGCAATTGACAAAATCGCGAAAATATCTTCTCGCGAAAATATTGACTTTTACAGTACATTTGTAGTATTTATAGTACTGGGTTATACAACCATGATGTGCCAGCCAGATTCCATAGGGCTCAAGCTTATTTGATGCAGGATGATCTCCTCTCCTAAGGATTTTGATACCTTTTTTACTGAAATCGGCCAAAAAATGAGAAGGTGCCGGCCAAAAAACTTATTCAGACAGGGGGGTCTGAAAATTGTCATTTTGCATCAAAAATGTTATTTTATGCCTTATTCTATTGATATTGGTGTTGTTTTATATGTTATTGGTGCCATAGAATCCATTTTTGAAAGTTGCATAAGATTCAGGGCATCCGTATTCTTGGAAACTACCGTTTTATGTCAAAATTAGGGTATGAGGGTGCTTTGCTCTTAGCACGCGCACGCTCTTTCAACTGTAAAATTTAGTGTCATAACTATGAAGAATTGAAGATAATCATAAGTGGCACCTGGACAAGAAATTTGAACTTTTTACATGATACGGTTTGACTTTAACATCCATTTGAACATTTCATGTAACACTGTCATTGAAATGTACAGGGGTCAATGCACTTTCATACCGTGTACATTTCAATGGAGGGCTTCATGAAATTACAAAAAAAGTGCCACAGTCAAACGAAAAAAAGCTTAATGTCCAAATTTCTTGTGGAGGTTCCACCTATGATTATTTTTTAGTTATGTCAACAAAATTTTCAATTGGAAAAGCGAATTCGAATTGAATGCAAAGCACCCTCATACCCTAATTTTGACATAAAATGGCCGTTTCCAAGCACATGGATGCTCCAAATCTTATACAACTTTAAAAAATGGATTCTTCGGCACAATAAGATATAAAACAAGACCAATATCAATAGAATAAGGCATAGAATAATATTTTTGATGAAAAATGACAATTTTCAGACCCCCCTGTCCGAATAAGTTTTTGGCGGCACCTTCTCATTTTTTTGGCGATTTCGTAAAAAGGTGTCAAAATGCTCAGGAGATCATCCTGCATCAAATAAGCTTGAGCCCTAAGGAATCTGACACATCACCCTTTTTTTTAACCCTCTATAACCGACGCCTAATTAGTATTTGGAATGTATTATACATGTAGTTGTAGTATTGGGTAGAAACAGGAACAGACTGTTATTGATCACATCACACTATTGCACAGGAGATACTGCAGCTCCTCAACAGAAAAGTAGACATACAACAAATTCTTTTAAAAAAAAATACTCCAACTAATTTGGGAATATCAAATTTCATAAGGCCAAGTTAAATAAAAAAAACATGTTTCACGTTCGGGTTTTCGAAAAAAAAAAGAGGAAGAGGGGCTTAAAAAAAAAAAAAATTATCGCAAAATCGGTGTAAATACACATATTAAGGGCATTTAAATCACGATTTCAATCACTTGATTTTTTTTTATCACTGATTTAAATCAACTTTTTCCATTTCTTACCATTTTTGATAAATGCTAGGTAATTTCTTGCTTAAATTAAGGCCTAATTAATTAGGGCTGTGTTTATGGTATTGCATGTGTTCTTCTGCGAGGTAGGCCCCTATCACAAAAACTCCCAAAGGGCGTTTCTTATATATTAACAAGGCTACAGACATCATGAGACATGATAGAAAGCATCAACTAATTCCTAGGTATATTTTTGGAAAGTTACAACTGAATTTAAGAACAAATCAAATCAAAGGATATTTATTCCACCTACATGCAAATCATTGATCATACTTCAATGATCTTGTACACATAAATTTACATATAATTGGTTTATGTAATACCAAAGATATTTTTTATGTGAACCACAAAATGTTCGTTCATTTCCAACATCAAATGGTGCCATGTTTTGCCTGTTTTTTATTATAATAAATCATATAATCCTTTATAGGATTCATGAGCCTGTTAACTTACCATGTTCATTTCATAGTGGCCGTATCCCATACGTAACAATACCCAGTCAAATTCTGGAACAAGACCCTCTTCCTTTTCCAGGGTAAGGTTATGCTCTTTCAGCATATGTGTTGCCATGGCCTTCCTTGTGAAGACAGCCTTTCTACAGTGCCTACATGTAAATGTCTCTTTCAGTAGACGAAGTGCCAGTGAGTACGGCAAACCATCACACACTATCACTGTCCACTTTCTGGTGCTGACTGGTATGTACTTCTGAATACACAGATCATGTCCAATGGCACAAAACACTTCAATAAGACTTTCATAAGAATTGGGATTGGTAAACACCGGATCCCTTGGTTTCATTGTGATTGGCTGGTCAAGGTGGTTACTTGGGATGTGACCATAAAGATCCGAAGCTCCACTCGATGACTGTTCAAAAGTCTTTGACTTCTCCCTACCAATTTCCTGGCGTACTGTTCTCCGTCTCTTCTTCGGGGGTTCCTTTGTAATTTCCTGATCAACTTCCCTTTCAATTAGAGATAGAGGGAGCTGGCACTTATGACATTTTCTACATCGTTTTGGGAATTTGTCTTGGCAGTTGTCACATATTTTCCCAAAAGCTTGCTCCAACAGTTCTGATGATTGTTTTGCTACTCTCTCTTCCAAATATTTCCCCCCTGACACAAGCACTGCAAGGCGTTTCTCGATGGAAATTTGTAACTCATGTTTATGCACCTGTAAAAAGAGAAAGGTAAGACAGAAATTGAGAATATACTATTAATTGATAATTTCAACTCATCAACTATAACAACATGTAGGTGCACGATTATAAGGCACAAAAATTGTTTGTTGACCCCCCCCCCCCTTATGTCTTTTGGTTAAGTGCCATCGGGGTAAAAACAATGTTATGTAAACATGGTAAATGAAGCTTTTGATTACAAGACACAACAAAATTGGTTAGATACCAGGAACTTATTGGCAAGTGAGTGTAACACATGATTAGAAAAATGTTCAACATGTTCAAAAACAAAAACAAGCTCACATGTATGTGGGTTGCTTTTGACTTTCATTCCTTGAGCAATTTCCATGTCATGAAGTTGGAGGTTATTGGGAGCTAACAATGCATGTACGACACATACCATAATTAATATATCAATTGTCTTGAAGAAGAAAAAGAGTTGTAAAATAATTAAATTTTTCATTTTACTTACCTGCTCTGCCTGCTTGTAAAGGTCAGATGATGTGTCCACTACTTCTGCTGGAACATTACCCCTTCTTATCCAGTTACTTGGTTTGAGGGATTCCTCTTCCTGAATGTGGCCTTCTTTATCGATTTCAGCAACAGCCACTGTAGTGATGACTGATGACTTCACTTTCTGATTGGCTCTGACATGATATGATTTACCAATCACCTGATCATTGTCAAAAGCACATACCACATCACCAGAAACAGGGGGAAGAGGGTTTGCTGCTTGTTCATTCAGCCACATTTTCTGTGTTGTGTAATGCCCAGAGGCTGAAGATGACCCATTAATGTTACTTACAACTTTACTGTTTGTAATGGCATACTCTACTATGCCTTCACTAAAGGCAAGTGGCAGTACAGTGTGTGAGTTCCTTGCATGGTAAATTGCTTCAATGGCTTTAGCTTGTATGTAGTCTTTCGTATTTTGTCCAGACACCCCCTTCACAAACCCTCTGACGATAGGGTTTCTCTCTCCAATCCAATCAACTACATTTATGTTTGTCAATTGTTTGATGTCCTTATACTGCTGATTTAGCATATCCAAATCTTTGTTAATTTTGTCTTGCTGAGATTTTCCAATATCAAACAGCAACCTCTCTTGCTGATCCTTTGTAAGACTGGTGATTTTTGCTAGCAGTTCCTTCAGAATTTCTGCTGAAATTTAATGAAATACAAATTAGGAAGGTATAAATTAAAATTATTTAAAAACAACAATAAGCAAACAACACAAATCCGCAACAGGTAATTCAGAAACAAACAAACCTGTTTACAGGCCCAGTCGACGACCCAGATTTTTTTTTCCATTTTGGGTGAACATTTTTATTTTTTATTTTGCTATAATCATCAGCATGGTCAGCTGTTTTTGAGCAAAAGTTAATTGACTGTATTTTTTTCAATAAGCATGATACGATCCGTTGCATAATGTATCCCAGATATCAATTTTTTGATGGTTAGGCCAAAAAAGTTGTTTGTTTATCCTCAACTCCAAATTGAAATTGGCAGGCATGGTCAGTCGATTTTTTGTTTTATATAATTTACATTTTTAAAACAGGCATTACTTTGACATAGACAATGTTCAAACTTTTTAATGTTGATGTTATAAAGAAACCCCATCAAATGAAAAAATAGAAACTTTTTGGGTCAGCTCATGAATATCAGTCAGTCGATTGAGGAAAACAATTTTTTGGCCTTAGTATAGCCTAAAATAAGAAAAAATCCTGACCAACTGACCAAGCTGAAATGTGTTGTTTTTCCCCAGTTGCCTAACGCATTATGTATGTAGTCGATCAGGTTCATAGAATAATAGGGCAGAGTTACTTTTTAAGGCAGCTATTCCATAAACCTGATTATGCAAGAATTTATTGTGCTACCTTTGGTTTTTATGACTATTTCTGCACCAAATTCTTAGTTTCCATAAGGCAGCTATTATATTTTGTACAGAACAGGTTTAATAGCTGCCTTATGTTTTCATGTGTTTTGATAGCTTTAGGTGTCAATGAACATGTTACTGGGTTACCTACATTGTACAAATGATAAAATACATAAGGCATTTACTGAAAATAGCTGTCTGCATGTCTCTTGCCATGCCTCAGTGAACATAATATTAATGCTAACAAAATGATCTACAAAAACACACAATATTGCTCTCAAGAACCACACAGAGCAATTTGATGTCACGGCGGTCACACACTCCAGTGCCACGCAGGATATGACCTTTACAATATCACTATTCGCTGTCATAGTGCATGTTAGTAACCATTGGTTACTGCTCCAACCTGTTACGAATTTTGATATGCAATAGGCTTTGTGTTGTGATCATTTCGATCAGTGGTTCATAACAAAGAAAGTGTGATCCAGTTGACCTAGCAACGGTCATATTCTAACATGCACTACGACAGCGAATTATGCATGTATGTACACTAGAACATGACAAGATTTTACCTGTTGGATCATCACTGGCATGGCAGATGTTGGATATCCTGGATACAGAATGGTCATTATCAATGTTGCACTGGTCTAAATCACTTGCAGTACTGGCCGTTTCAGAGCTTGTGTTTATTTCATCTTGTTGAGCTGTATGGTCCACATCTACATGTAAAAGACAAGAAAGCAAAATACTTGATTGGAAGTCTATCCTGACAAACTGATGAGGGGCCAGAGCCAAAACTCAACTACCAAAGATTAATAAAAAAGGATATATTTGTCCATCAATTTCGATGCAAGCAATACAGTATAATTATACAGTGTACATGTACATGTATGTACAATGTAGCACCCTCTACTCCCCATTCCAGCAAAGTACAGAACTAATTTTTTGGGATTAAAAACATATTATCCTGTTTTGCCAATAGGCAATGATAGGGACAGAATTTTAAAATTTGATGTTACTAAATATTTAAAAAAAAGATAGGATTTCTTTTGTTGGAATTATAAAGGTCTTCTGTATGGGCAATTTCAGCACTAAAAAATGTCACTGTCAGTGGACTTTGCAATAACAACGAAATATGTGTAAAATACCATCCCGCCACATCTTCAGGTGATTTGTTTTATGCTCCAGAAGGGACAACAAAAAATTGAGTCAAAACTTCCAAATTATCAACTACGTTTGTATGGTATTAAACAGTCCCGAGCACAAAAAAATGGAATTTGTCAACTTAGCTAGAGTCATAGTCATTCTAACTTCTTTTTTAGAGGCCTTTTGTGGTACCGTACATGTAGAGTGGAAGCAATAATTCTTTTTTCAGGGTCTATGGCGTAAAACACTATTAGGCTAATCTGCTAATGGAAGTCAAAAATATTAGGCTAATGGAAGTTGATTTTAAGATTCCCGTCAGCGCCTGCGTCTGAAACACCTCCCGCATCAAATAATTCATTATTTTGTCCCTTTTTCTCGATTGGAAACCCGGAAGTGAAGCAGAAGTCAGTGTTTCTAGTTCGTCATTTTAGCGTGAATTTTAAGTTTCCCTAATGATTTTAACGGGAATTATCGTTCTAAAATTGACCTTGAATAAACGCCCCCTCTTGGGAAAATGTAACGCCCCAGGGGGCGTTTATTTGACGAAATACGGTATTATAATAATTATGATGATATTGTTTTTAAAAGAAATAACAAACATAAAATTTAAACAGAGGAACAAAATGTTCCCCAGGACTGTACATGGAATATGTAATTTTTAACTAATTGCCATATAGTCATAGCCAATTTACATGACAATGTTGTGTACTTTGTAATGAAATCTCATAAAAATCAGATCATATCTATAAATATTTTGATTCTGAATTTTTGATACTTGTCCCGAATAACTGTCATGTTATATTCCATGATTCCTTCTGTACAGTTTCGGTCCCTTTCTTGGGTTATTTGAGACTACTTTGTGTCCGGGACCTCCTGTGAAATTTTATTTAAAATTTCACAGAAAAGCACATAGCTTTCATCAGCTGGGTGACACAAATTGATTTGTCTCAACTCAACAATTGAACTATAAGTTGTTAATTATTATAATTATTAACAATGATAGAACTGGATTAGTGCATGGTAACAAACATTTTTAAACATGTGTAATAAAAATAGGCTAAAAATTAGAAACCGCCAATCAGAAACAATTTGCGGTTAGTCATGTTAGTGCAATGAAATGAGTGAAGTGAATGCGCATGTAACACAGGCCCTTAACATACCCAGAATTGTTTTAGGGATATGGTGCCAATTTTGAAAAGGTTTACTTTTTCCAGGTCGGGAGGGCAATTTTATGTTGCCAAAATTGGAAAACCTTGTTTTTGAATTATTCCTCTCGCTAATAGAATTTGTGACCCTTTTTAGGTTATGATACTAAAATGGTAAAAAGTGGACCTTTTAAATTTGGGGTGCTGCCCCCCCAATTCATGTAAACGGTAGGCCTACTACATTGTAGCATGTACCGGTATGTACAATACGCCTGGGATGCACAGCAGAGGAAATATATAGCCCGAGGTTGGTCAGAGGGAGTGCACGACGATCGCCATACAATATGTTCCCTACCGTCAGAGATTACAAATGTATGTGCACTCAGCACAGGACTGACAGCAGAGCTGGGAACACAGAATATCACGATATTAGTACGGTAATCCAAATCCTGTGAGCACCTTAGCCTTTTTAGGGACCATTCACAAACACTTGTTAGGGTGGGCCTGATGCAAAAAAAATTCATCTCGAAAAAGTTTTGGCCCCCCCTTTTCAGATCTCAAAATTTTTTTCAGGCCCTCCCGGCCCAGAAGGGTCAAAACTTTTAAGGGCTCCCTTTTCGTATCAGCACCCCCCCAAACAAATGTTTGTGAACGGTCCCTTATTGTACAGCGATCGCCAGCACCAGATGATACTTGTGTGCTGTAGAGGATTTAGTCTGCCGTGAAACATGGCCAGATCGGAAACACGGAAGTGGCAGCTCAAAGAAAGGTCAGGCTATGTGTTCCAGGACTTATAAATTAAGTAAGCTTCATAAACAATGGATGGAGGAATGAGTGACACGGCTCCAGTGGCGGTGCCATTGGGGGGGGGGTGGGCACCAATACCCCCTAGTTTTGAACACCGGCTAGCCCCCAGTACGGTACAGTAAAAACCCAAATCACCAAAAATTCCACTTGTTGCTGCTATTTGGCGCAAAATTTGTTGACCCCCCCAAGATGCCAACCCCTCCCCCAAAAAAAAAAAAAAAATTCATGGCGCTGCCACTGCACAGCCATTTATTTAATGTTTTGAGTTTTAAAAAATCAAACAAAGCAATAAAATAATTGAACCTCTTTCGACATGTTCCAATAGTTTCGGAACTAATTTAAATTATTAAAATATACCATTTACAAAACAAAATTTAACATTTTCTGAATTCATGACTCACCTTCACTTGGCGTTTCATTGTCATCTGTGACTGTGGGTGAACATTGTTGTGAAGTACCGGCAGTAATTGGTTGCTGGTTGTGGCTAGTGTTGACTGCTGCTTCTGCAGCTAACTCTTCAGTAATATGCGCCTGGCACGCTATGCATATTGTTTGCGTATCTTTGCGATTGTTTTTATTTCCTTCTATTGCGAAAAGACGGTTTCTTACCACTGCTCGAAGCTTGTGAACTTTTACTAATTTTAAGCTTCCTCCTTCGCTACCTTCGTCCGTCCATTCTGCGTGAAGTACATTAGAACAACAGCTTCCAAATTTGCCTTTCTTCTGCCTAGTATAAATATTCGACATGTTCGCAGACTTTTACCAAGTCTACATGGACACGAAACTAGTGTACATGCACCTTGTAAGAATGTGTAAAATGCCCCCAAAAATCGTTAAAAAAACAAACTTTCGCCGGTAAATTTTTTTTTCGCTTTCGGTCAAAATGGCGATAAACAACTTTACTTCCTGGTTTGCAATTTTCAGCATCACCCTCAGAAGCTAAAATTCACTAGCCGTATTCAAAATCAGTAAAAAAGTTGACCTATACTGTAACACGTACTGCGCAGGTACGCGAAAACCTCATGAATAATTAATCTATAGTGCGCAATGCATAATGGGAAGGGAAACTGCCTGATTCGGAAGGTTTCTGCCGTCGTGGGCAGTGCTTCCAGATTGGGCAGTCGAACCGGACTGTTCAAGTACGACCGAAGTCGAGTTCAAAAGTCGTTGTTCAACAATGCTCCCGAGGTTCATTAAGTCGAATTCAATTCGACTTTGTCGTGGTTGAAGTGCTACTTTTCCTGGTCTAAACAGTCAGTCAAATTTAATGCGACTTTTTCATGCGTATCGCTGACCTGACGAGGTGAATTTCCGGTCTGTCGATTTGTCGCTAAGCAACGGCACTGTGATATCGCTAAACAACAGCTGTTCTTGTGTATTTTCGTACATGTGCAGCATACTGTATTGAGTGTACATCCAATTTTCACTCCAATCTCGAAGTAAATCCACAAAAATGGCTAATTTTATCGCGGTGTTAGTTCATCTGAAATAATCCTCAACTTTAATTTAGGGTAACAGTGGGTCAAAGTATCATCTCATAACTCGGATGCAAAGGGAGCAAATGGAGTTCATAAAGCAAGGTCATAAAAGTTTTTGCGGCCTGAATTCTGTCTGTGAGCCGCCCCACGGATGAATTTTATATGAACTATGACGTCACAAGTTGAGCAGTGACGCGTTCTGCACATGCTCAGAATGAGGAAAATATGTGTTAAAAATTCAATATGGCGACGTACTCAAAACGTTTCTACCGCAAAGATAATGCTGACTTTTATCTCAATTTTACTACTTTGCATGTAGATTTTTTGTTTAAAAAGTATACAGGCATTTAAAATAGAATATAATGAATTATAATCTTTAATAGGTTTGATAAAAAACAACAACTGGATGACAGAGGGCGTAAATTGTCGTAATCGAATTCAACAGAGTCGAATTCGTTCGGGCGCATAGTGTAAACGCCCACTAAAAACCACAAACACAAATTAATTTATGCTAATCCTCTGTCTTAATCGAATTCGATGTCGAATTTGAATTCGACTTTTCTCTAGTCTAAACGGGGTCTTAGTTAGAAATTGATGTTGCCCGTCATTTGAATCAATTTGCCTGTCCTAATTTGACCTTTAAAATATTTACCAGACATCTATAGCCCATTGGGGGTTCAAAGAGTTCACATATGTGCTGATATAATGGCCTTGTTCTACAAATTGGGTCTACTAAAAAGGGCAATTAGCTTTTCAAAACATACAATTTATGATATAGCAGCATTAATTTTGCCCGTCCCAGGAGCAACAGATGGGTGGCTAGCTAAGACCCTGATTCACACCCCCTGTGTAGAAGATTAAGGTCATGTCTTTCAGGTGGTGTATGGATTTCAACTGGAATAGCCCAGTGATGACACAGATGATGAATATTATATTGGGTATTCATCAAAAATAATCACAAATCATACATCAATGACAGCGTTGTAACAAGCGAAATGCCAAAGGGGTCGTTTGGTGATGCTACCCCATAATTACTGGGATAAATGTGCACAAAGGGCCTGAAAAGTAACATTCGCAATTTATCATTCATCAATAGTCCAAATTTAGCTTAATTTTGTCTAAACAGGGATAAACAAGATTCCCCGGTATTTCAAGCCGGGAGGAGGATTGCCCTGCCCCCAACCTCCCTCCGCAATGGTTTGAAGGTAAGATTGTTGACCCTCAGCCGATGATGATAATTCATCTGAAAGAAAAGGAATGGAATGGAAGTGACAGAGAAAAAGAGAGAAACAAAGACAGAAAGAAATGAGAGAGTGAAAGAGAAAGAAAGAAAGGTAAAAGAAAGAGAAAAAGAAAGCAAGAAAGAAAGAAAGGGAGATAAAGTGATGGAGAGAGAAAGGTCAAAGAAAGAGAAAGAAAGGGAGATAAAGTGCGAGAGAAAGAAAGAAAAAAGAAAGAAAGAATGAATGGTTGAAGAAAGAGAAAGAGATAAAGTGAGATAGATAGAAAGAAAGGGAGAGAGAAAGAAAGAAAGAAGGAGAGAGAGATCTACAGGGAGAAAGGAAGGAAGAAAGGAAAACTTTGCAAGGTTATGTTTTACCTGGGATACATCGTTCTAAATGGAAGTAATAATAGTCTTTCTCTCCTTGTAGGCATGTCTGTTTGTCCAGGTCAATCACCCATACATAGTCCTGAAAAGTTAATTGGAAAAGGGGGTATTGTATTTGAATATTAAGTACACATTTTCTCTAGTAGTAAACACCCCAGTAATATTTTAGGTTTGGTTAGGATTAGAGTTGGGGTTATAATTAGGGTGGATTAGGGTTAGGTTATATTCTTTGTGCGTAAGGTATTCTAGAATTATTCTGGTTATTAATGCTCTGCGTGCTAGCCATGCGCTTCAACGGAAAAAGTTCAAGTGTTGAAATATTTTCTCAAAAAATCAAAAGCTATCTTAAGAACTACTGAACCAATACTAGGCTTGTTTGTACTCATTTTAATGCATTTTTCATGCTGATTCCAAATATGGTCATGAAAATTTACATTTCTGAAATTTTTGAATTTTTAAAAAATTTTTGAAACATGTCGTCTGCAGTCGACACCCGCGTGAAGAGAGTTAAATTAGAAAACTTCAGAATAACATGCTATACCCACAAGGTTAAGTACCTGGTGGAATAGGCCGCCGTAGATAGCAAGTTTGGGTACAAGTCAAGTGACCCGTGGGGGAGGGGTCACCATTGTTGGGGTATTTTACAGGATGGGCTATTTTACCACATAAAAACTACCTGCCGATTGGGCAAAATGAATATTGTGTCCAATTTTGAACCAATCAAGGAGGGTGTTAATAAGATCATGTGCAAATGGAAGTTTGGCAATAAGTTGATTTAAGCCTAGTCATAATTGGTAATTGAAATGAGCATTTCAAGTTAAATCAACCAATCAGAAATACTGTTAGATGATTGAGGTATTTTACAGGATGGTTATAAAGTCCTTACTTTTCCAGGTTCTTCAATAATCTGTATGTGTTCTTCAACATAATTAGGATCAATTATAGTCCTGGTGATGAAGGTGGCAAATCTGTTATTGGTGAAGTCATAGACAGAATCATGCTCTTCAGTTAATGATGTCTGGCCAAAGACAAACCCGAGAAATCCTGTTCTTGTGGATGCAATCACACCACCTGGGGACAATAATATCAAAGTAAAACACAGAAATGAAGAAAGATAGGGGAAATTTAAGAAAGTGATGAATCTATTTTTGGTAAAGTCATACACAAAAGCATGCTCTTCAGTTAGGCCTCGTATCCATAGGCTGTTCCTTGTGGCGTGTGCCCTTGTTCCATGTTTACTTTTTCCCATGTGACCTGCCACACAGACAACGAACCTTTGTTTTGCTTAGTGGCCGCTACGGTTCGTTGTCTGTGTGGCAGGTCACATGGGAAAAAAGTAAACGCATGAACAAGGGCACACGCCACAAGGGAACAGCCTATGGATACTGAGGGCCTTAGAGGCCATATCTGGCGGCATAGAGAAACCAAGAAATCCTGTCTCCTCATGGTTGTAACCACCTGGGGACAATATATCAAAGGAGAAAATGAAGAAAGTGATGAATCTTTATTGGAATCTTCATGGATAGAATCAAACCCAAGAAAGCCTGTATTCGTAGTTCAATGTAATCACACCACCTGAGTGAAAAAATTTGACCATCACTGCACCTTGAAGCTGATGTTCTTTGCTCTGCATGGCTCCTGGTGAGGGATATACCATAAAAACTAGATAGTTAGCATATGTCCTTACTATCGAACGCTTTTAAAACATACAAACATGAAGAGCCCATCCACAAAAGAGTTTTGAGCAAATCATCTATACACTACATAGTTATATACGAACAAGTAAACCTGCAAATGTGTATCTCAACCCCATTAGCGCAGTTGGTAAAGCGCCAGACTTTGGTAAAGGTCATGTTTTCAAAAGCACTCGATAGTATTAAGCACATTATGCTCACTATCTCGTTTTTACGGTAGTTGTGCTGCTAAAGTGTTCATTAATTGGCTATATACGTGGTGGGGGGTTCACGGTTAAGGGTGGGGAACTGCATGGGCTTCAGCCCTCCCTCCCCTCCAAGGTTTATACCAGACCATGAAAAACCAGCCTATTTTGGTCATATTTCAGCCACTTGGCTCGTTGGTTATGCTCCCAGCCCAGGGTATGTTGGTTTAATAAAGTACAATATAATCGTTGAAAAATGTTGAGGGCATCCTCCTCAGCAAATGTTATAATATATGGCTTTAACCCTTTTTACCCTGAGCGTACTAAATTAAGAGAGCCACAACTTTGATCGCAAAAGTGAGTCTAATGTGAGCTCGGGACCTTGTGTAAGAGCATGGACAGTGTATTAAGAGTCTGTTGTGGCCATTCCAAAAGGTGATTATAAATACGTGCGCAGATATATGCGCTGTCAAAAAGTGATATTCTTATAAATAAAGCAGATGCCGCTGCAATAAAAACATCTTTTCTTTTCTGAAGTTCTAAGTAATTATCTCTTTCATAGATTAATTAATTACCTTAAAAAACAATTCCCTACCTTTGAGTACACTGAATTGTTCATCAGGAAGGCAGCACCTGTTCCCTTGTTGTTGCGCAGATATGTCAAGAACCTTAACATCTATGCACACTAGCAGGATGAGATAACGATATACACACATGGTTGAAACTAGTAGTAGGCCTAGTGCATCAAAGAATAGGCTATGTGGCAAAATATATGATATTGCGATTCAATGGGAATTGCATAGCGAGTCAAATGTTATAGATCTACTGAGTTTGGGTGGTTCAAGGTTCAAGGTTATGTTTATATAATGTCCCTGTTATTTGCATTACAGAGTTTTCTATCACTTATGAGCAGAAAATATTTACACATGTACATACCATGGGTAAATGACATAAGCAGTGTTGCCAAAACTTTTCAGCACCAAGGCGGGGCGCATTGACTCGTCAGGCCGCGGTAAAGGATTCTCAAGTAGCCCAATTTTTAAGCTTCAAAAAAAGCGCCCAATACCGGATATTTGGGCGGATTTACCCGAATTTAAAACACAAAACACCCCAATTGGGCGGAAAAGCACTTGACTTTAAAACTTCCGGTACTTGCTGACAGATCAATAAATGGTCACAAAGACTGGCAAAAGTAGCCCAATTTTAGGCAAGTAGCGGCATGCTTTTTTGAGTAGCGGCAAGTGATCGCCAAGTAGCCCAATTGTGCGCCTAAGGCGCGGCGTTGGCATCACTGGACATAAGGGTCATAGTCATGCTAGATGGACTGTTCCATTTTGGGGTGGGGTACTGGTATAAGACTTACAGTTCATTATCAATGAATAAAACAAATGTTAATTAGGTCCAATTAATTTAAAAGTTTGTCTCAAATCTCTGTTTTTTTTATAATTTGTTTTCATTTTAGATATAATTGATTTACGACTGGTGGGAACCCAGTTTTCTTTGCACATAATGCTACACAAAAGAAATCACAGATACAAAATGTATGATTTGAGTTATTTAACCTTATAATATTCAGAAATTTTAGCTGCCGACTCCAAATCACAGCCCTTCATGTTTTCAATGGTAAAAAAGTAAAAAAAGACTCTGACACCTCCTATGGAAGATGTGACCTCTCTCACACAGGGGGTGTAGATTGCTAATGTAGTCACCCATTCAAGTAACCCCATTTGGAATTTATAAGCCCTGTATTGAAGATTGAGGCCATGTCTTCTATACAGGGTATATGCATTTCAACTGGAATAACCAGGGCCATGACACTCGTATTCAATCCTTGTACAAAAAGTGAAGTCCCTTTACGGCAGTTTGATTGACATATCGGCAGTTTGAGTGATGGTTGTTAGGGAGTTTGGTACCAAATTTGGTACCGTAGTAATTGATTGACAGTTTTGGTAGTTTGGTACCCTAAATTTTTCCAAGATGGCGCACATCGACTGCCAATTATTCGGACCCTTTCAAGCAAAAATACAGCTTATTTAGCCAGTCTCGTCATGGGGTCATCGAAGAGAATATTTTCCTAGCATAGGCTATTGAGCTAACTCTTCAGCTATTTGGTTTTTCACGATATATTAGTAATGGAAAGATTCAACCAAATGTTCGCCGTTTTTCGCCATTTAATTTTTTTGGAAACGATGACGTAAATATGCATCATCTCTTCCACAAGTGATACACTCCTACACAGCTATGTCATCACATGCATGAAGGCGCATAGGCTGAATGACTGACTTCATTTGCGCAAACGAGTGGCTTATTCTATAGTATATTAGTACTCGAGAATCCTTGGAATAACCCTTTGTCATTTTGGTTCACTCTTTGTGACAAGCATCAGGGTTTAACTATACAATAAATAAACCCAATGATATATTTATTTATTTTTATTTATACAGGTAATGGCAATAGCAACATTAGCAGCTTGTTACAACAATCATAACGTCTTCTCAGGAGTCGTCAAGATACGCAAAGGTCAAGCGGTCAGTTTGATACTGAAAGCCACTAGCATGGGCAGTATTAAGGGCATTATGTACCAGTTTGCATCACAGGTGAGTCTCTAGCAAAGGTCAAGCGGTCAGTTTGATACTGAAAGCCACTACCATGGGCAGTATTAAGGGCATTATGTACCAGTTTGCATCACAAGTGAGTCTCTAGCAAAGGTCAAGCGGTCAGTTTGATACTGAAAGCCACTAGCATGGGCAGTATTAAGGGCATTATGTACCAGTTTGCATCACAGGTGAGTCTCTAGCAAAGGTCAAGCGGTCAGTTTGATACTGAAAGCCACTACCATGGGCAGTATTAAGGGCATTATGTACCAGTTTGCATCACAAGTGAGTCTCTAGCAAAGGTCAAGCGGTCAGTTTGATACTGAAAGCCACTACCATGGGCAGTATTAAGGGCATTATGTACCAGTCTCTAGCAAAGGTCAAGCGGTCAGTTAGATACTGAAAGCCACTACCATGGGCAGTATTGAGGGCATTATGTACCAGTTTGCATCACAAGTGAGTCTCTAGCAAAGGTCAAGCGGTCAGTTTGATACTGAAAGCCACTACCATGGGCAGTATTAAGGGCATTATGTACCAGTTTGCATCACAGGTGAGTCTCTAGCAAAGGTCAAGCGGTCAGTTAGATACTGAAAGCCACTACCATGGGCAGTATTAAGGTTACACGAAGAAAGCGATAAAAAAGCGTATAAAAGGCGTATAAAGTTGTTCTCTAAAACAGAGTTTTCTCAGTAATCAAATATCGCAGCAAGTGAAATGTTGGTGCATTGCATGTAGCTTAACATTTTTCTTGTGTGTTTATACAAATTTTTAGAATAAATTTGAAAATCCTTCGTTTAAAGCCATTTTACGCACCATGTTCACAAGATCAAAAACACGTTCCATGACGGTTTTTTCAAATGTGCGCTCCGTATAAAACCACGCCGAGTGATTGTTTTCTTCTTTTTTGTATTGTACTACAAATCGATTAAAGAAATAATGTTGCCATGGGTAAGAACCAAATACAGTCACGATTAAATTTTAAAAGCCCGTTTTTGGGGAACATTTTCGAGAATTTTGCCTCGGAAAAAACTGTTTTGTGAAATTATCGATATCTTGATTACGGGACGTTAATTTAGACATCTGAATACCTACATTATTTCTCAACATTCTGCCAATTGCTATACCATTTGATTTTCACTGCAAATTGAAGCTAGTATTCCAAAAAACAAGGTTTTTCCTCCGTCAGTTCGTTCAAAATTTCAGCGCCGACATGCGTGTTTATTCTAAGAGCCATTATGCGGACGCGATTGTAATCATGTAATTGCATCAAATTATAGTTATATTTCCGCTTCGAGAACAAGCAATTGCGTAAGCTGATGTATGGCCAAGTGGATAGAGTGGTGGACTGGGAATCTTTTATGAAACATTTTTTGTGGGTTCGAGTCCCCGTGTGGCTGAATTTTCTTTCTTTTTTTTTCTTTTCTCATTTATACTTCCTTCCTTTCCTCTTTTCTTTCTCCTTTTATTTTTTTCATTTCTTTCTTTCTTTCTTTCTTTCTTTCTTTTTCGTTCTTTTTCTTTCTCTCTTTCTCTTTTTCACTATTTCTTTTATTCTTTCTTGCTCCTTTCTTTTTAGTTTTATTTGATTGATTCGCTGACTGCAGTGAATCGTGATTTTTCACTTTATATAATTCAGAAATTTGTAGGCCTGCTAAGTCTGTCTTGTGAATATTCTTTCGAAATTCGATTTGCAAATAATTGCTTTTTGATATTGTTGTTGATGTTATTGTTGTACCTAGCTACATTGTAATCAGTGGAATAGCAGCCCTGGGGATAGCAGCATTGATTTATTTCATCAAAGATATCAAGGCTATAAATTCAAAATCAACACATATTCCAGGGCGTAGCTTGAAAAGTGCCCCAATCAATTTTAAAATTTATAAAATCCTTATTAAAATTGCTGAAAACTGCTTGTGCCCCCCCCCCCCCGGTATCCGACCCGGCATGCCGCCCCTCATGACACCCATCCCCCCACGAGCTAAGCCAAGTTTCATGTCTTGACCGTGGATCGATATTCTATTGTAAGTAGGCCTACGTCCCGCACGCTTGTTCATTTTCTGCATGGCTGTTTCTGTTATGAACTTGCGCCCCTCTGAAATCAAGCGCATGAAAAACTCTCGGCTAACCTTAAGGGCATTATGTACCAGTTTGCATCACAGGTGAGTCTCTAGCAATGGTCAAGCGGTCAGTTTGATACTGAAAGCCACTACCATGGGCAGTATTAAGGGCATTATGTACCAGTTTGCATCACAGGTGAGTCTCTAGCAAAGGTCAAGCGGTCAGTTTGATACTGAAAGCCACTACCATGGGCAGTATTAAGGACATTATGTACCAGTTTGCATCACAGGTGAGTCTCTAGCAAAGGTCAAGCGGTCAGTTTGATACTGAAAGCCACTACCATGGGCAGTATTAAGGGCATTATGTACCAGTTTGCATCACAGGTGAGTCTCTAGCAAAGGTCAAGCGGTCAGTTTGATACTGAAACCACTATTATGGGCAGTATTAAGGGCATTATGTACCAGTTTGCATCACAGGTGAGTCCCTAGCAAAGGTCAAGCGGTCAGTTTGATACTGAAAGCCACTACCATGGGCAGTAGTAAGGGCATTATGTACCAGTTTGCATCACAGGTGAGTCTCTAGCAAAGGTCAAGCGGTCAGTTTGATACTGAAAGCCACTACCATGGGCAGTATTAAGGGCATTATGTACCAGTTTGCATCACAGGTGAGTCTCTAGCAAAGGTCAAGCGGTCAGTTTGATACTGAAAGCCACTACCATGGACAGAAAAGGCATTATATACATGCAGTACCAGTTTGCATCAGAGGTCAGTACTTAAAATATCAGAGGTCATAATTTCAGTTAATATGGAAAAATGTTCCCTGGTATCAAAATATTTATTTTGAAAAGTAAAAAAGGGGTGACTGATGTGACCATGTGACGTATTTTAAAATACACTCCTTGTGTGGAAGATTTAGCTTAAGTCTTCTACAGAGGGAGTATGAGTTTAAAATGGAATAGACAGTTTGGTAATTTATATTTGAAATACTCACTCCAGTTGTAGATTCTCACTTCAGTTTCAGAAGATAAAGGTAAAGCTCTATATAGGTGGAATATTGGTTTTAAAACTTTAATTGACCCTAGCCAATTGCACTTGATAAACAAACTCCCTTTGTAGAAGACTCTTCTTAAATCTTCCACAGAGGAGTGTGGATTTCTATTGGAATAGCCCACTTCAAAACAAGCTTCTACTGGCATGGTACATTTTGATGATGTGCATCTTTACATTTTTTGTCGTCGTTTACATTTTGAGAGCGTGCAAAGCGTAAACATGCAAGTGAGGTTCTGATAGGCTGAATCAATCGTCTGACAATCAAAGCAACAGACTGATAATCTGATTGGCCGATTGTGCGTCAAAACGTTGGTCCATGCCCTTGAAGGGAACACAAATCTCTGCGTATGTGGCTCATTAACAGGGCGCTCACAAGGGACTGCCATTCTTCTCTGCAACCCAGTGTAATGCACATGTTTCAATTATAAAAACAAGCTAATTGTAAAATAGGATGTGACCAAGATCAAGCTTATAACCCTAACCATACTGTGTACTACAAAATACGACTCGGCAAAGCGACTGCAACACCAGGCCGTTGCAACTCATATACTAGCGCAATACAGAAAGGTGGCGACAGCGTCGGCTTCCCCTGTGTATTACCCTGCGCTGACATAGCGTCCAATGGCGTCGCCAAATTGATTCATGGGCGGGGCCATATTAGAAAAGTAAAGAAAAATGCTGCTGCCACCATGATAGTACTAAAAGCTACCTAAAAATATATGCGTAGTGCTGTGGAGACTTATGCTAATTAAAGAAAAATGCTGCTGCCACCTACGTCCACATGTTCCAAGTGTGGCGAACGGAGTTTCAAGTCAATCGCACTACGTGCTCTATATACTTAGTCCATGGCAACACCAAAACATCCCACGTAATCCGATTGCATAATCATCTGAAATCACATACACATGAAATTGTTGGTTAGGCAATCACTAGGATCCACAACATGCTCATCTATCAGGGCACAGTTATTTACCCCATTACATTTGCACATTCATTGAATGACCTTTGAAAAATTCATACTCTGCACCTTGAGGTCAAATTTTGCACTATAATTGTTTATTTGAGGTTATTGAACTATGCCATTGGGTTGAGGCCATTCTGGTCCATAGTAAATGTTCACACTTGTGGTTTGCTATCCCCAGTCTTCTGATCCGTATCTAAGGTGTCAGTGGTTCGAAATCAGGGCAGGAAAAACAACTTTTTTCTTGATCTTTCTTTCTTCTTTCCTTTCCCTTTGCCATAAAGCTTATAAGGAGTAAGGGTCAAAATGAGTTTCAGTATGGACTTTGAGATGTAGCCAAATAGCTGTTCAACTTCCTTTGTATTATTGTTTTGAGTAGCATTAAAATAACCATATCTCTGGAACCTTAAAGTCAAATGGGCTATCCATACACACCCTATGGAAGACATGACCTTTATCTCCCACACAGGGGGTGTAGATTTTAAATGGAGTCAACCACTCAATTAACCCCATTTGAAATTCACACTCCCTGTTTGGAAGATTAAGGTCATGTCTTCTGTAGGGGTGTACAAATTTCAACTGGAATAGACCAATTTTTTCGGCAAGATTTTGGCAAGATAAACTAATGGCACATAAAATGAGACTGAAAATTGAATTTTGATTTTGCTTGACAAATGCCTCACAAGTGTGATGCTACCCTCATTGTTTGTGTTATACATAGAGCTGGTTTCTAGTATTTTGATGTTCATTGCTTTATTTTTCCTTGACAGATTCAAGAAGCTACCCCAAAGACAGACCCATCAGCGGACCAAACCTTGAAGATCACCAGCAGTATTGTGAGTCTCAGTGCTACTGGAAATAGCACAGTCACTACACAGAATTCATCCTATCCTCTCTATGGCTCTGTTGCCATCATGACGGCAATGATCTTATACACTTACTGGAACAGTATTGCAGCGCTGTACTCACTTTATACATCAGGATAAGGCCCTGGATGGGACCTTGTGGCACACCAGGTATCATTTCTTAATGATAGCAAACATAATCATAACAGTTCTGCCATCCTCTATAAGGCTCTGTCGCTACCATGATGGTAATTATCTTATATACTTACTGGAACAGTATTGCGGCGCTGTACTCACTTTATACATCAGGGTAAGGCCCTGGATGGGACCTTGTGGAACACCAGGTATCATTTCTTAATGATAGCAAACATAATCATAACAGTTCTGCCATCCTCTATAAGGCTCTGTCGCTACCATGATGGTAATTATCTTATATACTTACTGGAACAGTATTGCGGCGCTGTACTCACTTTATACATCAGGGTAAGGCCCTGGATGGGACCTTGTGGAACACCAGGTATCATTTCTTAATGATAGCAAACATAATCATAACAGTTCTGCCATCCTCTATAAAGCTCTGTCGCTACCATATGATGGTAATTATCGTATATACTTACTGGAATGGTATTGCAGTGATGTGCTCACTTTATAAGTCAGAAAGACCCCGGATGGGACCATGTGGAACACCAGGTATCATCTCCTGAATGATAGCAAACATAATCATAACAGAATTCAGCCATTCTCTATAAGGCTCTATCGCTACCGTATGGTACTGTCCAGTACTGTAAAAAATGGGCTATGGGAGAAACTGGCATCAAAAGGGGTTGTGCAAACAGTGACATGGGGGCAATGGTTACCACCTACCGATTTGTAATCCCCCTCCCCATTTTACTGGCTACACTCGTTTTATTCAAGTGTGATACTGATTTCAAAATGACCCCTATTGACCCATATACTTTTGACCCCAATCTACATGTACCTTATAATGAAGCTTGAGTTGACCAAGCTGATGGTCAAGGTATTTAGCCACTTTCAAATAATAGGACCAGATTTTTCTGTATTTGTATTCACTATCGACATGAAGGCAGATTGCCAAGGTTTGGCAAATTAATTTCCTTAAAACTATGTTTTTAATTTGAAGGGCATGATACTCTAGTAATATGCTATCAAGTACTATGTAAAAAGTGTCACAGCATGAGCTGATGTTATTTTGTATACATCCATATCAAAAGGTTGCACTTGTCGGCTGCTACATGTGTCTTTTTTACATGATAGCTAGATATAAATATATACCTGACTCACAGAGAACATTTCTAAACCATGTGACTTGGGGATGATTTGGAGTGACCTCCATTTATTCCTACCTATTAGGCAATAGAAACAAATTAGTTCGATCTTTTGATCGACCATCGATGGTTGGTCGATCCTTATTTATGGAATCAATTAATTGACTATTGTTAATTGTGATAACATAATGAATCTTTGCCTGTATTGATATTGACCAGTATAAATTTTGCAATAATCATGATTAATTAGTTGTTAGTTCATTAATAACAAGCATCGAAGCAGCATCGACGGTTGATCCAAAGATTGAATACATTTGTTTCTGGTGCCTTATGTAAAATGAGACACATGTAGGCGATGTAGCAGCTGACAAGTGCATCATTTTGGTGTGTATATGAAATGATCCAACCAGAATAAAGGTGACAAGTGTACAATTGCGATACAAACAAAAAGAGGGAGTAAAAAAATGTTCAGATTAATTTTTATGATGAATTTTAATAGCCATTATTCCCCTCATGTTCTTAAGTTTTTTGGCAAGGTGAATTTCTTTCTCATAACTTGTCAGACTGACTTACTGTGTTATATTGTTTGAATGAGTCAAAATTATATATGCAATGTTGACTGGTTACATTCTGGCTTTGATTTGCAAAAGAGGGAGTAAAAAAATGTAAGATTAATTTTTATGATGAATTTTAATAGCCATTATTCCCCTCATGTTCTTAAGTTTTTTGGCAAGGTGAATTTCTTTCTCATAGCTTGTCAGACTGACTTACTGTGTTATTGTTGGAATGAGTCAATATTATGTCTGCAATGTTGACTGATTACATTTTGGCTTTGATTTGTAAAAGAGAGAGTAAAAAAAAATTATGATGAATTTTAATAGCCATTATTCCCCTTATGTTCTTAATTTTTTGCAAGGTGAATTTATCTTGCTCATAATTTGTCAGACAGTTATATGTGTTGGAATGAGTCAAAATTATATCAGCATAGTTGAATGGTTACATTCTGGCTTTGATTTGCAAAAGAACATGCTTAATGCCTAATGTTGTTTAATGTAACTTCATGTTCAATGTCAGATTTGCTGCATTATAAACATCTCAAAAAAAGTAACTTACCCCCCTTAAATAATGGCCATTATTCAAAAAGGGGCGATTGTATTACCAATCTGTAAAATGCATTGGAAGCAAAATTTATTCCTGCACATTTTGACACCTCATTTGATACGATAGCCCAGAAAACAATAAAACACCAGTCAATTTAACATAGTGAGATCCAGATTTGAAAGTTGCACTTTAATACAAAAACACTCAGATATCATTACACAGATTTCCTTGCATTATACTGAATACAACATTAATATAATTTACTGCAACTTTCTAATCTTGGGTTACATTGATGTGCAGAAATAAATTCTGCTTCCAATGCAATTTACAGATTTGTATTACATTTGCCTGTTTTTGAATAATGGCCATTATAAAGGGGGGTTAGTTACTTTTTTTGTGATGTTTATATAAAAACATAATGTGCATTTGGACCAAAAATGCTCAAAGATTGCTGTTCTCATTGTGCGATCACTGTGTAAATCGTTATAAACTTACAGAATTAGAAAACAGAAAACTTGCTACTTTACTTTCATCCCACACTTTTGATATTACCAACTTCAGCTGATAAAAAGTAACATATTTTTATAATAGATTTCATTCATATATGTGACTTTATTTTCACATAATCAAACACACAATATATTATTTGTAATACATTCCATAAAATATATTTTAATCTATAGATTTTACAAAAAGTTATAAGATTGCAGCTGTATATTGTACAAGTTGTGTTACAAGATCAACATTTTTGAATTAAAAATGAAAAGAAAATAAATGTTAGGGAACAACCCAAAAGATTGCTGACGTTCTTTAAACAAAACTAATATGGTTTCTCGGCCAACCCCCCTGACAGAAACATGATCCTGTAATATTGAAAATCACCGTCTTCAGGTTGCCGTTTTTTCACAAATGTAATCAAAAATAGTTTTGATTTTTGGATGTCGGTAATCTTGTGAGATGTTCCTTCAGATCTTAATTATCTGTTAAGCCAAAAAAAGAAACGTCTGACACACTTGGTAAAAAAGTTAAAGCCATGATTTTTCCGTGTTACAAAATTTTAATTCCGTGTTACAAATTGGACGATTCCGTGATTTTCCATTTTACATTATAAAGCACTGAAAAGTGCATATACATTCCATACAAGCATGTTTTTAAAAGTTTAATTTGTCTTATATAAATATGTACCTTTTTACTGTAATCTCCCCTCAACATCCCCATTAAAATTAAGCATCGTCAATTGTCTTGTGTGTAGGGCTTACTTCCGATAGCTGTATCGGACAGAATCATCGTAGGCCTAGAATAAATGCTAGAATGGATTGTTTAATGGTTGATTACTGCTAAATTAGTTTTCTTTGTTTGTTTTTTTGCAAATCAACACAAAAGTTAGACATTTTACACAGATTTTCACTACTTTGTGGCATTTTCAAATTTCCGTGAGCAAACCCCGAATTCCGTGAATTTTTCCGTTTTTCCGTATCACGGAGAAATCATGGCTTTAAAGGGGGGTAACCCTATTGGTTTTGGATATGGATTGTCTTTAAAATTACATAATAATATCAAATATCGCCTCCTTTATGCTGCTTTGTGAAAAAACGAGAGCATTTTCAGCGTAAATTTGAATAAACAGCCAAATTTGCAATCCAATACCTTGGTATACGTGAATTGCATTCTGGGCAGGCAATGACGAATGCTGACATGCTGTACAATGCCCGGCCCGTATTGAACGGAAAATGTGTTTTTTTTCGTACCGTTTCAGAAAAAAAGGAAACAAAATATATTTCCCCTTGCAATATGTACATTTCAAATGAATATAAAAAAAGTTTGGGTAAAATGGAGAGGAAAAAAACCTTCCGAGACCGGGTTTTGAACCGGGTACCTCTCGGGTAAAAAACAAACGCGCTAGTCAATTGAGCTATTTAGCACACCACGCTTACTGTTGCCGTTTTCATAACTATATACGGCGCACCGTCTCCTCAGCAGTTAGTGTGGTTCGCTTTTTTCACAGAATGTGTATGACGCGAAACCAAAGTAGCTGTTGCGGTGACTGATATTTCGTTCATAATTCTCTCCCAGAAATCCAAAGTATTTACCATTGTTTACAAACTGGTATACCTGTAAAAACCGCTGTGATTCATGATTTCTCCGGAAATACATCGACTTGGAGCGTCAAATTTCAGGATAGTAATGAGAAAACTAGAACCTATTATGTGATACCAAAACCTCATCAACAATGAAAAAAATCGGGGGATGATGCTGTCGATCGGGTTACGGACCTTTAAGCTAAGTGCTATGCTTCTCTTTTTTTTAAAGAAAATGAGATATGTGATGTTATTTATTTTTTACAGTCAAGGCAATGTTTATGTAGGCCTATTTTGTGATTTATTCAACAACACAAACATAAACATACATATACATAGTTTTGTTTGTCTCTTTTACAATCATGGCAAAATGTGTACAAAAATTGTGCAAAATTTTGATCGCGATACAATGCTGAAAATATCAAAAAAAACAAAAAAATTGAGCATATGAAAAAAAAAGAATTTTACGGCCAATGTGTAGCACTAAGCATTAATTGAAGTTCACATAGCAATGCGCGCTGGTATCTGAGATAGACGTTCTCTTTTTTTTGGCCTTATTATTGTTTTGATATATTATGTGACCATCCACCACACACCCAGTGTGAAATCTCCAGTGCTTATTCGATATAATGGACCAATAAGCATTACAGAAAAAGAAAGCAAAGGAATTGCGACTTGACATTGGGTTCTTCGTGAATGGTAAAAAAAATAGTGTATCATTTTTTATTATTTCTATCAGACTGTCTGTAGATGATTTTAAGGTACTACATATCAGTATTATGATAAAAAAAAATGAATGTGTCAATATACAGTTATTTTTGTACTATTTGAATAGATTTAATCAAGAATGGAGAAATTGTTGCTGATCTTTCTTAAGGGATCGGATAGCAATGTTTGCAGTTTTTTTGTGGGACATGGGAGCACATCGGACACATAAAATTACATTCTAAATATGAGGAATGTCCTTCTGATATCAAATAATTTAGATTTTTTGAAATTTGCGATATAATTCAAATTTTATGGCAAATAATTGATATAAAAAGTAACCTTGTATAATTATCATTTGTGTCTGGGAATTTTTGGGATATCATTCACAAAATGTATGGCAAATAATTACTAATTTATATTTTTGACATTTAACAGTCCTTGAAGTAAACTTTATAAATCTAACAATACCAGTATGTACAATGTAGTATGTGTATGTAGCTCAACAAAAGGGCAAGTCCATCACAACATCTTAGGACTTCTTCTGATGAAGATGTGTGTTACATATCGAAAATTCAAGGTTAGTGAATTTTTGTGCTGAAAGTCAGTTTAAACTTTTGGAAATTGTGTATGTAGCTGGCAGGAAAAGCCGTCCATCATTTAAACATTTTGACCAACATGTTTATTTTGATACTTTGGCACTAAAAAGCATCAAAACAGCTTGATATTATGTAGTGATAATAATATTGAATGACTTATTTTCATGTGATACAAGAATATACCGCATATGTCATGAAAGTACCGAACCTGCCTTTGGGGGTATCAAAATGATTTTGATGTTTATTTGAAAAGCATGCCTCTTCAAAATGCAACATCGAATATTCTTGAAATATTAAGTCTTGTATAGTAAAGAATGTATAGTAAATTAGCATATGACTTGTTATGCAATTAATCTATAATTTATTTGAATCTAATTATGTTAAATTTTGATGCGTCATTATCAATGAGAACTGATGATTACTACTCATTTTGATACAACTTGTATATTCTTTTATCACTCACTTAAGGTTGGAATTATGAAAACTTTCGGGCATCATAACTGCTAAATTATTAGTCTAAAGAATATAAAAGTATACATTTTTAGAATGGAAATGACTTGATGAAGTCATCGGTGAGGTCCAATTTGGGCCAAAATGCTCATTTTGGAGAAAATCCCCAAAACGGGGTTTTTGCCCAATTTTTTTTTTCGTAAACGTAACAAAAAATTGTTTGGCCAAAAATTTTTTATTAACTTTTAAAAACTAGATAAAAATATCTAGGGACCGTTTTTTCATTTTTTTTTAATTTTGACCAACTTCACCAAAAATATTTGAAATTTGGGCGAAAATCAGGCTTTTTTATGATTTTTTTTTAAATTTTTGCATTTTTTTGACCATTTTTGGTGCAAATTTCTCAAAGTTGGTCAAAATTCAAAAAAATAAAAAAAAAACGCTCCCTAGATATTTTTATCTAGTTTTTAAAAATTAATAAAAAAATTTTTGGCCAAACAATTTTTTTGTTACGTTGCACAAGAAAATTTGGGCCAAAAAACCTGTTTTTTGGGATTTTCTCCAAAAATGATATAATTTTCTTCATGCCAAAGAAATTTGTTGCAGTGTATGTGAATGAAAATAAATATGCCATTTGTGATTTGTAGTTGGTTTCAAGGTTGTTGTTTTTTGGTCTTGTCTAAAAATATGGTAACATCTCGTTGGTCCGATGGGTCAGTGGGCTATTCCAGTTGAAATCCATACACCCCTTATTTATGATTCTTATTCAATGGGTGCGTCTTGTAAAGAATTCACGTAATTTGATTGGTTTTCGGGTGTATAATATCTCACAATAGTTGATAGTGATATTAGTCAGGGCGGCATACGCCACGCATAGCAATGACACGCTTGTTGCTCCTCAATGATCGCGCGATAATGCGTTAGCGTAATACACGTCGAGAGAACTAAGAACACGATTCGGCGGCTTAGATGTTAAGTGATGGTTTCGTTCATTTAAAACAACGGGGATGTCCTCACAAAAGTAACTTTTTTTTTTTTTCTGAAAAAAGGCAGTTTTTCTCACAAAAAATACATTAAAACTGAATAAGAATGAGAATAAAAGATAGGATTTTGTCTTTTGCCTATCAATATCGTGTCATAATGGATGGGCTGGCCAATATTTTTATCGTAGTGGATACCGGCTGCGCCGGCATCCACTACTCAAAATATTGGCCAGCCCATCCATTATGACACGATATTGTATAGGCAAAAGACAAAATCCTATCATTTATTCTCTAAATATTAAGGTAGCGCTATTGGATATAGATTTTTTTTTCTAATTTAAATATGTGAAAGTCCATGCTTTCCTGTTTACAAAACTGAAACTAGTTAAAAATATAGAAAATAAAATGAAAGTTGTTGCCAATTTCTTGGTTTCATGCCATTTTGACAGGCCATATCTTGAGAACCGAATGTCCGATTGAAACAAAATTTTCAGTTTTGTAATCTACAAGGCAAGAGCTTTAATATATTTAAATTGAAAGAAAATATAAAGTTTTGAATTAGGCGATAGGGCCGCCTTAATGAATGGGGTTACATAAATAAATTGGTAACTCCATATGAAACTACACTCCTGTGTGGAGGATTAAGGTCATGTCTTCGATTGCTGAGGGTGTATGGATTTCAACTAGAATTGTCTATTACTCCAACAAACCAATGGAATTAAGAACGTTATCCTTACCTTAACACTGACCCCAACCCTATATTTACAATAAATAACCCTAATCCTAACTCTAACACTGACCCCAACCCTATCTTTAAAAAAATCCGCCCAGAATAAATATTATAACGGCTTAAAAATAAATTTTAGAAGGCATTTTGAGAAAAAGTGGTCGAAAATTGTTGTTTTTGTAGAAAATTAACTGAGAAGGGGCTGCAATAAAGCTTTCCTCTCTCCACATGTGTGTTGACTGCAGAAGACAAGTTTCAAATTATTTATTCAAGTTAAAATTCAAAAAAATTCAGAATTGTAAATTTTCATGAACAAATTTTAAATCAACATGCACAATGCATTAAAGTGAGGACAAACAAGGCTAGCAGTTCTTAACATAGTTATTGATATTTTGAGGAAAATCTTAAAACTGACTTATATGTTCAAGCATATGACTGGCACGCAGAGCATGCTCTGAAGTTGCAAAATCTGGGTGAACATGGTGAATCTGCATTGATTCTATTCCATATTTTTCTGCTTGTTCAATTAATAATGACATAATAAATAAGATTGAATAACTTTCAATCATGGGAGAAGCCAGCTTTCTTGGGGTGGGGGGGGGGGGGAGGGGGATAAAAATATCGGGAGAAAAGACCAAAACAAATTCCTAGTTACATTATTTTTACTCTTAGAGAGATTACATGTGAAATCTTTGAGTTACCAAAAAAAGGTAGCGAGCAAAAATTGTGTATTTTACACTATTTTGGCCCATGATCGGGCTGAATTTTGGTATAAAAGGGGCTCCTTGGTCCATTTCTTTTCCCTACTGATTTTATCTTTCATTTTTTGTCAGAGGGGCACTTTTTTCTTTCATTTTTTTCCCCCCCCCAACTGGCTACTCTACTGGTTAGGGTAGTAGGGTTAAGGTCTACCGTGTCAAATAACTGACCAAATAAATTGAAAGTGACCTTCTATTCACCTGTACCCTTGGGAATGGCACATATTTTGAAAGGTGTAGGAGTCAATACAGCGCCACTTCTTCCTCGGAAATCATAACTTTTTACATCATCTGGTTTTTGGAATGAGAATCGGCCCAGTAGATGGGTTGTGAATATAAACAGCTCCATCTTGGCCAATTTTTCTCCCAAGCAAACACGGCGACCTGCAGAGAAGACATGCAAAGAGAATAAATGATTAATATAAAGTCGGAGATGAAGATGCTAGTTTTGCTTCTGATGTTGCCTGTCATCTCGCTACTTCATTATACCAATATCAGCAGTAGATAACTATTTCAGCAATTCCGATATCAACAGCAGACAACCATGACACTTAGTAGATATGATATGATATAAGTAGATAGCTACTTCATCAAAACCAATATCAACAGTGGACAACTATGATACTTTATCAATACCAATATCAGCAGTAGATAGCTACTTTATCAATATCAATAGCAGCAGTAGATAGCTACTTCATCGACACTGATATCAGCAGTAGATATCTACTTCATCCGTACCGTTATCAGCAGTAGAAAGCTACTTCATCAATATCAGAAGTAAATAGCTACTTCATCAATGCAAATATCAAAAGTAGATGGCTACTTCATCAATACCAATATCAGCAGCAGATAGCTACTTTATCAACACCAATATCAGCAGAAGATAGCTATATATACTGCATCAATGCCAATATAAACAGTAGATATCTACTTCATCAATACCAATATCAGCAGTAGAAAGCTACTTCATCAATATCAGCAGTAAATAGCTACTTCATCAATGCCAATATCAGAAGTAGATGGCTACATCATCAATACCAATACCACCAGTAGATTCACTTCATCAATATTGCTATCAGCAGTAGATATCAATACCAATATCAGCAGTAGATAGCTACTTCATCAACACAATTATCAGAAGTAGATGTCTACTTCATCAATACCATTATCAGCAGTAGATAGATACTTCATCTATACCAATATCAGCAGTAGATAGCTACTTCATTAACACAATTATCAGAAGTAGATGTCTACTTCATCAATACCATTATCAGCAGTAGATAGATACTTCATCTATACCAATATCAGCAGTAGATAGCTACTTCATTAACACAATTATCAGAAGTAGATGTCTACTTCATCAATACCATTATCAGCAGTAGATAGATACTTCATCTATACCAATATCAGCAGTAGATAGCTACTTCATTAACACAATTATCAGAAGTAGATGTCTACTTCATCAATACCATTATCAGCAGTAGATAGATACTTCATCTATACCAATATCAGCAGTAGATAGCTACTTCATTAACACAATTATCAGAAGTAGATGTCTACTTCATCAATACCATTATCAGCAGTAGATAGATACTTCATCTATACCAATATCAGCAGTAGATAGCTACTTCATTAACACAATTATCAGAAGTAGATGTCTACTTCATCAATACCATTATCAGCAGTAGATAGATACTTCATCTATACCAATATCAGCAGTAGATAGCTACTTCATTAACACAATTATCAGAAGTAGATGTCTACTTCATCAATACCATTATCAGCAGTAGATAGATACTTCATCTATACCAATATCAGCAGTAGATAGCTACTTCATTAACACAATTATCAGAAGTAGATGTCTACTTCATCAATACCATTATCAACAGTAGATAGATACTTCATCTATACCAATATCAGCAGTAGATAGCTACTTCATTAACACAATTATCAGAAGTAGATGTCTACTTCATCAATACCATTATCAGCAGTAGATAGATACTTCATCTATACCAATATCAGCAGTAGATAGCTACTTCATTAACACAATTATCAGAAGTAGATGTCTACTTCATCAATACCATTATCAGCAGTAGATAGATACTTCATCTATACCAATATCAGCAGTAGATAGCTACTTCATTAACACAATTATCAGAAGTAGATGTCTACTTCATCAATACCATTATCAGCAGTAGATAGATACTTCATCTATACCAATATCAGCAGTAGATAGCTACTTCATTAACACAATTATCAGAAGTAGATGTCTACTTCATCAATACCATTATCAGCAGTAGATAGATACTTCATCTATACCAATATCAGCAGTAGATAGCTACTTCATTAACACAATTATCAGAAGTAGATGTCTACTTCATCAATACCATTATCAGCAGTAGATAGATACTTCATCTATACCAATATCAGCAGTAGATAGCTACTTCATTAACACAATTATCAGAAGTAGATGTCTACTTCATCAATACCATTATCAGCAGTAGATAGATACTTCATCTATACCAATATCAGCAGTAGATAGCTACTTCATTAACACAATTATCAGAAGTAGATGTCTACTTCATCAATACCATTATCAACAGTAGATAGATACTTCATCTATACCAATATCAGCAGTAGATAGCTACTTCATTAACACAATTATCAGAAGTAGATGTCTACTTCATCAATACCATTATCAGCAGTAGATAGATACTTCATCTATACCAATATCAGCAGTAGAACGCTACTTCATCAATATCAGCAGTAAATAGCTACTTCATCAATGCAAATATCAGAAGTAGATGGCTACTTAATACCAATACCAGCAGTATACAGCTACTTCATCAATACCAATATCGGCAGTAGATTGCTACTCATTGACACCATACACTCTGAAATCTATGTTGACACTGATATCAGCAGTAGATATCTACTTCATCCGTACCAATATCAGCAGTAGATAGCTACTTCATCAACACTGATATCAGCAGTAGAAAGCTACTTCATCAATAGCAGCAGTAAAAAGCTATTTCATCATTGCCAATATCAGCAGTAGATAGCTACTTCACCAAAACTAATATCGGCAGTAGATAGCTACTTTATCAATACCAATATTAGCAGTAGATGGCTACTTCATCAATACCAATATTAGCAGTAGATACATTGTTCAATACAATAGAGCAATTGAGATTTGGCAATTCCAATTATATCAATCTTTCAAAACGAAATTTTCATTCAAATGCAAAATAAATGATGTAAAATCTTGTATAAATCATGTGAAAATTGGTGGTCAATCAGTGGTATTTCAAATGACGAAATCTAAATACAAAAACATACGCTACATCAGACGGTTATTAATCAACCAAAACAGATTGAATTTTCATAATTAATAAACTTATAAACTCTTGATTTAAATCCCCGAATAAAAAAACATTTCAATTGAGATCGCCATTTAATCAACCAATCCTGGTCGTTTATGATTTAAAGGAACACTCCGGCAATCACGACATTATTCCTTACTATTGTTATGACGCTATTTGCTTTCCATAGCTAATTTAAATATATATCGCTCCGCGGCTCCGTCTCCTCAATTACCCCGGCCTATTATTCGTGGCAGTTGTCAGCCAGCCATAGCCAGAGATGGAGCTAAGAATATTTACTCAGCTATATTATGTTGTGACCACTTGGTTGATGAGTAATTAAAGTTTATTCGTGAAGTTATATTTTGCTCTCCGTTTGTTTCTGTTGAGTCTTTCCCCGTCTCAGATGGAAGATCCATTGGCCATGTATTTGGTTTAATTTATATTAATCAGATAACTGGCGAGTGGATCTTCACATCAATTCTGAGTCATATTACTATGTTAGAACAAGCACACTTTGGACCAATGTTGTATTGTTATCTAGATATAAACAGTTTCAAAGGCATGGTTGTTTTAGTTCCTACTACAGACTAGTTAACATGGTTAAGGTTGTAAACATAATATTACAAAAATAATAAAAACATAAATGTTTTACTATTTTCTAATGTCAAAAAGTATATTCTGCTTTTTGCGGTACAACCTATAATCCCCCTGCCGTGTTACTGTGTTTTCATCCATTTTCGGACACTCTCATATACAATTGGGACATGCTAAACTGTCTGTGATTACATCTATGATCTTTGGAATCAGCAGTGCAAGGCAGCTATATGTACCAAATGTCATGACCATAAAAAACGAATAAAAGCAGTCGTCTCTCAACACGCGATATTCAAAATTCCCGCGCCGAAATTGTCTAGGGCAATGACGTCATGTTTATTTGTGCTCAACTGTCATTGCATTACTTGGACGTCATTGCATCAGACAATTTCGGCGCCTGAGAATTTTGAATATGTTGAGACACGGCTGTTATGAATATGTTGAGACACGGCTGTTTTTATTCGTTTTTATGGTTAATATGAGTTTGTTTAAAACAAAAACCATGTGATTCGTGCTTGATAATAATTTTCCTAACAGATAAGGCATAATGATTGCCGGAGACTTCCTATAACAGCTATGATTGTATGCCTACCTATTGAAAAGGGTATCCATTCCATCGGCACGTTGACAGCGCCCTCATCGTCAAGAAATCTTTCTGGTCGAAATTCATGCGGATCTTTCCAGACATCCGGGTCATGCATTATTCCCCACAGGTTGGATATGACGATAGAGCCTTTTGGAACACGGAAACCTTGAATGATTGCATCTTGGCAAGCGAAGTGTGGAACACCTAAATGAAGAGAAGGTATCAGATAATTAGGTGTGTTAGAAAATCTCAAAAAACTGGGGTGCATGATTGAGATGAGAACCATTGAACAAATTGCAGGCCCTAAATGCATAAAATGGGCCTAACATGAAGCCTTGCAGTAGATATGGTAGATGAAATTCCATGAGAACACACCATAACATAGTTAGGCCTCGTATGGAGCCTTGTGGGACACCAGAAACCGTCTGCTAGTAGCAAACATGGTCATAACATAATAAGGCTTCGTATGGAGCCTTATGGGACACCATACGAAGCCTTATGTTATGTACCTGGTGTCCCATACACGAAACCTTATTATATTATGACTATGTTTGCTAGCAGACGGTACCCGGTATCTCATAAGGCTCCGTACAAGGCCTTATTATGTTATGATTATGTTTGCTACCAGACGGTACCTGGTGTCCGACAAGGCTCCATATGAGGCCTTATTATGTTATGACCATTATTAACTATTCTTTTTTTAAGTGTTTATAGAAAACGAAAAATTTGAGACTATTTTCATAAAAATCAGAGTATTTTTCAGGTTTTGACCCCTGTGGAGGTCAAATAGTGACCTTTGACCTTTCTGCTTATAACTCTAGAAGGGAATGTCAGATAGGTAAACTTATACTTTTTCTGGATCGCCATGACAAGAGTAGGCAGGCTCACATCACACACTATAGGTGGCGCTATAGGGAAGTGGAATGTGCCTGTACGGTCCAAAAATGGCTTTACTGTGGGGCTCAATGGAAAAAATCACTAAAAATTAATTTTGACAACTTTGAATTACTTTGGTACTGGCGTAATACTGGATTCATAAACTATCACATAGTGCAATCTATGATCCACCAACTCGACACTCGTTAAAGCACAAAAGCAATTTGTGTGTAAATCAAGACCATCCAAAACAGCTTTCTTACAGTAAAGAATAGGAGGTCATCTGGGGTCACATACAGTAGTGTACATTGTACATGTGCCTACTGTCACAATTCACACACAAAATTTTGGGCAATTTGGTGACGCTATTTTTGCCTGTAACTTCAAAAGTATATGCACTAGAAACATCATTATTGTTTAGGTAATTTGATTCTCTTTCAAATGAAAAAAACTTTCAGCTAAAAATATTAAACTTTAATATTTTATGAACATCCCTAACAAGAGGAATAATTTGGAGAACTTTTCAACAGCATTTGAATTTTGACCTCTGTATGAACTTTGACCCACCATATCTCAAAATGTTCAATACTGACAGAGGTCCAGTAAACTTATTTTTGAAGTTGGTGGTCTTGAGAAGCACTATCCATCAAAAACAAAACTATGGACACCAAAACAACGTCATACCCACTGGCAGCCGGACAAATAGGGCTTACCGAGGATAGTAATGCTGTGAAGCCGTGAAACCTCCAAGATAACGGCATGCGTGTAAGGCATTTTCTCCTGGTCAGCATATGACGGTAGCCTATCAGCGCCACACACATCCTCTATTTCATCCTGGATTCGTTTTTGTACCTCAGGTTTAGTGACCATGTTGAGTAATGTCCAGCGTAGTGTCGACGCTGACGTCTCCGTTCCAGCTAAAAATAAACTTTCAATAAGGGCCGCAAGATGGCGCTCGTCAACAAAATCCGACGGCGAATCTTCGCCTTTATTCTTGTCGATTTCTCTGAGATACAAATCTATAAGATCATTACATTCAGTAGTCCCTTCTGCCTGAGCCCTGTCAAGTTTATGACTATCAATAATCGAGGTGAAATAATTCAACAATTCCAAAAGAATTTCGTTATTTTTCTGCGTTGATTGGTAGAATAGAAATCGTAGTATCGGAATGGCACTAATTAGACCACCTTGTCCAATCAGCCGTAAACGTGTATCTAAGATTGCCAGCAGGTGTTTAAATTCTTCATCGTCGTACTCAAAACGCCGACCAAAAATGACGGAACATATCACATTAGAAGTAGCACACATGAGATATTCCTGAGGGTCAAAAGGTCGTAGGTCAAAGTTGGCGAACTTTTTAGCTAGCTGGCGAACTTCTATCGCTATTTTGTCTCCAAAACTTTCCCTACGGACGCCGAAGCTCCGAAAAACGGAAAGAGCGAAGCGTCGCTGATGATGCCAAACGTCTCCAGATGCACCGAAAATACCTGTTAAAGCAAGGAACAGTTTAAACTGATCAGTATTGAGCAAAATTCTCGACGTAAAGCAGAATAGACTGATGTTTGGGTTGTAGGGGTGGTGCATTTACTATAAGTATAGTCCTACTTACGAATGAATTATAGGGATAGACTACCCGCCAGTCTCAAGGTTGATTTGCTCGCCCTATTCCTTTTTAAAGGAATTTTTATTGTAATATTTTGTTAAACCAACCTCCAATAATAGTTAGAGTAGTTAGTTGTTGTGAATTGGTCGATGATATCGTGAATAGTAATGACCTCTGGCGAAAATTGCTGTGGTTATTTTGAAGCGGGTTTGACGAAAAATGGAAAATTCAAATATCACAGTTATTGGCCTACTTAATGATCTGCGTCAGAGGATGTTTAAAGACATTCCCATAACCCAATGGGGTTTCTGACCTTGGTATGTCTGGCTTTTGTACACATGTGGCAAGCTGACCATACCTTGCATTGGGATTGTGTACAAATATCTGGTGTTTTCATCCTATTATTTAACATTGAAAACATTGAGACTTAGGAATAAAATTAATGCAGTGGGACAATATGAATGTTTCCTGTAAGAAAATCAAATATCAGTCCTAAGTCTCAACTATTAGCTCGTTGGCTGCAGTTTTAAAATGACCATTTTGTGTGTGTGTCAATGGGGACTTTGCCTTTAAAATGAGGTTATATTGATCAAATTTCCCAATCATAGTGCATTGTAGGAATGCCTTTAAGCCTCCTCTGGATCTACGTAGTGCTGTCTCAGTGTCCGTTACTGGTTGGTATTATTCAGATTAAGCGATTTTCATGATTTAGGCCTACTTAGTCTACATTTGACCAACTATTTGCCCACACCGTGTACGAATATATTCCAAATATGGCGCTGCATTCAGTATCACACTAACGACAAGGTTATACTAAGATGTGTAAGACTTTCTGACACTATATTCACGGTTGTTCTAATGGCTATTCAAACTTATGACAAATTTGGCTGGTTTGCGTTGTTCAATACCATTTCACCCTGATGTGACAGTGACGTCACATCCGGGGTCACGTCAGTATCAAGCTGGTTTCATACTACCCTGCCGGTTGCAATGAGCGGCGTGGCGCACGCGCATTGCAGACAAACGGACACAATCAAGGCTTGTCATTGGTTGAAACGCTCTGCCGCTTGCCGGGTGTTCGTGATCGCGCGCCATTATCGTGATGATCGGGGATTCCTTTTTTGTGATGAAGGCACCAGCCGAAATGTCCGTTTTCCAGAATGCAATGAACATAACTCTGTACTCCCCCGGGAGATGATGTATTTTGCGACACTCATACCCCCTGGAATAGTGCATGGTGGGAAAGAGGGAAAAAGGTCTATACGAATTTTATTAGGCGCAGCATCACACGCTGGAGTTCGATGGCGCTGGTGTACATACGCACGCACGATAAAGGTTGGCAATTGAAGCAGGCCTCAGTTTAGCGAACTTTGTCTAGTTTAATGCGATGCGAGTGCTAGCGCCGCTCGGACTGTGAAGGTTTCTGGATACCGAATATGGGTTTAGATTAGGCCATGTCATGTCCTCTAGGCCATATAATTTATTTTTGGAAAGGAAAGTCTAATCTCGGAGCCTATTCAATTGAGAAGGGACTGGATTTTGTCATAATAATATAAAAATTAATACTTGTTGTCCATAACAAGAAATAATGCCTCGCGATTTTTTTGATATCCAGCCATAGTATTTTAATTGATTAAACTGATCATGAAGCTATATCTTTACTAGCTTCATGCACTAATTTGCAGACCCACCCGGCCTTCTACACGTAGTGAGTAGACCCTCCCTCGGGTCCGTGGAGAACGACTGGTAATGTAGATTACATAGCATTAAAAATCAACCCAATGGGAGCGGTCACTGGATTTTGCGTTCAATATAGGAGGGAGCGGTCACTGGATTTTAGCGTTCTATATAGGAGGTGTGATCAGTGTAGTGGCATCAATTTGTGTAAAAAGAGGAATTTGTTTTGGGCTGTATATTTAGAATCGGGGGGGGGGGTGAAGGACTATGGCATATTTTGGTAGGCTATTATGTAATTATGTATCGTGGGACAGTCTAGTAGTGAGTACCGTACCACACTAGATTGTGTTTACAAGAAATAATAAGCGCTGCCTCCTCGAAATTTCTTATGCCATCAGCTTTGATGATTAAATATTATCTACAACTCTGCACCTGTGTTCAAGGCCTTTCTTTTATCTATTGACCTCAAAAGAAAGGATTAGAATGATCAGAATGACGTCCCTGACCCCTTTCCACACATTAATAATGAGTCGGTAAGGCTCTTCGGTAAGGGAACGTGCTACCGTTATACTCCAGTGAGTACGTATGGCTACTACGCAGTTCAATGGCCTTATTGTGATCTGGTGGGCGTTTTAAAAGCACGGTCCCTGACTGCGTGGGCATATTTCCGGACAAGGAACAATAGAGACCAATTGCCTGGCAATGACGTCACATGTAATACAAGTCTATAGTGTGATTAGAACATTATAGGCTGGTGGTCACTTATAGTACGATCAGTACGAAAAGTCCAATGCGATTATTAATGTATTTTCTAAAATTAAAAGAACCACTTTTTAGCGGGAATTTTTGTAAATTACACAGCTGAAGTTGTGAAAGGATTGAAAGACTACAATATTACGGCATAAACAAGAATTTCTTTGTTTGGTCGTTATTCCTATAGGCTCATCCCTTAAAGGTGTAACTTTTCCCATAATCTAGACAGTGTTTTTGTTTAATATAGAGAGATTAACGACCATGGCTATTCAAATACGTCTTTAAGCCATGTGTGATTTGCTCCACAGCGCACTTAATTTTCTCGAATTTCTACTTTTTGCATGAATGTAATGAACAATGGTGTACTACAATACCCTGTGAAAGACTTATAAGAAACTTGGAGATCTCCGGTTTTATTCCGAGTTCACCGATCGAGTGATGGCTGACACGTATCGTTCATGCGAGCTTTAATATGCGTACCATTGAATCAGTGGCGAACCCGGGTGGCGAATAAGCGGCGCACCATTTGATTTTCATGGGGAAAGGGGATGGGAGTTTTCAGATAAAAAAACTTTGCCCACTAGTCAGACGAAAAAAATTGGAAATTGGAAAAAGAAGGATTTTGCCCCACCCAACACTGGATGAAGGTTTAGTCGCCGAAGGCGGTAAAAAATAAAATCCCCGCCTTCGGCGGCAAGAAAAACATTCTTTATTGAAATCGCACATTATATTATTGCTTTATCATGTTTATTGCATTTTCGATTTGTTTAAGATGATCTTATCGGGTGCACCTGTTAATCTCTCCGCGGCAGACGGTGTTCGATCCGACAAAAACGGATTCTTGAATGCTTCTGACACAGATTTCAAATCATTAAGATAAACCAACCTCACATTGCTTCCGAAGCTCAAGCAGAATATCTTGCCGTAGGTTTTAGATAATCTCGTTACCATTTCATGTGAGCGTTCACCATAAAGAAAGCTTAGGAGTACGGTAATGAGATTACCGATGAGTGGATAAGTCGGTGGACTTGGTGGCAATCCATTGCGTTTGGTGCTGCGTTGTTTTATAATCACACATACGACAAGGAATGTGACAAGACCAATGAGTAATGTGGTTCTATTATTTTGGATGATAAATAGAAGCCCGAATAAAAGAGTCGCCATGTACGCCATGATTATCTAACGACTAATGAATGTAGGCCTACTGATCTTGTTCTTATCTACACAATCTGCTGATAGTGATAAGATTTGGACATTGAGCGTCATTGAATTAAGACTGATAAGAAAGATATTAAAGCGATAATAACCCGGGCATAATGACGGTACGATTTCCATCAAATTTTATGTCAGGATTAAATAATACCATTGTTTTTATCAAAAAATTGCTGAATTATAAAGGCAAACACGCCTGAATCTGGTATTTCATTCCGTATTCATCAGTGTTGCCACGTTAAACAACTCTACCACTTCGCCTTCAGTCGCCGTTCCAGTAGCGCACGCATAGCAACGGGCGAATGAACTAGATTTAGGAGCGTGCTTGCCTTTATTAATATTATTCAGCAATTTTTTGATAAAAAAATGGTACACAGTAAAGTTGAATATGCTAAGACAAAATGTATTTAATTTTATTAATCCATACATGCTAGAGTATATTCAGTTCCCATTTTAGTTGTATTTGATGCTGATTTTGTTCGGTCCCTTCATTTCATAATGGCTTATTCAGTGTGTGATTGTCAATGAAACGGCAACGTACCAGCTCGAGCTCAGCGATGTTTTTCTACGTCATTTGATTTGATTTGATGCGGTATCTCCATATTGCACACACAACAATACGGTGGAAGCTCTATAGTCCGACGGTTCTTTATTCCGACGGTTCTTTATTCCGAAGGTTCTTTAATCCGACGGTTCTTTATTACGAAGGTTCTTTATTCCGACGGTTCTTTATTTCGAAGGTTCTATAGTCCGAATTTTAAAAAAGGTTCCCTAATCCGAATATTAAAAGAGGTTCTTTAATCCGAATTTAAAAACGGTTCTCTAGTCCGAATATGAAAATAGGCTCTATAGTCCGAATTTAAAAAAAGGTTCTCTAGTCCGAATATAGAAATAGGTTCTCTAATCCGAATTTGAAAAAAGGTTCTCTAGTCCGAAATTGCAAAACGGTTCTATAGTCCGAAACGGATACCGTGTTCTTTAGTCCGAATTTGTAAACGGGTTCTATAGTCCGAATTTTATTTTTATCATTTGTTTCAGTGTCAAATCATCACTTGTTAAATACAAATCCGCTACTGTTCAACATGGTTGGTGTCTCTGGATATTTTCTGTAGCGTACATTGACGTTCGCCTTTATTCTGGTGATATTTTCTTCATTTTTATCCGTTTTTCATTCCATTATAATAATACTATAATACTCTACGATGTATTCTGGCATTGTCGAGTTCAAATTTTCATAGCGCCATCCCGCCATGTAAATGCTGCGGCTGTTTCATTTAAACACATTTTAGTCATTTAAACAAATTAGTTTACAGAATAGTTAAAGTATAGTTTTATCTTGCAATTAGGGGGGGGGGGTGCCCGGGTGTAAAATGTTTCAATGTACGGGTCTTGTGATTAAATGATCATCATTTTCGACCCGTTCTCTACCCTGAAACCCCGTTTCTGGCCATTTTTCAATCCGAGGGCCTACTTTATTAAAAAATCATGTTATGCAACTTGTTGGGCGATCCAAGTTCATGTGTAGGTCACAAATATTTATTTAAGCTATAACATGCCTCTCTTTTTTCCACAGAAAGGCCAAAATATATCTAAAAAGATTTTTGTTTTTACCGGAATCCATCTCGATTACATCGTCATTACATCGTGATTTGGTGGTGTGCGCCCTTTTAATAGCAGTAGCGTCATATCCCGTTTGCCATAGACTCTGCTTTAGTATTATCTATCTAGAGGGCGCAGTATATGTTAATGTTTTAAAAAATCGGACTATAGAACCTTTTTACTGATTCGGACTAAAGAACACGGTATCCGTTTCGGACTATAGAACCGTTTTACAATTTCGGACTAGAGAACCCTTTTTTGAATTCGGATTATAGAGCCTATTTCTATATTCGGACTAAAGAACCCTTTTTAAAATTCGGACTATAGAGACCATTTTCATATTCGGACTATAGAACCCTTTTTTAAATTCGGACTATAGAGACTATTTTCGTATTCGGACTATAGAACCCTTTTTAAAATTCGGACTATAGAACCTTCGAAATAAAGAACCGTCGGAATAAAGAACCTCTTTTCAATTTTTTTCGGACTAGAGAACCTCTTTAAAATTCGGACTAACGAATGCTATGAACACGTGTTCGGACTAGCGAACCTTCGGACTAAAGAACCTTCGGATTATAGAACCTTCGGATTATAGAGCAGTCCCCAACAATACAACACAAGGTTAATAGATATAAAATGCATTAAGATAAATAACATATAATACACATAAAAACAATGCAAGGAGATATCACAGGATAGCCCTTTAAGCCCAGAGGCTTATTTCCGAAGGGGTCCTTTATACATAGAATGGCAAAAGGCATAAATAAAAACAAAAACATACAAATAGATATAGGCCTATACAAGTGAATATTAAAAGTAAAAAAAAAGTATTTAAACATGATTAAAATCATTAGAAACTAAATTTGGTTAAAAAGATGAGTTTTTACAGACTTTTGAAACTTGGTTTATCAGAAATTGATTTGATTGCACTTGGTAAGTTGGCCCAATCCTGAATGGCATTATAATAATAAAAATTCCTTTAAAAAGGAACAGGGCGAGCAAATGAGGAAGTGTCAAGATAAAGGTGTAGTTATTTTATTGTTTGAACTATTTCTATAATTCGCATCGATCATAATGAGTATGTTTTTACGTACCTCAAGTGACAAAGACTACGGTATTTAGCCCATGATCTTGCAATGAGACTGTACAGTGTATGGACAGTGTAGCCTATTTGTCTAATCATTTTGACTATTTAATTCTGACCATTGTGATTAAAACAGGCTTTCAGATTAGTGAGCTATTGTGTACCAAGTGATAAGGCCGGGCACGTATAATAAAAATACACTGGGTAATTCATGACAGCCTATTTACTGGCAAAAGGGGCCAAATAAATCTTAGTTGATTCTTGAACACAATTTAAGCAGGAACCTTGAGGCAGAATTTGAATACATATTATCCTGTAACGTTTACTTAGCCTAACAGTCAATGAACGTTCATTGTTAGCATAATAAGTAGCTCTGGGTATCCTATGTTTATGAAAAAAGGTGGTTACAAACGAATAACATATGTTATACATATACATCTACTTGCTAATACACTGAAAGTCTAATAGAAATGAAGGATAAAGAACAATTACAGAACATTTATTGTTGATTAAAGTAGCTATGGGTATACAATGTTTACAAAATAAGAGCGTTAATGTTTTGTACAATTTGATGACATTCAAAATAATTTAGTATTGAAGAATTTCAAAGTACAGAACTTTCATTTGTTGACATACTAGCAATATTGTTAACAATGTTGAAAATCATGTTCATAAGCGTAACATCCTCTATACATCTATTTATTAATGTTCATAAACGTATAACAATTTGATACATCTATAACAATTTGATACATCTATGTCTTAATGCTCATAAACGTAACATCCTCGATACATCTATTTTTTAATGTTCATAAACGTCCTTGATACATCTATTTCTATTTCAATGCTATTTTATCTCCGTGTTCTGACAATAAATTCTGACCCGAATAACATTTGTAAGAGGTAGAAACATATCAGGCGGCGAGTGGCATGATATAGCCGGCAACTTGTGACACAGCTCGGCCGTATGGCATTTTCCAATATACTCGGTTAGTTTTGTGGGGTTCATTATCGAACCCCAACGGTTCTAGCTTGTATTTATATTATTTATTAACACAGGCCTATTTGCTTGTGATATTCCAAGCGTTTTAAAATTTCAAAATAATCCCATTCAATTACACGGTTGACGATGGAAATTTACTGAATTTAGAGAATGCACTGCGACTACCACCTGAAACCTATCAAAATATATAGTATTATTAGCTAATCCCATAACGAGTTACTGTTCAAATATTTATGATATGTTAACATGTTTTATGTCAACAACACCCCACACTTAACAGACATTAAGTCTCAATTGGCAGGATCCATAAGTGCTAAAGTAGATATATTTTCTCTTATCGCCTGCAGAAGTTTGCCCATTTAAGGAGTGGGGTATGAACGTTTGGACAGTATTTATTGTGGGACATTTAGCACATCAGACATATCGAATTGCATTCTGAACACGAAGAATGTCCTTTTGATATAAAATAATTTTGAAATTCGCAATGTAATACACATTTTATGGCAAATGATTAAAAATTAATATTTTTGATACTTAACAATACTCGAAGTAAACTTTATAAATCTGATGATTTTTACTTCGTGTGTGTGGTGGGATGAAAAGCCGACGATCAATTGAACATTTTGACCTTTCGTATTGAGGATATGGATCTTTTTCCTAAAAAAAAAAAAAAAAAAAGGTTATTTTGGGGGAAAAATCCATATCTTCAATATGAAAAGTCTTTTTAAACTCTTTTTAAATTTTTTAATTGATCGGCTTTTCCTCCCAGCTACATACACTTTAAGAATATGTCATTAGATTTATAAAATTTACTTCGAGGACTGTTATATATCAAAAATATGAAAAATATCAAATTTTAATAATTTGTCATAAAATTTGTATTACATCGTGATTTTCAAAAAATGAAAATTATTTGATATCAGAAAGACATTCTTCGTATTAGGAATGCAATTCGATATGTCTGATGTGCTCTCATGTCCCACAAAAATACTATCGAAACGCTCATTCCAAATCCCTTAAGTACTCTCTTTAATTTACTCAACTCTCAAGGTTGTGTTTGTATAAATGAATTCAGTTATATAAACACAGCCCCGTGAAAAGGACATGTTGACATAAATTAATTGACTGTGTGGTTATAGTATCATTAACAGATTCTATACGCTATAGTAGAACAACAAGCACATACAGGCAAGTATTTTGTCAGTATCAATAAAACTATAATGAGGCTATTAATGTAGCCCAACTGTACGTACAATCTGGCAATACCGCTAAATCTTAAAGAAATGAAAAATATCTGTTGCAATTTCGGATTTGCATAAAAGTAATTCTAGTTCATCCAAGTTGTAAAACAATTATTTCTTTTAATACAAACACATTCCTTGGTAAGACAACTTTATAGCACTGCTTGAATATCAACATGAAGTAGTAATGACAAATTTAATTGTACACTATCGCCTCTGTAGTTTCCTGATTACATAGACATCACGAATATTTTATTTTTATTCTGCAACGCTGTGAGGAAATTAGTAGTTTCTCGCCCAAAAAGAGCCAGAAGTAATGGTAGTGGATTTGAGAACACGAAAATTTTGCGCACTGTTTCGGGTACTATATTGGTGCACGTTTGAAACTCTGGTAAAATTTGAACTAAGATAGTCTGGGCCAACATCATTAAAAATATCAAAAACATGGTTCAACCTGAGTTGTTTTGCCCTATTTTGTATGTTAAGGGAAGGGGTATGAACGTTTGGATAGTATTTATTGTGGGACATTAGAGCACATCAGACATATCGAATTGCATTCTGAATACGAAGAATGTCATTCTGATATCAAATAATTTTGATTTTTGAAATTCGCAATGTAATACACATTTTATGGCAAATCATTAAAATTGATATTTTTGATATTTAACAGTACTCGAAGTAAACTTTATAAATCTGATGATTTATACTTAACGTGTATGTAGGTGGGATGAAAAGCCGACGATCAATTGAAACTTTTGACTTTTCGTATTGAAGATATGGATTTTTTTCCCAAAACACCAAAACAAAAAAAGTCTTTTGGGGGAAAATTCCATATCTTCAATATGAAAGGTCAAAATTTTCAATTGATCGTCGGCTTTTCCTCCCAGCTACATACACTTTAAGAATATATCATTAGATTTATAAAATTTACTTCGAGGACTGTTATATATCAAAATTTGAAAAATATCAAATGTTTATAATTTGTCATAAAATTTGTATTATATCGTGATTTTCAAAAAATGACAATTATTTGATATCAAAAAGACATGTTTCATATTCAGAATGCAATTCGATACGTCTGAGGTGCTCTCTTGTTCCATAAAAAATACTGTCGAAACGCTCAAAACGCTCATTCCAGATCCCTTAAGAAAATTAAGATCTTTAAGGGGGTACTACACCCCTGGCAAATTTTGTGCCTATTTTTGCATTTTTCTAAAAAATTATAACACATTGGTGGCAATTTAGATATGTATATTATAGGGACAAGGACTACAACTACTGTACTGAAAATTCAGCAGCTCAAAGCAAGTAGTTATTGATTTATTGATCAAATATTGGTTTCCCCTCATTTTTGACTGTAACTCCACAACTGTTGTCTGTGCTGAAATAAAATTTGCAGTGCAGTAGTTATAGTCCTTGCCCCTATAATATACCTATCTTGCTTGTTCCCAATACGCTATAATTTTGGAGAAAACTGCAAAAATAGGCACAAAATTGGGTAGGGGTGTAGTACCCCCTTAAAATCATCTTCGGTAATATGATACATGCAATTCTTATTTAAAATGAATCTGATAACTTTGTTTTGAGCAATTTGTAGGCTTTTACTCATCTGCATGTGTGCCAGCATGCCAAGAAGAAATAGAATAATCAAACAAACAAAGTACAAGAGCAGAGCATAAAATTTTCTTGATATTTTGATCAAGAAACTTTGCCTGTCTGTAAAGAAAATTTTAGTCTAGAATTTTTTTTTATGACACCAAGACCCATTTCTTCACCATTCAAGCACTGGTCATTAGTAAGACCTAAGTATTTAACTGAAGGGGTAGCATGAATTGTTTGCCCTTCACACTCAATGGTATAATTTTGCCAATTCTTCAATTTACGTTTTGTTCCAAAAAGAATGAGTTCTGTTTTACCCTTGTGGAGAGACAGTTTATTATCAATGAGCCGTTTGTTACAGCTTTCAAGATTTTTGCTAAGCTGCTGCCCAATTCTTAACGGATCTTTATCATAAACCAAGAGCGCTATCTGCATACTGAAGGAGCATACAATCAACACAGTTGGGCATGTCGTTCACGTAGCAAAGGAACAAAATGGGACCCAAGATACTCCCCTGTGGAACTCCGCACGTTAAAGCCATAGAGTTGGAGTCTGAGCCATTAACATTGACAATCTGAGATCTGCAATTCAGATATGACTCAAACCATTTAGTGGAGTTCATTCCCAGAGCAGTTAGCTTTTGACATAAAATAGAGTGATTAACACTGTCGAATGCTTTCTGGATGGATGTCAAGAAGCACCATTCCAGTAAACAGACCAGCACTGATTTGGTTTCTGATATGATCTTGAAGATAGATAAGACATGTGTCTGTGTACCTCTAAAACCTGACTGGAATTTAAATAAGATGTTATTTGCCGTGAGATACCTGTTAAATTGTACAAACACTGCTTTCTCCAAAATTTTGGAGACCACAGACAAAATACTAATAGGTCTGTAGTTGCCTACTTCCAACCTGCTCTTCTTTTTATATAATGGTTTGACCTTGGCAATTTTCATTTCACTTGGAAACGCTTCAGTCCTGATAGAGAGATTAATAATAGATGTGATTGGAGTTTTAATGACCTCTGCAGCATCTTTCAGAAAACGAGCCGGCAAGCCATCTAAAGCCAGTACTTTTATCCCTGTTAAGATTGGTTAGCTCATCATAAACAAAGGCCTCACTGACCTCATGGAGATCAAAGGATCCATACTTAATATGACTGTAATAGCTTTGGAACCTGTTGGAGTTAACATCGTAAAGACCACTTGGCTCAGGCAGCTCACCAACAAGTTTGGCAGCAACTCCAGTAAAGAATTTGTTGAAGTGATTAGCAACTTCTTTGTTTTCAAAACACTTTTTACCATCAATATCTAAAACCATATTGGTAGAGTCTCTTGTTTTGTTTTGGTGCCCAAGCTCTTTGAGATTTACCAGAGCTTTTTAGAATCATTTTTATTTGCTTCAATCTTATGCAACATGTACTGTTGTACTTTATTACGTAACTTACAGTACTCTTTATAATACTCAGATATATGTTTGTTTTTATTAAATTTTGCAAGCAAACAATCTCTTTCTCTGATGTCATCAATAATCTCACTTGTCATCCATGGTTCAGAGCGTTGTTTAATCCGAACTTCCCTTAGAGGAGCAACAGAGTCAAGAGTGTTCAAGAATACGTTACAAAACATGGACCAAGCTCTATCAACATCGTTACATAACAATATTTCAGACCAGTCAGTTTCAGACAACTTATCAATGAAAGATTCCTTGCTGTAATTCTTTAAAGATCTTACTTTAACCCGTTTATGCTCGTTAAATGTTGGTTTGGGTGACTTCCTTGTACAGTACGTGAAAAAGTGATCGCATAACCCAGTTGTTACCACACCATATTGACTGATCACATTATCATAATTACATTTATAATGTGATCAAGAGCAGACTTTGTGGTAGGGGTGATTCTAGTTGGGGTATGAATAAGTTGTTTATGTCCAAACAAGTGGAGCATGTTAGCATATTTGGTGTATACTTGGTCTTAACGTAAAGCACACATGTTCATATCACCCAAAATAATCACTTCAGAATCGGCAGTCAATTTTGAAATGACATTCTCAAGATTGTTGATAAACTGTGAATGCTTTTCAGGCCTGTAACAGGAACCAGCAATAAAAGGTTTGCATCTTGGTAGCAAAATCTCAGTCCAAATAGCTTCCATTTTGGGAATGTCTAAATCAGGCCTGGGATTAAATGCCAAATCAGAATGAATGTAGATGCAGGTACCGCCACCATTTCTGTTACGGTCCTTACGGATAACAGAGAAATTAGGAATGTTGATTTCATTATCGGTGACTGACTCATCAAGCCATGTTTCACAGACAGTAATTATTTTGGCTCTAGTATTGGATGCAATCAATTTTAATTCACTCATTTTGGGACACACAGATTGCATCTTACAGAAGGCCAATGACTAGGAACTCGTAATGGATGAGGAACACAACCAAATAGTGTTCCTCCTCAAAGAACAGAGACAGCAAAGCGTCCGCATATCACCATCTATTCTGAAAGGACAAAAACGGTTGTCATCATAGAACTTACTTACTGTCCCGATGGAGGAGAACGTGTAAACGACTATGCAAGAAAGAAATGCAAGTACCAAAAACTTGTAGCCGAATGTGAAAATGGGGGAGGAATTCTTGACAGGTCTAAAGGACCGAGGGGCGAGACATTTCTGGCAAGTAAGTCAGAAGGGATTTCCGTGTCTGTTCTTGGCTCTGTCATTTTGCTTACATTATTTGTTTGATTTTCTTACTATACACATGTATGTAAATTTGTTTTATAACATCTACTATTATATATGGATTATGTACAGTGCAATAACTTTTGTTGTTATAATATTTTAATATTTATAGTGTATTTAATGTGAATAAAAGGCATTTTGCCTGACATACTATGTCAAAAGATAAAAAAAAAAGTAAGTCAGAAGGGAGGGGCAAGATATTTGGCACACATTCACTTGGATTCATGGGTCATGATGCAGTCATGTCTACAGTAGAATTCATCTCGACCTTTGCAGGACTTAAACCCCATTAAAGGCTATTAAACCAAGATAACACTCATCAGGGAAGTGAGACAGATGGAAGCCGGTCAAAGAGTACATCAAAGTGAGTATCAGACTTACCGCGATGCTGAAGCAATTGAGTCAACGTGTAGCATGTCGAAAATCAAAGTTCCCGCTTAAAAATCAATAGCAGTACGAAGACATGCGCTTAGTCCCGACAATCATGGGCTATGGTACATTACCGCAGAGCGTGACTAGTTTTATTAACTCAAACAGATTTCATAAAATCCCTACGCAATGCTCAGAATGCTATCAGTTTCATTCATACAATTTTATTAAAGCTATTTAATTATGTGAAAAGCTACTAATTAAATGTATAATTAAGTACGCTCTTAGATAGCAGCGACGAAACAGAAAATGAAAGGAAATGAAATTAATTTTTTCCGCAGAATGTAAAGATAATACCAGACTCTAAAACCATCTCGTCAACAGCAATGTTGGGGTGGCCTGGGCCCACAAATAGGTGCGAGATTTATTTTACAATGTAATTTATGTGTCAAATGCGCATATCAATTTATAGCAATAATTGGCGGTTTAAACGTAAATAACTGATTTCCAATATTTTAATTTTTAAAGAAATCTGTAAGCATATAGCCGAATACGATTATTTTGGGTTGATTTTCGTAATTATGGACTATAAATTTAATGTCACTGTCACTTTTTCTCGAATAAAGCGACACATTTGAAAAACACAATGTTTGTCGATAATGATAAACCTGTAAATAAACAAACTCAGTAGGAGCGGTATATATGATCCACATCAAAGGCATGCTGACTACATTGTTAGCAGAATAGCTTGGTACGTACCTTCTATAGAATGTTACGTAAATAATTCAATAGATGTTGGATTGACCACTTTCCATCTGTCTCACTTCCCTGCACTCATTGAAACAGCTCAACTGATTAAATCGGATCTTCTCTGGTTGTGCACATGTGTCTGTTTTATATGTGCGGTATCGCTATAAGGTGCTATAATACAGCTTCAGTTGGGTAACTGATTATAAAGGAAACGCAAGGAAACAATGGTATGTGAACCTTTGTTCACGAAATGAGACAATGCCGGCCTGCTTTTTATTAACCAGCATTCTTGAAAATGAGCAACATAATGATTGTTGACTTAACACGGTTTGGAAATAATTTCTTCATATTTTTTGGTGTTATCTGTCGTTTACATATTAAAACACAAAAGTGCGACTATTTCCAAACACCTAAATTAGCTAAAAATTTAGGACATGTTACAAAACTATATTTTCTAGAATTTCATAGAATAGTTTAAATGTAGCTTGTACCGTTTTTTTGTGGCATCCTTCAGAACTGAGCGGTCCGTTACCAATATTTTCGGTCAAATCTCCATTCAATTAACACGGGGAGTTGGCTAGCTATGAGCTAGCTATGCCTTGCCCTCACTCATATTTTACGAAAGTGCGACTATTTCTGAACATCTAACCTAGCTGTAATTTTAGGTCATGTTAGAGAAATATATTTGCTAGAAGTTTGGAGAATAGTTTAAATATTGGCCGGTTATTTTTCACACAGTGATGTTAACTAGGCAAATGCATATACTTCTAACATACACCTAAAATTACAGCTAGGTTAGATGTTCAGAAATAGTCGCACTTTCGTAAAATATGAGTGAGGGCAAGGCATAGCTAGCTCATAGCTAGCCAACTCCCCGTGTTAATTGAATGGAGATTTGACCGAAAATATTGGTAACGGACCGCTCAGTTCTGAAGGATGCCACAAAATAACGGTTCAAGCTACATTTAAAGTATTTCATGAAATTCTAGAAAATATAGTTTTGTAACATGTCCTAAATTTTTAGCTAATTTAGGTGTTTGGAAATAGTCGCACTTTTGTGTTTTAGGAAGGATTATGTAAACGTCAGATAACACCAAAAAATATGAAGAAATTATTTCCAAACCGTGTTAAGTCAACAATCATTATGTTGCTCATTTTCAAGAATGCTGGTTAACAATAAGCAGACCTTTGTCTCATTTCGTGAACAAAGGTCCACATACCTGTGTTACCTTGCGTTTCCTTTATAATCGGTTACCCAACTGAAACTATAATACCAGCTCATTGCGATACCGCACATGTAAAACAGACACATGTGCACAACCAGAGAAGATCTGATTTAATCAGTTGAGCTGTTTTCAATGAGTGTTATCTTGGTTTAATAGCTTTTAATGGGGTTTAAGTCCTGCAAAGGTCGTGGTGAATTCTACTGTAGACATGACTGCATCATGATGGATAAGTAACCCTCGCAGGCGGCGAGATTTGTTCTCAATAATTTGCAACAGAACGACTAGTGTTTCTGCTACAACCGAGAATGGGACTCTCTTGCCACACATTTCGGATGTTCCATGTTCTACAAAATCCATCATGGCCTGGTGAATATTACCTTCCCCCTTGTATATACCATCCATTCGGCAAGGAAGAGCCAACCTGAGCTACCAGAACATCACCGCTCCAGCTGATATAAAGCACATCAGGATGGCGGTTGAAACTCATATTTTGCGCCCAAAATTGGGGTATTTTTGTAGTAGGTCAGAGCCTAATGCATGTATGTACGGCACTCCTACTTATGTCTGCACCATATGGAATAGACTTCCAAATAACCATATGGTGGCACCCTAAGTTCGCCAGTTCAAAAGCTTGACTCTACCAGTCCTCAGAGAGATACCAACAGGCACCCTCCGGAAGGGGGGCTTTCTTGAAGTACAGTGAATCCAGCACCTGTGGCAACAGAATTTAAGTTATAGTACAAATGCGCGCGAAGGGCGCAAAAAATTGCCACATTGAAGCTCAACTGATGATAAAATATTTGAATAAATTCGCGTGAAGCGCGTAGAATTGGCACTTTGAGGACTGAAATGACCAAATAAGAGGTTAATTTGGTCAGAAACCCACAGAGTATAAGCAAATTATGGGGGGGGGGGGGGGGTATCCCATCCCCGGGTTCTGGTGTACCAAATGAGCACCTACGCACAGATTCCTCCTAGGTCAAGCTTTCTACTTGTTTTATTATTGGAGTGTATCATGTCAAGCAAGCATCAAGAGGGGGGAGGGGTGCGAATTTTATGTCCATTTTTGGGTTAAGGGTATACGATGTATCTTGCAAATGGTAGTGAGCTTTAGCGAAAATTGCATTGCTCAATTCATAGCGAGCGTGTAGAAGAATTCAAATATCACAGATTCATGGTTCATGAGTTATGTTATAAAGAGTGCTGAAACAACAACACTTTTGTAAAACGTGCATAACTCAGTAACAACAATAAGCAAGTTTTCAAAGTAGGCCTATATGATTTGTAGAATGAACTTTTGCAAAACACCAAAGTGTTATTTTTCAATAATATATTGGGCTAAACTTTACTTTACCCTACCACATTTGGCCGTCGCCGAAGTTACCCTAGTTTTAGCCCTGCTACACCGACGGCGCGAAACTCGATGATAGGATTACATTGAATGATGTATGGATTAACTCAGTGCAATAAATAAATCACTCAAGTTAATTCAGCAAATTAAATAAACGAACGAGAGAGATTCAAAACAACATTGTAGTAATTTAATTAATAATGCCACTATGTAATGAAGAAGAGGAACATTAGTAAATTTTAAATTTAATTAATATTCATAATTATTGCTTTGCTTCCCATAATCAGCCAGGAATCATAAAATAATGATCGGTTTCCATTCATTAATTATCTTATTTAAAGAAGAGATAAATAATTATTAATTAACTTAAGAACATTAAATAAAACATTAACTTTTAACAATACTCAGTCATTAATTACCGTATAATATGTAAATTATAATGCACACGAGGAAGGTTACCGTTGTTGCAGGGCTACAGCGACTTCGCCGTTTGATAATTAATCAATTAATTAACGTTCTTAAACAATTAAAACTTTTATCAATATTCAGTCATTAATGTTATGCCCATGAGGAAGGTTATCGTTGTTGCAGGGCTACAGCGACATCGCCGTTTGATAATTAATTAATGAATTAACAAACAAACAAACAAACTTTATAAATATTCACCCATTAATGCTATGCCTATGAGGAAGGTTATCGTTGTTGCAGGGCTACAGCGACATCGCCGTGTGAACTTTGAACGACAATTTCTCAACAACCCTACAACCGATTTCCATGATTTTTGTACCAAATTTCTTCTTTTTAAAAGACCTTGCTAATTAGAGGCCTAAATGATAAAAAATTATCATGATTACGTCGTTCATAAAACGCCCCTACCACTCCGAGCTTTACTTTACATTGACGGTCCGCGTTCTTACGTTCAATACAAATCTGAATAAAGATGGAAGATAACAGTTCTGTTTCATTCACAATGTTTTGTTGAACTTGTAAAAGAAATGTCTTATGATGCTTATTTTTTCACCTAATTAGTCGGGACTGTATGACCATTTTCTTCTTAATTAACTTTTCAGTGGTCACGGTCCTGTTTTTATTTATAACAACTGCAAAGTATGAAATCACATAAACCAGTGTATACGTCGTTCATAAAAGGCCCCAACCAGTGATAACCAGGTGCAAAAGTTCTGTTTCTTCTTAATTAACTTTTCAGTGGTCACGGTCCTGTTTTTATTTATAATATCTGGAAATTATGAAATCACATAAACCAGTGTATACGTCGTTCATAAATGCCCCAACCAGTGACAACCAGGTGAAAACTAAGTTATGTGCATTATGCGCTTACCAATGACAACTTAACTTAATATTTCCTCTTGTCAACAAACAAGCAACTCCCCATTTCACATGTGCATCATATCATTCGCGGCGTCTTCGCGGTGCCTTCACCCAATGGCAAGGTATAGGTTAACGGCGTCGCTGTAGCACAGCAACAGCGATACCTTCCTCCTCTTCATTACATTTATTTGATCAAGGGTTCATACCACTAAATCCGCCTGTGAAGCGGTTTCCGGTAAAAGTTTATCACGACTATAATAGTCCCAACTTTGCATAAAAATTGTGCAAAATCGGTACAATATTAACAATTTGCAAATCGTGTTTTGCTAGAACTTGTGAATGTGATCTCTACTAATTTGAACAGAAAACGCGAAAATTTGAGTGATGTTTACGATGATGAGCGCATGAACACACGAGGTCAAAACGCGGTTAGCAGTCGGACATAAACACGGGAAAATCGGGCCTTTTTATATAGCGCTATTTTTCTCAAAAAGTAGACCTAAAATATGGTGTCATTTTCAGATATGTTATGCAGTATTTTGTTCTGATTAAAATGATATCAAATATATATTTCAAAGTAAGACGTAACTCGACTTATAGCCTAAAACGTGACCCCTATTTTGCACGTAAAGTCTATGGAAAGCTATTTTGTGGCATGTACCCTCAAGTCATTACAAAATACGCAAAAAGTCTAGCTTTGCGCCGTCGCTGTAGCACAGCAACAACGATAGCTTCGCGCCGTCGGTGTAGCCCAGTAAAAAGTATAGCTTCGCGCCGTCGCTGTAGCACGGCAACAGCGATACCTTCCCGCCGTCGGTGTAGCCCAGTAAAAAGGTATAGTTTCGCGCCGTCGCTGTAGCACGGCAACAGCGATACCTTCCCGCCGTCGGTGTAGCCCAGTAAAAAGGTATAGCTTCGCGCCGTCGCTGTAGCACAGCAACAGCGATACCTTCGCGCCGTCGGTGTTGCCCCGTAAAAAGGTATAGCTTCGCGCCGACGCTGTAGCACGGCAACAGCGATACCTACCTCCCCTACATTCATTTGGTGACATGACCAAATAAGGTATACCTCGAGTGCCGTCGGTGTTAGCATACGGAAATAGGTATACCATCGCGCCCTCGATTTAGCCCCTCGAAAAGTCTAGCTTTGCGCCGTCGCTGTAGCACGACAGCAACGACACCTTCGCGCCGTCGGTGTAGCCAATTGAAAAGGTATAAATTCGCGCCGTCGCCGTAGCACGGCAACAGCGATACCTTCCCGCCGTCGGCGTAGTCCCGTAAAAAGGTCTAGCTTCGCGCCGTCGCTGTAGCACGGCAACAACGATGATACCTTCCTCCACCACACTCATTTGCTAATATGACAACTTTAACAATTAGGCCTACATAAGGTGCACCTTTGCACCGTCGGTGTAGCCTTACGGAAATAGGTCTACCTTACCGCCGTCGGTGTAGGCCCCTCATAAAAGGTCTAGCTTCGCGCCGTCGCTGTAGCACGGCAACAGCGATACCTTTGCGGCGTCGCTGTAGCACAGCAACAACGATACCTTCATTCACCATCACATCATTATTCAATACTAGATTTCGCGGTTCTCGGGTTGGGTGGTTCTCTCTAATTACCAAACACCCGTTACCCATATACCAGCCCTGACCTTTTAAACTACTATGATATAGGCCTGCGTCTCTCAGTGATCAATATAATGGGCTATAGGCCTATGCACCATACCTGTAAATTAGTCACATGCACACTGTAATGCTTTCCGATACCCGCACTGCGCCCGTCGGTACTCCGCGCACACGCCCGTTGATACTCCGTGTACTCGCTCTGCGAGCACGCGGCAGCTCCGCGAGCACGCGATAGCGCGCGGACAGACGGACAAACTCTCTATAATTAGTATTAAGATATGATACTTAACGTATTTACTGATTTTACTCCATGAAATAAATGCTACTCATTCTTAATCAAACCACTCATTAACAATTAACATTCCTCTTATCAATATATATAACTTTAATCACTATTAACAATCATTCTTAATTACTTACAACAACCCTCTTATCCCTCACACTCATTATTATTATGTCATAATTATTAATTAACTACCATCGCCCTCTAATCCATCATAATAATTAGAATTATGTAATCATTCATAACCAATTACAATCGGGCTCTTATACGTCACACTAATTATAATTATATCATGCTTATTAACATCATCTTTTGATGCGGTCATCATTATTACTTGAGTACATTAAAATCTATTAAGCATAATTAATACTTCTAACCCATTATATAATGCAATATAGTTATTTCATTATGCTTAAATTAAATTCAAATATGACATTACTACTATCTAGAAGTAACCACAATAATTTAATCGTACTAACACTTATTACCTTGACGAATGCAAACTTCATTAAGTCAAACGCCGACATACTTTATTAAAAACCTGACTCATATACCTCTAACTTAATTTAAATCTATCCCATTAATAAGTAATTCGCACCGACGTCGGTGTAGTTTTACAAAAAAAGGTGCAGCTTCGCGGCGCCGTCGATGTGGTAGGGTATTCTAAAGGTACTCCATATATTGATTCAGATAATGAAACTTGGATTTTTTTGGCTGCTTCGACCAACCTCGTAGGCCTATACCCTTAAATGTTAAAGACAGACCAGCACAGTATAATTAGGGTCAGGGGTTACTAACCCTAGTCTAACCATAACCCCGTAACCCTAATTAGAGTAATTATCGTGACTATGGTGTCTTGAATGAGACATCTACCTTTTTGGTCAAACCAAAAACTAATCTACCTTTTTGGTCCCTGACACAAATATTGAACGGTCCCTAATCAATAGTTAGTGATAGTCGAATAAAGATCTACAAGTATTTTCATCGTCTGCCCCCGTACAAATACAATATTTATTCAATCGATAAATCAATATCCTTACACATCCTTGCTCCATTAGGCCCTATGTTATTAATATAAATCATCTCGGGAAAATTCCAGGAAAGTGAGCATTTATGCCTACACATAATAGTTTTATGACTTTTTACCAACAGAAAAGAGTCCATTGTTAAATCATGTTAAACTTTATGAACCATTTCAGTTCATTTCGACTGCGGAGCAAAATACAAAGTTTCTACAAGCAGTTAGCGTCATAATGCAGTACATCGTAGATGATAACAACTCAAAGTGAGCAGTCATAAAGTCTTCAGTTCATCGTCATCTTTATTTTTTTACATGGACTATCATGACTATATATATGCCTACTCGATTTTCAAAACTTGCGCTTGCATGCATGACGCCCGGCATGACGCCACCTCTTGAAGAAGTTACGAGTTTGACTTAAAATGACTAAAACTGAGCATACATAGTGATGATAGTGAGCAACCAAACATCCCCGTTGACTGGTGGCGTTGTGCTTCGTTCATGTACGTAGGACCTCAGTTTGATTTGAACAGGCTCAGTGATCAATTATCATCTTCTCATCTTCTCTGGAATCTGGATGGACATACATTAGCACAGCTCAAGTCCTTCACGGCATCGTCTGTCACGATAGTTTTGTGGACACAATTATTCTGTCCAAAGATGACGCTTCTCATCCGATAAATGGTTGTTTAAGTTTTGACAGATATTTGAGTCGACATTGCTATCTGATTCACCAACTTCTGTGGTCGAAGGCCTATGCACCATTATCTACATGTATTCTGTATTGTTTAATTAATGGCATGTTGCAGGTGGCTTGATTGTAAGTCGTGCTCAAGCGCAATTGAATATTCTCCTTATCAGAAATTATCGCTTGATAAGTTATGATGGTTAAATTAACAGCAATGGTACTGATGAAGCACCGTGCATTCATCATTGGGTCATTCATTGGAATATCCATAGGACTTTTCCCTCTCCTTTTCCTGATAAGTTACCATTACCAACAACAACTTTGTAGTGATACTATCATTGCGGCACCTCTGGCTCCAGAGATATGGCATCCCAGAGCTGGTCATTCGGGCAAGCTGGTAATACGAGCATTGCGGAGTAAGGAGGAGGAGATATTTGACGATGTAAGGTAGGTTATATAATCGAAAGCGCTCACGGTAAGCGAAATAAACAAGTTGTGCTAGAAGTATAATTTTATTTAAGTGTTATTGTTTTAAATGAGGCGTTTGGTTTTATGTTATTTAAGTTTTACTTGTTTCAGTTGAGGCGTTTGGTTTTATAGAGTTTATCATTACAGACATAGGCCCTAATGTATTATTTCTGTCAATGCTTTTTAATTCTTTACCAAATGATATGGAATTAGAAATAACTGTTCATTACCGCAAACTTAAAAAATAAAATGGCTGTTTTTACCGTTGATAACACGGTAGTTCGCAACACAAACTTAAAAAACCAGACAAAACAGACACATCATTTATTAATAGTATGACATTTTCGTATTAGAGCCCGGAGAGGGGGAGGGGGGTACATAAACACAATCATTTTGAATGAGGTCAATAGATGTAAATTGAGACATGTGTATAAACATTACATACGGTACTATGCCAAATTTCGGGCCAAATTCATTAAAAGAATCGTACATTGTGACTTTAATTTCACAAGATCACCAAAGATCAGCGGAACTTAATTGACAACCTTAAAGCAAATCTGTTTTTTTCCACATCGACACCATCGTCTCTGCTTGCATCTTTCTTTTTCTCGCTTCGTTTTGTTCTTATTTCCAACTTCTTTCGTTTGTTCATGTTCTTTCTGTTCTTTCCCTGTCATATCGTACAAGGGCGAGTCCTAAAACGATGCGTTAGGTGATAATATTTATTAATATTTTCTAATTTTGTAATGCAATTAAACAACTTCTTTTAATTCTAATGTGTATTTCTGACCCGGAATTTCTGTCCATGCACCACATAGAAAAGCTTGATCCGGGAGATTGATATAGTATGCTATATTTATGTTAGGGGGTAGGGGGGGTTATGGGAGAGTGTATGTGGGAATACGAACCAAAATGGACCATTTGAGAAGGTAACATAATGCAATAGATTGTCACAATAGCTTTTGAACGCGACTATCGTTACATTTCAAAATATTTTTTGAAACAGTAAAACATTTCCAAAATTTGGGTAATGGACATAAAACAACAATAAGATACTGAACTATGCTGCAGTAATACATTTTACTTCCGCGAAAGTATTTCAATTCTACACTGTATACCATCTTCTAATTCAATTGCATTATAAGAAATCAATTTGAATAAATAATAACCTTGTCCAGTAACAATACAACCATGTTATCATCAGCTTATTCTGTTTAATTTAACACCATTTGCTTTTGTCCGCCCTTAATCGGGTTATTGGATTATATTTTACCAGGGGGTCACCCCTATTACTGAGGTGACGCGTATGTAGCAATAGCGGCCGGCGGAAGTATTTAAATTTTGGCGGCCAGTTAGACTGTATTTTGGTGTTTTTTGGGGGGCTAAAAAGGAAAGATGCGGGACAATTATTCCAGGGGGGGGTCATTCCCCGGTCATTCCCATTGTGGCCTGTACACCATCCGCGATAATAAAAACGCGTAAAAAGGGTAGTTTTTCGTGGGTAGGCACGATACGCGCGTATCGTATTGAGGGTGTCAAAAACATGAACAATTTAGGGTATGAAATTTGATGCAAGTAATAAAATCCCTGTTTAGGGCGTGAAAACAGGCACGTGTTACCTGTTTAGGGTATCGTTTTAGCCAAGGGTTAAATCCTTGCTTAGGGTGCTTTTCAAAAGTTGATTATCGCAGATGGTACAGGCCACAATGGGAAACTATTAGGCCTACTCTCACGCAAAGGCACTGTTAAAAAATTACCCCAAATTTAGGTCCAACATTCTGTCTCTCAACAAAAGACCGTAGGCCTATTTATCTCACCGATTGCCCCTTAAGGGATCCAAAATGAGCGTTTATTGCGTTTCGACAGTATTTTTTGTGGGACATGAGAGCACCTCAGACCTATCGAATTGCATTCTGAATACGAAGCATGTCTTTCTGATATCAAACAATTTTCATTTTTTTAAATCACAATATAATACAAATTTTATGACAAATTATAAAAATTTGATATTTTTCGAATTTTTGATATATAACAGTCCTCGAAGTAAATTATATAAAATCTAATGATATATTCTTAAAGTGTATGTAGCAGGGAGGAAAAGCCGACGGTCAATTGAAAATTTTGACCTTTCATATTGAAGATATGGATTTTTTCCCAAAAAGACCTAATTTTTTTTGGTGTTTTGGGAAAAAAATCCATATCTTCAATACGAAAGGTCAAAATTTTCAATTGATCGTCGGCTTTTCAACCCACCTACATACACTTTAAGTATAAATCATCAGATTTATAAAGTTTACTTCAAGTACTGTTAAATATCAAAAATATCAATTTTAATGATTTGCCATAAAATGTGTATTAAATTGCGAATTTCAAAATTCAAAATTATTTGATATCAGAATGACATTCTTCGTATTCAGAATGCAATTCGATATGTCTGATGTGCTCTAATGTCCCAAAATAAATACTGTCCAAACGTTCATACCCCAGCCCTTAAACAACGAAAAAAACCTTATTCTACGGGTCTGACCGCCCGGGGGAACTCCCATATATTGGTAGGCCTACACGTTATGTGCCTGTCATTAGACCTACCCCCATTTTGAGGCAAATCTTCTACCCAATGACCCCCTTCATCAGCTTACACCCAATGACCGCTTTTTTTCCCTTCAAATCTGCCAACCAATGACCCCCTTTTTTCATTAGCTTTACACCAAATCTACAAATTTTTGTGCGCTTTGCGCGCATTTTAAACAAATTTTACATTTTGGTACCCATTTAACAGCAAAATTGCCAATTTTTTGCGCATTTGCTCAATGACGCCCAATTTTTATCATTTTACCACTGAATGACCCCATTTTCTTGGAACCCCCACTGAATGACCCCCCTTTTTCGACGAAAATCGCCACAGATAGACCCCTAGTTTTGTACTCCGGTAGGCACTGCACAGGTACGTCACTTTCATATTCGAGTGCGCCCCCCGGGCCAGACCCAGATTTTTCGATTTGAGAATCGTGTTGTTTTTTAATTTGCAGTAGGCCTATTCATGTAAAGTCAGCCGTTTTTGATAAAAAGTGAACTGGGTTTGACGGAAATTGTTGTATGCATGCACAGTTGTTTAAGGCAAAAGGTAGATTTATTTTGACTGAAAAAAAACACAAAACAAATGTAAAATGAGAGGAAAATTGCAACAAAAAAGTAATTTATTTACAGATTTTGAGGATATTTAAAACCATAGTCCCACCTTCGAGTAAAGTCCCACCCCAAAATTTTCGAAAATTTTTCAGAAATTAAAAAAAAAAAGAAAAAAAGAAATTGAAAGTTATTTATTTTTTCGGCTTTGGAGTGTCCCTGAACCTAGACCTAAATGCTAGGATCATTCATGGTTGACCTAAAAAAAAATAATTTTGCACGGTGTTTGGTGTTTTTAATATGAAAATTGATACTTTGTTTTCATGTCATACTCTATTAATGATATCAAAATGCATTGAATTTGAATGTCAAAGACTTTAAATTCATTATGTGAGGGCAAAAATGCTCATTTTTGGAGAAAAAAAAGTTTTTTGTTTTACCCAAATTTTATCGGACCACGTACCAAAAATATATATATTATTCATTTTTAAAAACTAGATAAAAAATATATAGGACCCGTTTATTAATTTAAAAAAAAATTTTGACCAACTTTGAGACGTTTGAACCAATAATGAATTAAAAATGAAAATCATAAAGAAGCTTAATTTTTGCCCAAATTTCAAATGATCAAAATTAAAAAATTTGGGCCAAAAAACATATAAACCCCGTTTTGGGGGGATTTTCTCCAAAAATGAACATTTGCCCAAATGTCTTATTATGTCTTTAATACACGCCTTTCAGTTAACCATAGTAGGTAATTTTAGCACATCTGTAACACCAACAAACATGACAAAGGTACCAAAATCTCAATTTTGATGTTTTTACGATCCTCCGTATGAAATCTTTTAATAGGCCTTTAAGGGATGGAGTATGAACGTTTGGACAGTATTTATTGTGGGACATTAGAGCACATCAGACATATCGAATTGCATTCTGAATACGAAGAATGTCCTTCTGATATCAAATAATTTTTGAAATTCGCAATGCACATTTTATGGCAAATAATTAAAAATTGATATTTTTGATATTTAACAGTACTCGAAGTAAACTTTATAAATCTGATGATTTATACTTGAAGTGTATGTAGGTGGGATGAAAAGCCGACAATCAATTGAAAATGTTGACCTTTCGTATTGAAGATATGGATTTTTTCCCCAAAACACCGTCCTTCTGGGAAAAAAATTCATAACTTCAATATGAAAGGTCAAAATTTTCAATTGATCGTCGGCTTTTTCTCCCAGCTACATACACTTATATATCATTAGATTTATAAAATTTACTTTGAGGACTGTTGTATATCAAAAATGTGAAAAATATCAAATTTTAATAATTTGTCATAAAATTTGTATCATATCGTGAATTTCAAAAAATGAAAATTATTTGATATCAGAACGACATTCTTAATGCAATTCGATATGTCTGATGTGCTCTCATGTCCCACAAAATGCCAGATCCCTTAAGGGTAGACGCGGTATTGTTGGTCGAAGCAGCCAAAATATTGACTTTCATTATCTAATTACACTTTGCAAAAGTTCATTCTACAAAATAATTTGAGAACTTGCTTGATTTGTTATTAATGAGTTACGTACGTTTTACAAAAATGTTGTTGCTTCAGCCCTCTTTAGAACGTAACTCAAGAACCACAGGACCAACAAAAGTATATCTGTGATACTTAGTATTAGAATCCTTCTATACACGTACTTGCTATGAACTGATCAATGCAATGTTTGTCAAAGCTCACTGCCATTCACAAGATGCTGTGAACTACCAAATTGCAACAGTTTAAAATAGTTGCTAACCACCATGCTTCAACAAGCACAAGGCTAGACAATATTACACTAACCTCACCACTTACTTTTGAACCAATACTAGGCTTGTTTGATCTCATTTCAATGCATTTTTCATACTGATTCCAAATATGGACATGAAAGTTTACAATTCTGAAATTTTTTAATTAAAAAAAAAGAAACTTGTTGTCTGCAGTCGACACCCGGAACCGGAACATGGAGAGAGTTAAACAAGAATGGAAAATTACACCATCATCATCAGTCGGCTGCGGAGCAGGCGACTACAAACTTTCTCCAACTTACATTAACCTCTCCAAAATTGCACTAACCACACGTTTTTCCGTTGTTTTTTGGTGGTTTTTTTTATAGTGATACTAGTAGTATCAATATTGCTGATATGCAGAACCTTCTGTCCCAAAAAGTAATATCGGGCGACGAACTGGGAATAGATGGTTGGTGGATGTCACACTCAAAATGGAATGCCACAACACGATGCGATCAGGATGCCAAGAATTGTACGCAGGTAGGTAATGAAATGGCCGCCATCATGGAATTTAATATGGCCGCTCTTTTAAAGAAATTAATTAATATGAAGTTGAGAGTTGGTCATGCCAGAGCACGATGCGATCGGTACGCGAAGCATTGATTATACGCAGGTATCACCTGATCATGATAATGATATATAGAAGAAATAGTGGCCATATTGGAATCTAATTATGTAATTATATAGGGAATTTTGATTTGATTTGATTTGTTCGGGTTTTGACAACCCTGGATAACCCAAGAAAGCCTCTATTGAAGCTTATTTCCATTGGGGTCCATTTAACACCCTACTCTTTTCGAAACTGGCTGCGAGATACATGTACGGCTCTCTGTACACGGGACCGACGGCTTAACGTCCCCTCCGAAGGACGGAGTACTTTCATGATTCATTTACCCAATTCTAAATGAACCATGGGGAGAGCGGAAGTCTGCAGAATTTGCAAATTAATTTCAGACTTTTTTTTCCAAGTCAATATCCCAGCAAATCGCCACCGCCGGGAATCGAACCCGGGACCTCATGCACTAAAGGCAAGTACCCTAACCATTGCGCCACGCTCTCCCTTAAAATGGCCGCCATTTTGGAATCTAATATGGCCGCTGATTTAGAGAAAGAAATTAATTTAATGTTGGTAGTGCGTGTCGGGTTTAATGATATAAAGGGGAAATGGGCCGACCAACTTGGAATCTGATGTTAGAGAAGTGAATTTATATTTGATGGCTTTGGAAGTTTGAAAAACTATTCAAACCGAGTTAGAGGTATATAGCATCAGTCATTGTTCAATAATTTTGTTAAGTTTTTTTCTCTCCTCAGGTTTTTACTACTGCTTGCAGAAAGCAAATGACCACGGCCATCTACCAGTTCCTACCTGTAAGTCAACGTTACTGTTATTTAAAGTACATTGGGCTATTCCATTTAAAATTCACACTACCCCTGTGGAACATTTACCTAAAGTATTCCACAGAGGGAGTATGCATTTTGAATAGAATAGACAATTGTGTATAAGCAACCATGACTGATCACAAAATCCAGAAATCCGAACTCCTCTAATTGAATTGGGGTCAAAAATCATACAATCGCCCCTCTCGCAATTTCTTGAAAATACGATGTCAACATTTTATGTGTGGGGTGCTTTTTCAAGTCACTGTCAAGACCATAGTATACAATAGCTGCCCTATAGATAATCGACAATATCTGCATTTACCTTTTTGGTAAATCCCATAAGCCTTTGCGGGTAGACCTGAGATGTCGTCATTTGACGTCATGCCGATGATACACATCGTTCAGCGATCATCGTTACTGCGCATTTCATAGCCGTGAAGTCTGTGAATACTAAAAACGATGTTCGCATCGGTGTGACGACATAACATGTCATATCCGAAACAGCTTATGGGATTTGTGAATTCTAATTGTACACATCTTAAGATAATGACATTTGGCTGCTATTATTTGTTTCCAATATAGATTGAGGCAGATAGTGGAATCATCGGTTTTGAATTCTCTGGTAAAGGATCGTCACAGTCAGATTTCCACTGGAAGAACAAAAAGGTAGGCCCTTATACGTCGGTTTATTATTTTTATAGGGTTGCTAAGAATACGCGATTTTGGAGGCCAAACAAACGCACCTTAATTTCCCCCAAACTCGAAAATACGCAAACGCAAACGCAAAATGTTAATAAGAAAATAATAAAACTGCGGATTTGGAGAATCTCTGGGCCTAACACCAAGTTTTTCAATCATTCATAATTGATGAAACAAATAGGGAAAAAAATCACCAACAAATTACAATTTTGTGTCCAAAAGAGACAGATTTGTAACTTGTATTCACTGCATTATTTATTAAGGATCTAGAAATGCATTGGTTTTGGAAATGTCAGTTACAAGCAGATTTATGTCATCCCAGATTACCAGTTTGGTCAAAAACCAGGAGCAGATGGGAGTCACACATTTATATCCAAGGGAACTGTTCCTGCGATGACCAGTTGACCAGTTTGATCAAAACCCAGGGACAGATGGGAGTCAGTTATCAGCAGATTTATATCCAAGGGAACTGATCTACAAGACGACCAGTTTACCAGTTTGGTTAAAACCACATTATTTGACCAAGGTTTTGTCGGGGGTTTTGTACAAGATGTAAGAAAATAAAATTAGTAAAAACAGTTAAACATCATAGATGATTAAAATTTGAAGATTCTTCCTTTAATTGGCACAGATGGATGCCGCTATTAACGGCGCCCAAACCTTGCTGAAGTACACAGACGACAGCTACGATATAGCCAGGTTAGTTCACTATGGATTACAGGAGTAGCTAAGAGTATGGGTCATGTATAGGTTAAATATGGGTCATGCATAGGTTAAATATGGGTCATGCATAGGTTAGATATGGGTCATGCATAGGTTAGATATGGGTCATGTATAGGTTAAATATGGGTCATGCATAGATTAAATATGGGTCATGCATAGGATAGATATGGGTCATGCATAGATTAAATATGGGTCATGCATAGGTTAGATATGGGTCATGCATAGGTTAGATATGGGTCATGTATAGGTTAAATATGGGTCATGCATAGATTAAATATGGGTCATGCATAGGATAGATATGGGTCATGTATAGGTTAAATATGGGTCATGCATAGGTTAGATATGGGTCATGTATAGGTTAAATATGGGTCATGCATAGGTTAAATATGGGTCATGCATAGGTTAAATATGGGTCATGCATAGGTTAGATATGGGTCATGTATAGGTTAAATATGAGTCATGCATAGGTTAGATATGGGTCATGCATAGGTTCAATACCACTAATTAGAGTCGGGCAGTGCCTGAAAAACGAGAGGGACTATTTTCTTTCATGGCATCTGAAAAATGTGTTTAAAAATCACTGAAAATACCAAGCTGTAGAGTCAAGTATAATTATGTGAGTAACATGCAGAAATGACATGCTGTCTACTATTATTTTACCGTGTTGATGAAAAGTTCACCCATATTCATCCGCTGCCCATCAATTTCCAGCCGGGTGAACTATACAATAGTGATATAATTAAGAAATAAGGGGTAATGCATTATCCTTTACACGCAAATAATGTGTCCGAGGCAGTAAAAACGTAAATAATGGGTGAGGCGCAGCCGAACCCATTATTTAAACGTTTTTACTGCCGAGGACACATTATTTGCGTGTAAAGCATAATGCTGCACCCTTTATTTCCATTATATTACCACAAAATAGTGCGATTTAAAGAGAAAATATCACATCAAGTTTTTTGCCCAAATATTTCAAGCTGTTTACCTCAATGTGGAGTTCCTACGCGTAGCCAAAGCGTAAGTGATAAAGTTCGTTGCCCTGGCCACTTTATTGCTAATTAATGGCCTTTCACGTGACGCGTTTCAACAAATCACAGTGCGCGATTTTGAGTAATGGGTCGTGGGGGTAATAGAATAATAAATAATATGACGTCGTTCCTTTAAGCGTGCAATTTGGCACGAATTTGGCAAGTATACGGTACTACAAATTATGTTCATTTAGAATACCTTTGTAAAATAACAAATGAAGAGCGTGTTTCCAAACCATGTTAAGTCCACAACCCCATGTGTCTCATTTACTTGTGTGATACAATCACAATTACTTTGACAAGTTTGACATTAGCAACAATGATTTGTACCATCAGCAAGCCAAATTTTTGCCACAACAAATGCTGCTTAACAATATGCCGACTATTGTTCTCATTTGGGCACCAAATGCCTCACACAGTATTGTTACTGTGCATCCATCCACTGTTTGCTTTATAATGGTGCATCCAACTGAAATTTCTATACATATAGCATCACAACCCATTGCAATATCGCACAGGTAAACCAGAAATAGGTGTTTATGGACTTAACATGGTTTAGAACAAACTCTTCAAATATTGCCTGCCTGTCTGTCTGACCACCTTATCATGTTATCCTTCACAGACTTCTTTTTCCGACTGGGAATTATTCAATAATGTCAGCTCAAGTATCAAAGGTAAATAAGTGGCAAGGGTGTGTGTGTGGGGGTGTCGGATTAACACGTAATCATGAAATCGTCATAAATACTCGTAAATGTAGTGTGTGTTGCTGAAGCAAAATTATGTTATTCTAAAACCGCCGAGGTGCGATTAACATGATTAAGTACCCCACAATAAGTAGACTTGTGTTGGCTTAAAAAGTTACCTTTTCAGAGCCTTAGCAGCGACGTAGCTTGCGAGACTACCACGGCCTCTTCATTCATCATTTAGCGTTGTGTTTACAATCCTCCGGTCTATCGGGTGGTCAAGTGTCAGCAGATGGCAGGCAGGTCATATCCGGCGTCCCCGTTGAGTGTAAACCCTACGCTGAATGAAGGTGTCGTAATATGGTGTCGCAAACTACGTCGCTGCTAACCAAGACTCTGGAAAAGGTAACTTTTTAAGCAAATGTTAAGAATGAGTAAGTCCAATAGCAGTATGGTATCCACGCTGCTAGGCCTGTGTTGTTTTTTCAATTCGTAACTATTAACCGTTTATTATTGAATGGTCTGTTAGCCTTGTAGTTTCGTCAACATCGTACGTCGTATGCGTAATAGGATCTCACCTTTCCCCTTTTTAGGGAAAAAAATTCCTCCTGGCGTAAATAATGACCGCTCACTTCATAGATTGAGCTATTCCAGTTAAAATTCACACACCATATGGAACTCATGACCTTAATTTTCCATACAGGCATTTGAAACCTGCACCCCCTGTCATGCCTGTGTGCGATATTAAGGACATGTCTTCCATAGGGGGAGTGTGAATTTTAACTGGAACAGCCCAATGGGCATCGTTTGCTTACCTCACCTGTTTTTAACATTTCAGATTTTTCCGCATGACAAGCAGATTAAAAGCATTACAGCCATGTTAACGTGTTATGGGTACGACGGCTTTGCTAGGTTTCAAGATATTGTAATCAAACCAATATATGGTAAGAATTAACAAATAACCGTTTACAAACAATATACCAATTAAAAGACAGCTCATATACACACGAGCCCCCACATAATGTAAACACATGCAGCATTACATTATAATTATTATATATATCATCATATCATACCAGTTATGAGATATTTTCTCAAAATATCAAGAGGTAGCTTTAGAACCACTAAACAAATACTAGGCTTGTTTGTACTCATCTTAATGCATTTTTCATGCTGATTCCAAATATGGTAATGACAAGTTAGAATTCTGCATTATTCAGAATATTTTAATGGTGGTTTATGTACGCTCATTTTGATACCCCATTTGCTCAATTTCGTTCAATATTAACAGCAATATTTTTAAAGAAATAAAAAACCCGAATTTAAAGGTTGCAGTAACCATTAATCGCTGTAAGTGCAACTTTAAATTCGGATGTTTTCTTTAAAAAAAATGCCTGTCTGTTGTTAATATTGAACGCAGTTGGGCGAACTGGTATCAAAAATAACGTACATAAACCATCATTATTTCTATGTAAAAATATTATGTTGAATATAAACCGAGCTCAAAAAGAAACTTATAATGTTTTACAACGCGTGAATCACAAGATCATATCTTAAAATACTGTCAATCAAAATGAACCAAAATTACACACAGGATTACTTTAATACTCTACTCAAAATACATGTCAGTAACCATGCAGTTGTCCAACTGACACAACAGCAAAATGCACTGTCATGGTACAGCTTCCTGGACTTCCTCCACTTTCACAGCCCATCATTTGGCACCCAGCACAAAAAAATCTGTGAGAATGCACACAAGATCCTTGCACAGATGATAAAACGGTGCTGCTTTCTGCTTTTCATACACTTTTTTCATGAAACAGGGCTGGGCTGTGAATGTGTTCCAGGAAGCTGTTCCATGTCAGTGCATTTTGCTGTTGTGTCAGTTGGATAACTGCGTGGTTACTGACATGTGTTAAGAGTAGAGTATTGAAGTAAACCTGTGTGTAATTTTGGTAGAATTTGATAGACAGGATTTCAAGATATGACCTTGTGAAAAATTATAAGTTTCTTTTTGAGCTCAATTTATATGTTGTAATAGTTCTGAAGTTATAGGTGTATTTGTAACGGCTGCGTTATTTTTTGGGAAGTCTTTATTATTCTTTATACTTTTAACATTATAGATGACAGTACTACTACCAGCTTATCAGTAAGGAAAGATAGAAAGAAATGTGTGTCATCGTGTCCCAAATATTACAAACAAGAAGACGTCACTCTCCCATTTGACACAGAGAAGGTGATCTCATCCTCAGATACGTCTGACACGGTAAGTCTCAGAGTATAATGTCTTCGTCTCTAATCTTTGAACAAGTTCATTTGGATTGTTAGATTTCACTGTTGACATATTTCTTTTTGTACAAATCCAATAAAAATGAAGATGTTAAACTCACATTTTAGTGACGTTTCACCACTACACTAGTGGTTTCATCAGACTGGCAACTCATCACATCTGACTGCTTCCTTTTATAGGCAACAGGAACCGCTATAGAGGGCCTGATGAGTTGGTCAAAGATGTTGTTGAGTGAGTAGGTCCCCTCGTCCTTGTTTAGAGTGTCTTTTCCTTTTCGGCGAATCCAGATGGCTTCTTTCAGCCATCTGGTGGTCTTGTCAGCTTCTCTATCGATGACTTTTGAGTCCTCCCAATTGATGGAATGGTTTGTCGAGGCAACGTGATCGGTGATAGCTGACTTGTGAATGTATGTAATTGATGACTTGCGGCTGGCTCGTGTGTAGGGCTTAGTTTCAAATTTCTCCACCTCTTTTTGGTGTTCTTTGAGGCGAACACCGAAAGGACGGCCGGTTTCTCCGATGTAAGTGCCAGCACAGTCCCCGCACTCAACAACATCTTTGACCAACTCATCACGCCCTCTATAGCGGTTCCTGTTGCCTATAAAAGGAAGCAGTCAGATGTGATGAGTTGCCAGTCTGATGAAACCACTAGTGTAGTGGTGAAACGTCACTAAAATGTGAGTTTAACATCTTCATTTTTATTGGATTTGTACAAAAAGAAATATGTCAACAGTCCTTCGTCTCTGTTCACATTGTTATTAAGTAAAATATATCGACCAATTTTGATGCGTTTGTTGTAATTACGGGACAACAAGAAAATTTGATGCCGGGAGTTTTCCCGTGATTTTACGAGACCAGTAAAATTACGGAATTTAAATTTTACTTTCAGTGTTTAAGCCGGATTATGAGGTAGTTAGGGACATACATGGATTTGTAGTATTACATGTAGGTATGTGTGTGGGGGTGGGGGAGGTGTGGATGTGGAGGTATGTAGGTGGTCCTGATAAGATCACAAAAAATATGTTTTGCTTACGGCTGGTTCCCGTAAAATTACGGAAAACTTCGAAATTTACGGTCCTTTTTACAATAATCCGCTCATCAGCTCAGTACAAAAACTCTTCGTCTTCATCTTCATCCACACCTTCACCTTCACTCATCCCTTCTACTCCATTCTTCATCTTCTCTTCATCTCTTCATTTTTACCGTCCATTGTCATCATCATCATCATCATCATCGTCATCATCTCGCTATCAACAACAAATATATTTCATCTATAAATTGAAGACCAAATTGTTACGTTGTCTCTTTTATTTCAACCTGTTTTTGTTGTTTTTTCTATATAGATAACTTCCAACCTGACTTTAGTAACCCATTTATCCATTGATCGCATGGAAGCATTACAAGCAATAGCTGATGTATGGACTGGTATCATGGCTGTCACTATATATGTACCAGTCCTAGATGCTAAGAACAGAAATGTCACTCAGACAGTCTTACAAAGGTAAGTTGACTTTAGTAACACATTGATCTATTGATCGCATGGAAGCATTACAAGCAATAGCTGATGTATGGACTGGTATAATGGCTGTCACTATATATGTACCAGTCCAAGATGCTAAGAACAGAAATGTCACTCAGACAGTCTTACAAAGGTAAGCTGACTTTAGTGACCCATTTATCTATTGATCGCATGGAAGTATTACAAGCGATAGCTGATTTATGGACTGGTATCATGGCTGTCACTATATATGTACCGGTCCAAGATGCTAAGAACAGAAATGTCACTCAGACAGTCTTACAAAGGTAAGCTGACTTTAGTAACCCATTTATCTATTGATCGCATTGACGCATTACAAGCAATAGCTGATGTATGGACTGGTATAATGGCTGTCACTATATATGTACCAGTGCAAGATGCTAAGAACAGAAATGTCACTCAGACAATCTTACAAAGGCAAGCTGACTTTAGTAACCCATTTATCTATTGATCGCATGGAAGCATTACAAGCAATAGCTGATGTATGGACTGGTATAATGGCTGTCTGTCTGTCACTATATATGCACCAGTCCAAGATGCTAAGAACAGAAATGTCACTCAGACAGTCTTACAAAGGTAAGCTGACTTTAGTAACCCATTTATCTATTGATCGCATGGAAGCATTACAAGCAATAGCTGATGTATGGACTGGTATAATGGCTGTCACTATATATGTACCAGTCCAAGATGCTAAGAACAGAAATGTCACTCAGACAGTCTTACAAAGGTAAGCTGACTTTAGTAACCCATTTATCCATTGATCGCATGGAAGCATTACAAGCAATAGCTGATGTATGGACTGGTATCATGGCTGTCACTATATATGTACCAGTCCAAGATGCTAAGAACAGAAATGTCACTCAGACAGTCTTACAAAGGTAAGCTGACTTTAGTGACCCATTTATCTATTGATCGCATGGAAGTATTACAAGCGATAGCTGATTTATGGACTGGTATCATGGCTGTCACTATATATGTACCAGTCCAAGATGCTAAGAACAGAAATGTCACTCAGACAGTCTTACAAAGGTAAGCTGACTTTAGTAACCCATTTATCTATTGATCGCATGGAAGTATTACAAGCGATAGCTGATTTATGGACTGGTATCATGGCTGTCACTATATATGTACCAGTCCAAGATGCTAAGAACAGAAATGTCACTCAGACAGTCTTACAAAGGTATGCTGACTTTAGTAACCCATTTATCTATTGATCGCATGGAAGCATTACAAGCGATAGCTGATGTATGGCCTGGTATAATGGCTGTCACTATATATGTACCAGTCCAAGATGCTAAGAACAGAAATGTCACTCAGACAGTCTTACAAAGGTAAGTTGACTTTAGTAACCCATTTATCTTTGATCGCATGGAAGCATTACAAGCAATAGCTGATGTATGGACTGGTATAATGGCTGTCACTATATATGTACCAGTCCAAGATGCTAAGAACAGAAATGTCACTCAGACAGTCTTACAAAGGTAAGTTGACTTTAGTAACCCATTTATCCATTGATCGCATTGAAGCATTACAAGCGATAGCTGATGTATGGACTGGTATAATGGCTGTCACTATATATGTACCAGTCCAAGATGCTAAGAACAGAAATGTCACTCAGACAGTCTTACAAAGGTAAGCTGACTTTAGTAACCCATTTATCCATTGATCGCATGGAAGCATTACAAGCAATAGCTGATGAATGGACTGGTATAATGGCTGTCACTATATATGTACCAGTCCAAGATGCTAAGAACAGAAATGTCACTCAGACAGTCTTACAAAGGTAAGCTGACTTTAGTAACCCATTTATCTATTGATCGCATTGACGCATTACAAGCGATAGCTGATGTATGGACTGGTATAATGGCTGTCACTATATATGTACCAGTCCAAGATGCTAAGAACAGAAATGTCACTCAGACAGTCTTACAAAGGTAAGCTGACTTTAGTAACCCATTTATCTATTGATCGCATGGAAGCATTACAAGCGATAGCTGATGTATGGACTGGTATCATGGCTGTCACTATATATGTACCAGTCCAAGATGCTAAGAACAGAAATGTCACTCAGACAGTCTTACAAAGGTATGCTGACTTTAGTAACCCATTTATCTATTGATCGCATTGACGCATTACAAGCGATAGCTGATGTATGGACTGGTATAATGGCTGTCACTATATATGTACCAGTCCAAGATGCTAAGAACAGAAATGTCACTCAGACAGTCTTACAAAGGTAAGCTGACTTTAGTAACCCATTTATCTATTGATCGCATGGAAGCATTACAAGCGATAGCTGATGTATGGACTGGTATCATGGCTGTCACTATATATGTACCAGTCCAAGATGCTAAGAACAGAAATGTCACTCAGACAGTCTTACAAAGGTAAGCTGACTTTAGTAACCCATTTATCTATTGATCGCATGGAAGCATTACAAGCAATAGCTGATGTATGGACTGGTATAATGGCTGTCACTATATATGTACCAGTCCAAGATGCTAAGAACAGAAATGTCACTCAGACAGTCTTACAAAGGTAAGCTGACTTTAGTAACCCATTTATCTATTGATCGCATGGAAGCATTACAAGCAATAGCTGATGTATGGACTGGTATAATGGCTGTCACTATATATGTAGCAGTGCAAGATGCTAAGAACAGAAATGTCACTCAGACAGTCTTACAAAGGTAAGCTGACTTTAGTAACCCATTTATCTATTGATCGCATGGAAGCATTACAAGCGATAGCTGATGTATGGCCTGGTATAATGGCTGTCACTATATATGTACCAGTCCAAGATGCTAAGAACAGAAATGTCACTCAGACAGTCTTACAAAGGTAAGTTGACTTTAGTAACCCATTTATCTTTGATCGCATGGAAGCATTACAAGCAATAGCTGATGTATGGACTGGTATAATGGCTGTCACTATATATGTACCAGTCCAAGATGCTAAGAACAGAAATGTCACTCAAACAGTCTTACAAAGGTAAGTTGACTTTAGTAACCCATTTATCCATTGGTCGCATTGAAGCATTACAAGCGATAGCTGATGTATGGACTGGTATAATGGCTGTCACTATATATGTACCAGTCCAAGATGCTAAGAACAGAAATGTCACTCAGACAGTCTTACAAAGGTAAGCTGACTTTAGTAACCCATTTATCCATTGATCGCATGGAAGCATTACAAGCAATAGCTGATGAATGGACTGGTATAATGGCTGTCACTATATATGTACCAGTCCAAGATGCTAAGAACAGAAATGTCACTCAGACAGTCTTACAAAGGTAAGCTGACTTTAGTAACCCATTTATCTATTGATCGCATTGACGCATTACAAGCGATAGCTGATGTATGGACTGGTATAATGGCTGTCACTATATATATACCAGTGCAAGATGCTAAGAACAGAAATGTCACTCAGACAATCTTACAAAGGCAAGCTGACTTTAGTAACCCATTTATCTATTGATCGCATGGAAGCATTACAAGCAATAGCTGATGTATGGACTGGTATAATGGCTGTCACTATATATGCACCAGTCCAAGATGCTAAGAACAGAAATGTCACTCAGACAGTCTTACAAAGGTAAGCTGACTTTAGTAACCCATTTATCTATTGATCGCATGGAAGCATTACAAGCAATAGCTGATGTATGGACTGGTATAATGGCTGTCACTATATATGTACCAGTCCAAGATGCTAAGAACAGAAATGTCACTCAGACAGTCTTACAAAGGTAAGCTGACTTTAGTGACCCATTTATCTATTGATCGCATGGAAGTATTACAAGCAATAGCTGATGTATGGACTGGTATAATGGCTGTCACTATATATGTACCAGTCCAAGATGCTAAGAACAGAAATGTCACTCAGACAGTCTTACAAAGGTATGCTGACTTTAGTAACCCATTTATCTATTGATCGCATGGAAGTATTACAAGCGATAGCTGATTTATGGACTGGTATCATGGCTGTCACTATATATGTACCAGTCCAAGATGCTAAGAACAGAAATGTCACTCAGACAGTCTTACAAAGGTAAGCTGACTTTAGTAACCCATTTATCTATTGATCGCATGGAAGCATTACAAGCAATAGCTGATGTATGGACTGGTATAATGGCTGTCACTATATATGTAGCAGTGCAAGATGCTAAGAACAGAAATGTCACTCAGACAGTCTTACAAAGGTAAGCTGACTTTAGTAACCCATTTATCTATTGATCGCATGGAAGCATTACAAGCGATAGCTGATGTATGGCCTGGTATAATGGCTGTCACTATATATGTACCAGTCCAAGATGCTAAGAACAGAAATGTCACTCAGACAGTCTTACAAAGGTAAGTTGACTTTAGTAACCCATTTATCCATTGATCGCATTGAAGCATTACAAGCGATAGCTGATGTATGGACTGGTATAATGGCTGTCACTATATATGTACCAGTCCAAGATGCTAAGAACAGAAATGTCACTCAGACAGTCTTACAAAGGTAAGATGACTTTAGTAACCCATTTATCCATTGATCGCATGGAAGCATTACAAGCAATAGCTGATGAATGGACTGGTATAATGGCTGTCACTATATATGTACCAGTCCAAGATGCTAAGAACAGAAATGTCACTCAGACAGTCTTACAAAGGTAAGCTGACTTTAGTAACCCATTTATCTATTGATCGCATTGACGCATTACAAGCGATAGCTGATGTATGGACTGGTATAATGGCTGTCACTATATATGTACCAGTCCAAGATGCTAAGAACTGAAATGTCACTCAGACAGTCTTACAAAGGTAAGCTGACTTTAGTAACCCATTTATCTATTTATCGCATGGAAGCATTACAAGCAATAGCTGATGTATGGCCTGGTATAATGGCTGTCACTATATATGTACCAGTCCAAGATGCTAAGAACAGAAATGTCACTCAGACAGTCTTACAAAGGTAAGCTGACTTTAGTAACCTATTTATCTATTGATCGCATTGAAGCATTACAAGCGATAGCTGATGAATGGACTGGTATTATGGCTGTCACTATATATGTACCAGTCCAAGATGCTAAGAACAGAAATGTCACTCAGACAGTCTTACAAAGGTAAGCTGACTTTAGTAACCATTTATCCATTGATCGCATGGAAGCATTACAAGCAATAGCTGATGTATGGACTGGTATCATGGCTGTCACTATATATGTACCAGTCCAAGATGCTAAGAACAGAAATGTCACCCAGACAGTCTTACAAAGGTAAGCTGACTTTAGTAACCCATTTATCCATTGATCGCATGGAAGCATTACAAGCGATAGCTGATGTATGGACTGGTATCATGGCTGTCACTATATATGTACCAGTCCAAGATGCTAAGAACAGAAATGTCACTCAGACAGTCTTACAAAGGTAAGCTGACTTTAGTAACCCATTTATCCATTGATCGCATGGAAGCATTACAAGCGATAGCTGATGTATGGACTGGTATAATGGCTGTCACCATATATTTACCAGTCCAAGATGTTAAGAACAGAAATGTCACTCAGACAGTCTTACAAAGGTAAGCTGACTTTAGTAACCCATTTATCTATTGATCGCATTGAAGCATTACAAGCGATAGCTGATGTATGGACTGGTATAATGGCTGTCACCATATATTTACCAGTCCAAGATGTTAAGAACAGAAATGTCACTCAGACAGTCTTACAAAGGTAAGCTGACTTTAGTAACCCATTTATCTATTGATCGCATTGAAGCATTACAAGCGATAGCTGATGTATGGACTGGTATCATGGCTGTCACTATATATGTACCAGTCCAAGATGCTAAGAACAGAAATGTCACTCAGACAGTCTTACAAAGGTAGGCTGACTTTAGTAACCCATTTATCTATTGATCGCATTGACGCATTACAAGCGATAGCTGATGTATGGACTGGTATAATGGCTGTCACTATATATGTACCAGTCCAAGATGCTAAGAACAGAAATGTCACTCAGACAGTCTTACAAAGGTAAGCTGACTTTAGTAACCCATTTATCTATTGATCGCATTGAAGCATTACAAGCGATAGCTGATGTATGGACTGGTATAATGGCTGTCACTATATATGTACCAGTCCAAGATGCTAAGAACAGAAATGTCACTCAGACAGTCTTACAAAGGTAAGCTGACTTTAGTAACCCATTTATCTATTGATCGCATGGAAGTATTACAAGCGATAGCTGATTTATGGACTGGTATCATGGCTGTCACTATATATGTACCAGTCCAAGATGCTAAGAACAGAAATGTCACTCAGACAGTCTTACAAAGGTATGCTGACTTTAGTAACCCATTTATCTATTGATCGCATGGAAGCATTACAAGCGATAGCTGATGTATGGCCTGGTATAATGGCTGTCACTATATATGTACCAGTCCAAGATGCTAAGAACAGAAATGTCACTCAGACAGTCTTACAAAGGTAAGTTGACTTTAGTAACCCATTTATCTTTGATCGCATGGAAGCATTACAAGCAATAGCTGATGTATGGACTGGTATAATGGCTGTCACTATATATGTACCAGTCCAAGATGCTAAGAACAGAAATGTCACTCAGACAGTCTTACAAAGGTAAGTTGACTTTAGTAACCCATTTATCCATTGATCGCATTGAAGCATTACAAGCGATAGCTGATGTATGGACTGGTATAATGGCTGTCACTATATATGTACCAGTCCAAGATGCTAAGAACAGAAATGTCACTCAGACAGTCTTACAAAGGTAAGCTGACTTTAGTAACCCATTTATCCATTGATCGCATGGAAGCATTACAAGCAATAGCTGATGAATGGACTGGTATAATGGCTGTCACTATATATGTACCAGTCCAAGATGCTAAGAACAGAAATGTCACTCAGACAGTCTTACAAAGGTAAGCTGACTTTAGTAACCCATTTATCTATTGATCGCATTGACGCATTACAAGCGATAGCTGATGTATGGACTGGTATAATGGCTGTCACTATATATGTACCAGTCCAAGATGCTAAGAACAGAAATGTCACTCAGACAGTCTTACAAAGGTAAGCTGACTTTAGTAACCCATTTATCTATTGATCGCATGGAAGCATTACAAGCGATAGCTGATGTATGGACTGGTATCATGGCTGTCACTATATATGTACCAGTCCAAGATGCTAAGAACAGAAATGTCACTCAGACAGTCTTACAAAGGTATGCTGACTTTAGTAACCCATTTATCTATTGATCGCATTGACGCATTACAAGCGATAGCTGATGTATGGACTGGTATAATGGCTGTCACTATATATGTACCAGTCCAAGATGCTAAGAACAGAAATGTCACTCAGACAGTCTTACAAAGGTAAGCTGACTTTAGTAACCCATTTATCTATTGATCGCATGGAAGCATTACAAGCGATAGCTGATGTATGGACTGGTATCATGGCTGTCACTATATATGTACCAGTCCAAGATGCTAAGAACAGAAATGTCACTCAGACAGTCTTACAAAGGTAAGCTGACTTTAGTAACCCATTTATCTATTGATCGCATGGAAGCATTACAAGCAATAGCTGATGTATGGACTGGTATAATGGCTGTCACTATATATGTACCAGTCCAAGATGCTAAGAACAGAAATGTCACTCAGACAGTCTTACAAAGGTAAGCTGACTTTAGTAACCCATTTATCTATTGATCGCATGGAAGCATTACAAGCAATAGCTGATGTATGGACTGGTATAATGGCTGTCACTATATATGTAGCAGTGCAAGATGCTAAGAACAGAAATGTCACTCAGACAGTCTTACAAAGGTAAGCTGACTTTAGTAACCCATTTATCTATTGATCGCATGGAAGCATTACAAGCGATAGCTGATGTATGGCCTGGTATAATGGCTGTCACTATATATGTACCAGTCCAAGATGCTAAGAACAGAAATGTCACTCAGACAGTCTTACAAAGGTAAGTTGACTTTAGTAACCCATTTATCTTTGATCGCATGGAAGCATTACAAGCAATAGCTGATGTATGGACTGGTATAATGGCTGTCACTATATATGTACCAGTCCAAGATGCTAAGAACAGAAATGTCACTCAAACAGTCTTACAAAGGTAAGTTGACTTTAGTAACCCATTTATCCATTGGTCGCATTGAAGCATTACAAGCGATAGCTGATGTATGGACTGGTATAATGGCTGTCACTATATATGTACCAGTCCAAGATGCTAAGAACAGAAATGTCACTCAGACAGTCTTACAAAGGTAAGCTGACTTTAGTAACCCATTTATCCATTGATCGCATGGAAGCATTACAAGCAATAGCTGATGAATGGACTGGTATAATGGCTGTCACTATATATGTACCAGTCCAAGATGCTAAGAACAGAAATGTCACTCAGACAGTCTTACAAAGGTAAGCTGACTTTAGTAACCCATTTATCTATTGATCGCATTGACGCATTACAAGCGATAGCTGATGTATGGACTGGTATAATGGCTGTCACTATATATATACCAGTGCAAGATGCTAAGAACAGAAATGTCACTCAGACAATCTTACAAAGGCAAGCTGACTTTAGTAACCCATTTATCTATTGATCGCATGGAAGCATTACAAGCAATAGCTGATGTATGGACTGGTATAATGGCTGTCACTATATATGCACCAGTCCAAGATGCTAAGAACAGAAATGTCACTCAGACAGTCTTACAAAGGTAAGCTGACTTTAGTAACCCATTTATCTATTGATCGCATGGAAGCATTACAAGCAATAGCTGATGTATGGACTGGTATAATGGCTGTCACTATATATGTACCAGTCCAAGATGCTAAGAACAGAAATGTCACTCAGACAGTCTTACAAAGGTAAGCTGACTTTAGTGACCCATTTATCTATTGATCGCATGGAAGTATTACAAGCAATAGCTGATGTATGGACTGGTATAATGGCTGTCACTATATATGTACCAGTCCAAGATGCTAAGAACAGAAATGTCACTCAGACAGTCTTACAAAGGTATGCTGACTTTAGTAACCCATTTATCTATTGATCGCATGGAAGTATTACAAGCGATAGCTGATTTATGGACTGGTATCATGGCTGTCACTATATATGTACCAGTCCAAGATGCTAAGAACAGAAATGTCACTCAGACAGTCTTACAAAGGTAAGCTGACTTTAGTAACCCATTTATCTATTGATCGCATGGAAGCATTACAAGCAATAGCTGATGTATGGACTGGTATAATGGCTGTCACTATATATGTAGCAGTGCAAGATGCTAAGAACAGAAATGTCACTCAGACAGTCTTACAAAGGTAAGCTGACTTTAGTAACCCATTTATCTATTGATCGCATGGAAGCATTACAAGCGATAGCTGATGTATGGCCTGGTATAATGGCTGTCACTATATATGTACCAGTCCAAGATGCTAAGAACAGAAATGTCACTCAGACAGTCTTACAAAGGTAAGTTGACTTTAGTAACCCATTTATCCATTGATCGCATTGAAGCATTACAAGCGATAGCTGATGTATGGACTGGTATAATGGCTGTCACTATATATGTACCAGTCCAAGATGCTAAGAACAGAAATGTCACTCAGACAGTCTTACAAAGGTAAGATGACTTTAGTAACCCATTTATCCATTGATCGCATGGAAGCATTACAAGCAATAGCTGATGAATGGACTGGTATAATGGCTGTCACTATATATGTACCAGTCCAAGATGCTAAGAACAGAAATGTCACTCAGACAGTCTTACAAAGGTAAGCTGACTTTAGTAACCCATTTATCTATTGATCGCATTGACGCATTACAAGCGATAGCTGATGTATGGACTGGTATAATGGCTGTCACTATATATGTACCAGTCCAAGATGCTAAGAACTGAAATGTCACTCAGACAGTCTTACAAAGGTAAGCTGACTTTAGTAACCCATTTATCTATTTATCGCATGGAAGCATTACAAGCAATAGCTGATGTATGGCCTGGTATAATGGCTGTCACTATATATGTACCAGTCCAAGATGCTAAGAACAGAAATGTCACTCAGACAGTCTTACAAAGGTAAGCTGACTTTAGTAACCTATTTATCTATTGATCGCATTGAAGCATTACAAGCGATAGCTGATGAATGGACTGGTATTATGGCTGTCACTATATATGTACCAGTCCAAGATGCTAAGAACAGAAATGTCACTCAGACAGTCTTACAAAGGTAAGCTGACTTTAGTAACCATTTATCCATTGATCGCATGGAAGCATTACAAGCAATAGCTGATGTATGGACTGGTATCATGGCTGTCACTATATATGTACCAGTCCAAGATGCTAAGAACAGAAATGTCACCCAGACAGTCTTACAAAGGTAAGCTGACTTTAGTAACCCATTTATCCATTGATCGCATGGAAGCATTACAAGCGATAGCTGATGTATGGACTGGTATCATGGCTGTCACTATATATGTACCAGTCCAAGATGCTAAGAACAGAAATGTCACTCAGACAGTCTTACAAAGGTAAGCTGACTTTAGTAACCCATTTATCCATTGATCGCATGGAAGCATTACAAGCGATAGCTGATGTATGGACTGGTATAATGGCTGTCACCATATATTTACCAGTCCAAGATGTTAAGAACAGAAATGTCACTCAGACAGTCTTACAAAGGTAAGCTGACTTTAGTAACCCATTTATCTATTGATCGCATTGAAGCATTACAAGCGATAGCTGATGTATGGACTGGTATAATGGCTGTCACCATATATTTACCAGTCCAAGATGTTAAGAACAGAAATGTCACTCAGACAGTCTTACAAAGGTAAGCTGACTTTAGTAACCCATTTATCTATTGATCGCATTGAAGCATTACAAGCGATAGCTGATGTATGGACTGGTATCATGGCTGTCACTATATATGTACCAGTCCAAGATGCTAAGAACAGAAATGTCACTCAGACAGTCTTACAAAGGTAGGCTGACTTTAGTAACCCATTTATCTATTGATCGCATTGACGCATTACAAGCGATAGCTGATGTATGGACTGGTATAATGGCTGTCACTATATATGTACCAGTCCAAGATGCTAAGAACAGAAATGTCACTCAGACAGTCTTACAAAGGTAAGCTGACTTTAGTAACCCATTTATCTATTGATCGCATTGAAGCATTACAAGCGATAGCTGATGTATGGACTGGTATAATGGCTGTCACTATATATGTACCAGTCCAAGATGCTAAGAACAGAAATGTCACTCAGACAGTCTTACAAAGGTAAGCTGACATTAGTAACCCATTTATCTATTGATCGCATTGAAGCATTACAAGCGATAGCTGATGTATGGACTGGTATCATGGCTGTCACTATATATGTACCAGTCCAAGATGCTAAGAACAGAAATGTCACTCAGACAGTCTTACAAAGGTAAGCTGACTTTAGTAACCCATTTATCTATTGATCGCATTGAAGCATTACAAGCGATAGCTGATGTATGGACTGGTATCATGGCTGTCACTATATATGTACCAGTCCAAGATGCTAAGAACAGAAATGTCACTCAGACAGTCTTACAAAGGTAAGCTGACTTTAGTAACCCATTTATCTATTGATCGCATTGAAGCATTACAAGCGATAGCTGATGTATGGACTGGTATCATGGCTGTCACTATATATGTACCAGTCCAAGATGCTAAGAACAGAAATGTCACTCAGACAGTCTTACAAAGGTAAGCTGACTTTAGTAACCCATTTATCCATTGATCGCATTGAAGCATTACAAGCGATAGCTGATGTATGGACTGGTATAATGGCTGTCACTATATATGTACCAGTCCAAGATGCTAAGAACAGAAATGTCACTCAGACAGTCTTACAAAGGTAAGCTGACCCATTTATCCATTGATCGCATGGAAGCATTACAAGCAATAGCTGATGTATGGACTGGTATAATGGCTGTCACTATATATGTACCAGTCCAAGATGCTAAGAACAGAAATGTCACTCAGACAGTCTTACAAAGGTAAGCTGACTTTAGTAACCCATTTATCTATTGATCGCATTGAAGCATTACAAGCGATAGCTGATGTATGGACTGGTATAATGGCTGTCACTATATATGTACCAGTCCAAGATGCTAAGAACAGAAATATCACTCAGACAGTCTTACAAAGGTAAGCTGACCCATTTATCCATTGATCGCATGGAAGCATTACAAGCAATAGCTGATGTATGGACTGGTATAATGGCTGTCACTATATATGTACCATTCCAAGATGCTAAGAAGAGAATGTCACTCAGTCAGTCTTACAAAGGTAAGCTGACTTTAGTACCCATTTATCTATTGATCGCATTGAAGCATTACAAGCAATAGCTGATGTATGGACTGGTATAATGGCTGTCACTATATATGTACCAGTCCAAGATGCTAAGAACAGAAATGTCACTCAGACAGTCTTACAAAGGTAAGCTGACTTTAGTAACCCATTTATCTATTTATCGCATGGAAGCATTACAAGCAATAGCTGATGTATGGACTGGTATAATGGCTGTCACTATATATGTACCAGTCCAAGATGCTAAGAACAGAAATGTCACTCAGACAGTCTTACAAAGGTATGCTGACTTTAGTAACCCATTTATCTATTGATCGCATGGAAGCATTACAAGCAATAGCTGATGTATGGACTGGTAAAATGGCTGTCACTATATATGTACCAGTCCAAGATGCTAAGAACAGAAATGTCACTCAGACAGTCTTACAAAGGTAGGCTGACTTTAGTAACCCATTTATCCATTGATCGCATGGAAGCATTACAAGCAATAGCTGATGTATGGACTGGTATAATGGCTGTCACTATATATGTACCAGTCCAAGATGCTAAGAACAGAAATGTCACTCAGACAGTCTTACAAAGGTAAGCTGACTTTAGTAACCCATTTATCTATTTATCGCATGGAAGCATTACAAGCGATAGCTGATGTATGGACTGGTATAATGGCTGTCACTATATATGTACCAGTCCAAGATGCTAAGAACAGAAATGTCACTCAGACAGTCTTACAAAGGTAAGCTGACTTTAGTAACCCATTTATCTATTGATCGCATTGAAGCATTACAAGCGATAGCTGATGTATGGACTGGTATAATGGCTGTCACTATATATGTACCAGTCCAAGATGCTAAGAACAGAAATGTCACTCAGACAGTCTTACAAAGGTAAGCTGACATTTGGGCTAGTCCAGTTGAAATTTATACACCCCCTATGGGATACATGACCTTAATCTTCACACAGGGAGTGTTAATTTCAAATGGGCTTACTTGAATGGGTGACTCCATATGAAATCTTCACGCCATATGTGGCAGATTCCGGGGGAGTTTAATGTCATTTCTTCCACATTTTCAAATGGAAGAGCCCATTACGAACAATTCCTCCTCATGATGAGATACAATCTTCCAATAATATGTTTCAAAGCAAGTTGTTTTAATACAGTAGAAAAGGTTATTTTTCAGATCCAATTATGCTGGTACTTACTCAGAAATATTTCAGTTCCTATCAGGAATCTTGATCACTCTGTTGTGGTGTTTCTAGATGTTTGATGAAACGGCAACACTGTTTGGTCTTGATGACGTAACCAAATTTCCTAGTTGCTGTTTGTTGATGAGTTGATCGTGGATCTGAAAAAGAACCTTTTCTACTGTATTGAACTATGAACGATCCTGATGAACATGATGAATCTGTTTCAAAAGTTGTTTTAATGTTTTTCATTTTTATTTTTTTATACAGTTCTAGACGAAAACTGCAAGAGGCCTTAAAGAAGATCAATCTCAGATGTCAATGTGATGTTATAGCAGTTTATGCCAAAAATGTAAGTTATATAACTACCGTAAAAATTCGTTAATAAGGTTACCGTAATTAAGATGGGGTCTTGTGGACCATGTCTGTAGGCCTATGTTCTTTTTTCCTTTCCACCAGGCCCAAGTACAGGTGAATAAAAATGGGGGAAAAATCGTTAATAAGCATAAGTATTAACGAGTTGATTTTTAGGGTATTTTGTTCAACTGGTTTTTTTCTTTTAATTTACAAATATGGTAGGCAGATATATGTAACACAACCATTCTTAAATTAAAAGAAGAAAATGAAAAAGTTGAACAACCTACCCTAAAAATTCGTTCTAGGCACATATGCTTATTAACGGATGTTTACGGTATACAGCTACAATCAAGAGATCAGGTTTTTGGGTCAAAATCAGAAGACTAGGCTAATAATCATCAGAATCAGAAGACGAATCAGAAGAATCAGAAGGAGGAAATAGAAGAAGAGTCAGAACTTCAGAAGGAGAGTCAATAGAAGAAAATTATTGGTAAGAAGAGTAAGAAGAAGAAGAGGAAAGGAAGAAGAAGAAGAAGAGGAGGAGGAAGAAAAGGAAGTTGGCGAGGAAGAAGGTGAGAAAGAGGAAGAAATGTTGCATTATTAAACCCAGCACGATTTACCATACCTCTGTTATTCTTTTTTTTTCAGGAAACTGATGAATATCCAACAAATCATATGAGAAACATTGGAATTAAGTAAGTAAACAATTGATATCAGTCCATTCTTACTATACTACGAACGTATTATTAATATCATTTTAAGGAGATACTACACCCATTGCTTTTTTTGTTGCATTTTGTGAAGAAATGAGAAAAAAACTGGACAAAGTGGTTCTATGTCTGTCAAGTTAGCGAATTTGATCTTACCCAGCAAACACAAAACGTTTTCGACATCATTCGCAAAAGGTTATAAAAGGTTGTCAGAAAACATTTAAATGTCGGGTTATATAAAGGGTACATTAATGGTATAAAACGTTTTCATAACATTAAATAACATTTGTTGGTAATTTACTGCACAGCAAACACAAATGTTTTACAGAAAACATTTAAATGTCGGGTTATATAAAGGGTATAAAAACATTTGAATAACATTCCAAAAACATTTTTGAAAACTTGGTACAAATCATTCTAAACAGAATGTTATTTTGGGGTTTAAAAAATATTTTGCAAAAAATGTTTGCTCATAATATTTACACTAACGTTTTTAAAATGTTTTCACGACCTTTATATAACCCGACATTTAAATGTTATTAAAACGTTTTGTAAAAAACATTGTAAGAACATTTTTGTGTTTTCCGGGTGCAAATATTTTAACATAATGTTATTTAAGTGTTAACAAAATATTTGGTCAAAAATGTTTGCAAAAAAGAGTTTACAATGACATTTCGAAAACATTTTTAAAATATTGTTGTAGTGTGTTTTCATACAAAACGTTTTAAAACGATTTCATGGCGTTTATATAACCCGACAAAACCCAACATATAACTTATTTAAAACGTTTTAAAAACGTTTTTGTGTTTGCTGGGTAGGCATCAGACTTCAGTGTGAGAGGTCTCGAGTTCGAGCCTGTCTGATCTCGGTTACGATGGTTATACGTGGGTAGACTATGAGACTGCGCATATATTGAACTGTGTTCCTGAATGTTGTTTGATTGATAAGGTGTGTCTTTGGCCACAATGGTCAGCGAAAATCTGTAAAATATGACTTTGAACAGTTTTATGCAAATTGACGTCGTCTTTATTTATGCAAATTTATGCAAATTGACGGGGCAAATCTTCTCGATCTATTGATGGCATCGGTATCAATGTAGCTTACATGCTTTTAAAGGTAGAAGCCAAAAAGTGGTACATCGGTGGAACGAGAAGATTTGCCCCTTCATTTTGCATACCACTTTGTCTTTTGTTTCTCATTTCTTCAGAAAATGCCATAAAAACGCAAAAAAAAATGCAATGGGTGTAGTACCCCCATAAGGTGGTACTACACCCCTTGATATATTTGTGACTATTTTTGCATTTTCCTCAAAAATATAACAACACACTGGTAACAAAAGTAATGCTATATTATAAGGGCAAGGAATCCAGTTACTACACTGGAATTTCAGTGACTCAAGACAAGCGGTACGTTATTTATGATAAGAAAAGAGGTACCGCTAGAATGTAGCTCATTTCTTAATGAACCACTTGTCTTGAATCACTGAAATTTCAGTGAAGTTATTGGAGTCATTGTCCCTATACATTTACTTTTGTTACCTGTGTGTAGTTAATTTTTTTAGAAAAATGCAAAATTAGTCACAAAACTTAACAAGGGGTGTAGTACCACCTTAAAAGGGCATTTCGTGATCCACAGACTCATTCCCCACTTTTCTCAAAAAAAGTTTTTTTTACCACTGGAAACCTCTGGCTACATGATGTTTATGTACCAAAAATTTTCTTGCAGATTAATGCGTGTCGCAAAGATATCGTCAAATTTGAATTTCGTTCTGGTATACCAGAACGAAATTACAGCACTGGCCTTTGGAGCTGTGTAATACACATGCATAACTCGCAAACGCAAAATCGATATCAACTGAAATTTTGGGAATAAGCTTATTTCGTGGATATCTACTGAAACAAGTATTCCTGAAAAAAAATTGGTGTCAGTTCCAATTTACAATGTAATTATTATTTGAATGTAATGTTAAAGAGAAGTTTTGCACTGTAGCGCTGACAAGAACATGAGTGGTAGTTCATATATCATTAAATAGGCCCACATGTTTTGGCGCAACGTCAGCCTTCTATTCTTCAAATCTTTTCAGAGGGCGCACCACCAAATCACTCCACGATTTATGTACCAGTGAAATTCGGTTAAAATAGTCCACCGCTTATTTGAGCTTGTTGCGGCTTTATTTTCTAAGATAATTGTCAAAATTCGCCCGTTTTCAGCTCATTTGCTTCTGGCAAGTGTCTACATGAAGGAGTCTGAGAAAAAATCCCAATATTTTATTTTTGAGGTGAAGTTTTGGCGCAAATTTGAACAACGTCCGGTTTCAAAAATGAGTGATTTTGTAGGGTTAAATTTGAAATGGAGCCTTGATCTTTGGTGCGAGTTGTATTTTTTCCTGAATGTATTTTATGCTTTCTCTCCCCACCAGCTCCAAGTACAGATAAAATACAAAAAGCTGAAAAAGGAAAAAAAAAGAAAGAAAAAAAAAGATGTGGACACCGTCGGCTTCCGCCGTGTATTATCCGCCGGTGCCATTATCACGTGACTGTAGAAAAATGCTGCTGCCACCAGATATAGGCTAATTAAAACAGCGTATTACTATCAAGACTTATGTTTGAAAGCTGTCCTCAGATCGATGCGTGAAGTTTCCAGTCCATCACACTACGTGCTCTATAATTAGTCCATGTCGATATTATCAAGACAGAGATTGCGTCTGATGACGTCATCTGTCAAAGTCGTTGATGATGACCCGGCGGTAACGGCGCCTAATTTAAGCTTATTGTTAATTTTGCACCTTCAAACCGTACAAACCATTTCAAAAGTTAGGTCTTTATAGTAGGAAACTTTCTTTAGCGGGGGCACCATGTCAACAATGCCTAGAAAAGTTGCTTTTTGCCTTGTAAAAGTACGTAATTTTTCGGCATTTCCTGGTATCAGGTCGATTCGGCCCAAACCAAGTCCACAGTTGACTTGGCCATATGCCAATTCATGCATTGGCCCCAAGCTAACTCAGACACAAACCAATTCGATATTGACCAAAAGGGATAAATGATTTAATATGTTAATGAATATATGTGACCGTCCATAACGAAACAGCTGTAAAGTCGGCTGGTGGTCAATTTTGTTTTATTTCGTGTTTAGAAAATATATCATAAGCTTTAAAATGAAAAATCATTTGACTCCAAACGATATCCAGAAGTAAAAAACAAGGGGGTTAAGTGCACAACGTACAAAAAAGTGACTATATCTCATTTATAACCGATGATCCTACAGATATGCGACCACTGACTTTTCTGTTCCTTTTTGACATATGGCACGACTCTCTAAGATATTTGGTTAAAAATTTAAAAAAGTGACTATATCTTATTGACCAATGATCCTACAGATATGCGACCACTGACTTTTTTTTTGTTCCTTTTGACCTAAGGGAAAAGTTTGACATATCTCACGACTCTGTAGGAAATGATGTACATCATCATCATCATACATCATCATTTTATTTTCATACAAATCGACATACAATATATATATAAAAGACACAACATTTGAATGAGGAGATGCTCAAAAGGCCTGAAGCGAGCACCCCCTTACACTGCCTTAAGTTACAACATACAATTACACAAAGCTAACAAATAAAAGAAAGAGGAGAAGAACATGCAAAGAAAGAAGCAATATAAATATTTATAACATTGCATATAGACCCCGGATATAGACATTCCACAGTTCACAGAAGAAATTGATAGTTGGGGTGGATATGGGTGGGGATGGGTGAGGTCATTAAATAATGCCTAAATATTAGATGTAATTTTTTATTAGACTTTTCTTTATTTGTAACTTAAGCTGGTTTACTGATTTTGCCATCTTTATATATTTATCAGTAATATTCCATTTCCTAGGACCGGCAGCTCACCGGAAGCCCGTGTTGTGAGGGCCACAATAACTGCGGTTACGTACCCCGCTACGTACAGATACGCGAACGCTGACTTTTTTTGTTCTTAAATTATGACCTGAGGAAAAGTTCGACATATCACGCGACTCTTTAGGATATTTGGTTTAAAAGATAGAGGGTTAAGTGCACAAAGTACAACGAATTGGTTTGTGACCGAATGCAAGACATCAAGGCATCTAAATATACAGATTTGGTGTAAAAACCACGGTTATGGAGAAAATCACGAAATAGTTAAAGTTGGCCAACTTTTTTGTACATCAATATACAGGGTTCGAATTAGCATGTGGGCGAATTGGTTTGGGGCTGAATTGACGAATAGTATTGATATCGATATTGATATTTTTGCCCACGTGATATTTCGATATGATGATTCGAATTGTCACGTGATCGTCAAACCTGTACTAAAGGTGTCAGTTCTGCAGGAACTGACACAAAAATGTCATAAAAAGAGGATGCTACGATCACGAAATCCTCCTTTAACTTCACTTACACTTTTATTACATATTATGCATTTCAGAGAAGTGAAGACAGACTACATGGTCATATTGGATGCAGATTTTGTGCCATGTCCTGAGTTTGAAAAGAGATTTTTTCAGACGATGAAAAAAGTGAAGAGGAAAGATCCTAAAATAGCATTTGTTGTGCCGGTATTCGAAGGTAGTAAAGAGGTAGGTAGTACGTACGAGTACGTGTACAGGTATCTGCAATAGCACACATACACTCTACGAAATAAAGGTTCAAGATAGAACCTTTCAACGGTGTTACATCCACTTTGTTCATAATTGACCACTTCGTTGCCGTTGGTGGCGCGGCGCTTGGATATATTTGAATGTTTTGTGTTTGTTGGCGTACCATCTGAAACGTAGTAATTAATTACTTGTGGCGGGACCAAGCGTTTAACTTAAAACCGTTTGATTTGTTTCTTTTAACTATTTCAACAGGTGACTGCATCAAATTTACCAAAAACTAAATTGGAGCTGAAGAAGATGGCGCGTGATGAAAACCCTGCTATCTATCCATTTGGTATCCTTGCCATTATTTATGCCAGTCAGATTAGCGTATTTGATAGGGCATCAGGTTTCAGTGTGAGAGGTACCGAGTTAGAGCCCATAAGAAAATTACCGTAAATGGCTTGTGCACCCAACCAAGCCCGGTGCCTCCTCCCTTATGCCCTCTCCATGGGATGAATCACGCTACGGCATGGCACTGGTTTATGTTAGCAAATTTGATAAGGCATCAGATCCCGAGTTAGACATGTTAGAGCCTGTCTGATCCTGGTTGCGATGGTTATATGTGGTGGGTAGACTAGAAAACTGCGCCTATATTGAGCTGCGTCTCCGAATGTTGTTTAATAAGAGAATGAAGGTGAAGTTGTTTTTAGCTTCTTGAGTGCATCTCCTCTCATATAACACTGGCGACATCATTACTTTAAATAAAACAACAAGGCGAAGATGAGTTGTTTTACGCCGAAAATAATGATGTTGCGCGTTATATGAGACGATAGATGCACGACAGCGGCTAAGATAAATGCCTTTATTCTTATTCTTAAAGATTTCAATTCAAATAAATATATTAATCATAATACCAAATTTTAATCAAATTATATCCTACATTTTACAAGAAACTTACCCAGGGCTTAGATTCGATCAGTCCTGTTGTTGCTATGCATATCCGATTGGTTTAAATACCGCCTATGAGTATCGCGTCGACACGCACGCGCTAAAGTGTGTGATATCGTGTCGTACCACACGGGTAAGAACCAATAAGGTTGCAGGAATGTTCTCAAGTGTATTAGAATAGTTTATAAGGTGTGTCTCGATCCACAGTGGTCAACGAAAATCTGTAAAGTGTGCAAAGGCCTGTGTATTAGTGGGTTGCATCATGCACTATAAATCCCCATATAAAAATATGTACTATGTCGTGTGTAGGCCTACATTGCAAAAACAGTGCTAAGACTTTAAACAATTTTCTAAAAACTATTTTGTAATTGATTTGTAGATATGTTTGAATGCCAAACATATTAAGGAATGTGATTGCTTGGAATTAAACATGGGAACAATGGAATTCAGTTTGACATAGGTGTTTGGGTCATGAACTTGTTTACAAATCGATTACAAAAAAAAGTGTTTATGAAGGAGTGTGTGGGGTTATGGGATGGAGGGGTGTTAAGGCTGGATATTTTAGCATGTTTAGTATTATCCCATTCATGTCCTTTTCCTTGACCATAAATGTCAGCCTATTACAGTTCTCCTTTATCTCATCATCTTACTAATTATACAAAATGGTATACAACATGGAAACCGTATAAGATAAAGAAATATGAAGATGGGTATGAACCCTACTTTGTTTTAAGGTAAGTTTGTTTGTTTCTTGTTTGTGTGTACATAGCAAGGATGGATAAACACCAACAAAACGGTGTGAATTTATGACAAATCGAGAACGCGTGTCCTCACTTCGCTGCACGATGCAACTTGCAATACGTTTTGATACCAGTACAAATTAAGTTATAGGGTCCACAACTTATAAGTTCCCCCTAAATACTTTTTGAAATAAATCGAAAAACATTTAACGAAAGGCAAACCTGTAAAAAGGTATGGATAGCCTTATTTGTTTTACCAAATTATAGCGTCACACGTCATTGCGTTCAGTCACAATGGTTCATTATCATAAATATAAAAGACCGATTTAAACAGTGTTAAAAGTTGCATCTGAGTCCATAGGAGTCAAATCTCAAACAATACAGTCAGCCAGGTCTATCCATGCGTTCGTTAAAGAAGGCCGGACTGCTATGGACTCAGGTGCAACTTTTAAAACGGCCTCTTTTCTTACACAATTAACCATCGTTATAAACGCAATGATGTGTGGTGCTATAAATTGGTCAACATGTGTAAAACAAATAGGGCTATACATACCTTTTTACATTTTTACATTTCGTAAAAATTTTTCGACTTATTTTAAAAAGTATTAGGGGGAACTTATAAATTGTGGACCCTATAGAATCAAATCCAAGCAAAATCCTCATTTGTATGTGTTTGTAATTTGATATGTTATTACTTGCATGTTTAATTTGATCAAATAATGCTTTGTCATTTTCAACTGAATAGCGCCAGCTGTTGGCTATATCCAAGCCGTGCATCGCGTGGTGAACACATAATTCAGTATCATTTAGCAGTGCGCCAGAGCAGTGCGCAATGTAGTGACTATTGTTTTTAATACAAAATAAGTATACCAATTAAAATATTAAAAGGGCATTTCGTGATCCACAGCCTCATCCCCCACTTTTCTCCAAAAAAGTTGAGATTTTTAAATCACTTGAAACCTCTGGCTACATAATGTTTATGTACAAAAAATTCTTGCAGATTAATTCGTTTAGCAAAGATATCTTGAAATTTGAATTTCGTTCTGGTATAACAGAACGAAATTACAACACATTGTCTATGGAGCAGTATACACATAATCATGCATAACTCCCAAATGCAAAATCGGAATCAACTGAAATTTTGGGAATAACCATTTTTCGTGGATATCTACTGACATAAAAAGAGGATGCTAGGATCAGGAAATACTCCTTTAAGTTGCTTGAAATCTATATTTTGTAATTAGCAATTCTGTTTGGAGTCACGTAGGGGTATGGCCACAATAAATTTGATTTAATTAATACACCGATTATAGGTTTCTCATCTTCTCCTATCTATAGCATTTATGAATTTATCACATCGTAAAAATACAAAATACAACGAAAGATGGTCATGATCTAGACGTTGAGGGAAGGATAAGAATATGATGATCAGTGACAAAGGAGGAGGACGAGATAAAGTATAAAAAGAAAAAAGAATGAAAGAAAGAAGAAAAACCACATTGATATTTATTGATATTTATTTATTGTTTATATTTCAGCACAAAAGACAAGAATATGCCTTTATTTGATACACGGTTTTCTGGCTATGGATTTAACAAGATTCAACACACAATTGAATTGATGCATAGCGGGTATGTAGCACAGTATAATAATTATACACTATGCAAAAAAGTTTCTTTATTGTTAGGAAATTTACCCACTATTAAAATCTAGTGACTAATTTTGTACGTTTGCTAAATAATCGCATGCGGGTGATTGTCTTGCGCATTGTGACACCTCAATCACTACCCTACGACACTCCTGAGAAAAGATATGAATGTGTAAGTAACACGAGGCGAAAAATAAAAATTGCAAAAAGGCCTATTCAAGTTTTCAGCATAAAAGAACACACACAAAAAAAAAACATGCAGATAACAGTTAGCAGCCTGGACAACCGATTCTTTAGAAATGCTTAGTCGCGCTGAAAGTCGATCGATACATGTTAAAATCAGCACAATTCAGAGATACACCTTTTTGCTATGAAATTAATTTTCTCGGTCAAATATAAAGCAATATTTTTTTTTCTTCAGTAATGTCAGTTAAAAACTTGGTGCTTGGATATACATTTTTTTACAAATCCTGGTGTTAAAATTAAGCATCAAATTGTGTCTTTTAGTGTGATATTTTGATTTTATAGGCCTTCAGTTCGCACGCGAGCTTTTTACGGAATTCATTTTTAGCGTCTCAAACTAATATAGTTTGCTAAAGAAAGATATTTCCCACCTCTGTAAAGCACATCGTGTGGGTCTATATATTATAGTTTTGTTAGAATTTCCGTTTTATTTTACCCTTTTTCCCTTCATACTCGGAAATGTCTAACTCAGTACTTTTATCTCGAGAGCAACCAACAGAAATAGTCGATATTTCCTTTGTTGTTTATCCAGGTCAATTTTCCATTGAAAGCAAATTGCCCGACCAGCGATTTGGTAGCCCAAATCCCCAATTGAGTGTTCTGGTTAAACATGATCAGTAGGAGCGCTATAGGCCTGGGAATTTCTTTGCTATATTGAAGTTCTAGCAACACTGTAGCCATGCCGGTATTCCTATTAAACCCAGGGATATCGATCCACAATGCTAGTATTAGCCTTAGATTTCACTCGTTGATTTTGAAAAATGGTCAGCCGGCAGTTAAAATAGTGAAATGAAAACGCAAATTCTGACAAAACTATGATATATCGCTCACGGTGATGTGCGTTAGAAAGTTGGGAAAAATCCTTCATTAGCGAACTATCTTACTTTGAAAAGCTAAAAGGTTGATCCAAAAAAAGGCTCGCGGACAGAGTTTAAGCCTATCAAAATCGAAAATCTTACACTAAATGACTAAATTTCACGCCTAAGTTTAACACTAGAATTTGAAAAAAATACAGTATCAAGCACTACAATTTTTCCTGACATTTACTGAAAAAATTAAAATGATTGCTTTTCATTTGGCCGAGAAAATTAATTTTACATCGAAAAGGTGTAACTAAAGATTTAGCTCATTTCAACACCAAATTCGATCGTTTGTATTGCCTCATTAAATGACTGAGTGAGCCTTGCCAAACAAAAGAATCGGTTGTGCAGGCTGCTAACTGATAACATTGTTTGTGTACTTGCTGAGCACATTTCAGGCATCATACTGCCGCAGCTTCCAACTTCACTTGAGATTAATCTCTTTTTTCTTTCAGTACTTTGTGTGTCCACCGTTGGCTTCCTTTACAGCAGCCACGCGGCGTCTCATGCTCCCATTGAGGCGACGAATGTTACCTTGCTCAATCCCGTTCCACTCATTGATAACGATGCGACGCAATCCCACCAGAGTTGTATCTGCCTTTATCTTCTTTTTGACTCGTCTCTTGGGTTAAGATCAAGGCTTCTGGAGGGCCACTCAAGTGTCTCAATTCCTTCTGTTTTGGGAACATATTGAACATACAGTATTTTCCAAACTGCTGTTCATCATGACCTGTTTTGAATCCCTTTTCCAAACCCATCTCTCAACACGTAAATGTCTTTGTACCCACTCACCTTTGTCTTTGATCATTTATCTGCACAATAAGCAAAGGATTATCCAACATGCACCAAGGAAAATGCTTTAAATTGAAAAGGCGGGAATAATGAAACCATCTTCGATCAGTGAATCAGCTCTAAAACCATTGAATAGGCTTCTTTGCAATTTTAATTTTCGACCTCATGTTACTTAAACATTCATATCTTTTCTCGGGAGTGTCGTAGGGTAGTGATTGAGGTGTCAAAATACGCAGGACAATCACCCGCATGCGATTATTCAGCAAACGTACAAAAGTAGTTGCTAGATTTTAACAGTGGGTAAATTTCCTAACCATAAAGAAATTTTTTTTGCGTAGTTTAGTTGCACTATATGGCGACGAAAGAAACTCTCTTCTACCAGTTAAATTATGGGACTACACTTGCTTTGCTAAAAAATTCACAGTTAGCTGAATCCCTCAGGGTTTGGTATTTGTTCAGAGATAAGGTGAAAGAGAACCTACAATCAAGTGCAAATTTCCCTGGGACACTTGTTCATATTTCGCGCCCTCTGTTCAATAAAACCGGTCATATGAAGTTCACCATGTGATATTTTATTTGTATAGTTTCCAACCTATTTCGAATCCCCCCCTCCCCCACCAACCAATGTTGGAGCAAAAATATAGGCCATTTAAAAATGAGGCGTTTGGTATACAACATTGAATAAGGGGTGCGGGGAGGGTCATTGAACTATGAAAGTGTCCCAGCAAATTTGCACTTGATTGTATAGGGATGCGAAAAATAATCTATTAATATCAATAAAATCGCCATAACTCTCGAACGCGTTGCTCGATTTTCATAATTTTTCAGTGATGTCAAGTTAATTTCATTATGCATTACATGATTAGCCAATTTTTTAAAAATTTTATTAAAATAAACATTTTTTTTTTTTTTAACCCTGCAATGCATGCATTTTTCAAGAATATTTGACACATTGATTGCTTATATTAGAGTGGACATATAAATTCTCCTTTGGTAGAATTTACAAACATAATAAAAGCAAACCAAATAAGAAATTAAGAAAATCTAGAAATAAATAGAACAGAATCATGATGTTTGTCTCATCATTGATCTTTCAAACTCATTACCCTATTTCAAATGCTATTATCGGAATGCACGTTAAACTCTTTAATATAGGCCTTCAACTACCCATCACAGAAACGCTAATTCAACGTTACAATGCCATGCCAAAAAGTGTATATACAATTATATACAATTACACATTTTAAATGTGCTTATTATTGGTATTCAAAAATAAAAAAAGAGATAAAGAGCAGGATTTAAAAGTAAACATATCGGCGACAATGAGCTTCGAACCGTAGACCTCATGATCAGAAGGCAGTAAGCAAACCACTACACTATGGTTGAGCTGTTGTTATTCATGCGAATTAGAGTCATGCGGTAGCATGACCAGCAAGTTTTAAAAAACGACTGATAAAGAAGAATAAACAGATGCACCGCGGGACTATATTTACACGGAACAAAACGCTATTGTTCTATGATATTTTTCGCTGGGTACAAAATTTATCTAAAACCATGCTAAATCTTATTTACTGTCCAAAGTGTAATATTTTAATAACTCATTAATTCAAAAAGTTACACCAATCTTATAGTCAATCCGATTGTTTGATAATAAACAAACATTCTTGCTTCATTTCACGCGGTATTTTATAGCCAAAATTAGTGGCAAATCATAGCTAATCATACTGATATCCAGAATCTTTCGACACTGCTACAGCCATACATGGCTGTCACTGTCACCACTACTTTTGAGATTCACTTCCAAATATACCCTAGTATTTTCCTGGATACCCTCCATACAAATTCTGGATCCCATTCGCCAAAAAATCAAGTTTTTCACAATTCTTTTATTCTTTCCGGACCACAGCATACATTCATATTAATAAATACTCCACTTTTACACGTCGTTATATCGAGACGTCCCCTGGCGAAGCGGTTAAGGCCATGGACTTCTAATCCATTTATGAGTTTTTGCTCAAGTTCGAAACTTCCCACCACTTTTTTTTTCAATGTTTTATTAACCAATTTATTGTCATAAATCAAGAATAACACCATTTTGAACACCCGTTGCTATGGTGATATTATTTTTTTTCATCAAACAAACAATTTATCAGTGGCTCTGTTCACAGCTCAGACTGAAATTATATTTGGAATAAATATTATAAATTGTCACAAATTAAAATCACAAACCGCGAAAGATCGCCAACAACTGCCGCTAAATATTGATATCCAACTAGATTTCCCCACAGGGCTATAAAGAACCACAAACCGCGAAATTTGGATATCCAACTAGATTGCCCCGCAGGGCTACAAAGAATCACACACCACGAAATATGGATATATCCAACAAGCTTAAATTATAAATTAGCTCCCGATAGAGGGCAGGGCTTGATAAGGGAAATTCAAACCGCGGAAGATCGCCGACAACCGCCTTTTAATAGGGATATCCAACTAGATTGCCCCGCAGGGCTACAAAGAACCACAAACCGCGAAATTTGGATATCCAACCAGATTGCCCGTAGGCCTATCGATTATAAAGAACCACAAACTGCGAAATATGGATATCCAACAAATTAAGACCACAAACCGCGAAAGATCGCCAACAACTACCGCTCAATATTGATATCCAACTAGATTGCCCCGCAGGGCTATAAAGAACCACAAACCACGAAATATGGATATCCAACAAGCTTAAACTATAAATTAGCTCCCGATAGAGGGCAGGGCTTGATGAGGTAAATTAAAACCACAAATCACAAAAAATCGCCGATAACCGCCGCTTAATAGGGATATCCAACTAGCCCCGCATGGCTACAAAGAACCACAAACCGCGAAATTTGGATATCCAACCAGATTGCCCGCAGGCCTATCGATTATAAAGAACCACAAGCCGTGAAATATGGATATCCAACAAATTAAGACCACAAACCGCGAAAGATCAACAATATTGATATCCAACTAGATTTCCCGCAGGGATATAAAGAACCACAAACCGCAAAAGTTGGATATGCAACTAGATTGCCCCGTAGGGCTACAAAGAACCACAAACCGCGAAATTTGGATATCCAACAAGCTTATACTATAAATTAGCTCCCGATAGAGGGCAGGGCTTGCTGAAAACAACAAACCACGAAAGATCGCCGACAACCGCCGCTTAATAAGAATATCCAACTAGGTTGCCCCGAAGGGCTATACAAAGAACCACAAACCGCGAAATTCGGATAGCCAAGTAAATCGCTCCGCAGGGCTACAAAGAACCAAAAACATTAAAACACGATTATCTTGCCTAGTCGGGGCATTTAGACGCTTCCGTAGTATAGGCTTAAATATATGCGCATTAACCAGTTCCGACTTGACGTAGGCCTAAATCGGACTTACTCTCTGTGTCTCTCTGGCATTGTCAACATTGGGTGTGTGTTGTTCATATTTACATTTACTTTACATATTTACGTTGCCTTGAATAATTAAAGTGTATTAAAATGTATATTAACATTACAGTCACGCGTGACGAGCAAGTTTGAAAAATAAACGACTGATAAAGTTTTGTTTAATTTATTTTTTATTGTCATGAATCAATAATAGCAATCTCAAACATCTATTTTTCGTTTTATTCGTTTTATGGAGCACTTCGTAACCTGATGACTTTCCAAGCTTGGAGCTGATTGGCTACATTCATAAAAAGAAAAGAAATCTACCAAAAAAACGTTGACAACGTAAAGAAATCAGCAAGTTTAAAAGAACCCACCTCGGCTCACTTTTTGAAACTTGGTCCCATTTTCAGTTGAACACCAACAGCAAATCAGTGTTTTTATTTTATTTCAACAGAATACAGCGTTTCCAACAAGATTACAAGCCTACTTGTTATTCGTTTAATTCAATCATTAATCATGATTATTATAAAACAAAACACAATAGGATATTGGTTTACCATGCAAGAACAAGATAATAACCTTTCAGGTCGTTTCAGAAAGCTTACAAATTAATATCGCATTTGCACATTAAAGATACATAACACTTCTGGAAATGTTTTAAATTTATATAAATATGATCAAGTTTAAATCAGTATCTTTTACAAATGGGACCAAGTTTCAAAAAGTGAGCCGAGGTGGGTTTTTTTTAACTTGCTGATTTCTTTACGTTGTCAACGTTTTTTGGTAGATTTATTTATAACAAGGATAACAAGAATTAATGACGCAATAACGGTCTACCAGAATAATATAACTTAAAAAGTAATATATATTTATTTAACATTATGGTAGACCGTGCTCATTTGGCTTAAATGGAGGAATAATTACCAATAAACATATCAAAGTTAGGAAGGTATGTATAATGTGACCGTGTATATTCAAAATATACGTTAGATAAATGCTGAATACGACCAAAACATGAGTTTTAATGAATGATTCCATTGGATCGAAGCTCGATAACACAATACAGTAGCATTGCAATGATAGGATTAAATACGCTGAAATCGAGTGCAATTGTCATCAATCTTCCGGTGGCATATAGTTACTGGCTTTGCTTCTCGACCCCGAGATCTCGAGTTCGAATACATGTAATGCTATTTTTCTTTCTTTCTTTTTTTATTTCTTTTTGTCTTTCTTTCTTTCTTTTTTCTTTCTTTTTCTTTTTTTTTTTTCTTTCTTTCTTTTTTCTTTTTTCTTTTATGTTGCCAATTTACATTTACATTTATCAATGAACTAAAGGGAAACAATTGTTTTGTTTTATGATTTTTTTTGTTATTTCAGTAGGTATTTTTAACTGATTGTACTCTATATTTCCAATATGATTTAATTTTGATTAGTTTTGAATTGTTTTAAAAGTGAATTTTGAGATAATGCGCTTATAATAGCAATCATGTGTCAAATATGCCTTAAATAATGCATATATTACAGCGTTTTGATACCTAAAATATTTAGTTTGACAAAAATGACAATTAAAGTAACCAAAATATGCGCAATGTTATTTGTTTTAAATTAGTGAAAAATCATGTCAATCGAGCAACGCGTTTGCGAGTTATGGTAATTTTACTGAAAGTAATAGATTATTTTTGTCTTCTTCAGGGTATAGGGGATACGAAAAAATTATCTATTAATATCAATAAAATCGCCATAACTCTCGAACGCGTTGCTCGATTTTCATAATTTTTTCAGTGATGTCAAGTTAATTTCATTATGCATTACATGATTAGCCAATTTTAAAAAATTTTATTAAAATAAACATTTTTTTGAATATCTAACCCTGCAATGCATGCATTTTTCAAGGAATATTTGACACATTGATTGCTTATATTAGAGTGGACATATAAATTCTCCTTTGGTAGAATTTACAAACATAATAAAAGCAAACCAAATAAGAAATTAAGAAAATATAGAAATAAATAGAACAGAATCATGATGTTTGTCTCATCATTGATCTTTCAAACTCATTACCCTATTTCAAATGCTATTATCGGAATGCACGTTAAACTCTTTAATATAGGCCTTCAACTACCCATCACAGAAACGCTAATTCAACGTTACAATGCCATGCCAAAAAGTGTATATACAATTATATACAATTACACATTTTAAATGTGCTTATTATTGGTATTCAAAAATAAAAAAGAGATAAAGAGCAGGATTTAAAAGTAAACATATCGGCGACAATGAGCTTCGAACCGTAGACCTCATTATCAGAAGGCAGTAAGCAAACCACTACACTATGGTTGAGCTGTTGTTATTCATGCGAATTTATTTATAACAAGGATAACAAGAATTAATGACGCAATAACGGTCTACCAGAATAATATAACTTAAAAAGTAATATATATTTATTTAACATTATGGTAGACCGTGCTCATTTGGCTTAAATGGAGGAATAATTACCAATAAACATATCAAAGTTAGGAAGGTATGTATAATGTGACCGTGTATATTCAAAATATACGTTAGATAAATGCTGAATACGACCAAAACATGAGTTTTAATGAATGATTCCATTGGATCGAAGCTCGATAACACAATACAGTAGCATTGCAATGATAGGATTAAATACGCTGAAATCGAGTGCAATTGTCATCAATCTTCCGGTGGCATATAGTTACTGGCTTTGCTTCTCGACCCCGAGATCTCGAGTTCGAATACATGTAATGCTATTTTTCTTTCTTTCTTTTTATTCTTTTGTCTTTCTTTCTTTCTTTCTTTTTCTTTCTTTTTCTTTTTTCTTTCTTTCTTTCTTTTTTTTTCTTTTTTCTTTTTTCCTTTATGTTGCCAATTTACATTTACATTTATCAATGAACTAAAGGGAACCATTTGTTTTGTTTTATGATTTTTTTTGTTATTTCAGTAGGTATTTTTAACTGATTGTACTCTATATTTCCAATATGATTTAATTTTGATTAGTTTTGAATTGTTTTAAAAGTGAATTTTGAGATAATGCGCTTATAATAGCAATCATGTGTCAAATATGCCTTAAATAATGCATATATTACAGCGTTTTGATACCTAAAATATTTAGTTTGACAAAAAATGACAATTAAAGTAACCAAAATATGCGCAATGTTATTTGTTTTAAATTAGTGAAAAAATCATGTCAATCGAGCAACGCGTTTGCGAGTTATGGTAATTTTACTGAAAGTAATAGATTATTTTTGTCTTCTTCAATACAATCAAGTGCAAATTTCCCTGGGACACTTGTTCATATTTCGCGCCCTCTGTTCAATAAAACCGGTCATATGAAGTTCACCATGTGATATTTTATTTGTATAGTTTCCAACCTATTTCGAATCCCTCCTCCCCCACCAACCAATGTTGGAGCAAAATATAGGCCATTTAAAAAATGAGGCGTTTGGTATACAACATTGAATAAGGGGTGCGGGAGGTCATTGAACTATGAAAGTGTCCCAGCAAATTTGCACTTGATTGTATAGGGATGCGAAAAATAATCTATTAATATCAATAAAATCGCCATAACTCTCGAACGCGTTGCTCGATTTTCATAATTTTTCAGTGATGTCAAGTTAATTTCATTATGCATTACATGATTAGCCAATTTTAAAATTTTATTAAAATAAACATTTTTTGAATATCTAACCCTGCAATGCATGCATTTTTCAAGGAATATTTGACACATTGATTGCTTATATTAGAGTGGACATATAAATTCTCCTTTGGTAGAATTTACAAACATAATAAAAGCAAACCAAATAAGAAATTAAGAAAATATAGAAATAAATAGAACAGAATCATGATGTTTGTCTCATCATTGATCTTTCAAACTCATTACCCTATTTCAAATGCTATTATCGGAATGCACGTTAAACTCTTTAATATAGGCCTTCAACTACCCATCACAGAAACGCTAATTCAACGTTACAATGCCATGCCAAAAAGTGTATATACAATTATATACAATTACACATTTTAAATGTGCTTATTATTGGTATTCAAAAATAAAAAAAGAGATAAAGAGCAGGATTTAAAAGTAAACATATCGGCGACAAATATGAGCTTCGAACCGTAGACCTCATGATCAGAAGGCAGTAAGCAAACCACTACACTATGGTTGAGCTGTTGTTATTCATGCGAATTTATTTATAACAAGGATAACAAGAATTAATGACGCAATAACGGTCTACCAGAATAATATAACTTAAAAAGTAATATATATTTATTTAACATTATGGTAGACCGTGCTCATTTGGCTTAAATGGAGGAATAATTACCAATAAACATATCAAAGTTAGGAAGGTATGTATAATGTGACCGTGTATATTCAAAATATACGTTAGATAAATGCTGAATACGACCAAAACATGAGTTTTAATGAATGATTCCATTGGATCGAAGCTCGATAACACAATACAGTAGCATTGCAATGATAGGATTAAATACGCTGAAATCGAGTGCAATTGTCATCAATCTTCCGGTGGCATATAGTTACTGGCTTTGCTTCTCGACCCCGAGATCTCGAGTTCGAATACATGTAATGCTATTTTTCTTTCTTTCTTTTTTTCTTTTTGTCTTTCTTTCTTTCTTTTTTCTTTCTTTTTTTTTTTTCTTTCTTTCTTTCTTTTTTTTCTTTTTTTTTTATGTTGCCAATTTACATTTACATTTATCAATGAACTAAAGGGAAACAATTGTTTTGTTTTATGATTTTTTTTGTTATTTCAGTAGGTATTTTTAACTGATTGTACTCTATATTTCCAATATGATTTAATTTTGATTAGTTTTGAATTGTTTTAAAAGTGAATTTTGAGATAATGCGCTTATAATAGCAATCATGTGTCAAATATGCCTTAAATAATGCATATATTACAGCGTTTTGATACCTAAAAATATTTAGTTTGACAAAAAATGACAATTAAAGTAACCAAAATATGCGCAATGTTATTTGTTTTAAATTAGTGAAAAAATCATGTCAATCGAGCAACGCGTTTGCGAGTTATGGTAATTTTACTGAAAGTAATAGATTATTTTTTGTCTTCTTCAGGGTATAGGGGATGCGAAAAATAATCTATTAATATCAATAAAATCGCCATAACTCTCGAACGCGTTGCTCGATTTTCATAATTTTTCAGTGATGTCAAGTTAATTTCATTATGCATTACATGATTAGCCAATTTTAAAAAATTTTATTAAAATAAACATTTTTTTGAATATCTAACCCTGCAATGCATGCATTTTTCAAGGAATATTTGACACATTGATTGCTTATATTAGAGTGGACATATAAATTCTCCTTTGGTAGAATTTACAAACATAATAAAAGCAAACCAAATAAGAAATTAAGAAAATATAGAAATAAATATAACAGAATCATGATGTTTGTCTCATCATTGATCTTTCAAACTCATTACCCTATTTCAAATGCTATTATCGGAATGCACGTTAAACTCTTTAATATAGGCCTTCAACTACCCATCACAGAAACGCTAATTCAACGTTACAATGCCATGCCAAAAAGTGTATATACAATTATATACAATTACACATTTTAAATGTGCTTATTATTGGTATTCAAAAATAAAAAAGAGATAAAGAGCAGGATTTAAAAGTAAACATATCGGCGACAATGAGCTTCGAACCGTAGACCTCATGATCAGAAGGCAGTAAGCAAACCACTACACTATGGTTGAGCTGTTGTTATTCATGCGAATTTATTTATAACAAGGATAACAAGAATTAATGACGCAATAACGGTCTGCCAGAATAATATAACTTAAAAAGTAATATATATTTATTTAACATTATGGTAGACCGTGCTCATTTGGCTTAAATGGAGGAATAATTACCAATAAACATATCAAAGTTAGGAAGGTATGTATAATGTGACCGTGTATGTTCAAAATATACGTTAGATAAATGCTGAATACGACCAAAACATGAGTTTTAATGAATGATTCCATTGGATCGAAGCTCGATAACACAATACAGTAGCATTGCAATGATAGGATTAAATACGCTGAAATCGAGTGCAATTGTCATCAATCTTCCGGTGGCATATAGTTACTGGCTTTGCTTCTCGACCCCGAGATCTCGAGTTCGAATACATGTAATGCTATTTTTCTTTCTTTCTTTTTTTTTCTTTTTGTCTTTCTTTCTTTCTTTCTTTCTTTCGTTTCTTTTTTCTTTTTTTTTTTTCTTTCTTTCTTTCTTTTTTTTTTTTCTTTTTTTTCCTTTATGTTGCCAATTTACATTTACATTTATCAATGAACTAAAGGGAAACAATTGTTTTGTTTTATGATTTTTTTTTTATTTCAGTAGGTATTTTTAACTGATTGTACTCTATATTTCCAATATGATTTAATTTTGATTAGTTTTGAATTGTTTTAAAAGTGAATTTTGAGATAATGCGCTTATAATAGCAATCATGTGTCAAATATGCCTTAAATAATGCATATATTACAGCGTTTTGATACCTAAAATATTTAGTTTGACAAAAATGACAATTAAAGTAACCAAAATATGCGCAATGTTATTTGTTTTAAATTAGTGAAAAATCATGTCAATCGAGCAACGCGTTTGCGAGTTATGGTAATTTTACTGAAAGTAATAGATTATTTTTGTCTTCTTCAATACAATCAAGTGCAAATTTCCCTGGGACACTTGTTCATATTTCGCGCCCTCTGTTCAATAAAACCGGTCATATGAAGTTCACCATGTGATATTTTATTTGTATAGTTTCCAACCTATTTCGAATCCCTCCCTCCCCACCAACCAATGTTGGAGCAAAAATATAGGCCATTTAAAAAATGAGGCGTTTGGTATACAACATTGAATAAGGGGTGCGGGAGGGTCATTGAACTATGAAAGTGTCCCAGCAAATTTGCACTTGATTGTATAGGGGATGCGAAAAATAATCTATTAATATCAATAAAATCGCCATAACTCTCGAACGCGTTGCTCGATTTTCATAATTTTTTCAGTGATGTCAAGTTAATTTCATTATGCATTACATGATTAGCCAATTTAAAAAAATTTTATTAAAATAAACATTTTTTTGAATATCTAACCCTGCAATGCATGCATTTTTCAAGGAATATTTGACACATTGATTGCTTATATTAGAGTGGACATATAAATTCTCCTTTGGTAGAATTTACAAACATAATAAAAGCAAACCAAATAAGAAATTAAGAAAATATAGAAATAAATAGAACAGAATCATGATGTTTGTCTCATCATTGATCTTTCAAACTCATTACCCTATTTCAAATGCTATTATCGGAATGCACGTTAAACTCTTTAATATAGGCCTTCAACTACCCATCACAGAAACGCTAATTCAACGTTACAATGCCATGCCAAAAAGTGTATATACAATTATATACAATTACACATTTTAAATGTGCTTATTATTGGTATTCAAAAATAAAAAAGAGATAAAGAGCAGGATTTAAAAGTAAACATATCGGCGACAAATATGAGCTTCGAACCGTAGACCTCATGATCAGAAGGCAGTAAGCAAACCACTACACTATGGTTGAGCTGTTGTTATTCATGCGAATTTATTTATAACAAGGATAACAAGAATTAATGACGCAATAACGGTCTACCAGAATAATATAACTTAAAAAGTAATATATATTTATTTAACATTATGGTAGACCGTGCTCATTTGGCTTAAATGGAGGAATAATTACCAATAAACATATCAAAGTTAGGAAGGTATGTATAATGTGACCGTGTATATTCAAAATATACGTTAGATAAATGCTGAATACGACCAAAACATGAGTTTTAATGAATGATTCCATTGGATCGAAGCTCGATAACACAATACAGTAGCATTGCAATGATAGGATTAAATACGCTGAAATCGAGTGCAATTGTCATCAATCTTCCGGTGGCATATAGTTACTGGCTTTTGCTTCTCGACCCCGAGATCTCGAGTTCGAATACATGTAATGCTATTTTTCTTTCTTTCTTTTTTATTCTTTTGTCTTTCTTTCTTTCTTTTTTTCTTTCTTTCTTTCTTTTTTTCTTTCTTTTTTTCTTTCTTTCTTTCTTTTTTTTTTTTTTTCTTTTATGTTGCCAATTTACATTTACATTTATCAATGAACTAAAGGGAAACAATTGTTTTGTTTTATGATTTTTTTGTTATTTCAGTAGGTATTTTTAACTGATTGTACTCTATATTTCCAATATGATTTAATTTTGATTAGTTTTGAATTGTTTTAAAAGTGAATTTTGAGATAATGCGCTTATAATAGCAATCATGTGTCAAATATGCCTTAAATAATGCATATATTACAGCGTTTTGATACCTAAAAATATTTAGTTTGACAAAAAATGACAATTAAAGTAACCAAAATATGCGCAATGTTATTTGTTTTAAATTAGTGCAAAAATCATGTCAATCGAGCAACGCGTTTGCGAGTTATGGTAATTTTACTGAAAGTAATAGATTATTTTTGTCTTCTTCAGGGTATAGGGATGCGAAAAAATAATCTATTAATATCAATAAAATCGCCATAACTCTCGAACGCGTTGCTCGATTTTCATAATTTTTTCAGTGATGTCAAGTTAATTTCATTATGCATTACATGATTAGCCAATTTTTAAAAATTTTATTAAAATAAACATTTTTTTGAATATCTAACCCTGCAATGCATGCATTTTTCAAGGAATATTTGACACATTGATTGCTTATATTAGAGTGGACATATAAATTCTCCTTTGGTAGAATTTACAAACATAATAAAAGCAAACCAAATAAGAAATTAAGAAAATATAGAAATAAATATAACAGAATCATGATGTTTGTCTCATCATTGATCTTTCAAACTCATTACCCTATTTCAAATGCTATTATCGGAATGCACGTTAAACTCTTTAATATAGGCCTTCAACTACCCATCACAGAAACGCTAATTCAACGTTACAATGCCATGCAAAAAAGTGTATATACAATAATATACAATTACACATTTTAAATGTGCTTATTATTGGTATTCAAAAATAAAAAAGAGATAAAGAGCAGGATTTAAAAGTAAACATATCGGCGACAATGAGCTTCGAACCGTAGACCTCATGATCAGAAGGCAGTAAGCAAACCACTACACTATGGTTGAGCTGTTGTTATTCATGCGAATTTATTTATAACAAGGATAACAAGAATTAATGACGCAATAACGGTCTACCAGAATAATATAAAAAAAAAAGTAATATATATTTATTTAACATTATGGTAGACCGTGCTCATTTGGCTTAAATGGAGGAATAATTACCAATAAACATATCAAAGTTAGGAAGGTATGTATAATGTGACCGTGTATGTTCAAAATATACGTTAGATAAATGCTGAATACGACCAAAACATGAGTTTTAATGAATGATTCCATTGGATCGAAGCTCGATAACACAATACAGTAGCATTGCAATGATAGGATTAAATACGCTGAAATCGAGTGCAATTGTCATCAATCTTCCGGTGGCATATAGTTACTGGCTTTGCTTCTCGACCCCGAGATCTCGAGTTCGAATACATGTAATGCTATTTTTCTTTCTTTCTTTTTTATTCTTTTGTCTTTCTTTCTTTCTTTCTTTTTCTTTCTTTTCTTTTTTCTTTTTTTTTTTTTTTTTTTTTTTTCTTTTTTTTTTTGGGTTTTTTTTTTTTTTTTTTGTAAATTGGAAACAATTTTTTTGTTTTTTTTTTTTTGTTATTTCAGTAGGTATTTTTAACTGATTGTACTCTATATTTCCAATATGATTTAATTTTGATTAGTTTTGAATTGTTTTAAAAGTGAATTTTGAGATAATGCGCTTATAATAGCAATCATGTGTCAAATATGCCTTAAATAATGCATATATTACAGCGTTTTGATACCTAAAAATATTTAGTTTGACAAAAAATGACAATTAAAGTAACCAAAATATGCGCAATGTTATTTGTTTTAAATTAGTGCAAAAATCATGTCAATCGAGCAACGCGTTTGCGAGTTATGGTAATTTTACTGAAAGTAATAGATTATTTTTTGTCTTCTTCAATACAATCAAGTGCAAATTTACCTGGGACACTTGTTCATATTTCGCGCCCTCTGTTCAATAAAACCGGTCATATGAAGTTCACCATGTGATATTTTATTTGTATAGTTTCCAACCTATTTCGAATCCCTCCTCCCCCACCAACCAATGTTGGAGGGAGGGGTGCAGGGAGGGAGGGTCATTGAACTATGAAAGTGTCCCAGCAAATTTGCACTTGATTGTATAGGGGATGCGAAAAAATAATCTATTAATATCAATAAAATCGCCATAACTCTCGAACGCGTTGCTCGATTTTCATAATTTTTTCAGTGATGTCAAGTTAATTTCATTATGCATTACATGATTAGCCAATTTTAAAAATTTTATTAAAATAAACATTTTTTTTTTTTTTTAACTCTGCAATGCATGCATTTTCAAGGAATATTTGACACATTGATTGCTTATATTAGGAGTGGACATATAAATTCTCCTTTGGTAGAATTTACAAACATAATAAAAGCAAACCAAATAAGAAATTAAGAAAATATAGAAATAAATAGAACAGAATCATGATGTTTGTCTCATCATTGATCTTTCAAACTCATTACCCTATTTCAAATGCTATTATCGGAATGCACGTTAAACTCTTTAATATAGGCCTTCAACTACCCATCACAGAAACGCTAATTCAACGTTACAATGCCATGCCAAAAAATGTATATACAATTATATACAATTACACATTTTAAATGTGCTTATTATTGGTATTCAAAAATAAAAAAAGAGATAAAGAGCAGGATTTAAAAGTAAACATATCGGCGACAAATATGAGCTTCGAACCGTAGACCTCATGATCAGAAGGCAGTAAGCAAACCACTACACTATGGTTGAGCTGTTGTTATTCATGCGAATTTATTTATAACAAGGATAACAAGAATTAATGACGCAATAACGGTCTACCAGAATAATATAACTTAAAAAGTAATATATATTTATTTAACATTATGGTAGACCGTGCTCATTTGGCTTAAATGGAGGAATAATTACCAATAAACATATCAAAGTTAGGAAGGTATGTATAATGTGACCGTGTATATTCAAAATATACGTTAGATAAATGCTGAATACGACCAAAACATGAGTTTTAATGAATGATTCCATTGGATCGAAGCTCGATAACACAATACAGTAGCATTGCAATGATAGGATTAAATACGCTGAAATCGAGTGCAATTGTCATCAATCTTCCGGTGGCATATAGTTACTGGCTTTGCTTCTCGACCCCGAGATCTCGAGTTCGAATACATGTAATGCTATTTTTCTTTCTTTCTTTTTTATTCTTTCTTTCTTTCTTTTTTTCTTTCTTTTTTTTTTTTCTTTCTTTCTTTCTTTTTTTTTTTTTTTTCTTTTATGTTGCCAATTTACATTTTCATTTATCAATGAACTAAAGGGAAACAATTGTTTTGTTTTATGATTTTTTTTTTGTTATTTCAGTAGGTATTTTTAACTGATTGTACTCTATATTTCCAATATGATTTAATTTTGATTAGTTTTGAATTGTTTTAAAAGTGAATTTTGAGATAATGCGCTTATAATAGCAATCATGTGTCAAATATGCCTTAAATAATGCATATATTACAGCGTTTTGATACCTAAAATATTTAGTTTGACAAAAAATGACAATTAAAGTAACCAAAATATGCGCAATGTTATTTGTTTTAAATTAGTGAAAAAAATCATGTCAATCGAGCAACGCGTTTGCGAGTTATGGTAATTTTACTGAAAGTAATAGATTATTTTTGTCTTCTTCAGGGTATAGGGGATGCGAAAAAATAATCTATTAATATCAATAAAATCGCCATAACTCTCGAACGCGTTGCTCGATTTTCATAATTTTTTCAGTGATGTCAAGTTAATTTCATTATGCATTACATGATTAGCCAATTTTTAAAAATTTTATTAAAATAAACATTTTTTTGAATATCTAACCCTGCAATGCATGCATTTTTCAAGGAATATTTGACACATTGATTGCTTATATTAGAGTGGACATATAAATTCTCCTTTGGTAGAATTTACAAACATAATAAAAGCAAACCAAATAAGAAATTAAGAAAATATAGAAATAAATATAACAGAATCATGATGTTTATCTCATCATTGATCTTTCAAACTCATTACCCTATTTCAAATGCTATTATCGGAATGCACGTTAAACTCTTTAATATAGGCCTTCAACTACCCATCACAGAAACGCTAATTCAACGTTACAATGCCATGCCAAAAAGTGTATATACAATTATATACAATTACACATTTTAAATGGGCTTATTATTGGTATTCAAAAATAAAAAAGAGATAAAGAGCAGGATTTAAAAGTAAACATATCGGCGACAATGAGCTTCGAACCGTAGACCTCATGATCAGAAGGCAGTAAGCAAACCACTACACTATGGTTGAGCTGTTGTTATTCATGCGAATTTATTTATAACAAGGATAACAAGAATTAATGACGCAATAACGGTCTACCAGAATAATATAACTTAAAAAGTAATATATATTTATTTAACATTATGGTAGACCGTGCTCATTTGGCTTAAATGGAGGAATAATTACCAATAAACATATCAAAGTTAGGAAGGTATGTATAATGTGACCGTGTATGTTCAAAATATACGTTAGATAAATGCTGAATACGACCAAAACATGAGTTTTAATGAATGATTCCATTGGATCGAAGCTCGATAACACAATACAGTAGCATTGCAATGATAGGATTAAATACGCTGAAATCGAGTGCAATTGTCATCAATCTTCCGGTGGCATATAGTTACTGGCTTTGCTTCTCGACCCCGAGATCTCGAGTTCGAATACATGTAATGCTATTTTTCTTTCTTTCTTTTTTTTCTTTTTGTCTTTCTTTCTTTCTTTCTTTTTTTTTTTTTTTTTTTTTTTTCTTTCTTTCTTTTTTTTTTTTTTTTTTCTTTTTTCTTTTTTCCTTTATGTTGCCAATTTACATTTACATTTATCAATGAACTAAAGGGAAACAATTGTTTTGTTTTATGATTTTTTTTGTTATTTCAGTAGGTATTTTTAACTGATTGTACTCTATATTTCCAATATGATTTAATTTTGATTAGTTTTGAATTGTTTTAAAAGTGAATTTTGAGATAATGCGCTTATAATAGCAATCATGTGTCAAATATGCCTTAAATAATGCATATATTACAGCGTTTTGATACCTAAAAATATTTAGTTTGACAAAAAATGACAATTAAAGTAACCAAAATATGCGCAATGTTATTTGTTTTAATTAGTGAAAAATCATGTCAATCGAGCAACGCGTTTGCGAGTTATGGTAATTTTACTGAAAGTAATAGATTAGTTTTTTGTCTTCTTCAATACATAGGGGATGCGAAAAAAAATAATCTATTAATATCAATAAAATCGCCATAACTCTCGAACGCGTTGCTCGATTTTCATAATTTTTTCAGTGATGTCAAGTTAATTTCATTATGCATTACATGATTAGCCAATTTTAAAAAATTTTATTAAAATAAACATTTTTTTGAATATCTAACCCTGCAATGCATGCATTTTTCAAGGAATATTTGACACATTGATTGCTTATATTAGAGTGGACATATAAATTCTCCTTTGGTAGAATTTACAAACATAATAAAAGCAAACCAAATAAGAAATTAAGAAAATATAGAAATAAATAGAACAGAATCATGATGTTTGTCTCATCATTGATCTTTCAAACTCATTACCCTATTTCAAATGCTATTATCGGAATGCACGTTAAACTCTTTAATATAGGCCTTCAACTACCCATCACAGAAACGCTAATTCAACGTTACAATGCCATGCCAAAAGTGTATATACAATTATATACAATTACACATTTTAAATGTGCTTATTATTGGTATTCAAAAATAAAAAAGAGATAAAGAGCAGGATTTAAAAGTAAACATATCGGCGACAAATATGAGCTTCGAACCGTAGACCTCATGATCAGAAGGCAGTAAGCAAACCACTACACTATGGTTGAGCTGTTGTTATTCATGCGAATTTATTTATAACAAGGATAACAAGAATTAATGACGCAATAACGGTCTACCAGAATAATATAACTTAAAAAGTAATATATATTTATTTAACATTATGGTAGACCGTGCTCATTTGGCTTAAATGGAGGAATAATTACCAATAAACATATCAAAGTTAGGAAGGTATGTATAATGTGACCGTGTATATTCAAAATATACGTTAGATAAATGCTGAATACGACCAAAACATGAGTTTTAATGAATGATTCCATTGGATCGAAGCTCGATAACACAATACAGTAGCATTGCAATGATAGGATTAAATACGCTGAAATCGAGTGCAATTGTCATCAATCTTCCGGTGGCATATAGTTACTGGCTTTGCTTCTCGACCCCGAGATCTCGAGTTCGAATACATGTAATGCTATTTTTTTTCTTTTTTTCTTTTTGTCTTTCTTTCTTTCTTTTTTCTTTCTTTTTCTTTTTTTCTTTCTTTCTTTCTTTTTTTTTCTTTTTTCTTTTATGTTGCCAATTTACATTTACATTTATCAATGAACTAAAGGGAAACAATTGTTTTGTTTTATGATTTTTTTTTGTTATTTCAGTAGGTATTTTTAACTGATTGTACTCTATATTTCCAATATGATTTAATTTTGATTAGTTTTGAATTGTTTTAAAAGTGAATTTTGAGATAATGCGCTTATAATAGCAATCATGTGTCAAATATGCCTTAAATAATGCATATATTACAGCGTTTTGATACCTAAAAATATTTAGTTTGACAAAAATGACAATTAAAGTAACCAAAATATGCGCAATGTTATTTGTTTTAAATTAGTGAAAAAATCATGTCAATCGAGCAACGCGTTTGCGAGTTATGGTAATTTTACTGAAAGTAATAGATTATTTTTTGTCTTCTTCAGGGTATAGGGGATGCGAAAAATAATCTATTAATATCAATAAAATCGCCATAACTCTCGAACGCGTTGCTCGATTTTCATAATTTTTCAGTGATGTCAAGTTAATTTCATTATGCATCACATGATTAGCCAATTTTAAAAATTTTATTAAAATAAACATTTTTTGAATATCTAACCCTGCAATGCATGCATTTTTCAAGGAATATTTGACACATTGATTGCTTATATTAGAGTGGACATATAAATTCTCCTTTGGTAGAATTTACAAACATAATAAAAGCAAACCAAATAAGAAATTAAGAAAATATAGAAATAAATATAACAGAATCATGATGTTTGTCTCATCATTGATCTTTCAAACTCATTACCCTATTTCAAATGCTATTATCGGAATGCACGTTAAACTCTTTAATATAGGCCTTCAACTACCCATCACAGAAACGCTAATTCAACGTTACAATGCCATGCCAAAAAGTGTATATACAATTATATACAATTACACATTTTAAATGTGCTTATTATTGGTATTCAAAAATAAAAAGAGATAAAGAGCAGGATTTAAAAGTAAACATATCGGCGACAATGAGCTTCGAACCGTAGACCTCATGATCAGAAGGCAGTAAGCAAACCACTACACTATGGTTGAGCTGTTGTTATTCATGCGAATTTATTTATAACAAGGATAACAAGAATTAATGACGCAATAACGGTCTACCAGAATAATATAACTTAAAAAGTAATATATATTTATTTAACATTATGGTAGACCGTGCTCATTTGGCTTAAATGGAGGAATAATTACCAATAAACATATCAAAGTTAGGAAGGTATGTATAATGTGACCGTGTATGTTCAAAATATACGTTAGATAAATGCTGAATACGACCAAAACATGAGTTTTAATGAATGATTCCATTGGATCGAAGCTCGATAACACAATACAGTAGCATTGCAATGATAGGATTAAATACGCTGAAATCGAGTGCAATTGTCATCAATCTTCCGGTGGCATATAGTTACTGGCTTTGCTTCTCGACCCCGAGATCTCGAGTTCGAATACATGTAATGCTATTTTTCTTTCTTTCTTTTTTATTCTTTTTGTCTTTCTTTCTTTCTTTCGTTTTTCTTTCTTTTTCTTTTTTTCTTTCTTTCTTTCTTTTTTTTCTTTTTTCTTTTTTCCTTTATGTTGCCAATTTACATTTACATTTATCAATGAACTAAAGGGAAACAATTGTTTTGTTTTATGATTTTTTTTGTTATTTCAGTAGGTATTTTTAACTGATTGTACTCTATATTTCCAATATGATTTAATTTTGATTAGTTTTGAATTGTTTTAAAAGTTAATTTTGAGATAATGCGCTTATAATAGCAATCATGTGTCAAATATGCCTTAAATAATGCATATATTACAGCGTTTTGATACCTAAAAATATTTAGTTTGACAAAAAATGACAATTAAAGTAACCAAAATATGCGCAATGTTATTTGTTTTAAATTAGTGAAAAAATCATGTCAATCGAGCAACGCGTTTGCGAGTTATGGTAATTTTACTGAAAGTAATAGATTATTTTTGTCTTCTTCAATACATAGGGGATGCGAAAAATAATCTATTAATATCAATAAAATCGCCATAACTCTCGAACGCGTTGCTCGATTTTCATAATTTTTCAGTGATGTCAAGTTAATTTCATTATGCATTACATGATTAGCCAATTTTAAAAATTTTATTAAAATAAACATTTTTTGAATATCTAACCCTGCAATGCATGCATTTTTCAAGGAATATTTGACACATTGATTGCTTATATTAGAGTGGACATATAAATTCTCCTTTGGTAGAATTTACAAACATAATAAAAGCAAACCAAATAAGAAATTAAGAAAATATAGAAATAAATAGAACAGAATCATGATGTTTGTCTCATCATTGATCTTTCAAACTCATTACCCTATTTCAAATGCTATTATCGGAATGCACGTTAAACTCTTTAATATAGGCCTTCAACTACCCATCACAGAAACGCTAATTCAACGTTACAATGCCATGCCAAAAGTGTATATACAATTATATACAATTACACATTTTAAATGTGCTTATTATTGGTATTCAAAAATAAAAAAGAGATAAAGAGCAGGATTTAAAAGTAAACATATCGGCGACAAATATGAGCTTCGAACCGTAGACCTCATGATCAGAAGGCAGTAAGCAAACCACTACACTATGGTTGAGCTGTTGTTATTCATGCGAATTTATTTATAACAAGGATAACAAGAATTAATGACGCAATAACGGTCTACCAGAATAATATAACTTAAAAAGTAATATATATTTATTTAACATTATGGTAGACCGTGCTCATTTGGCTTAAATGGAGGAATAATTACCAATAAACATATCAAAGTTAGGAAGGTATGTATAATGTGACCGTGTATATTCAAAATATACGTTAGATAAATGCTGAATACGACCAAAACATGAGTTTTAATGAATGATTCCATTGGATCGAAGCTCGATAACACAATACAGTAGCATTGCAATGATAGGATTAAATACGCTGAAATCGAGTGCAATTGTCATCAATCTTCCGGTGGCATATAGTTACTGGCTTTGCTTCTCGACCCCGAGATCTCGAGTTCGAATACATGTAATGCTATTTTTCTTTCTTTCTTTTTTATTCTTTTTGTCTTTCTTTCTTTCTTTTTTCTTTCTTTTTCTTTTTTTCTTTCTTTCTTTCTTTTTTCTTTTTTCTTTTATGTTGCCAATTTACATTTACATTTATCAATGAACTAAAGGGAAACAATTGTTTTGTTTTATGATTTTTTTTTGTTATTTCAGTAGGTATTTTTAACTGATTGTACTCTATATTTCCAATATGATTTAATTTTGATTAGTTTTAAATTGTTTTAAAAGTGAATTTTGAGATAATGCGCTTATAATAGCAATCATGTGTCAAATATGCCTTAAATAATGCATATATTACAGCGTTTTGATACCTAAAAATATTTAGTTTGACAAAAATGACAATTAAAGTAACCAAAATATGCGCAATGTTATTTGTTTTAAATTAGTGAAAAAATCATGTCAATCGAGCAACGCGTTTGCGAGTTATGGTAATTTTACTGAAAGTAATAGATTATTTTTGTCTTCTTCAGGGTATAGGGATGCGAAAAATAATCTATTAATATCAATAAAATCGCCATAACTCTCGAACGCGTTGCTCGATTTTCATAATTTTTCAGTGATGTCAAGTTAATTTCATTATGCATCACATGATTAGCCAATTTTAAAAATTTTATTAAAATAAACATTTTTTGAATATCTAACCCTGCAATGCATGCATTTTTCAAGGAATATTTGACACATTGATTGCTTATATTAGAGTGGACATATAAATTCTCCTTTGGTAGAATTTACAAACATAATAAAAGCAAACCAAATAAGAAATTAAGAAAATATAGAAATAAATATAACAGAATCATGATGTTTGTCTCATCATTGATCTTTCAAACTCATTACCCTATTTCAAATGCTATTATCGGAATGCACGTTAAACTCTTTAATATAGGCCTTCAACTACCCATCACAGAAACGCTAATTCAACGTTACAATGCCATGCCAAAAAGTGTATATACAATTATATACAATTACACATTTTAAATGTGCTTATTATTGGTATTCAAAAATAAAAAGAGATAAAGAGCAGGATTTAAAAGTAAACATATCGGCGACAATGAGCTTCGAACCGTAGACCTCATGATCAGAAGGCAGTAAGCAAACCACTACACTATGGTTGAGCTGTTGTTATTCATGCGAATTTATTTATAACAAGGATAACAAGAATTAATGACGCAATAACGGTCTACCAGAATAATATAACTTAAAAAGTAATATATATTTATTTAACATTATGGTAGACCGTGCTCATTTGGCTTAAATGGAGGAATAATTACCAATAAACATATCAAAGTTAGGAAGGTATGTATAATGTGACCGTGTATGTTCAAAATATACGTTAGATAAATGCTGAATACGACCAAAACATGAGTTTTAATGAATGATTCCATTGGATCGAAGCTCGATAACACAATACAGTAGCATTGCAATGAAAGGATTAAATACGCTGAAATCGAGTGCAATTGTCATCAATCTTCCGGTGGCATATAGTTACTGGCTTTTGCTTCTCGACCCCGAGATCTCGAGTTCGAATACATGTAATGCTATTTTTCTTTCTTTCTTTTTTATTCTTTTTGTCTTTCTTTCTTTCTTTCGTTTTTCTTTCTTTTTTTCTTTTCTTTCTTTCTTTCTTTCTTTTTTTCTTTTTTCTTTTTTCCTTTATGTTGCCAATTTACATTTACATTTATCAATGAACTAAAGGGAAACAATTGTTTTGTTTTATGATTTTTTTTTGTTATTTCAGTAGGTATTTTTAACTGATTGTACTCTATATTTCCAATATGATTTAATTTTGATTAGTTTTGAATTGTTTTAAAAGTTAATTTTGAGATAATGCGCTTATAATAGCAATCATGTGTCAAATATGCCTTAAATAATGCATATATTACAGCGTTTTGATACCTAAAAATATTTAGTTTGACAAAAAATGACAATTAAAGTAACCAAAATATGCGCAATGTTATTTGTTTTAAATTAGTGAAAAATCATGTCAATCGAGCAACGCGTTTGCGAGTTATGGTAATTTTACTGAAAGTAATAGATTATTTTTGTCTTCTTCAATACAATCAAGTGCAAATTTCCCTGGGACACTTGTTCATATTTCGCGCCCTCTGTTCAATAAAACCGGTCATATGAAGTTCACCATGTGATATTTTATTTGTATAGTTTCCAACCTATTTCGAATCCCTCCTCCCCACCAACCAATGTTGGAGCAAAAATATAGGCCATTTAAAAAATGAGGCGTTTGGTATACAACATTGAATAAGGGGTGCGGGAGGTCATTGAACTATGAAAGTGTCCCAGCAAATTTGCACTTGATTGTATAGGGATGCGAAAAAATAATCTATTAATATCAATAAAATCGCCATAACTCTCGAACGCGTTGCTCGATTTTCATAATTTTTTCAGTGATGTCAAGTTAATTTCATTATGCATTACATGATTAGCCAATTTTTAAAAATTTTATTAAAATAAACATTTTTTGAATATCTAACCCTGCAATGCATGCATTTTTCAAGGAATATTTGACACATTGATTGCTTATATTAGAGTGGACATATAAATTCTCCTTTGGTAGAATTTACAAACATAATAAAAGCAAACCAAATAAGAAATTAAGAAAATATAGAAATAAATAGAACAGAATCATGATGTTTGTCTCATCATTGATCTTTCAAACTCATTACCCTATTTCAAATGCTATTATCGGAATGCACGTTAAACTCTTTAATATAGGCCTTCAACTACCCATCACAGAAACGCTAATTCAACGTTACAATGCCATGCCAAAAAGTGTATATACAATTATATACAATTACACATTTTAAATGTGCTTATTATTGGTATTCAAAAATAAAAAAAGAGATAAAGAGCAGGATTTAAAAGTAAACATATCGGCGACAAATATGAGCTTCGAACCGTAGACCTCATGATCAGAAGGCAGTAAGCAAACCACTACACTATGGTTGAGCTGTTGTTATTCATGCGAATTTATTTATAACAAGGATAACAAGAATTAATGACGCAATAACGGTCTACCAGAATAATATAACTTAAAAAGTAATATATATTTATTTAACATTATGGTAGACCGTGCTCATTTGGCTTAAATGGAGGAATAATTACCAATAAACATATCAAAGTTAGGAAGGTATGTATAATGTGACCGTGTATATTCAAAATATACGTTAGATAAATGCTGAATACGACCAAAACATGAGTTTTAATGAATGATTCCATTGGATCGAAGCTCGATAACACAATACAGTAGCATTGCAATGATAGGATTAAATACGCTGAAATCGAGTGCAATTGTCATCAATCTTCCGGTGGCATATAGTTACTGGCTTTGCTTCTCGACCCCGAGATCTCGAGTTCGAATACATGTAATGCTATTTTTCTTTCTTTCTTTTTTATTCTTTTTGTCTTTCTTTCTTTCTTTTTTCTTTCTTTTTCTTTTTTTTCTTTCTTTCTTTCTTTTTTTTTTTTTTTTTCTTTTATGTTGCCAATTTACATTTACATTTATCAATGAACTAAAGGGAAACAATTGTTTTGTTTTATGATTTTTTTTGTTATTTCAGTAGGTATTTTTAACTGATTGTACTCTATATTTCCAATATGATTTAATTTTGATTAGTTTTGAATTGTTTTAAAAGTGAATTTTGAGATAATGCGCTTATAATAGCAATCATGTGTCAAATATGCCTTAAATAATGCATATATTACAGCGTTTTGATACCTAAAAATATTTAGTTTGACAAAAAATGACAATTAAAGTAACCAAAATATGCGCAATGTTATTTGTTTTAAATTAGTGAAAAAATCATGTCAATCGAGCAACGCGTTTGCGAGTTATGGTAATTTTACTGAAAGTAATAGATTATTTTTTGTCTTCTTCAGGGTATAGGGGATGCGAAAAATAATCTATTAATATCAATAAAATCGCCATAACTCTCGAACGCGTTGCTCGATTTTCATAATTTTTCAGTGATGTCAAGTTAATTTCATTATGCATTACATGATTAGCCAATTTTTAAAAATTTTATTAAAATAAACATTTTTTTGAATATCTAACCCTGCAATGCATGCATTTTTCAAGGAATATTTGACACATTGATTGCTTATATTAGAGTGGACATATAAATTCTCCTTTGGTAGAATTTACAAACATAATAAAAGCAAACCAAATAAGAAATTAAGAAAATATAGAAATAAATATAACAGAATCATGATGTTTGTCTCATCATTGATCTTTCAAACTCATTACCCTATTTCAAATGCTATTATCGGAATGCACGTTAAACTCTTTAATATAGGCCTTCAACTACCCATCACAGAAACGCTAATTCAACGTTACAATGCCATGCCAAAAAGTGTATATACAATTATATACAATTACACATTTTAAATGGGCTTATTATTGGTATTCAAAAATAAAAAAGAGATAAAGAGCAGGATTTAAAAGTAAACATATCGGCGACAATGAGCTTCGAACCGTAGACCTCATGATCAGAAGGCAGTAAGCAAACCACTACACTATGGTTGAGCTGTTGTTATTCATGCGAATTTATTTATAACAAGGATAACAAGAATTAATGACGCAATAACGGTCTACCAGAATAATATAACTTAAAAAGTAATATATATTTATTTAACATTATGGTAGACCGTGCTCATTTGGCTTAAATGGAGGAATAATTACCAATAAACATATCAAAGTTAGGAAGGTATGTATAATGTGACCGTGTATGTTCAAAATATACGTTAGATAAATGCTGAATACGACCAAAACATGAGTTTTAATGAATGATTCCATTGGATCGAAGCTCGATAACACAATACAGTAGCATTGCAATGATAGGATTAAATACGCTGAAATCGAGTGCAATTGTCATCAATCTTCCGGTGGCATATAGTTACTGGCTTTGCTTCTCGACCCCGAGATCTCGAGTTCGAATACATGTAATGCTATTTTTCTTTCTTTCTTTTTATTCTTTTGTCTTTCTTTCTTTCTTTCGTTTTTTTTTTCGTTCTTTTTTTTTCTTTTTTTTTTTTCTTTTTTCCTTTATGTTGCCAATTTACATTTACATTTATCAATGAACTAAAGGGAAACAATTGTTTTGTTTTATGATTTTTTTTGTTATTTCAGTAGGTATTTTTAACTGATTGTACTCTATATTTCCAATATGATTTAATTTTGATTAGTTTTGAATTGTTTTAAAAGTGAATTTTGAGATAATGCGCTTATAATAGCAATCATGTGTCAAATATGCCTTAAATAATGCATATATTACAGCGTTTTGATACCTAAAAATATTTAGTTTGACAAACAATGACAATTAAAGTAACCAAAATATGCGCAATGTTATTTGTTTTAAATTAGTGAAAAAATCATGTCAATCGAGCAACGCGTTTGCGAGTTATGGTAATTTTACTGAAAGTAATAGATTATTTTTTGTCTTCTTCAATACATAGGGGATGCGAAAAAATAATCTATTAATATCAATAAAATCGCCATAACTCTCGAACGCGTTGCTCGATTTTCATAATTTTTTCAGTGATGTCAAGTTAATTTCATTATGCATCACATGATTAGCCAATTTTTAAAAATTTTATTAAAATAAACATTTTTTTGAATATCTAACCCTGCAATGCATGCATTTTTCAAGGAATATTTGACACATTGATTGCTTATATTAGAGTGGACATATAAATTCTCCTTTGGTAGAATTTACAAACATAATAAAAGCAAACCAAATAAGAAATTAAGAAAATATAGAAATAAATATAACAGAATCATGATGTTTGTCTCATCATTGATCTTTCAAACTCATTACCCTATTTCAAATGCTATTATCGGAATGCACGTTAAACTCTTTAATATAGGCCTTCAACTACCCATCACAGAAACGCTAATTCAACGTTACAATGCCATGCCAAAAAGTGTATATACAATTATATACAATTACACATTTTAAATGTGCTTATTATTGGTATTCAAAAATAAAAAGAGATAAAGAGCAGGATTTAAAAGTAAACATATCGGCGACAATGAGCTTCGAACCGTAGACCTCATGATCAGAAGGCAGTAAGCAAACCACTACACTATGGTTGAGCTGTTGTTATTCATGCGAATTTATTTATAACAAGGATAACAAGAATTAATGACGCAATAACGGTCTACCAGAATAATATAACTTAAAAAGTAATATATATTTATTTAACATTATGGTAGACCGTGCTCATTTGGCTTAAATGGAGGAATAATTACCAATAAACATATCAAAGTTAGGAAGGTATGTATAATGTGACCGTGTATGTTCAAAATATACGTTAGATAAATGCTGAATACGACCAAAACATGAGTTTTAATGAATGATTCCATTGGATCGAAGCTCGATAACACAATACAGTAGCATTGCAATGATAGGATTAAATACGCTGAAATCGAGTGCAATTGTCATCAATCTTCCGGTGGCATATAGTTACTGGCTTTGCTTCTCGACCCCGAGATCTCGAGTTCGAATACATGTAATGCTATTTTTCTTTCTTTCTTTTTTATTCTTTTTGTCTTTCTTTCTTTCTTTCGTTTTTCTTTCTTTTTCTTTTTTTCTTTCTTTCTTTCTTTTTTTTCTTTTTTTTTTTTTCCTTTATGTTGCCAATTTACATTTACATTTATCAATGAACTAAAGGGAAACAATTGTTTTGTTTTATGATTTTTTTTTGTTATTTCAGTAGGTATTTTTAACTGATTGTACTCTATATTTCCAATATGATTTAATTTTGATTAGTTTTGAATTGTTTTAAAAGTTAATTTTGAGATAATGCGCTTATAATAGCAATCATGTGTCAAATATGCCTTAAATAATGCATATATTACAGCGTTTTGATACCTAAAAATATTTAGTTTGACAAAAAATGACAATTAAAGTAACCAAAATATGTGCAATGTTATTTGTTTTAAATTAGTGAAAAAATCATGTTAATCGAGCAACGCGTTTGCGAGTTATGGTAATTTTACTGAAAGTAATAGATTATTTTTTTTCTTTTTTAATACAATCAAGTGCAAATTTCCTGGGACACTTGTTCATATTTCGCGCCCTCTGTTCAATAAAACCGGTCATATGAAGTTCACCATGTGATATTTTATTTGTATAGTTTCCAACCTATTTCGAATCCTCCCTCCCCACCAACCAATGTTGGAGCAAAAATATAGGCCATTTAAAAAATGAGGCGTTTGGTATACAACATTGAATAAGGGGTGCGGGGAGGGTCATTGAACTATGAAAGTGTCCCAGCAAATTTGCACTTGATTGTAGGGTACTGTGACTATCATCTTCAGAATTCCATTTGGTGGAACCGAAAGGTGCGTCTTAAAACTAAGAAGTTCTTTTTTTATCAGGATTGGTTTGAACATGGTATTTGCACTCTAAATGACCTTAATAGAGGTCATAACTTAGTGAAAACATTTGAAGATCTTGTTATGAAATTTGATATCTCTATTAAGGACAGAAGAAAATACAACTCTCTTATGAATGGTATTTTAATTGATTGGTTCTACAGTCCCAAAACGGTTCAGGTGAATATTTTTGATAACATAGTTGCTACTTTGTTTGAAAATAGCAAAATTACCAAATATTCTTACAATATTTTGAAAGCAAAGTACAGTCCTGTAAACACCGAACTATTTTGGATTGATGCCTTGAATCTTGAAGACGATATTGAATGGAATAAAATTCATGATAACAACTTTACTTGCAGTATTGAAACTCAGATGAGAGCATTTTACTTTAAAGTTTTTCATAGAGCTGTTTGTACCAACAAATTTCTTCATAAGATTGGTAGAACTGATTTTCCATTTTGTTGTTTTTGTAAAAAAAATGATGAGACCCTGGTACATTTGTTTTGTGAATGTGAAAAAATTACTTGTTTGTGGGATAGCTTGAGTGCCTTGATTGAAAGTAAAACCGGTGAGTGTTTTGGATTCTCAAATTTTCAGAAAATGTTTGGTTTGGATGTTGAAGAATCTGAGCACAAAAATGCCATCAACTTTCTTGTTTTATGTTTGAAATATTATATTCATAGATGCAAATTTCAAGATGTCAACCCTAGTTTTCAAGCTTACAAGAACATGGTGAAAGTTAGATTTGGCACAGAATATAAAATTGCGGAAAGCAAGGGAAAACTGGGTAACCATTTTAAGAAATTTTCCTTTGATCTTGGTTTTTAATGGGATGCAATTTTCATTTATCATGGTGTTGCCATGATGGACCATGTTATTTGCACTGTGATATGGGAAAGTTTTCAGTGTTTTGTTTTGTCACTTGTCCTGCATGTTTGTGTGTGGGGTGTCTGGGGGGATTTGTGTTTTGTGTAGAAAATCCCTGGTCTAATTTTTTGATGCACTCGTAACCAACATGAGTTGCTTGATCTTATTATGCATGTTGTATGGTGCTGATTCTGCCCGCCCATGGCAGGGGGACCCAGCAGTTGCCTTTGTGTTTTCATGCTTTTGCTGGGCTACCACTTCTTTTTCTGCTTGCCTTTTTCATCACTCTTGGTAGCGTAGCATTTGCTCTTTTTTTAGATAATTTTTTAACAGAGGTATTGGTTGGGTCCTGTTGTCATGGTGGGGCAGTATTATTTAAATCTCATTGTCATAATCTGATTGTATCTTTGCATCTATCTTGGTTACCGTAATTAAGATGGGGTCTGGTGGACCATGTCTGTATGTTCTTTTTTCCCTTCCACCAGGCCCAAGTACAGGTGAATAAAAATGGAAAAACAACAACAAAAAAATATGGGACTAAATTGGTTCCTTCGACCAAGTATAGGTTCAATATTGCTAGTAGTGTGAAGACACTGAAATCAGTCTCTTAAATACGCTCGGAAGGTTTCTAGCTATCCCTAACCCCAAACCGTACCCCCTAATCCGTAGCCCTAAACCCTAACCATAACCCAAAACCCTGTCCCTAACATATACCACCATGGTCTTCTGGTGTATGATATGCCTATTATAATACCTTGTGCTACGGGTGGGCGGCGGTATTTTCCAAGTAGCAAATGACTCTAAAAAGTCGAGGATGGTTTGGAAAACATTTTTTTTAAATGTCAAAACAATATTTCCTGAATGTTCTCCAATTTGGAAACTGTGTTATCAACTTTCAAATAATATGAACAACGTTTTCTGAAACGTTTTGAAAACAATATAAAAAATTTATCACCTTTAGGCATACTAAAGTTCACATGTTAACGTTTTTTGGTAGTCTTTGAGCGTGGTTTAAAAAACTTGAAGGAGAAAACTATGAAGGTGTATGTGTATGCTGGGTTGGCCAATTGGATTGGGGTGAGTTAGCCTAGTATAGTAATAGTAATTCGAAAGTCGTATAGCGCGAGAATTAAGTGGTAGCCTATTGTTGGTCGAAGCAGCCAAAAAAGTTCATTTTCATTATTTAAATCAATATATTATTGAAACATAACACTTTGATGTTTTGCAAAAGTTCATTCTACAAATCATATACTTACTAGAAAACTTACTTGATTTATTGTTGTCAATGAGTTATGTACGTTCTACAAAAGTGTTGTTGTTCCAACCCTCTTTACAACATAACAATATACTTTAGACCATCAATTTAGCAGTTATGAGGCCGGAAAGTTTCCAAAATTCCAGTTTTTTAAGACCACCCTTGAGCTAAACATTACTTATCAAATTCCTAAATATCAACATCACGTATATCATCGAATCTCAGTGTTTCTATTTTATCCATTTTATCATTGTGTATTTCTTCTTTTTTTTTTCAGATACTCGCTTCAAGTCCTACCAAATGTCTGGGCAACTCACGTGTATCATCGAATCTCATCGTTTAAAAAGAAATTCCTAAATGGACCAATCACAAGACTAGAAAACCGTATCAAACGATATGAATATGTGGCGGAAATTATGAGAAAATATCACATTGGTCCTTGCGCTGCTGAGTGACTAACTTGAAGCTATAATGTTTGATTTGCTCCACAGCGACGCCCTCAATTTTGGTTGAATTTCTACTTTTTACTTGATTGTAATGCCCAATGGTGTACTAAAATACCATGTGAATTTTAAGTTTTTATGTTAAAACCGCAGTTCTCCGGTTTTATTCAGAGTTCACAGATCGAGTGGTGGCTAAACACATCGCGTGCATGTGTATTGTTGAATCATTGAATCAGTGACGTATAAACTGTGTTCATATTGCTATTCGTCATACATCTTGATGCATAAACCGTGTGCATATCGCTATTGGTCTTACGTCTTGGTTGTTCGTCCTAGCTGTGTGAAGCTATGTCAATATCCATGATAATAATACGATCGGAAAGGTAATATACGGATTGTAAGCGCTGGAATGAAATGGCAATTTTCTTCGCTTTACCTAATTTGTTTGGCTCGAAATTAAAAGGGGACAATGTGATCAGTGAAAACTATAACATTTAAATAGGAATCTATTCTTTATGCCAATTATGGCTTTAAAGCGACTGATATTAAGCACATACATAAATTCTACAGAGTTTATTGGTTGATTGCCTTTTATTATTTTTACCAGTTGCCTCTCTGTGCGAGAGTTTTATTACAATTACAGTATTGCACAGTAATACGCATGCACCAGGCCGTACACTAATTCGTGGACGCACTGATTGAGTTATTGGGGTGGACCCTAAAATGCAAAATGTGGTGTTCGTCACGGCAAAACACACAGGAAAAAAAAAATTGTTTGTAAAAAGGTGTTTTTTTGCTTTTTGCCAAAACGTCGGGTTTTATAACGGCGATGAACACGTTTTTAAAACGTTTTTTATTGAAGAAAAAGCTACAAAAATAATTTAAAATGTTGTCCAAATGTGTATTGTAAAAATGATTTTGCAAGTATTTTTGCAAAATATTTTGCCAATACTTATTAAAATGACATTATGTTAGAATGTTTCGGAACAAGTTTTCAAGAATGTTTTATAATTTTAATAACACGCTTTATAGAACCTTTATATAACCCGACATTTAAAAGTATTTAAATGTAATACAATGTATGTATGAGTGATATAAAACAAATATTAACTGTTTTAAATTCATGTAATGGTCGAAATATAATCGGGGAAAGATGTAGCTATTCCACGGCTGTGAGCAGAATCTTGGACAACTATCCAGTCACTACCACACGGAATAAAGCAATTCTATATCGTAACTGTATAGTTGTCCAAGATTCTGCTTTCTGTCATTCGAGCCATCTTTCACCTCGTGGTTATAAATAGGGCACACAACATATAAGTTCCCCTTAATACTTTTTAAAATATGTCAAAATATTTTACGAAATGAAAAAATGTAAAAAGGTATGCATAGCCCTATTTGTTTTACACATGTGGACCAATTTATAGCGTCACATATCATTGCGTTCAGTCACTATGGTTAAAAAGAGGCCGTTTTGAAAGTTGCACCTGAGTCCATATTGCAGTCAGGTTTTCTTGAACAAACACATGAATATACCTGGCCTACTGCTTGAGAGCCTACTCCTATAAAGGAATCAGATGCAACTTTCACCACTGTTTAAAACTTGTTAAAATCTGTTTTACGTAATGAATCATTGTGACTGAACACAATGACGTGTGACGCTATAGTTTGGTCCCCGGGAGTTTGGTCCATGTGTAAAAGGCTACCCATACCTTTTTACATCTCGCCTTTGTCATGACGTCAGACGGTTCACAATAGTGCCGATCACGCGCGCGGATGTAATAAAAGTACGGAAGCTGGCCTTCTATTTTCATTTTAATGTCACACTTTGTATTGATCACAGTGTTTTTATTTTTGTCATTTGTCCACTCATTAGCAATTTCAATGCTTGTTTCAAAACAATGATTTGTACAGCCGCTAATTAAGCGCGTTGTGATAACAGCATGAGAGTGTTCACATATGAAGTGCATGGTCCAAAGTTTATTTTAAGATATGGAGGCATTTCAAATTTGACCCCTAGTGACCTCTATAGGTCATAGTGACCTCTATAGGTCACGAAAGGTCACACAGGGGTAAAGAGTGTGAAAATGCTCCACAGATGTACCAAATGATTCGCCTGATCCGGGGTCTGATCACAAGGATTTCAAAAATGTACATAGTTTGTGCTATCCACGACCGTTACAGAGTATACCATGCTCACTCACACACAGAGAGGTCAGTCACCAGGCTATTGTCAATAGCCTTAGTCGGATGTCCCTTGGCCCATTATGCGTCTCAAATCTATTAAACAGGTCGGAACAAAATGGCCATGCGTGGCTGTGGAATCAACCTAGCATTACTGGTTTGTGGTGGACGGTCACAAATATCAGAAAAAATATTACAAGAAAATGTACAATACCATTATAAAGAAATTAAAAGAATCATGAAAATTATAAAAAAGTGAAAATCAATGAACAGTGGGGTTATTGAGAGCTCTTGATTTAAATTCACTTAGGGACGCACCATTAGATTCTCAGGGGGGGGGGCATGGGAGTTTGGGTCAGGCAGATTTTTTTTTTCGCCTCCAAGAGCACCAAATTTTTTTTTTTTCGCCGCCTTCGGCGGCGAAGTTATTTTTTTTTTCAATTTTAATGTACATTTTTATACAAAGTTGGGTGGGGAAATTTTTTTTTTACTCATCAGTGAGGCAAATTTTTTTTTTTCGTCTCACTAGTGGGCAAAGTTTTTTTTTTCTTCTCACTAGTGGGCAAAGTTTTTTTTTTTTTAATACTCCCATGCCCCCCTGGAAATCTAATGGTGCGCCCCTTAAGCTCAAGGAAATATAATTAGTGCGGGTGTCAACATCAATAGAACTATTCCACAGATTTGCTGCTCTCGCCTGAAACAATCTCTTACCAGGTTATTGTTAATTGAGGAACAACAAGTGAATTGGAGGAGGTATACCTCTTATGTCATGATAAACAGGAGCTCTTCCAGTAAGGCATTTATATAACGTAATTATGATTATTCCACCTATTATCTAGTTTGAGCCACTTGAGAGAAGATATCATTGAATCAATATTAGTTCTGATATCATTAATTTAGCAAACCGATAATAATATAGCCACATGAAAAAGTTCTATGTGCATGTGCTGTGTGCGTGTGCTGGCTGTGAATGGGAGATGAGACTAGACTATTTGTAATAATTAGCTAAAGTCGTTTGGGCGTAAATGCGTGCGTTTCGCTATGACGGATCAAAAGTCTTGGGAGGGGGAGGTGGGTTAAAAAGGTGTCACTGCCCAGCAAACACAAAACGTTTTCGACATCATTCGCAAAAGGTTATAAAAGGTTGTCAGAAAACGTTTAAAATTATGTCGGGTTATATAAAGGGTATATTAAGAGTATAAAACGTTTTCATACAGTTAAAAAACATTTTTTGATAATCTACTGCTCAACAAACAAAAATGTTTTACAGAAAACGTTTAAATGTCGGGTTATATAAAGTATATAAAAACGTTTTAATAACATTCCAAAAACATTCTTGAAAACTTGATACAAAACATTCTAAACAGAATGTTATTTTGGGGTTGAAAAAATATTTTGCGAAAATGTTTGCCTTAAATATTTTCAATAACGTTTTAAAAACGTTTTCATGACCTTTATATAACCCGACATTTAAATGTTATTAAAAGGTTTTGAAAAAACATTTTAAGAACATTTCTGTGTTTGCTGGGTTCAAATATTTTAACATAATGTTATTTAAGTATTGACACAATATTTGGCAAAAATGTTTGCAAAAATAGTTTACAATAACATTTTTGAAAACATTAAAAATATTGTTGTAGTGTGTTTTCATACAAAACGTTTTAAAATGTTATCATGACCTTTATATAACCCGACATTTTAATGTTATTAAAACGTTTTTACCTAAACCAAAAGCCAAAATATAACTTATTTAAAACGTTTTTAAAACGTTTTTGTGTTTGCTGGGTGGGTATAACAAAATGAAAAACGGGTAATTGGGTATAAAATTTTAAAATGTGGCAGGACGGCCGAGTAGTGCGCGAGTCTGATTATTTATTTTAGTCTCTATTGTGTTTAAATGTAAAACCTGATTAACTAGGCCTATACGCTTTGAATATGAAACGTCATGTGACCTGTTTTGACACCAGTTCACGAAATAGGAACACTAAAGTTTTTGGGATGAGACATAGGTAAAATGTGGAGACAGAACTCCACCTTTAGAGTATCCTTTACAAACAGATGTACATCGATTAAAACTCACGGAGTTCTTCAGTTCTTTCGACAAATTCGTTTATTTAGTTCCAGACTACCACATAAAGTCTGTACAAAAAGTTACGCAGCTGAGCTGTTATAAATACGCTTATAGCTTCAGAACTAATAATCGTTTCCACAATAATTCAACATAGAAAGAAGGGTGAGTTATTAACACGCATTTTGATACCCCGCTTGTCAAATGTCGTTCAATATTAACAACACAATAGTGCTTTTAAACAAAAATACCAGAATTTAAAAGTTGCAGTTTACAGCGATCAATGGTTATTATGCAAGCATTGTGGCGCTTGTAGAATCCTCCAATATCTTCGCGCTGACTTCAAATCAATACAAATAGCTGCAACTTTTAAATTCGAGTTTTTTCTTTAAAAACACTGATGTGTTTTAATATTGAAAAAAAATGAACGAATGGGGTATCAAAATGCACGTAAATAAATCATCCTTCTTCCTATGTTGCAATATTGTGAAAACAATTATTAGTTCTGACGCTATATGCGTATTTATAACAGCTCAGCTGCGTTACTTTTTGTGCAGACTTTATGTGGCTGTCTGGAACTAACTAAACGAATTTGTCGAAAGGACTGAAATACTCCGTTTTAATCGATGTACATTATTTTGTACTATATAATCTAAAGGTGGAGTTCTGTCTCCACAACTACATATTTTTTATCCCAAAAACTTTCGTGTTCCTATTTCGTGAACTGGTGTTAAAACATGCCACGTGACTTTCATATTCAAAACTGCGTTACCTTTTGTGCAGTCTTTACATAAGATTTAGTCACACCCCCATATACTCTAGCATCCTACTCTAGCTAAGCATGCTAAGTACTGCTGTATTTAATAATACAAAACATAACCAGCAAGGAAACGAAGCACTCGTCACCGCGCATGGGCAAAAGCGGCCAATCGGGACAGCCTATTGTCATGACGTAAAGCAGAAATGAAAATTAAAGTGATTCTGCGTGTTTCGGATAGGAAAATTAAAGGGGCATTATACCTAAAAAGAGTACTATGTGTTTGTTTGGTCTACCAATACCGTTTCAAAGATAAGGGGGGGGGGGGGGTCATTGGAATAACATTTTGAAAAAATGGGTAATTGATTAGAACATTTCCAAAAAATAGAACAAAAATTCTATATTTTGTTTGTAAATTGCCAAATGTACAATACAATTTGAATGTTACCTCATTATTTTATGGCACTTTGATGATAAAATCGTAGAAAAATAATAATAATAATAATAATAATAATAATAATAATAATAATAATAATAATAATAATAACACTAACACTACTACTACTACTATACTACTACTACTACTACTACTACTAACAATAATAATAATAATAATAATAATAATAATAATAATAATAATAATAATAATAATAATAACACTAACACTACTACTACTACTACTACTACTACTACTACTACTACTACTACTACTACTACTACTACTACTACTACTACTACTACTAACAATAATAATAATAATAATAATAATAATAATAAGCATAATAATAATAATAATAATAATAATAATAATAATAATAATAATAATAATAATAATAATAATAATATTAAAAGAAATTCGCCCTTTCAAGTAGTGAACACACAATTACAGGCACCCTAGCCATATGGATGAGTACCAAGTCAATGAGTGGGATGAGCTGAGATGTATCAATGGTCCGGTGTGCATGTTTTAGACATTATAGTCTAAATATATTATGCATAATTAATTATCAATTATTTCATTAAAGATAACAATAATAATAATATGACTCTGCTATTCAGATAAATCTAAATAATTTGGTGGACATATAGGATATATATGGCAGATCACAGACTTTACAGCCCCAATCAATTAGGAAAATGGGCAAATAGCAAGTCAGCAAATTTTGAATCAAATTTAAGATAAATTTTGACATTTTTAGGTAATCATTTCCGAGACCTTTTGTGTCCGAGTCCGAGCCAAGTCCGAGTCCGACAAAAAGTGGACTAGAGTCCGGACATGAGTCGAGTCCGGACTCGTACGATACATCACTGCTATAAGCAGAATATCTATATGCCCCGTTACACGGACATACAGACCGTAACAAAAATATTTATACAATTTAGAAAACAGTATTAGGCAAGCATGTCGCCTATTGATTGTATTGAAATTTGCTTGGTCGTCAATTAAGTGAAAGAAAAGCATGAAAACTTTTGCTTTTGTTCTGAGATCTTTGACGATAAGCATGAGAGTTGATTTTACACGGTACAAACTTGATGTGCAAAATTGGCAAGAAGTAGCCCAACTCGGGCGATTAAGTAAAATCGGGCATAGCGTTTGAACCTGAACTAGGAAAGACACCAAGTTTCTGTTAGCCAAGACATTACAAATTCAAATGCATATTACATATACGCCACCACCACTTTTATTTTTTCTGAAAAGCAAAAATGCAATTGCTAATCATGAAAGTCGATTTTACACAATACAATCTTGATATGCGCGAAAATGTCAAAAGTGGCCAAACTCATTTTCAGGACGATTTAGCATAGCGTTTGAGTCGGCAAAGAAACCAAGGAAAGTTTTTCTGTTAGCCAAGAATGTTACTGATTCTACTGCATATAACATTGTTGCCATGATATCATTTATTTATTTCTGAAAAGCGAAATTACAATTGTATAATTTTTATTGTTACAGCCTGTATACTATAGATAAAGAGAAGACTGAACACGACAGTTACACGCGAGCATAGATAATTTTTACACGAACTTTGGTACATCTTTTTATGAGAAATAAGCATTTGGTTATCTGAGATAATAATTGGCCAATTTACGTCTTCACCCAAGGCAAACAATGTAAAAACTACTATTATTACATGCATTATCATTCAATACAAATACGCGTAGTAATTGTATGTGAGTTGGTTTTTCATAAACCTCATCATGCCGATAGCTTCCCGCGATGTTAAGTAGTGCTAATTACTTAATTAATTATAAAGAAATAAGCACTTGGTTATATAACAATATTTAACAAAATAATAACTCATCAGTGCAAGGCGAAAATAATGAAACAGCAGTCAATCATTGACACAAACATACATAGTTTACCTTTGTTTACCACAATCCCCCAATATTTTGATAAGGGGGATGGTCCATACAATCATCCACTCCAATGTTGACGCCTGTGTGGGTTTTTGACCAAATTGACCTCATACTTTGGCCATTTTAGCCTAAAAACTAAGTACAAGCTGAAATACGACATCTTCAATAGACACTCGTAGCAACATAAAATAAGATAAAATAAGTTATATATCATCAGTAGATACATATAGCAACATGCTTACAAGGTCACCCAGCAAACAAAAAAACAACGTTTTAAAAACTTTTCGCCAGGGCTGGTACCTAATTCTGAGATGGGGTTTGTGTACACTAAAGATTAGCTAAGATTATAGCCTTCTTCTATTAGTATGAATTATTTTTTTTACTTCTCGTGGTGGAAATGTTTTTGATGTCTGCTAATTCGATTTGCAAGGAAAAGAAAGTATGTTTTGCCGTTTCAACGAACGAAAACGATTGAGTATTGCCAAAGTTATGTTTGAATTAATTATGACTTAAAAAGTTATCATAGGTTAGGCCTACACATATAAACATAAACTTGTTCAGCAATCAGCATATCAAAAAAATGACATGGTCAAAGCGGGGAATGATCACGAGGTCATATCAGTGGACTACTGAGCATAGCATGATGTTTGGTTGCCTGTGAGTGCATAATTGATATGTTGATAACAGATCTAATAATGTTGTAGAATCAAAATCTTCATTATATGGACCACATTGAAGTCAAAGTAATTATCTATCCTATCCTGTATCGTTTTATGGATAAAATTGACTCAAAATGTTATTGATGATATTGTTGCTATCTTTAACATCAGTTTTGTCTTTTCAACGGGAAAAATCCGATTGAAAATAAAGTTTTTAGGGGCTAGCTATAATATTGAACAATATATCCCATATTTTGACATGCACTTATAGAAAATAAATAAATTATTGTCTTACTTTATAAATTATAAATACTGTAAAATGACACATAACTAAAGTGAGGCCAATTTCTATCTTTTTATTTGATTCATAAAATTACATTCAACAAAATGATTGAAGACTGAGAAAACACACAATGCAGACTATTACAGAATGGAGTAGGTTAGCTGCCATGTCCATAGCTTTGCAGGAATTTCGGACTTACAATCAACACATTCAAAAAATACAGTTTAAAAGTGAAGATTGTAGTGAATGATCAGTTCTTTATCATGTGCTTGCCACTATCTACTTTATAGTAAACTATACATTGCGAAATAATATAAAATTATTTTAAAATAAAATGTGCATGTAAGTTGAGTTAACATAGCGAATTAACTAACAACTGCAGTGTATTTCTTGATTTTAATAATAAGCATGGGTAAAAAGCAGTAAAGACAAAAATACAGAACAATTTGGAGTAATGAATTAAAGAGTTGACAGGAGTTAATGTTTTTGCTGTTTCAGTGTGCATGTTCTCACCATTGATGGTTTGGTGAACTGTCATGTAACATGGATGTAAGCGTGATCCTAAAAATGCCTTTCACGGTGACCCAAACTATTTACAAGACCTCTTCTGCATTGAGGCTGGCCTTCCCTTTAAAAGGGAATTTTTATTAAATAAGTTATATTTTGGCTTTTGGTTTAGGTAAATACGTTTTAATAACATTAAAATTGCGGGTTATATAAACGTCATGAAAATGTCATTTTTTAAAACGTTTTGCATAAAATACACTAACTATGTTTTAAATGTTTTCAAAATGTTATTAAAAATATTGTCTGCAAACACTTTTTGCCAAATATTTTGTCATCACTTGTCAGAATGTTTGCAGTAAGTTATTAAAAACTGTTTTCGAATGTTATGAAACGTTTTATACCCTTTATATACCCTTTATATAAATCGACATTTAAACGTTTTCTGGCAATCTTTTCTAATCTTTTTGCGAAGATGTCGAAAACGTTTTGTGTTTGCTGGGGACCTTGTATATTTGCATTTGGGCCATTATTGTAGATGTTATTTATTATTGGACTTCTGTGGCCAAGCGGTCAAGTTAACTCAATCGATAAGGCGTTCGACTATGGTGCGAGAGGTTGCGGGTTCGAACCCTGCTGGTGCCTAGTACGCTATCGTGGAAAAATTGAATTAGCTTGAAATTCCCCTGGACAAGGAACTTACTGCTAATTGTCTCGTTGTAACCCGTAGAAAGCTCGGGGAGCTGATCCTGGTTGCGAAGATTATTTGTAGAATGTCTAGGGTATGCGCGCTTGTAGCAGTAAAGTCCCTGAATTGTTGTTAAATGATTCATGGAATGATGTGGGGCGGTAGTGGTCAGCGACAACCTGTAAAGTGTGCTGAGCGCATAAAAATTTTATTGCCGAAATAGGGGGGTTGCAATTTTGTTTGTAAATTTGGGACCCCCTTCCGAAGAAAATAATAGCCTCCAGTATGTTCTGATTGTTTCACTTCGGTTTAAAAACCGAAGTGAAACAATCAGGACAATTTTTTCAATTTCAAAATAATGTTAGACTGATTAAAAAGTAAACAAAAGTCAGTCGAAGTGAATAAAAAGAGCAAAAATATGCATAAACTATTTAAATTTGACAATGTCAAATGATTCATATCGATTTTAAGTTTTACTTATTTGTTAAACCTGGTGGGTCTTTAAAAACACTCCAAATATCTTAGTGATAGTGGGGGAGGGTTATAAGAATTAACTCTGGTCACAGAGATTCATGACAAATGCTTGGAAATAATGGCTGAGACAATCAAGCCCAAAAACTTGTACTAAGACTAATTATCAGTATTTTTAGGTTATCAATCTACTTTTTGGAAAATATATTATCTAATCTTTTTCATAACCAATTACCGTAAAATGGGGTAACTTTGGGCACTTTTCAGAGTTTTTAAGGGTAGACGAGGTATTGTTGGTCGAAGCAACCTAAAAATATATTTTTATTATCTAGATCAATATATTATTGAACATTAACACCCTGATGTTTTGCAAAAGTTAATTCTACAAATCGTATACTTTGCAAACTTGCTTAATTTATTGTTGTTAATGAGTTATGTACGTTTTACAAAAGTGTTGTTGTTTCAGCCCTCTTTACAACGTAACTCAAGAACTGCAGCACCTATAAAAGTATATCTGTGATATTTTAATTCTTCTACACGCTCGCTATGAATTGAGCAATACAGTTTTTGCCAACGCTCACTACCATTCGTAAGATGCTGTGAACTACCAAATCACAACAGTTTAAAATAATTAATAACCTTAAACCACTGCTTCCAAACAAAACCCATTACATTTCTAATTATCTCTTTTTTTATGACATTAGGGTTCCATTCTACACCTTGAAGTTGAAAAAGATTTTAAAATAATTTTGTAAGGGTGCCCTAGGGGTTAAAAATAGCCTGACCAAAGTTACCCCGCATTTGGGGCAACTTTGGTCAGAGTATTACATTCCATGAAGAAAAAAAATCAAAAAAATTGATCTTCGCTGTAAATGGGCAAGTTGTTATATTTTGTGACATTTGACCCCTTGCAAAATTAATCATGTACACATTTTTGCTCATAAATATCAATTTTTATTTTTTCTGAAAAAAATGTAAAAAAATGCCCATTTTTGGTCAAAAATCCTGAGCGACTATTATTTCTTCCAAATATATTTCTTAACACATTGATACCAAATATGACCAAAAACAATATTGCTGTACGAAAATATGACCATTTAAAAAAATATACTTGACCGACCAAAGTTACCCCGCTGACCGAAGTTACCCCATTTTACGGTATCAAAAATAACATAAAATATTAAAATTATTGGCTAACTCTTACCTTGTACTCAAAGATTTTGATTGCATGTTTTGGGCCTATTTTCGCTCAAATTGCAAAAATATTAATATTAGAACTAACTAAAGAATAAGAATTAGTTATATTTCATTTTGCAAAACAAGATATGGGATAATATGTTTTAATCAGTGGTGTATAAACTACCATAGCAATAGGTGAAAACAATTTTTGATTGTTTCGCACTGCACTAGTATGTTCTCGCGGCACCTCTCTGCATTGAACCATATCATGTTGATCACTCGCACTTTTAAGATTAGTATCTTTGGAAAGAGCGATATTGTATTCAATCTATGATTGCATAATTATACAGCCTGTCTCAAAAAAAATTGTGCAAGTGAAAAGCGCCCTCTTTGGCAATTAGAAAATACTGTTGCTTACATCAATGTCACGGGCACAATCTTACCTCTCAAATGCCGTTTGTTCTGTTCAATTTGCTTGTTCCAATTTCGAGATATGTTTATTTAACAACGAAAGGGTAAAATCACAATTGTGCCACTTTTACTAGGGAAGAGAGCTGTACATATAAATCAATGATAGCTGATGTTGATGCGTTTAATGCACTCCCCCTTTCGGGGCGCACGCATTAGACGCATCAACATCAGCACGCGTGCATTATTTTGTCTAATATCTCTCCCAACAAGTAGTATGCGTTCATTAACCTATAACATGTATAAGTGCGCAATATTTGCTTGTCTTTTAACATGTCTTTTAGTCACTTAAAAGTGACTAAGAGAACAGTGATAAAATCATTGACATGCACATGCAAAACAGCAGAATGTGAAATCCATTTTTACAACAGAATGTGAAATATTTATTTATCTTTTAATTTCTTTTAAGTGGAAAAGGAGAATCATCATTCCTGCATCATGATAAAACAGTAAAAACAGTCAAAACTTTTTTGTATTGTGTATTCTTTTGATAAACTCTTGATAAACTTGATGCTCTCACTGTTACATGTAAAGCCCTCTTCCATAGTAAAAGTGGCACAATTGTGATTTTGCCCTTTCGTCTTTCACTAAACATATCTCGAGATTAAAACAAGCAAATTGAACAGAACAAACGGCATTTGAGAGCTAAGACTACACCCTTGACGTTGATGTAAGCATTATTTCACAACGATACTTTCTAATTGCTTTTCAATTGCACAATTTTTTTTGAGACAGGCTGTATAATTACATTTTCTCTGGTAAAACGTACCGTACATAACTCATTAACAGCAATAAATCAAACAAGTTTTCAAAATAAATCATTTGTAGAATGAACTTTAGCAAAACATAAAAGTGTTATTTTTCAATAATATATTGATTTCGATAATGAAAATCGATTTCATGGCTACTTCGACCAACAATAACTAGTCTACCCTTAAATGTGATGGGATCAAGCAAAATCAGTCTGAAGTCGGGACAGTTTAAAATAGTTGCTAACTTTAAACCTTTTCTGTAAAACGTTGTATGTTTGCCGGGTAAACAGCCAAAATAACATTTATTTTTTCACTTTACCTTGTTACTTAGGCTGGACAGAAATCATTCCTAATAGTTATTATTAATATTATTTCATATTTGAGTCATGAATAACAAAATTTTAAATTGATAGAAGTCGTACAACGTGGCTTTAACGCTTGACGTCTGGGCAAAAATTCCAGGGGGTGGCACTCTAATATGAAAAGTGACGTACCTATACATCGCTGCATATATCGCTGCAAGCTACTGGTGCCGGAGTATATAGGGTCAATCATTCGCCGGTGTAGGATTTTTGTCGAAAAAAGGGGGTCAATATTTGTGGGTTCCAAGAAAATGGGGGTCATGTGGGTCATTCAGTGTGGGAACACTAAAAATTGGGTTAATTGACCATGAAAAATATATATTTTTTTGCCAAATATGGGTCGATCCTTCATGTAATTATTTCGTATAAACTAGTCATAACCCAAATCCTAACCCTAACCCAAACCCTAATGCTAATTAAACCCTAATACTAACCCTAACCCTAATCCTAACCCTAATCCTAACCCTAACCCTAATCCTAACCATAAACTTACCCTAATTCTAACCTTAACCCAACCCTAATTTCGTGTAAACATGGGCGTAACCAGATCTGACCTTCGGGGGGCAAGATAGAAAAATTTCCCAATTTCTGATTAATAAAATTAGTATTTATGTGTGAGCGGTTTGATGCGAAGCGTTAAACGGGTGGGGTCCAGGGGCCCGCCTTAGGGCCCCTGGTGGGGTCAGGGGCAAAGCCCCGGCGAGGGTCAAGGGGTCGGAGGCCCTGAAGCTCTGGTTTTTGGCATATTAGAAGCTAAAAAATCAGTGTTTCAGTGTACAAATTTCACAATGAAAGTAGTATAGATCTTCTTCCATCTTTCTTTCCCTTTTCTCTCCCCCCTTCCCTTTTCTCTTCTCCCTTCTCCTTTTTCTTCCCTCTTTTTTGTTTTCTTCTTTGCCCTTTCTCTTCTTCCTCTTTTTCCCCTTTTTCTCTTCTCCCTTTCCTTTTTCTTCCCTCTTTTTTCTCTTCTTTCCCTTTCTCTTCCCTCTTTTTGCTTCCCTCTTTTTCTCTCCTTCCCCCCCTTTCCCCTTCCCAATATTTTGCTCTTCTTCCCAGTTTTTTGTGTCCGGGAGGGGGGCAGCTTGCCCCACTGGTTACGCCACTGCGTGTAAAATTGCACGAAGGAGTAACCCAAATAGGTGCAACATTTTGCGAAAAGTTGCAATTTTGACAAATTAATACAAAAATGTTAAATTCATTCAAAATGCGCGCGAACTGCATAAAAATTAGCATATTGATTTGATGTACATTTTTAATAAAAAGGGTCATTGAGTGTAAGCTGAGGGGTTCATTGGGTGTAGAGTTTGGCTCAAGAAGGGGTCTATTAATTTTATAGTCACATGACGCGTACCAATATAGAGAGTGCCACCCCGTAAAAATCGAGCAAGCACGCGATCGTAGCAAAAACTGCAAATTGGCAATTATAATCTAATCTTTATTTGCCCCTTATCTAGTTTACATGTTATTACAAGTTAGTAAAACAACCCAATTGACGCAAATACTGATACCGAATTTGCATAGTAATCGATGAGACAGGATGCACATGTTCAACTCCGGAGGTTGAACTCAACTTAGACCACTCCCAATAAGCTGTTCCTTTTGACAAATACACCCCACTGTCGACGACTTCTAAATTCCAACCTAATTGAACAGTTTCAATTATTCTAGATCCAGATATTTTAATCCGTAAAAAGTGGAATAAGTTAAATTTTATACCAAATTATGTAGGCCTAAATATCAACTAGATTTGACCAATTATAAAAAACAATTCATTCAGTGATCCCAGCGAAGGTGTGAAATTCTTTTTTATAAATTGCCTAAGAGTGAAGGATTTAAGGGGTACTACACCCCTGTGGTAAATTTGTGACTATTTTTGCATTTTTCTCAAAAATAATAACACACTGGTAACAAAAGTTATGTATATTATTGGGGCAAGGAATCCAATTACTACACTGAAATTTCAGTGACTCAAGACAAGCGGTTCAGTATATGATCGGAAATGAGGTACATCCTAGCGGTACCTCTTTTCTTATCATAAATAACGAACCGTTTGTCTTGGGTCACTGAAATTCCAGTGTAGTAATTGGATTCATTGCCCCTATAATATACATAATTTTGTTACCACTGTGTCATTAGTTTTGAGAAAAATGCAAAAATAGACACAATTTATCGAGGGTGTAATACCCCTTAAATATTAAAATTGTCATTAGGAATTTTTGCTAAACATTTGGCAAAACACGAGGATGGCAGGAGTACAGTTGGTTCTGTAGTTTAGACCGGTCTATCCGAGACCAAGACCGAGACCAGGCATTTCAAGACCGAGACCAAGACCGAGGCCGGCTGGTCCGAGACCAAAACCGTGACCGAGACCGAACTTGAAAGTAATATAATCAATGAACAGTGGTACCGCAAGCATTTTTTTGGGGAGGAAGGAGCATATTTTGTTCGGTTTTACTGAGACTTTTTTGTGCGCACGAAACGTGCAAATTCAATATCAGACTATTTTAGCCACAAATGTGTTTTGTTCATGATTTGATAAGTCATTACGTGCGCAAAATGTTGCAATTGTACCCTATTTGGGTCCAAAACACTGTTTTTCGTGCTAAAAAGGAAGATACATAAGGCAGATCCTTCTTGATTTTTATTCTATTTGGATGTTTAGGCGGAACATCCACCTTGCGAATATTTAGGGGGACATGTCCCCTATCTGACGCCTATTTTTCATAATGAATGATAACTATCGCAGTGGCTAGTACATGATGTGCCATATAATCCATTTTTAGCACTAGCTTTTCAAGCAAGATACCAAAAGCAAATTTCCTCACAAAAATTTGGATCCCAAAACAAGAGAAATAAGGGCAGTTCAAATGATCCGTTAGCAACATAGTTTTATTATGCGCTTTAGCTTTGGTAATTATATGAGGGCCCCTGTGTAAAGCACTGGACCACTGATCTTGGCTACCCTTTTTGAATATGTCTGAAATAAAAATAAAATAAATAAATAAATAATTGATCCGTGAACATGCAAGTTTTATGTAGCATTATCCGCTATGAATGGAATTTGAAAAAAAAAAAAAAAAAAAAATCCTCGGAAAAATAAATGTCCTTTTCAAAGAGATAATAAATTCACTTAAGGGCTGGGGTAAGGACGTTTGCACAGTAATTTGTGTGGGACATGAGAGCACATCAGACATATCGAATTGCATTCTGAATACGAGGAATGGATTTTTCACCAAAACACCAGTCAATCATCTCTACCGTTTGATTTTTACGAGTCCTTTTGCTACGATACCCAATTTCATTATTTGTCCACGAGGTACCATGTATTTTGAATGAGAGCACACAATGCAAACGATAAAAAAAAAGCAAGATAATGCACGATAAAGCGACCTCTAGACCAGCAGGTCCGAGATTGAGACTGATACCAAGAGCAGGCTTAGCATGCTTAGCTGGTCTCGAGACCTACTACACTGAGTGCAGTGTGGTCAAAAAAGAACTGAACCCAATTTTTAAGGTTAATTTCTCGGAGTTTGGAGAAGCTATTCTCAAATTTGTTACATATTCTAAATAGGCTATATCTTTCTTAAAATAGGTGGTGAAAACATTAGAGAAAAGAAGCTAAAGTAACAAAATGACAGCAGGTTTACGTCAGAAGGTCCACAATCACTTTGTCCCCACGTAATTCAATGGAATGTATCCGATTACCGAGAGTATTGCGTTAGGAGCTGTTAAGCATGCATAATTGGTAATCACTCGGCTAGTCATTCGCAATTTTACATCATTCAGGCTATGTAATATCCTGATTTTCATCAGTACCCCTCTTCTTTTTATTCTTGCAAATTTATGAAGTACATAAATATGTTCATCACCTCATGTCCTGACCTTATAAAATATCTCTACATACAAAGTGCTTTTAAACCATTTTAGTATATCATTTTGGCCCTATATATTTTTTTGTTTACTGTATCCTAGTAACTCAGATGTGTGTTTCATAACAAAACACAATTCATTCTATTCAAGTAGAGTACTTCAATACTATGAATAGAATACATTAAATCTTTTGTTATCAGTCATGCACGCGAAAATAAATATAATAAGCTCTTCCACACAGTTAGGACGCTGGACAACCGATTGTTATTGTTCTGCAAGGCTCACTCGGTCATTTAATAAGGCAATACAAACGATCGAATTTGGTATTCAAATGAACAAAATTTTGAGTTACACCTTTTCAGTGTAAAATTTTTTTTCTCGGCCAAATGAAAAGCAATAATTTTCATTTTTTCAGTAAATGTCAGGAAAAACTGTAATGCTTGATACTGTATTTTTTTTCAAATCTTAGTGTGAAATTCAGTCATTTAGTGTAAGATTTTCGATTTTGATAGGCTTCAACTCTGCCCGCGAGCCTTTTTTTGGATCAACCGTTTAGCTTTTCAAAGTAATATAGTTCGCTAAAGAAGGATTTTCCCAACTTCTTACGCACATCACCGTGAGCGATATATCATAGTTTTGTCAGAATTTCCGTTTAGATTCCATAATTTTTGACTACCAGCTGAAAAATTTTCAAATCCACGCGTGAAATACTAGCATTGTGGATCGATATCCCTGGGTGCCCGGCCTAGATACAGTGTTGCCAGAACTTCAATATAGCAAAGAAATTACCTAGTGTTTCAATTGTCTTGAAGGTGACTGGGTATAGTGCCTTTTGTTTGTGTTTGTTTGAAATTGCTTAAACCCACCGAAAGTCATAATGAAGCAGCCAAAACAATACAAGGTTAAACATGGAAGTTTATAACAACCTATTATAATGACCTACAGGAAAAATCATTTATGGCAACAATGAGCCTTGCATTGTAAGTCATGGTTAAAATGTGTTGAGTACCCACCCCACCCCCATAGGCCTACATAATATTACATACCGGTACCTTATAATATTTATATAGCACGGCTATAGCTATACATTTAGAAAGTAGGTCCTATAGCGCTAAATTATGACAAATACAGGGTGTATCAAAATGATTGGTACCGACGACTTCTCATTTTTGCCGATTTTTTTGTGCTATTTTTGTACCAGTTTGGGGTACATTGTTTAAATATTTGAAATTATAGTAGTTTTATCTTCCCTAGAAATTTTAGATCATAAAGATAGCACATTCTGTTCAGAAGTTAAATGAATCTAAAGGAAAGTAGGTGTTTTTTACACTTTTCATCGTAACGCTGGATCAGTAACGCACCATTTTCGAAGCTCTATTTTACTTCAAATACCTTGTGAGAATGATATGTTGAAAATCATGGAAATGTTTAATTTTTTCCTTGCCTATTTATACATTCATAATATATATAAATGTTCATATTTATTGGTTGAGAGAAATATTATTGACTTGAATAATTTTGGTGGGGTGGTGAAAGAAGTTTTTGTATCAACACCCTCTAGGGCGGTAATTTAAATTGTAGTAGATGTTTGAGATTACTAAGTAGATGGTGTGGCAGAATGGCTATAGGCTGTAGACAGTGTATGTTAGGTTAGACCTGGTAAAAGTTATTGGTATGCCTGCACAGTATTTAACAGTTCAGCGTGCATTATTAACTACTGGTTGATACGAAGCTATGGAGAAGTGGAGAGAAGATTTAGAAGACAGTTTCCAAGAGCAAGGAGTATCCCATGCAAACATGCTATTTCAAAATTTGATATGGGCAGTTACAGAATGGATCCATCCCAGAAGTTCATTCAAGATATGGCTTCACCTCACACTGACAGAGTCGTAAGGCATGGACTTCAGGATCTATCTTTCTAAAAGCATGTGTAAAGCAATTTTATGTTATGTAGATTGAGGTGAAATATTGAAGAGCATGTATACAATAAATAGTTCAAGCAGGGAACCTATTCATCTTGTGTTGTGTAAGCATGTGGTAAGTAAAAACATGATTACGTCGATCTTCGTTTAAATGACAATAGCTCTCAGATGCATCAACCTATTATCTTCAGATTATTAGATCAATAAGTTAATATATGCCCCTTTCAATTTATACTACAAAAAGTATATTAATTATTAATTTTATATTTTTGATATATTTTTGAAAATGTCACATAGCCCGGTACCAATCATTTTGATACACCCTGTAGGCCTACACAAACCCGAACGCAAGTCTGAAGGGTGTAATGAAAATGCCAACCCGCGATGGGGGGGGGTCATTCAAAATTCACCTGGAGATAGGAGGGACAGAAAATTAAAATCCCCTCTAATAACACGCGAATTTTTCTAGGTTTGGACAGTGGGTTTTCCCATGGACCTCATCCTAGGTAAATAAACAAACAAACAAACAAACAAACAAACAGACAAAATGGTTTTCATAATCATGGAATCCATAGCCCCTATAAATTGAAATTGCAGGCTATCACGGGAGCAAATTTCCAAAATTCACCTCATTTACCAGAATTGGGGATTTGGGCTACCAAATCGCTGGTCAGGCAATCCTGGTTTTCAATGGAAAAGGGACCTGGTTGACAACAATTGAAATATCGATTATTTCTGCTGGTTGCTCTCGAGATAAAGTACTGAGTTTGACATTTTCGGAGCATGAAGGGAAAAAGGGTAAAATAAAACGGAAATTCTGACAAAACTATAATATATAGACCCACACGATGTGCTTTACAGAGGTGGGAAATATCTTTCTTTAGCAAACTATATTAGTTTGAGACGCTAAAAATGAATTCCGTAAAAAGCTCGCGGGCGAACTAAAGGTCTATAAAAATCAAAAATATCACACTAAAAGACAAAATATGATGCTTGAATTTTAACACCAGGATTTAAAAAAAAATGTATATCCAAGCACTATGCCTTTAACTGACATTACTGAAGAAAAAAAAAATATTGCTTTATATTTGACCGAGAAAATAAATTTCATAGCAAAAAGGTGTATCTCTGAATTGTGCTGATTTTAACATGTATCGATCGACTTTTAGCGCGACTATGCATTTCTAAAGAATTGTTTCTAAAGAACTAGTGGATTCTATCCAATTTAATACTATGTAGGTTCTGTCATGTGTTTCAAATTTCAAATGCCATAGGTCATCATAGGTCAGATTATAGGTCACTTGGTTCAGGTCAAATTTAGGCATCCATTTTGAAATACATGTGATATCATAATGAGGCATCAAGTTTGATATTTTGTACTGTTTGTCTTTTACTGGATATATATTGAAAAGGCATGTAGTGGATTTTATAAGATACCTTGGGATGTAAATGGTGAGTATAATTTAGATTACCCAGTTGAAATGGATTGGAAAAACAAAGGTAAAATTGTTACCAAAATCACAAAATTGAAGATTACGAAAAACTACCTAATATGGTGGTGTAGGTGACGAGAAATGCATTTTTTTCAACATTGCTGTAGTATGGTTGTGGTAACCTGTTACCTATGGCTTAATTAAGTTTCAGTGAAGTAATGTCGCTAGTTAAAAATACAAAATATAGCTCAACATTGAAAATAGAGGCATTTTAACCAATTCGTTTTTTGATAGGTGTGGAGCACTGATAATCACCAAGTTCATGAAGTCATAAAGGAAATCAGGAACCACCTATTCCCATTTCAACATATCAATATTATTTTTCTAATGCGTTAGCAACACGTATCCAAAATTTTAACGAAATACGTTGATAGTAAGCTTTCCAAGCTGAAGTGAATTCAAAACATTAGTGATGTACCACTTTTTGGCTTCTATCTTTAAAGGCATGTAAGCTACATTGATACCGATGCCACCAATTGAACGAGTAGATTTGCCCCTTCATTTTGCATACCACTCCAATTTTTGAAAAAAAAAACCGCAAAAAAAGTGCAATTGGTGTAGTACCCCCTACTGATTACAATCTAAGATCTTAATCTTCACTACAGCCTGTCTCAAAAAAATTGTGCAAGTGGAAAGCGCCATCTTTGGTAATTAGAAAATACTGTTGTGACATGATGCTTAATCAACGTCAAGGGAACAGTCCTAGCTTTCAAATACTGTTTGTTTCATTCATTTTGGTTTTGGCAATCCAGAGATCTGCTTGGTTAAAAACAAATATATGAAAACCCTTTTGTGCCACTTTTTTGGAAATTAAATAGAATGTTATAACCAAATACCTGTACAGTACAGTTATGTATGACTCAAAACTGATATGATCATAAGCAACATTAGACCTACCAATTGCATTATGTACCCACCACTGATCTTTTAATTGGTAGAATTCAGTCTAAACTATTATTAATATCGATCTAATTGTTTCTATTCATTAATAAGATATTAAAGTATATATTTCAGCCAAAAACAATAAACAAAATTCTTAATTAGCTGCTTAATTAGCACTTAATTTCTTAACTTTCTTTCTTAATTCAGAGATATTTAACAATGGACCAATAGAGAAAGCATGTAATGCCCTTTGATTTCTATAGTTAACATGTATAGTATTGTAGGCCTACAATATATTTCATCAGATTTATTATGTTAAATGTTGTCATTATGAATTTTTTAAATCACATTTAAGTTTCAATATCAATTCTAGGGTTTCATGTTAGCAAAAACATAGATTTCTTCATATAGATATAGATGGAAAAGCTGAAATTGCAGTGTGCATCTTAGTGTATCTGCACACAAGGTCACGCTTGCACAATCACAATAGGCATATATAAAAGAATTCGGCCAGTTCTTTTGTGCTCACCTACACACAAGCAGTGTGTGCTATTTTTTGTTACTTCTGGTTGTTACACATTTGGTAGGTCTGATATTGCTTATGACCATATGAAAATCCACTCGCCAGTTATTTGGTTAATAGAAATTAAACCAGATACATGGCCGATGGATCTTCCAGTGAGACGGGGAAAGACTCGAACAGAAATATACGGATAGCAAAATATAACTTCACAAATAAACTTTAATTTCTCATCAACAAAGTGATCACAACATAATATAGCTGATTGAATATGCTTACGTCTTGATCCCACTGCGGCTGACTATCGACTACCCAGAATAATCAGTGTTGCCAAAACTTTTCAGCGTCAAGGCGCGGCGCATTGACTCGCCAGGCCGCGGTAAAGGATTCTCAAGTAGCCCAATACCGCGCCCAATACCGGATATTTGGGCGGATTTACCCGAATTTAGAACGCAAAACACCCAATTGGGCGGAAAAGCACTTGACTTTGAAACTTCCGGTACTTACTGGGAAGTTACTGACCGATCAATAAATGGTCACAAAACCCATTGTAATTTCAATTTGGAGCTTCAAAGACTCAAAACCTTTATAAATCGGCTAAATGGAAAGGAAAATACATCAAATTAGTGCCGCGGCCTGAGACTGGCAAAAGTAGCCCAATTTTAGACAAGTAGCGGCATGCTTTTTTGAGTAGCGGCAAGTGATCGCCAAGTAGCCCAATTGTGCGCCTAAGGCGCGGCGTTGGCATCACTGAGAATAATAGACGCGGGTAATTGAGGAGAGGAAGCCGCGGAGCGATATATGTAAATGAGGAAAACATAAGAAAGAAAATAGCGCCATAACACACGCCCTGCCTTTTTTTGAATTGGCGCCTGACAATATAACTTTTTAAAATAGCAATTTGAATTGATTTCAACATATGATTTAAAAATAATTATATCTTTTTAACATAAACTTTAACATCAGACATAACAGTCATCAAGTAACTGTATGACTAATAATTAACAGCATCTTTTAATCTGAAACATTTAACTCCAAGGAAAAGGGGACAAGGAAAAGGGGAATAGGGGATGACAAACTAACGCAATTCTGAAAGACATCGAAAAAGACCTTGCACAATCCCCAAACTGGGCATTTACAATGTCAAGTTCCATGTGTTTCAGAAAGTGCGAAGATCTTACTCTACACCTTAAACTACACCTTAAAATTAAGGTTGACGCTGATCTTGACGTTGAACTTGACACTTGCGTGATGAACTCGACACTCAATTTGTCGGTGTGATTCAGATCATGTTTTCCATAAAATTTTAAACATGACGTAACAAGAATTGCTTTTTGCAATTAGACGATAACTGATAACGGATGTCAATATAAATAACAGAAGAATTGATTTCTTCATATAACTGCAGTTTTCAATGCACCATCATTGTGAAATAAGACGCAGTTCCTCCCGTAGATACAGTACTTAACGAAAACGACGAAAGAATTCCACACGACGAAATTGCACTTAGACATTCAGCGCTGAAGACCAATACCTTGATAATATTTGATTCAGAATATAACGGGCTTACATGAAAACCGTATGCAAAGTTCCAAGGAAAAGGTTTTAAAGTTGCAACATACTTTGCATGAAATGATGTCATGTATCAGGTCACAGTTAAAAACCCGTATAATATTTCTTTATTTCTGAATCAAATCTTATTCTGGAATCACACAAATATTGTACTGACGAAAATTCACAATCATATCAGAATCACACATATTGCATACACAGCAAAAACACTGTTTAAAATGTCGCTGTTTAAAACGATGTTGTTCAAACTTTGAACAATATTGTTTAAAAGACAGTCCTTGAATTTTAAACAGTGTGTGTTTAATTCATGAATAATACCAAAAAGGGAACTTTTAAACAACGTTGTTTAAAAAAGATCGAATTTTGCAAAAGGGGTTTCCTTCCTTGAAATCAGGGTCAGATTCATCATGGCGGATGACTATGTGATTGACTTGCTCCAAAAGTGGGAAATGCCAGACCTAATTGATACATTCAGAGGTGAGTGTTTGGTTTAAATATTGTTTGATGTGATAGAGTATTATATGAATACACAGTTGTGTGTTGTACATGCTAAATGATGCAAGCTGTGCAGTATGCAGCCGCCGTGACAAGTACAGTGTGAGTGTAACCCTGGGGAGTGTAAGCTTAACCACATCAAACATAACAATATTTAACATGATGCAGTCATGTCTACAGTAGAATTCACCTCGACCTTTGCAGGACTTAAACCCCATTAAAAGCTATTAAACCAAGATAACACTCATTGAAACAGCTCAACTGATTAAATCGGATCTTCTCTGGCTGTGCACATGTGTCTGTTTTATATGTGCGATATAGCAATGAGCTGCTATAATTCAGCTTCAGTTGGGTAACCGATTATAAAGGAAACGCAAGGAAACAATGGTATGTAGAGCTTTGTTCACGAAATGAGACAATGGCCTGCTTTTTGTTAACCAGCATTCTTGAAAATGAGCAACATAATGATTGTTGACTTAACACGGTTTGGAAATAAATTCTTCATATTTTTTGTGTTATCTGTCGTTTACATATCCTTCCTAAAACACAAAAGTGCGACCTTTTGTCAATCACCTACAGTACCCAATTTCGGCATACTATATAAGAAACTCATCATGATGATTGCCAGAGAATATTTTAAATGTAGCTTGTACCGTTTTTTTGTGGCATCCTTCAGAAGTGAGCGGTCCGATACCAATATTTTCGGTCAAATCTCCATTCAATTAACACGGGGAGTTGGCTAGCTATGCCTTGCCCTCACTCATATTTTACAAAAGTGCGACTATATCTGAACATCTAACCTAGCTGTAATTTTAGGTCATGTTAGAGAAATATATTTGCTAGAAGTTTGGAGAATAAGTTAAATATTGGCTAGTTATTTTTCACACAGTAATGTTAACTAGGCAAGTGCCCATTCTTCCAACATACATCATTTGTAGAGGTCACGCGTCAATGGTGAGAGCACTGTGTATTGTGTGTAGGAAAACGAACAGTAACTGCAGTATGAACCAAACACTTACCTCATGCCTGATGATGAAAGCTACATTAATCCAGTCGCCATTATGGAGTTTGAGCAAATAAATTACGGATCCAAGCATATACAAACAAGTATCATTTTAAGACCGATCTATTGTATTGGTATATTAACGCTTGCTTCGAATTAATTAAGCTTTAATAAAAAACACTATGCTTGTAGACGGGGTTTTACGGTACGTTGGTATCATATATATCAGTACAGGACATTTAATATAGAAAATTCGGGGTTTTCAGCTATACAATACTATAGATCAACCTGATTTGTACAGCTAAGTATACGATTCGTCTCTTTGCCGAATTCATTTATCGCACTTAGGCGCGATTCGTCTGAATCAAAAGTTCAATATTTACGTCGGAAAGTAAGATTTACGATTACTTTTTGGTGGAAATAAAAGATCACCTGAAATATAATCATAAGCATACAAAAACCCAATTTTCTCAAAATTCTCGATTCGTCACTCTGCCGAATTCATAACGATTATGTATAACGCAATGCTGATGGTATTCGGATACATCCCATTGAATTACGTGTAGACAAAGTGTTTTTCGACCCTCTGACGTAAAACTACTACTACGCTAAATGAAGACGCCGTGATGGTGTCGTAAGCTACGTCGCTGCTAACCAAGACTCTCAGAGGTAACTTTTAAAGCAAATGTCAAGAATGAGTCCATATCAGTATCCATACTGCTACTGCCAATTGTTTTTTAGTTTAGTAATTTCCTCCCGGTTGGATTTTTTTTTCGCCCGGTGAAAAATTGTCAACTTACATGTAGCTCATGTGTGTCAAAATAAAATTTCCATCGATCTTTTATAAAATTACCATGAACAATTTAGTCCTTAGTCTGTCAAATTCGAAAGGGTTACCAAAGCCTCTATTGCCTGACTCGGCAACATGCTGTCTGAATCGGCAGTATTTCCTGATCAGGCAGTCGGACCGGACTGCTTTTTCACCGTATATTCTTAGAAAGATACATATCTAAAATATGTAACACTATTGGGAATAGCTGCTCTAAACTCCGAGAAATTAAGCTTTCAAATTGAGTAAAGTTCTTTTTGGACCACCCGTAGTTGAAGCCCCATTCAAATACATGTAGTTAATTAAGTATAGAATTTACAGATTCATGCAGTGTCTTGTTTTGTCTTCTAATACTTGGATTTCGGCATAAAGAGGAAGCCCCGTCATATAGCATTTCTTCTGGGTGAACCAATCCTGCCTGGTTATTTTGATGTGCCCTGAGTAATTTAATTTAATTATTTAACTTTGTTTACAAGCTGAAAGGATTTCATGAGATGGGAAACCCCCTTGCACTTGCAAGAATTGGTGTGGAAAGTCATTTTGGAATTCCCCCTAAAATATTGTCTTCGTGCTTCAAAAAAGAAGTACATTTTAACCAGTTTACATAGCCAATGATTGAGCTATTTTAACGCGGCTGTGTACTCTAGCCATTGTTTCTTTCTCAAAATTGAGTTTTTTGATATGTTTGTACCTTGTTATGTTTTTTATTAATACAAGGAATGAAAATCCAGATTTGTAAACTCCAACTGCAATATTTTAAGGATTTTATTTCACTATTCCACTCGTGTTTGAAATTGAAAAGGAAAGAAAATCTTTGTTGTACCAGCAAGGTACACGCGCGCAACAACTCATCGCGTTGCGTATCGCGCAATTTGTTAACGCACAAATACGCGACGCTTATCTGCATGCGCGGCGCATCTTATGGAAACACCACGGAAGCACTGATTTCACAAAAACCTAGTGGTCAAATGGCTCCTTTTAGCTGATAAAATGTGGGTTTTTCAAGTTCTTTCCCCGATTTAAATATCAAGTTATGAATGGATTTCGCTCAAACTTCTCAAGGGGCTGTGGATTTACCCGATGTNCACGTAATATAAGTTACAAAAACGAAAACTGTCGCATTCTCCTGTGAGATTCGATGAAAGTGCAAAATGTGACCACTTTAAACTTCAACGGCCATTATTTCAATGTTCATTTTCTCGGTAATATGACGATTTAGGTACACGATAACTCAATAAATACAGCATCTATAGGTAAGCAAATATGATCATCGTAAAAAGCATGATCGACTCAAGAAACGGTTTTCTCATTTTTTATATTTTGGTCTATTTCCGATTTTGGGCATCATTTTGTGCAAATAGGCGTTTTTGAATTTTAAAAAGTTCATTTTGATGCCTTATATGGTCAATATCTCAAAAAATAAGGCCAATATCAAAAAAATAAAAAAACCGTTTTTGGAATGAAGCCTCAAGATTGAGCTAAAAACAAAATAAAATATTTTGGAAAGAGTATTTTTTGTTATGATGTACCTAACAAATATTGCCAAAAACTCACTTTTTGTGATTTTCTTCAAAATTGTTGTTTTTACCCCAAATCTGTATTTATATTAAGATTTATTGATGTCTTGCCTTCATAAAAATGTATACTTTTATAAGTTATTGCACTTTTACTACATGCATGTCTGAGAGTACACAGCCACCTTAATACAGCAACAAAGGAGATTTATGAGTACGTGAATGTGCTCTTCCTCATCAAAGGATTAAAGTTCTTCTGTCGAGTTTGCTGGGTTTATGAAAACCACACATCTGTCAAATACAGCGGAGCTGCAGCGGAGCTGTGTTAAAGAAGCCTGTTCCCTGGAGAAAGAGTGATTGGTGAAAGAAACACAATTTTTGGAGGAAGCAGCGCAAGAAGATAAGTGATTGGGGAAAACAGTATCATTTTCGTATGCGGATTTCATACGCAAGGATATTTATAAACGCAAGTGTACAATGGACGTCGCTGATTTTCGCAGGACAAGTGAATAAGGATATATTACATCAGTCGTCCAGAACATTGCAAGAACTCTAGAATCACCAACAAGAAGACCGCTGGTTAAGTACTGATAGAATAAAACTGATTGTGTGATTTTATTGTATATGCAATATTGTTGTTATATGTACCAATCACACTTTGTTTTCAATTAAAGACTTAGATTTTGTTATTTTGAATTCTTGATCCAAGATCCGTCAATGTCCAAAATCCTGTCTACTCAAGGGAAACCCCCGGTATATTACAGTCTCAGTCCAAGTCCTGAAGACTATGTTTTCACAGTGTTTTCCAAATAGTCGTCTACGTTGACCATAAGCTCCTCTCTCGAAGATCTCTTGAGCAAGCTTTCTGCTCCACTTGACTATTTTAATAGATAACACACTATGTTAGTCCAGCAAAGTACCACAGTTCGTTGATGGAGATATTTCAGTATGCCGCTTTTTGAGTTGACAGCACAACCGAACACTATTGGCTCTACTACGGCCTTTGGCGTATATTATTCTCTCCAACACACAAGAACCGGGAACCGAAGTTTGAAGACTTCAATTAGGGTAACTTTTGTACCACTACTGGCTAACATAAACTTTACAGAGTTCCCTCTTAGAGCTTCATACTATTGCAGAGATCATTTCCAGGCTTTTTATCTATTTTTTTTACCATTCTAGAATAATCTTAATTATTTCATGACACATTACAGCATTTAATCTTCTCCACATATGGTACATTTCTAAAAATAGTACATAATCACCACAAACCAATCAGACTCATTAATCGGTATACATCATTTCTAAATATAGCTCATTACTTCAACCCAAACTAATCAGAATAATTCCTTGTGTACATGATTACTGTAATAGCGCCATCACTTAATATTCTAGAAACTTCTGGGGCAATCATGATCATTCTTTAGTTTCCATTAAATGTATGACTGTGTATTACTATTATTATCATTTGCCATTGAGTTTGCAGAATATTCGATGAACAAACCAATAGAAAATATCAAAATAAGTGAAAATCTGATGACAAAATACATAATTTTAAATAAATATTATGGAATATTTGGGGAGGATTAGGGGGACTTGCGGGCCCGTCCCTCCTCTTAAACAAAAAATGAGAGGAGAGGAGAGAAGAGAAAGGGGAAAAAGGAGAAAAAGATAAGAGAAAGGGATAAAAAGAGTAGAGAAAAGGGAGAAAAGTTAAATAATTGAACGTGATCATGGTTATTGAGTAGGCACATGCCTAAAAAAACCGCACGTTCCGGGCGATCGCAAGTTAACATAGGACTGTGATTATTTCAGGCATTGCTATAAGGCGGGCTCTCGCCCCAAACGTCTGTGAAAGTTACTGCAGGGACTGCGATATGCAGAACCCCCCACATTTTGTCACCAAAGTCAGTACCAGTATTAAAGACAGACTCAATGCTGACTTCAACATCAATCCATGCATGCTTTAGTAATTGCGAGTCTGAAGTCTTATAAAGTGTCAGTATAAATAGTGTAAAAATTAACGTCCAAATGGCTTCAATTGGACCTTCATTTTGCAAAAAATTCCAACATTTACAACAATAGGTAAAAATTATCAAAGAATGGCTTCCTTTGGGCCGTCATTTCACAAATTGTCGACTTTTTCAAACTAAAATAGTGCCAAAATACTCCACCAGATGGCTTCAATTAGGTCTCACTTCTCAGACACCCCCTGCGCCCCGCAGGCGCCACGCGATTAGCACTTTGCTTCGCGGCATTTTCCTTAAAAATTCATTATTTTTTCTCCAAATGCCACCACCCAAACTGCTCTAGATCCGCCACTGAACGTAGGTGACAAAATCTGAATTTTGATGATATTTACTATCCTCCGGATGAGCAAATCACAATGGGCCTTTTATAATGGTTAGAGTCTCCTCTATCTGTTTAACCCGGCTGGCATTAGTGAATAGTGACGTGGACTGAGACATTTTGAAAAGAAAAAAGAGCAGTCTACCGACCCAAAGTGATACAATTAAACAAGACAACAAACAAACACAAATCCAGACCAGCACACAACCCAACTTGAAAAAAAAGTAAGGGAATGTGCCGGCATGGAATTCCAACCCACGACCTTCCGATCTCTAGACGGACGCTCTATCCATTAGGCTACCAGGTCCCACTGATTAACGGTGGTTAAGACTGGGAGCAGTCGAGGTATACAATACACACAAACAAATATTACGCAAGCACACAAGTACTGGAGATCATTGCTGATACTTAATCGTTAAACTCAGCATAATAAATACAAGTAAAGTAGGTAATGGGGATACGCATCCTGCACAAGAAAATTTCATTTCATTTTATTTAGCACTCAATACATCAAAAATTGCAAACAAAAAGAAAATACAATAGATTGCACATTATAGATAAAATCTACTGGACATGTATGTAATTCAGGGTACCAGAATTTGCACGAGGTGATAATGGAATAAATACCAATGAGTACCAATGATAGCCCAAAAAGCCTTCCGAAGAAAGCTTAATTCCATTGGGGTCATTGGAATAAATAAACACAATGGAGAACGATTGTTCGCTACAAGAGGAAGCTGAAAATAATTAATGAACAGTTTATAAACTGTTCTTTCTTACCCAACCCAAAGATTTACAATTAAACAAGACAACAAATAAACACAAATCCCGACCAGCACACAGCCCAACTTAAAAAAAAGCAAGGGAATGTGCCGTCATGGGAATCGAAACCACGACCTTCCGATCTCTAGACGGACGCTCTATCCATTAGGCTAATTAGAAAACATAAGAAAATATAAGTGACTTTGAGGTATATTCATGCATATACCCCAAAGTCACTTGCATTTATTATGGAGGGCATAATTAATCGTCCATTTGTTACCGAAATGAGTAACATGTAATTGAGAAAACAATTAATGGACATAGGTGGTTCTGACTCTAAGCTCTCGATATGAAGTTCCTACTTTATTTACTTTCAAAGTTATAGCTGTTTTGATATTGACATTGTTGGTAAAAAAAAGGGTACAAAATATAAAAATCACAAAAATTGCATTTTTCAACCCAAATAGCTCAGCTCACGTCATATTTCAGAAATGCTAGCGGGGTTAAACAGCAATATGAGACTCTAATGGTTATTACTAACCAGGCTGACACCTTTGTCCAAAAATGTTGCACACAATTCTTAACCAGAGCAGATAGACAGATGTGGCCTCTCTACAAATTTGTTTGTTTGTTTGTTTGTTTAAACGGTCGCTCTCCTGCGAAAACACGCTTGGGTCCTAATGGGACCAGGCAGAAACCAAATGCGTATGAAAGGCCATATACACCCTTAGGAGAATTTTTTTAAATTTTGTTAAACATGTATTATTATCTTTACCCAAGATATGCCCGAATCAGCTTAAAGGTTCTACATGTAACCTGTGCCTTGCAATGTACAAAGTTAACACAATTTTACAATAACCAGAAGAGGAACAACACTAGCTACTTTCCGTAAGTTCGGAAAATGTTTGTTAAACTATCACCAATGACAGATCTAGCAATTTTGAGGATCTTGCAACTTATCATCAATTCAACACCTTTGTTCCATAACCATTAAGGTATAGGACATTTTTTGTATTTGCTATAGCCCCCGAATGAAATGTATTTAATTATGTTTGTACTCACTCAGGTAGCATTGTGTGTGAATTTTACATCCGAACTAAGTGCTATTCTTTTTTATGGGCATTTTAGTGTCTAAAATGGCCCCAAATGAGAGTTTTTCAATATTGTCGTCCATTTCTAATCGTCACCCCCATAGACTTTACATGTAAAATAAAAAGGCTCATAAAAATTTAATAGCACCTAGTTCGGATGTTAAATTCACACAAAATGCTTTTTGAGTGATTACAAAGATAATTAAATACTTTTCATGCGGGGGCTATGTGGAATTTTTTTTAATGTATTCCTTGTACAATGAAATTTCACAATAAAATGTCCATTGGAAACAAAGATGTAAAGTGGCTTTCGCTGGACTCATAATAAGAATTTTATTATTTATCAAATCATGCGAAATACGAGGTAAACTCAATTGTGGCTTCACATCGATATAATATTGGTGATAACATTAGCGGAGTATTACAGTCACCTTATTACCAATGTATTACAATAACACTTACACGCTTCACAGTCAGAAATTGCTTTAGATCGAATAGATGTAAATAATCACGCTTTGACAGATGTTAAGCGATATTAGTTTTAAGCCATGGGGACAGGGCCGGATTTACCATAGGGCCAGATGGGCCCGGGCCCAGGGCCCCCAAATTTTTGGGGCCCCAAAAATTGCCCTGTGCAGTGGGCATCTTCCATTTTAGCCGAAAAACACCATGTTTTGAGCCAAAATAACCTACAAAAATTGCAAATTTTTGCGGGCTTCGCGCGCACTGGTCTGTTATATAGCTAAATTCTGCTTCAATGTGGGCTAAAATAGTCTAAAATTGAAAATTGAAATGTCCTACAAAAATGTCAAAACTTGCCCAGTTGAGTGCACATGCCTTCCGCACGGTGCGTTTGGGGCCTCCAAATTTTGGCCTGGCCCAGGGCCCCAAAAAGGTAAATCCGGCCCAGCATGGGGAGGGGAAGCTTCAACATTCTTGCATTTCTTAGGAATACGCTTATTTTACATAATTAAACATTTGCTGCCACATATACAATGCATCATTAACATTATCACATTTTTTAAATATAATTCCACGGAACATTTAAAAGACAATTGCCGAATAGGGCGCAACTGGCAAGACTTAAGTCCAGTCCTCGTTTACGGAGTTTAGAGTTAGGGTTTAGGATTGGGATAGGGCAAGACTTGAGTCCAGTCCTCGTTTACGGAGTTTAGGGCTAGGGTTTAGGATTGGGATAGGGCAGTTTGCCCCATTCTTACTGCATAAATCATAAAATGGGCAGTGGTAGATGTTTGAATATAACTCCACAGTTCACGAACAAATCAGGTTTAGAAGTGAAAAACAGATAAATTATTGTTGAAGTGTAGTCGGTAACTCTAACTGGGGGAGCTAGAAGCACCGCCTTTGCACTAAATCAAACCAACTTTTTAGGTTCCTGAGATGACACCAAAACATGAACAGGATGTCAGCAAAAATATGAACGGACCCGAGGGTTTTTCCCAAGATGGCGTCCAAAATGGCCTCCAAATTCAGGTAATCACTATAAATGACCATATATGACTACTTTTTCTGAACCAAACTAACCTTTTTAGCTTAATTGGCATAAACTAAGGTTGATATAAAGAAGAAAAAAGTCCTAATTAAGAGACAGTGTATTTTCAAAATGGCGTCCAATATCAACCTGTTGTTAAATCAATCAACTGTTGCAAATTTTCAGCTTCTTTAGAATGAACATTAGTTGTAAAATCGCAATTAAAATCACCTAGAAAATAAGGTGCAAAGTTGAGAAAATGAAAAGGGGTGTTAATCCTTTTTGGTTCTAAAAATCATTTTTAGAATATTTGGAGTCAGCATGAAAAATGCGTTAAAATGAGTACAAACAAGTCTGGTATTGGTTCAGTGGTTCATGAGATAGCTCTTGACATTTTGAGAAAACACCAAAAAAATTTTTATGTCGAAGTATGGCACAGAGCATTAATTAAGACAGCAGTGAAATCCACAGGGGAACGTATATTTTAAATGGAATAGCACAATTTTTGACGACTCATAATTAATGATAAAATCGGACCCGTTTCTACAAAAGGCTGAACATAACTGCAGACCTACTTTGTAGATAATGGTCTTTAAGCTATCAGAACATTTTAGCAAATTCTTAATTGAGTTTTTAATGTTTTTAACTGTGATATTCTCAACTCATATCACTTTTCAAATAGTTGAAGCAAAGCAATATTTCCCTTAGAACTAATTTGCCGAAGAAGTAGTTACGTAACAGGATTAATTACCATAGCAATGGGTTTACAATATTTCAATGTATCGCCCTGCACTATAGGCAGGATACACTATTCACTTTTGTATGCGTGTAAAGATAGATTGACTATGATACCGCTCTTTTCAAAGATACTAATCTTACAGGTGCGGGTGATCAGCATTATATCTTTCAATGTATCGCCCTGCACTATAAGCAGGATACACTATTTACTTGTGTATGCGTGTAATGATAGAATGACTATGATACCGCTCTTTTCAAAGATACTAATCTTACAAGTGCGAGTGATCAGCATGATATCTTTCAATGTATCGCCCTGCACTATAAGCAGGATACACTATTCACCTGTGTATGTGTGTAATGATAGATTGACCATGATACTGCTCTTTTCAGAGATACTAATCTTACAAGTGCGGGTGATCAGCATGATATCTTTCAATGTATCGCCCTGCACTATAAGCAGGATACACTATTTACTTGTGTATGTGTGCAATGATAGATTGACTATGATACCGCTCTTTTCAAAAATACTAATCTTACAAGAGCGGGTGATCAGCATGTGAAAATTCTATAGAATTATGATCTAGGTCTTTATCATTGGACGGCGTCGTCTAGTGCAGAGCAATACATTCAAAAGTAGTATAAACCCATTGCCATGGTAAGTAATCCTGTTACATCACTACATGTACAGCGAATTTATTTTACCACAATGCATATTGCATAATAAAGGAGGTATGGAATCCATAAGGTATGAAAACGGTAACGATACCTTATTTGTATGCCGAAATGGCCGATTACACAGGGCTGACATATAAAAGTTACCCATCTTGTTGGCGGGCCTCACATCCTTGCGTCTTCAATTGAATTTTTAACGGTTGTGTTAAAATTAATGCGCATTTTAGCAGCTGGTCTGTTTATACAATGTAGAACCCTCTTTAAGGGGGTACTACACCCCTGGCCAATTTTGTGCCTATTTTTGCATTTTTCTCATCAATTATAGCGCATTGGTGACAATTAAGATATGTATATTATAGGGGCAAGGACTACAGCTACTGCACTGGAAATTTTATTTCAGCACAGACAACAGTTGTGGAGTTACAGTCAAAAATGAGGGAAAACCAATATTTGATCAATAAATCAATAACTACTTGCCTTGAGTTGCTGAATTTTCAGTCCAGTTGTTGTAGTCTTTGCCCCTATAATATACATATCTTACTTGTCACCAATACGCTATAATTTTTGAGAAAATGCAAAAATAGGCACAAAATTGGCCAGGTGTAGTACCCCTTAAGCATGATTTTGTATATTTATGTGCTGATTTTAAGCCTGTTTATTTAAATTTTTAAACCATTCTTAAATTGTGTAATCAAATATTTTTGCTGTGATATGTATAATTCTGATTGTATTGTTGTTAAAGCGCATTGAGCGATTTTTATTCGTTATGCGAATAATAAATAATTTTATTATTATTATTATTATTATTATTATTATTATTATTATTATTATTATTATTATTATTATTATTACTACTACTACTACTACTACTACTACTACTACTACTACTACTACTACTACTACTACTACTACTACTACTACTACTACTACTACTACTACTACTACTACTACTACTACTACTATTATTATTATTATTATTATTATTATTATTATTACTACTACTACTACTACTACTATTAGGGTGGTGCAATAATTATGTGTATTAATTATGGGTGAATTCTCAAAATGGCCGTGCCAAAAACCTTTGCCCCCCATTCGACGTGCCAAAAACCTTTGCCCCCCCTTTGACGTGCCAAAAATCTTTGCCCCCCTTACACATGCAAGATTTTGGGGAACCCGAATTGAAAACCTTTTTCTTAACATATAATACGTTTTCCTACGCCTTTTTAGGGCGTAATATAGAAACGGTGCCCAAAATATCTGTGCCAAAAATTGCTTGCCCCCCTTTCGACCTGCCAAAAATCGCTTGACCCCCCTTTCGACCTGCCAAAAATGCTTGCCCCCCTTTTGGCCTGCCAAAAATCTTTGCCCCCCTATAATTCACCCCCGGGTACACATAATTATTGCACCACCCCTTATTATATTATTATTATTATTATTATTATTATTATTAGTGTGTTGTTGTTGTTGTTGTTGTTGTTGTAATTTTGACTAAAAATGTGGTTTTTGTATAATGAGTCGGTAATAATGATCAGACGATATATCATTCAACAAGATTTTTTACCCCTGTATGACCTTTCGTGATCTCTGGCGGTCAAAAGTGGTCAAATACCAAATGCCTCCACATCTTAAAATTAAACTTTGGACCATATACTGTATGTGTGCAAGTTATGATGTTTTTATCAGAAAGTGCACATTATTTTTTTGGATTACCAGCTATTTATTTATTAATTTAAAAATGTTGTCAATCTTTAATTGATTGATTCATTGATCTTTATGATCTGTATGATTGTAGCTACATCAAAATCCTGGAAAGTAAAATTTTGACGTGTTCGGGTTTTGAGGTTACATCAAAATCTTAGAGAGTAAAAGTTTAACATCTTCCACATTTTGTCGGAATGGGTCAGAAATGGTTTGCCTATCGTGTGAGATCGGATGCAGATGTTCAAGTGGAAGTCATGTTCATGTTCAAGTCAACAATCGCTGATAACCATATCATGTTTTTCAGATGTCATTACTTTTCAATTGTCGTCAAAAAGTATAAAACACCCTGCAGCTCAGCTTCTGGTCACTTTCTGCCTGGAACGAATTCAGTGGACAAGCCCGAAACGGTAAGGCAATGCAATACTTCTTGTATCTCTTTTACTTTATTACTTCATTATTTCATCTATGCTCTGCATACTAGCCATAGGCTTCCACATAAATGTTTGAGATATTTTTTTCAAAATATCAAGAACTATCTTAAACTTTATCGAACCAATATTAGGCTTGTTTGTATTCATTGCAATGCATCATCATGCTGATTCCAAATATGGTCATGAAAATTTACCTAATTAAAAACAAATTGAAACTTGCCACCTGCAGTCGAAACGATAAGGCAATACAATACTTCTTGTATCTCCTTTACTATATTGCTTTATTACTTTAATCATGGACGTACTAGAGATGGAAGATAGTCAGAGAGTTTCTGTTACGCAATGCAGGATAACTGACCCTTGCCGACAAAGTAGTTAATGAGTTTTTCATGCTGGTTTATGCCCTTGAGCACTGCTTTACTATTATAGATCAGACTTGTCGTTGGGTAGCCAGTTCTCTAGCTAGCGCTGGCTTCCATTCATAATTACTGGAGGAGAGAAAGTGTAAACCTGATGTGCTCGAACAGGGTTCATATACTTCCATACTTTAATGCTCTGTGTGCTCAAGAGCCTCTGAGTCAATACCAGGCTTGTTTGTATACATTGTAATTCCTTTTCAAGCTGATTCCAAATGTGGTCATGAAAATGTACAATTCTGAAATGTTTGAATTAAAAAAATTGAATATTGTCGTCCTCGTGGAGAGAGTTAAAATAAGAAAGGTTCTTTTTCAGAATCAGGATCAGGAATCTTGATCACTCTGTTGTGGTGTTTCTAGATGTTTAACTTCTTTGAATCCAGATTGCTTATTTCAGCCAACGAGTTGATTTTTCTGCTTCGTGCATGGTCTATGATCTGAGGCTCCTTCTACCCAAGTACGTGATTTTGGGCTGCTACATGCTCTGCGATTGCCGATTTGTGAATTTCTGTTGCTGAAGGTTTTGTTTGAGTCCTGCTAAAACCTTAATCACTGATTTGTGTTATATAAGCCTTGTACAGAATTTCATTACTTTATTGTTATGTATTCAATGTAGCTACTAATCTGGTCGTTAAATCTTGATGAGGTGCAGGCAACGAGGTAGAAAGGATAGAGCGCCCTGCTCGCCGAATCTGTGAAGCCGGTTTGGGTGCTGTATAGATACACAAAGTTGAACAAATCATGTATTAAAATGCATTAAATTTCCCAGTATACCATTGCTTTTATCAAAAAAAATGCTGAATTATAAAGGCAATCACGTCTGAATCTGGTATTTCATCAGTGTTGCCACGCTAAACAACCCGTAAACAACTCTACCACTTTTCGAAATTTCGCTTTCAGTCGCCGTTCCAGTAGTGCCGCATGGCAACGGGCGAATGAACTAGATTTAGGGGCGTGCTTGCCTTTATTATTCAGCAATTGTTTGATAGAAAAATGGTACACAGTAAAGTTGAATATGCTAAAACAAGTCATTTATTTAATTTTATTAATCCATACATGCTAGAGTAAATTCAGTTCCCATAATAGTTGTATTTGATGCTGATTTTGTTAGGTCCCTTCATTTCATAATGGCTTCAGTGTGTGTGATTGTCAATATAACGGCAACGTACCAGCTCGAGCTCAGCGATCTATGTTTTTCTACGTCATTGGGTGCAGGTGTTAACTAACTTCCATTGATTCTCTTTTTGCGTGTCGAACGCAATTTGCAATTTTTTTAAGTTAAAAATTCAGAATTCTAAATTATCATGATATTTAGAATCAGCATAAAAATGCATTAAAATGAGTACAAACAAGCCAAGTATTTTCAAGCCAAGTATTGGTTCAATGATGTTAATGGTTTGGTAGTCTATACATGTATTCGTCTTTGGTTCTTGAGGTCACGTGTTGTCACCATGTCCTTGGTACATTCATAATTTGATAAATGAATCATGAAAGCACTCCGTCCTTCGGAGGTAACGTTAAGCCACCGATCCTGTGTACAAAGAGCCATATCTGTAGTACACGCAGCTCGCACTCAGTGTCGAAAACGCTTATGGCCCTGATTACTACTTATCAAAAAGTTATACATGTCAGCGTGTAACAACAATAGATAAGTAATATGAAGTGTAATTAAACATTAATATTTTAACTTAAACTCTCTGCACGAGTGTGTTGATTGCAGACGACATTTTGCATTTTTTTAAAATTCAAAAATGTCGGAATTGTCAATTTTCATGACCGTTTTTGAAGTCAACATGAAAAATGCATCAAAATGAGTACAAACAAGCCTAATATTGGTTCGGTAATTCTTAAGAGAGTTCTTAATATTTTACTTGGACTTGGACTTTTTCTGTTGAAGCCTATGTCTAGCACGCTGTGCATTAATAAAACATGAGTACCTCGGTGATGGAATAATCGAATACCATTTTGTGTTCTGCATATGATAAAAAAGTTTTACTTAATCTTAATTATACTGTTTCCTAAAATGATCAGAAATATTTATTCACAATATTTTGTTTATGTCAAATACTCATCTTTTGGACTCAGGGTAATATGTATAATGTTAAATACTCTCCTAACACCTTCACGTTTTTTTACTGCCTTTCTTACAACGTTTCTCAATGGCGAATTATACGATATGTTCATCTGAGTAGCCAATCGCTATCCGGTTACGATATAATACAAAATGTTAACCCATGAGAACTACTACCTTTATACAGCGTCTCTGACTGGTTAATTACGTGATATGTTCATCTGAGTAACCAATCGCTATCCGGTTACGATTCAATACAAAATGTTACCCCATGAGTACTACTACTGAGTGACCAATCAAAATATAGCTTCTAAATATTAAAACTCAATCCTCAGCTGTTCATCTAATTGGTACCACTTTGCTGATTGGCGAAATAAACATCTCAAAAAAAGTAACTAACCCCCTTACATAATGGCCATTATTCAAAAACGGGCGATTGTATTACAAATCTGTAAAACGTGTTGGAAGCAGAATTTATTTCTGCGCATTTTGACACCTCACTTGTAGCAATTGTCTATATATTGATGCCGTAGCGTACATTTAAATCAATGTAACCCAAGATTTGAAAGTTGCAGTAAATTCTATTGATACGTATTCAGTATAATGAAAGGAAATCTGCTCGGCTCTCATGAGAATGTTCATTTTGTTTCATGCATTTGGGGGTCAAAATGCCGGGAAAATCAACATCAATTGTCATTATTCTTATCGTTGGTCAATATTCACTTAATTCCTAGTTGAAACCTGAAGAGTTAACACATTTTTAAATGCCCCGCCAAGTTGTCATTTCAACGGTTAAGTCAGACCAGGTTAGGCTGGTCATCTTCGTAACATCTCACCTTTTGAACATGCCAAGGTTACAAGAGACTTCATCTTGATGGACAATAATGCAACTCCACATAGGGCTAGGATAACCAACCAGTTTCTGGTTCAAGAAGGCATGTATGTTACGGCCTGCCAAATCTCCAGACCTGAACCAGTTGGAGCATTTGTGGGGACATTTAAAGTACCAGGTAGACAAGAGGATCAAGCCAACAACAACTTTGATTTGATTGGACTGGTACAAATTCTGAGACGGGAATGGGCAGCAATAGACCAGGGACGCATCAGACGTCTTGTAAACAATGTGAGGCAGAGGTGCTTGGCAGTTTTTCAGGCAGAAGGAAGCCACACCCGATATTAACTGATATGAAAGTGAACATTACAACAACAGTTACAAGAGACATTTGTAAAAGCCATTAAATCACATGAGTTTAAAACTGAAAAATACGACAATGTGTGTAATGGTATATGAGTGTTTTTGTATTGTTGTAAGTGCAACTTTCAATTCTGGACCTCACTGAATTAAATTGACCGGTGTTTTATTGTTTTCTGGGCTATCGTATCAAATGAGGTGTCAAAATGCGCAGAAATAAATGCTGCTTCCAACACGTTTTACAGATTTGTAATACAATAGCCCGATTTTGAATAATGGCTATTTAAGGGGAGTTAGTTACTTTTTTTGAGATGTTTATATCATATCTAGCCTTCTTGTAGCCAACCATGTCATCTCTTCTATTGCGCACAGAACAAACAGGACCAATCATGAGAGTACTCATTTTTCTCGCCGTAGTGGTTGTAGCCATGGGAGCTAGGTTCCAGAAAGCAGATGAGAGGGTTCCAGGATCCTACATCATCCGTCTTCAGGTAAAATATGCTGCATAGAATTATGATATTCGTATGTGATGATGACAAATTTCAACTTAAAAAATAAGGTTTTATTAATGTTGTAATATACTAAAGTTAAAGAGGCGTGGTCCGATTTGTCATGTTCTGATATCTATCTTATCTATATGTTTCCAAATATTGAGTTGTATTGCTCAAGATGTTTTGATATGGGAAGCAAAAAGGTGTATAAAATGTCTCATAGGATAGTCACATAATTCCGGAAGTTCGGACGTGGTTACTACAAATCACTACGTTTTTGGTCACACCATTTAAACGAAAAATATTGCGCGGCGTTAAATTTCACTGGAGTAATTTAATGAGAAAAATATGAGCTTTCTTCTTGTTCTAAATTCTCAGTTTTGATGAAGACTTTTAATTACCTATAAACTTGTACTCCCCCTTTTCATGTTCATGTCGGGTCGGTACGTAGAACAGGGTTTTTTTTGTCGCCTTTACGATTATTACCTTAAATAAGGCCAACAAAAGTACAAACAAGATATTTTACGCGGCTTTGCTTCTCAATGAGATTGAAATAAAAATAAAATAAAATAAATTAGAAGAATTGTGTAACGTCAAAACTACTTTAATTTGTTCGCTTACCGTGAGCGCCTTCATAGAACCAACTGTACCTGGTTGGCGATCAAATTTAAGTAGTGATGAAGTTTAAAAAAAACCCTACTAATGTAGTGTATACCACTGCGTATGAGTATTCAATTTTATACAAATAAATTGATTTTTTTTATCTCCAATGCAGGAAGGTGTGAATCAAGACAAGTTTGTTTCTTCGGTGGGATTCTCTAAGCTGGATGCAGTCGTAAAATACAAATACAGTTCCATCAATGGCCTAGCCTTGAATATCCCCGACTTCCTTGTTGACAGGGTAAGAGCAAAACGATGCAGGAACTTGAATCTCGATCTACTCACCTAAATCTTTATCACGTAATGAATACGGAGTAAATCGCAAATATGTAGGGCAGTAGATCGGGAACTTGGTTATTACAGTGCGTGTGCAGGAACCTCATTCCCGATCCACTCCCATAAATATTTATCACGTAATGAATACGGAAAATATCGTAAATATGTAGGGCGCTAGATCGGGTTCGAGGTTATTGCAAAACAGATAAACCTACTGTCTTTTTTAATTTTAAGAAGATGTTACACCAGCAAACGTTTTTTTGAAATGTTATACACATGGTAACAATTAAATGTCAGGTCGGATTATATAAAGGTCATGAAAACATTTTTATATATAAAAATCACTACATCAATATTTTAAAAATAATGTCAAAATGTTGTTGCATAATTGGCAAACGTTTTTGCAAAATATTTAACCCTGAGGTCCTGGGTTCGATTTTTCTGATTATCTCCTTTATTATTTGCGACTGCGAACCTGGTTTAAATTATGTTCATTTATATAATTCCCGTCGATCATGCCACTGTTTTTCCAAGCAACATTTAATTACATTGTGTTAAAATGTTTAATATCAATTTTTCCAAAATGTTTTTAAAATGTTATGAAAACGTTGTATACCCTTTATATCGTCGGCCGCATCACAAAGTGACGTATTCGACATTTTTAACATTTTTGAGAAAATTGGCATATTAGTTTGTTATGTTCTACTCTATATATTCACCAAAAACCATGCCTCAAAGTGGCTTAATTAGCACGATATTAACTAATTTAATTATGTCGTATTTGAAAACCCTTCAAATGTCTGTATTACGTAACGACGTATTTGGCGATCGATCACCTATACTGCGCAAGCCCAGTATGTCGTATCTGTAATTTAAAGAATTGCCGTTTCACATAGTGACGTATTTGCGGGACTTTTTCACATAGTAACATATTTGCACGACATACTTTATTTAATATTGATTTGTTTGCAGAATAAGTTATGCTCTGAGAGTTAAAAGTGAATTACATTGCAAATATGGTATATTTGCATTACTCTTAACCAGGTTTTAATTGCTAATAATGTTTTAATCAAGATCATGCAGCAAATAGAAATTTCGAATTCGATTTTCTCGAAATCCGTATTTTGCAAATACATCAGTATGTGATACGGCCGATGATATAACCCGACATTTAAACGTTTTCTGTAAAACGTTTTGTGTTTGCTGGATGTGTTATCGATGATGTAAGCTGAAATATTTTCGTCACAGAAATCTATGTAGCGTTATATACTTCATGTTTATACAAATTCATCAATATGCATAAGATACCTCATCAACATTGACATCCGTCTTTGATTCTAAAGCTGCTTGCCCTTGATGGTGTCGAGTACGTTGAAGAAGATGGTATTGCCTACACCCAGCAAGTCGCCTCTTGGGGTCTTGACCGTGTTGATCAACGAAATCTCCCTCTTGACAACAGCTATAATCCAACACGTAAGTAAGAAAAGCAAATAATATAATAAAGGCACAGAGACGTGAGAAGACAACTTAATTAAAGCAAACACATTGCCAGTGTGCAAAGTTTCCATTCCCATTCAATAAACATTCGACTGGTTCCCAAATCACCATAGAAGTTGTGATGTAACAGGATTAATAACAAAAGTGATAGGTGGAAACAAATTTTGAATGTATTGCCCTGTACTATAAGTATTCTACACTCATCCCCTGCCATGTCTATGCACGTGTGCACTCATATGTGATGCGATCAAGCAAAATCAGTCGGAACTCGTTAAATATTAAATTTTCAGTTTCTTATTAGATATTAAAAGTCATTTACAAAGCTGCATTTTGCAGAAAACCCCGTTGAAATTGGACAATCAGTTCCAAAGATATGAGAAATTAAAGAGTTTCCAAAACAAGAGAAAACAAAAGGAAATACTTCCTTTGTTTAGTTATATCTCAAAATCGATATTCCCGAGCCCACCAAGTGATCAGTAGATGTGCTACAATGCTAAGAGATAGGAATTTTTCAGACAAATATCATCAAAATTGCTGAAAATGCATAAGGCAAGTTTTAAAATTACACTTTGGGGGAGTCTGCCTTTTTAGTATGTTTTCAAGAACTAAATTTAAAAACTTTTTAACGACGGAAAAAAGTTATCAACGGAAACTCTTACAATAATACTACAAAGTTGGAAACAAATAAAAAAAATTGCTAGAACATTTGGACATGCATCCCGCGTTTCCAATTGAAATACACATGAAGACCACCCGCTATGCCAAAGGTCACTTTTCCAGACATCCTGTCTAGAAGCTGTAATGTCAGCGCCCATCTGGTCACGTGGGCATTAAATTAAGTGCCTTTATTTAAATACCCTAAGACGACTATTCTAGTGCAGAGCAATATATTCAATAATTGTTTTCACCTATCGCTATGGTAATTAATCGTTTTACATCGCTACTTCTACAGCGATTAGTGACATTACTCCGAATCTGGTCAACAATGCAGGCACAAACTTGTGAATGTGTCGACAAAAACTTGATATCATCAACGAGAGCTCTTCTATTGACATTAAACATGTCATGACAGTGATAGCCTCCTACCCCACCACCTCTTGAAAATTGGCAATCTATTCACCTCGTTTCATTTATACTGGTATAGGCCACATTTGAGCAAAAACAAATAGATTTTATGACAGCATCTCCAACATGTTTAGGCACGTGTTTGCATTCACAATATTAACATAAAATGAAAGGTGGTTTATGTACGCACATTTTGATACCCATGTCGCCCAATTTTGTTAAATATTATAACAACAAAGCAGAAATGGCGGTTTTTATATCCTTGCGTTGTATATCCATTGATCATTATAAGTGCAACATATAAATTCGGTTTTTTGTTTCTTTAAAAATACTGCTGTGTTGTTAATTTTGAACGAAATTGTGCGACCGGTATCAAAATACGCATACATAAACCACCTCTATAACTATGTTAAAATATTGTGAATACGATTTTGTTCTGAAACTATCATGGCGGTAGGCGCATATGTAATGCCTGCGTGATGTTCTTGTGAAGTCTTTAGTTTGGACAAGTTAGTGTACAATGCCGTTGCTGCAAATCGCAAACTCTCAAGCTACAATTATACTAATTCCAACGTACGTTATTTTTCTCATAACGTCCATATAGATGGCGGCAACGGAGTAACTGTATACATCATTGATACTGGTCTCCGTCATTCCCATGTAGACTTCGGCGGTCGTGCAGCTTACCACTGGGATTATCAATCAGGTGTAAGTATTGACAGTAAAACAGTAAGGAAAATCCCGCGCGAGTTTTGTGATTAAAGCCGTAATATATGCTTTCGGTCAAATATTAATTTTGTTATTCTTTGCCAAAAAATGTAACGTAATATTAGTAACAACTGTCAAGCAGGTTTTCTGATCATTTTAAGAACAGAACAAAATTTGATAACAAAATGCACCCTGCTCAGAAAAGAGTTAAAGGTCATACAGGGGTCAAATTCAAAAATGATCTTGTTAAAATCACAACAAAGTCAGTATTCCTTAGCCAGTTTCTGTCAAAGCTAACATATATACTTCTGCGGTTGAGCCACATGCAGCCTGGGCCCGAGATTACACCAGGTATTCATCTACCGTAGTCACTATTCAAACAGGTTTGGTTTGACATATTTGCGACTTTACGTTTCTCGTGTTAAAATCAAAAAAGGTCAAAGGTTGCATTTTGGGCTCAACTGGGCCAAAGCAAGGTCAAACTATTCCCATCCATACTTACTCCATTCAAATGCCTGTAATTAATACCCACCTCTATACGGTTCGATAGATGATGGATGAAAAGTTTTTACACCAAAAAGCTATACTAAGATCACAGACCCTATGGGGTCTGTATTAAAATCGACAGGCTCAAATTTACTTTTGGCTAACCCCTCTACACGGCAACATAATTTACCACTAGCTCTTCGGATCGAAGTGTCACACCCCCACCCCAACATAAGTTTTTTCAAGAATCCATTCGGATTTTCATATCCATTCGGCCCTGTGGTAAATCCCTGATCAGGAGTCTGCCCTTAAAGCTCTGACTGGAGATTGTGGCTTGTGGTCTACATAGCAGCCTGTGGTCTACCCTAGTCTAACCAACAAGACTCATCAGTCAGTCAATTAATTAATCAGAAATAATTGAAAATCGTTTGTACTTTCATACTTATTTACTACAGAATGGAGGCGAAGATTGCAACGGACACGGAACTCACTGCGGTGGTAGTACCAGTGGAATGAGCTATGGTATTGCATCCGATACTCAGGTTCGAAGTGTTCGTGTACTCAGCTGTTTTGGATCTGGTTCCTGGACTAATGTTATTGCTGGTATGTACTCTCATCCCTATACACGGCTTAGGTCAGAAAAAAATCTTTGATTGCCCATAGATCCCTTCCAAAGGGTATAGGGTCGGTCGGATTTTTCCCGTCATGGCGGGGTTAACAATAAAACTACGAAGGGGGGGAGGTTGGAGGTTGTACCCTAAGATTTTTTATCCGTCATAAAAAAAATGCACGCGTTTACGCCCAAACGACCTAAGCTAATCGTAGATACATCCTTTGCGCTCATTTTGGTGATAAAAATTTCAACCCAGCACCTTAGCCGTGGGTAGGACCGGTCATCAAATGTGAAATTATTTCAAGAGCTACTGACTTCTTACTTGTTAGGAGCTATACATTAGTACCAAATACAACGGTATATGATGTTTATAATTGAAAATTAGGGGGGTCGCAACACCCCCCTCTTTGTAGTTCGTGTTACAAAATATGGCTCAGTAGTCCCAGGGTTAACCCTGAATTGACACTTAATTTAGGTGTAATTTATCTTGGATCCAATCTCTGCTATAAAAAGTTTGCTATATCTTTATAAATATAATAATTCATTGTTCTAGATTTGGGTTTTAGCGTTTCATATTTGAAAGGACTAATGTTTAATTGTAATATTTCGAAACCACAAACCAAAACTGGGTGCTATAATGTACGAGATTGGGCTACAAGTATGCATTTTACCAAGTTGGCAAAAGGAAATGGCTTCATTTTGCATAATGCATGACTTTCTTGTGATGACCTTCAAAATGTGGTTATTTTCAGAAAAAGGATGAGGTTGTTCAAGAGTTTAGGTAGATATGAAATGTGTTGGATAAGTTTTTTGTTTATGGATGAAATTTGCTATAATCAACGAAATCTGACGTATTTCTCATATTCGGTCCAGATTGACACTCAACATACTAGTATTCAAATTGGTTAAATTTTGACCAAAATAGGATATTTTCTTTTGAGTTAACACTTGTCCAATTGTGTTTCCCATATTTACCAAGTGACAATGAATTCCCAGTGACCAAAGTTCACTACATATATAGTTAGTTATACCACATTATTTTATGTCCATCCAAGTACCTGAGTTTTTTGGTACATGTATTATACTCTGAAACAGATTTTATAATAAGAAAGTAATCTAGTGCACATAGTTTCATTCACAGCCAAATCCTGTCGTGTATGTTTGCGATTGGGCCCCATGCAGGTTGGGCCGTACTGTTCAAAGTATATGTATTGTAAACCGATAATACTCTGTGATTATTTAAAATGCTATAAATGAAATAATTAATATATTAAACATACAGGACCTATAATATTTGACATTAAACTCTACTTTAGCACACTGCCAACTCAAAAACTTAGTTCCTGTTATCTACCCAGTAATTTTTGCTTATCTTAATTGGAACCCTAATAATTATTGGGCTAAGGCTATATCTGCATGGTATAATTGAATAGGCCTATGATAGTGATGTTGATTTGAAAGCTTGTATTTCAAAGAGTTTCTTGCTGGCGAGTTATATAAGCAAGAGTCAGGATGTTGGTATCATTATGCCTCAAATCACTAATTTATTGAAAGATCATTGCAGAGTAGATTAGATACGAAAATGGAAAGTTAGAACAAATTACTACACCTACTCTGTGAACTGTGTCTTTTTAAAGACGCTTCTTGTTTCAGTTCTAGCTATTTAATTAAAAAAACGGTAGTCTACTAAATGGTAAAAGACAGAAAAGGCAAACAGACAGAAGTTTATAGTTATGAATTAGAGAGTTGACAGGAAGTTGTAAGAGTTTAAATTGTTGACATGATGGGTGTAAGCGCGAAATGTTGAAGGTCAGGTCAAAGTCATCCGAGGTGAATTAAGTATAGATTGTCAGATTGTCGATCACTGACAATTCTGCGCCAAAATTGGTCAACTGAGGTCGACTGTTGGATTGTCAGAATGTTCAAAGTCGTGTCATAAAACGTAATCACAATTAAGCATCAAAACCATCAAGGTCATATCAAAGTTAACAGTTACTCATAATAGATATTTGGATTGTCATGGATTGGTTATGATCACCTTGGGTAGCAAACATTCTTAAGGTCGTCTGAATATAGAGTGTTGGATTGTTACGAAATGTGATTTCCATCGATCCCTTTGTTACAAGTATGAATTACATGTAGACCTATATAGCACACATTTTTCAATTTAGCTTTCAACATGAAAATTCTTGAGAATTTCCTTGTATGTCATTGGTTGTAACGATATTTCCCACCCGGTTAATTGTGCATGTGCCACACACAAAAATTACTAGCATTCCAAGTACTTGTCAATGTAAAATTATGAAACATGAACTTCAGCCATGGCGTTGTCTTTTTTAAAGACATTTCTTGTTTTAATTAAAAACTTTTTTAAAGGTCATATCCAAACCATGTTTGCCTAATTAGGGATCGTTCACAAACACTTGTAATGAGGGGGGGGCGATGCAAGAAGAAAAATGCTCATTTTGGACCTACAATTATTTTCAGCCCCCCCCCCTTTTGGCCATGAAAAATGTACTTCAATCCCATAGAAAATGTGTAACTCATGTTCTACGTGAAAATTATGGTGATTTTGTTACCTTAGCCTAGTCTTGTTTAGGAGACTGGGAAGTACAAAATTGAAAATGTACCGACAGTATGACCGACTTAAAGTGCAGACACGTTTGTAGGAAATTGTTGCCTCCGAATAATTTCAACCGGTTCGGAAAGCTCGCAAGCCAACAGACAATAATATGCACCTCTTATGCAAGCCAATCCTAGTATAGAAACTTCTGGAGGATGAAAGTAAATGTGGCATTGGCAATGTCGTATCACTTGGTCACAAACAATGTTCATATTCGGACATTTAATAATTATAACGCATGGGCCTGTTTGTTAACGTTTCCAACGGATAGTCTTTGGCTAATCTAAGACCACCATTGGCCATGCGCTTTAAACTCAGGAAGATGTTTTACGGTAATGATGCGCAGATATCTCACAAGTTATCCTCATATGATCTAGATTAAATATAGAATGTTTTGTAACCTGTAGGTATATTCAGTATTCGGGAATTGCGGATAATTTAATCAAATTTTGTTTAGCTTCCAGTATTACAACCCGTGAAGTGCCAGTATTATGACCTATCCATTCTAAACCTTTAAAATTTCCCCAATGAACTCTCACCCTCTTCAATATGGCGCCTATACTCCCTATTCCAGAAAATCGCCAGTTAGAACATACCAAAGGATTAGGATTTGGCTATATTACATTTGGCAAATCAGGACAATATTATTTAATCAAAAAACAAATAAAAAACAAACAAACAACAACAAGGAAAAAAACGAAAAAAACACAAAACAACCCCCCCCCAAAAAAAACCCAAAAAAACCAACAACAAACAAACAAACAAAAACAAACAAACCAACAACAAAAAAGCTAGTGCTTTATTTTTCTGGAATAGGGAGTAGACCTGGGATTCATATTATGTAATCGTGACGTAATTTCACTCACCCTTCCCATAATTCAATGAACCTCTCTGGAAACCCGTTTTGTGTTCATACGGACACAACTTGCCTTATATCCGTATGAAAAAAAAAAGAATGGATATTCATATACTTGTAGGTTTCTATTTACATGATATACTATAAAATGAACAAGAATGCAGTTGTGCTTGATCATAAATTATTACACAAGCAACTACATGTAGGCCTACCTGATATGAAATCACTATACACTTATCTGTTAAGATTCACCAGTGGCGGTTAATGTCAACAAATCTTGTGCTTCCCCGTCCCTCACCCTGTAAATAATAAGACAGCTATGCTGCAAACTAGACTATTAAAAGTTATTTGAAACAGTCTATCATGTATACGTCATTTCTTCTCAGTTATGCAAGTGCCTCAACTCACTGCCCCCGGATATTGGGGGGTATTTGACCGAAATAGCTATCAGCCCCTACCCAGAGGGTAAGATGTTAATTATTAGTAGGTTATTCAATTTGAATTCCATACACCCCCTATGGAAGACGTAACCCTAATCTTCCACACAGGGAGTATACATTTCAAATGAGGTTACTTAAATTAGCGGCTCCATTTGAAATGTCACAACTATATAATAGGCCTAATAGCTCAATTACAATATTCACTAATTTGGAACACGTGACCTATTCGATATTAACATTCACATTAACTCTATTCTATTCTATTCTATTAACTCCAACATTTTAGGAGTTGACTCAGTCGCCGATGCTAGTGGAATGAGAGTTGGATCCATGTCTCTCGGTGGAGGTGCCACACAGTCTCTTGATGATGCCGTTGCGGCCGCTGTTGCTGCAGGAGCTGTTATGTCAGTAGCAGGTGGAAACTCCAACGCCAATGCTTGCAACTACTCACCAGCACGTGAACCATCGGTGAGGGCTCACCTTTTTCTTTTTTCCTCGGGCTTTTTGGCTGTCAATTGGCTGCCTTTTTCATGTCTGAAAGGTAGCCAATTGGCTGCCTTTTGTCTTACATCTGAAAAGGTAGCCAATTGGCTACGTTTTTGATGTTTGAAATTAAGCAATTGGCTGTCCATAATTTTGCTCGATTTCATTTCAACCAACTACACTGAAATTGTTGGCAATGATGTCAAAATTGTTTGTTTATCATACTTCATTGATAATTATATTTATAATACTCAATCTGAGATTTATTCAAAAGACTTTATTCGAAAGGTTTATTCAAAAGACTAGGTTACGTCTGACGTCCCAGCAAACACAAACGTTTTCAACATCATTCGCAAAAGGTTATAAACGATTGTCAGAAAACGTTTAAATGTCGGGTTATATAAAGGGTATATAAAGGGTATAAAACGTCTTCATAACTTTGAAACACGTCTTATGATAAACTACCGCAAATATGTTAACATAATGTTATTTAAGTGTTAACATAATATTTGGCAAACAATGTTTTCAAAAAGTGTTTACAATAACATTTTAGTGTGTTTTCAATAACATTTTAGTGTGTTTTCATACAAAACGTTTTTAAACATTTTCATGACCTTCATATAATCCGACATTTAATGTTATTTAAACGTTTTTACCTAAACCAAAACCCAAAATATAACTTATTTAAAATGTTTTAAAAACATTTTTGTGTTTGCTGTCAATTGACCTTTTTGTTAAATCCCATAAGCCTTTGCGAGTACACCTGAGATGTCGTCATTTGACGTCAGTACGCGTCAGACCGATGCGCACATCGTTTAGCGAACATCGTTAGTGTGCATTGCAAGTCGGCGTGACGTAAAATGACGAGTTCTCATGTGTATTCGCAAAGGCTTGTGGGATTTATAGTACTCTAAATCTTTCTTTTGAAATTATTCAGGCTATTACTGTAGGAGCAACTGATAGTGATGATACACGAGCATCATTCTCCAACTACGGGTCTTGCACCGATCTCTTCGCCCCTGGAGTCAGCATCACCAGTGCATGGCACACCAGTGACACGGCTAGCAATACAATCAGCGGAACTTCAATGGCTTGCCCACACGTCTCAGGTAAATTTTATTTCATTCGTCAATCGTTCATACTTCATAATTGACTTATTTATCTATTTATCTATGGTAGGGTGTTTTCTGTGTATAGGGGTGGATGGGGTGTGTGTGTGTGGGGGGGGGGGGTGAGTGGGCGCAACTAACGTTTCTTGCGTCATTTTAAGTTTGTAGAAATGAGGAATGAATCTAACACAAAGCATGATCAACTTGTAGTTCAAAAATAGGTGTCCATGTACAGTCGATGTTAAAATCATTCCAATACGGATTCGTTTGAGATTTAGCTAAAACTACCTTCAGCTCTGATTGAAGTTCTAAGAGAAGAAATATGAAAAGAATTCCCCATGTGCATCTTTTAAATTAGACGATAAAATATGTATAAGACAATATAGGGTAACATTGCACAATTTTGCGCGCTTCGCATGCACTAGCCAACCGAATATCAAACATCACTTTCATTTTTGGCTAAAATAGTTTGAAATTTACAGTTTTTCTCGCGCTTCCCGCGCAGTTGTCCCAGTAAAACCGGACCAAAATATGCTAGTCTCAATGTTATTGCTTCCTCCGTTTACTATAGAGCATGAAGTCACCCCTTCATTAGCACGGTTTGAGCCCAGGCCCGGATACAGGGGGTGCAATGATCGGAATCGCCCCACCCCTTCAGGGAAAACAAAGAGGAAAGAAAAAGACAGGGAGAAAAGCTCGGAAAAGAGAAAGGAGATAAAAGTAAAGGAAAGGGGAGAAAATTGAGAAGGGAAAGGGTAAAATTGCTCTTAACTGAGTCCATACCAAAAGGTCGAGACTAATTAACTGGAATTATATATGTTAATAATGATGTGGTCGGATAATAATCAATTCGTTGAGGATCATTGTCACGCCGCCCACCATTTACAAATCCTAATTAAAGTACAAATATCATATTTCATAATATCGTAAGCAACCCTTTGTACCGTCCTTACTACATAAGAAACATTTCTAACTGAAATCGGAAGTCCCGGGTTTAACTAAAAAAATTCCAACCACTGATTGCTTTTTTCAAAGTCTTCTATCACCCATTTACTTAACCCATTAAGACAAATCAGTTCATTTCTATTGCCTGATTTAAGGTTTTTTGCTGGGAGAGGGGGGGTCTTGGATTCTGGCTCGATCCGTTTTTCTAGTCCTCTTCTAGTCCCGTTAGGATATAAAATTCACCACTCATCGTCTTCAAAGGGGTATCAATTAATGTTCTGATTTCATGCCCACGTCAATTATCTTTTGGAATTTTTGATAAAAAGATAAAATCAAAATGACTTCTTGACTTCCGTATTTGTACACTTGATCATTATTGGGAACACTTTCACCGAAAATCACTGCGAAAACTAGTCCCGTTAGGGGTATGTTTTTATAGAAATCTGGTCCCACTAGTATACGAGGGACGGTCAATAATATCCCGCAACTATTATTTATCTCCGCTCATGCATGACATTGATGACTGTTACTTACGATAAATACAAGTTTGTACCTTTGTCTTTCAAAACACACTACAATTAGTGTTAACACACTACAATTAGTATTATAGTACCTTTACTTACGTAATCTCATTTCCATACATTCATTGCTATATGTATGAATACAAAAGCCACCCAAGTCCATACTTTGGCCAAATTGAGTTAAGCATGGGAAATTGTTGCTATACATAGGCCTGTCATATGTATGAAAGAACAACACAAATTCATCCTCCGTGTCTATTGGGCATGTGAAAAATAGCATGTATGAAAGAATCATCCAATTCCATGATTTGAGGCTTGTAACACATTGATTGAAATCCAGTATGTATAAAAGTCCACTTGTAACACATTCATTGCTAGAGAGTGACTTTTGAAATAAAAATGGGTTTAATAAAGGAAAGTGTGTGGTTTATATTACATTGCAGAATGCTTATCAACATTATACATACCTGTGTGCTTTATTTTGTATTATCTTACTAGTGGTAATCTCATTCTAACATTGTAGTCTTTGTATATGATTCAAAAAACCACCCAAGTCCAAAATTTAAAATGAACCCCACGAAGTCCCTGAAATGCTAATCGTCATACTTAATACAGGTTAATCCACTCATTTGCACGTAAAACTTACCATATTGACCAGGTAAATCTAACTGAAGGAAATAAAATGATACACAGGTTTTTCTCTCAAAATCACTTCCCATGGACTTGGGTGGTTTTTGTATTCATGTATTCAATTGTCAACATTGGCGGGAAATTTGAATTGTAGTTGAGGAACGTGTAATAAAAAGAAGCAGTTTTTGGTATGAGGTAATCATGGTAATCTGAGTATATTCAATTGATAATTGTGAAAGAAGAAATGTATCCATCAACAGAGGAGAAAAGGGACCGTCTTTGAACTTCATCGAAAATAGATGACAAACAAAAATGGTGTGAAAAGAGAAGAGCATACAAGGTAGAAACAAGAATCAAAAATATCTCCAAAATGAAACAAAAACAAATATGATTATTGGTATGGTATGAAAGATCATAGTCTGGACAATAGAAATTGTTACAATTAAAATAGAAATATGTGCATGCGTTAATGATGTGTATGATTAAATGTACCAAAAATGTATGAAAAATATCTCCAAAATGAAACAAAAACAAATATGATTATTGGTATGGTATGAAAGATCATAGTCTGGACAATAGAAATTGTTACAATTAAAATAGAAATATGTGCATGCGTTAATGATGTGTATGATTAAATGTACCAAAAATGTATGAAAAAGAGAAAATTTCATCAAAAAAGGACTAAAAATATGACTTATACAAGGTTTGTGGAATAGTAGCAGTGTGAGTGAATTGCTATACTAAGTCTCATGGTGAACTTCTACTTCTACTTCTACGAAAATACTCGTTAACGCCTGCTCAGCAACTAAACGAGGGAAATTAAACAAATAACAAACCGTTCGAAATTCAAATTTCTTATTCAATCCAGAGCCTCTCCATGATGTGCTACATTGATTACACAAGCATGATTTTTTTTTAAAACAAGGGGATCATTAAGAAAGAAATGTTTGTGATTTCACCACTGGGACCTCTCTTTTTAATAATCAGTAGTTACCCATTCGAACCAGGTACCATTTGTTAAATTTTGTTCAATTAATCCTTGCTATCTCTTATTATGTAAAGAACAATGTGCGATAAAGCCTACTCAATATTGGAGATATTCAACATGATTCCTTATCTTTAATAAAATGGTATAGGTCCCCGGGGTATAGGTCTAAAAAGAGTATAGCATCAACCCGATGTAATCAGTCTACAAAGTTGCAAAACCGCGCCAGATTCCATGATTTTATTCTCGCGATATTTGGAATTATGTAACAATACATCAATATGGCGCGAGATTTTCTTGACTACTTTTAACCATAAATCAGGCACTGTCCATACGCTATTGTGTTTATGCTAATGTCATTACATAATCAAGTATTCAAAATCGCTAATGCATCTTTGTTTTGAAAGGCAAAGGTACAAACGTTTATTTATCGTAAGTAACAGTCATCAAAGTCATGCATGAGCGGAGATACACCATAGTTGCGGGAACTTATTGACCATCCCCGTATTTTACTTCAAACCAGTATCGAAAGGGGTCCCTCCAGGAAACCTCTACACGGGGGTTGGGGGGGTGACATGCACCTACTATGTGAATAAACAAATGGTTCTTTTAGCTTCCGTTTTGGACACCCATACACTAACAATATTTACAAGAATAGTGGGAGATGGTCAACGAATGGCTTCAATTGAGTTTTAGGTTGTTAAAATATTTACCCGGCACCGTACTTTAATTTACAAAAGTATTTCTGATTATATACAAAGCCACATACTTTGGAATGCATGTAAATTTGCATACGCAATATTAAATATTTTGCAACAGTATATGTGGTTTTACAAACAGCGATGGGTTTAATTGCCGTTGTATAATATACAGACAGTATGAATAATATGTAATTATAATAATGATAATTTCCAACATTTCAATAATCACAGGAGCAGCCGCCATCCTCCTTCAAACTGGTGTATCACCCGGTGCCGTCCATAACACCATTATATCTAATGCCACTCCAGGCGTAGTTGGCAACCCAGGAAGAGAGAGTCCAAACCTCCTTCTTTACGTCGGTTAAAAAAGAAATAGTAAGTAGACATGTATGTATTTACCTGTAAACAAAAGTAATAATAAATAAGTTATTCATCATCACACCACCACCACCAGGTCCACCACCACCGTTAACACTCACCACCACCGTTAACACTCACCACCACCACCGTTAACACTCACCCCACCAATAACAATCACCACCATTACCGATAACACTCACCACCTTGGGATGTGCCCTGAATAATTTGATTTAATTATTTGACTTTGTTTACAAGCTGTAAACAAATTGAATCAGAGTTATTAATATCATAGGGGATTTTCCCTATTACTCAATGTTCAGTGCATAGTTGCACCATCAGGGGAATCCCTGATAACAGATTGTGAAATGGACATAATTTTGGAAATTCCCCAGTAAATGTGACAGAATGGTCTACTAATAGATTGTGTGTATAAAAGGTGAAGATTTGGAGTTTGTTTTCACAGAATGTCATGGGAGAACGTAAAACCACATACATGACATGTGTGTGTTGGTCTTCGTGCTTCAAAAAAGAAGTACATTTTAACCAGTTTATATAGCCAATAATTGAGCTATTTTAATACAGCAACGAATAAGATTTATGAGTACGCAAATGTGTCCTCCTCATCAAAGGATTAAAGTTTTTCTGTCGACTTGCTGGAGTCTTGCTGGTATTTTAAAACAACACATATGTTAAATACAGCGGAGCAGTGTTAAAGAAGCCTGTTTCCTGGAGAAAGTGTGAAAGAAACCAATTTTGGAAAAAGCAGTGCAAGGAGATATATTTTTTTGGAGAAAGCAGCGCAAGAAGATAAGTGATTGGAGAAAGCAGCATCATTTCGTGTGAGGATTTTATTTGTAAGGATATTTATATGCAAGTGTACAATGGACTTTGCTGATTTTCGCAGGAAAAGTGAATAAGGATATTTACATCAGCCGTAACACTCACCTGCACAGGTCCACCACCACCATTAATACTCTTTTCTTATTCTCATTTAATTTCAGATTTGCGTATGAGAACCAGACGACGATAAAATATTGCAACAACCTAAAAACAACTTTAAATCTTTTCGGATTGTAAATGAATTCAGACTGTAATTATTTTACATGATTAAGGAGCGCTGTTAATAACGCTTTGTGTTTACCGTAATATCCCCAAATTCACCTGTTACATCCTATCAATTTTATTGTCATTCCTATAAGCTGAAAATATTTACGTAATATCAAACAAGGTGACCGGCATGGCACAGAATGAAAACAACTTAAAGCACGATAGATTACGAAATCGTAGATTGCATGTATACTATCCCTGCGTTTGTTTCTATGAAAACCAACATGTCTGCCATAATTATTCTCACTATGGGATCTAAAATATGCTCATCTGTCTGGACACAGTTCTTAACCCCAATATGGTTGCACACTTATAGAATGACCTTTACACACTAGGATACACACTCCTAGGATAATACATGTTTATCTATCAGGACACAGTTCTTTAACCTCAATATGGTTGTACGTTCACCAAGTTACCTTAATTTTGTCGGGGTACAAAAATGTATACTCTAAGGTCAAATTTTATCTATGATTTGTGAATGGATGTCATTGAACCCTGCCACTGATATAATGAGCCAATTTTGGCTCGTAGAGGGCGTGGTCGCTTTCCTGCCGCGGCAAGCAGAGGTCAAAAGTATTATACTATGTCAAGTCACTGACATCATTTCCTGCCACGGCAAGCAGAGGTCAAAAATATTATAGATTTTGAGTTACTGACATCATTTCTTACCGTGGTCAAAAGTATATAGATGTTGAGTCACTGACATCATTTTCCAGCGAGTTAGGAAGACTATCAATCAGATATTATGATCCAAATAAATTAAAACACATTGAAATCTAAATAAGTCTGTTTCCATCGATTTATTTCAAATTTAAAAGTTATTTTAATCCCCTCCATGCGGGTGTCAATTACAGACAACCAATTTCGAAGTTTGTGTATATATTCCCCATGACTAATATATTCACCCTGACTAAGATAATCACCCTGACTAATATATTCACCCTGACTAACATAATCACCCTGACTAATATATTCACCCTGACTAAGATAATCACCCTGACTAATATATTCACCCTGACTAAGATAATCACCCTGACTAATATATTCACCCTGACTAACATAATCACCCTGACTAATATATTCAGCCTGACTAACATAATCACCCTGACTAATATATTCACCCTGACTAACATAATCACCCTGACTAATATATTCACCCTGACTAACATGATCACCCATGACTAATATATTCACCCTGACTAACATAATCACCCTGACTAATATATTCAGCCTGACTAATAATTGTAATAGCCACAGAGGGAAATACCTTTACCAGTTCTTGACGTCTTGTTTAGGGTTAGAAGTCAAGAAAGATAAACAAGCACTGTTGCGTTTATTGATATCTGCTGCATGGGATATTTGCTAAAACAGATATAATTATATTCAAGAAATTGGGCAGAAGTCATGACCTCAATACACCAAAGTACAGTTAATTGTTTTTCATTTTTTGGTCAATGAAATTGAATTGAAATGTTTTGGCCATTCGTTGACTATTCATTTACCATAGCTACCCCTATTAGACTTTATGATACAATCCTCCCATCGAAAATACTCATACATTTGTCGGAAACACCGAAGCCAGACCAGAAACCACAGCCTCCAACACAGCACGGGAGAAGACCTATGGCCCAGCAACCATCGCCCAAACATCTGCACCGGGGGTCAGCCAAGCCACCATGGGCAAAAAGCAATCACACTCCAGGCCACCGGCACCACCTGTCGACCCCTAACATCACAGCCAATGCACCAGTACCGTGCCCTCGCAAACAAACAGAAATATGAACGTCGGGTCGGCAAAAGTCACGTTGACAACGAAATTATTATTTAAAGACCCATTCAATGATCCCAGCGCAAGTGTAAAAAAAATAAAATTGTTTATAAATTGCTTAAATCAATTTGGTATTTTTGAAATGAAACATTTGGCCAAAAACGAAGAAAACAGCAGTATTGACGTTGAAGCCCCATTCAAAATACATGCAGCTAATATATATGCTGTCAGTATATAAATTACAGATTCATGTAAAATGCTTTATGTTGTCTTAAATAGCAGGCTATATTAGTACATCTATGACAATGACAAAGGTACCAAAAGTTGAATTTCGATGATTTTTACGATCGTCCAGATGAGCAATTCACTGAATGGGCCTTTAAGGGCTCGGATAGCAAAGTTTGTACATTATTTTTTATATCATACAAACTTTATGGCAAATTATTAGAAATAGATTTGGCATTTAAAGGGGCATTTCGTGATCCACAGCCTCATCCCCCCACTTTTCCCAAATAAAGTTGAGATTTTTACACCACTGAATACCTCTGGCTACATAATGTTTATGTACCAAATATTTCTTGCAGATTAATTCGTTTAGCAAAAATATCGTTAAATTTGAATTTCGTTCTGGTGCACCAGAACGAAATTACAACACATTGTCTATGGAGCAGTGTAATACACATAATCATGCATCATGCAAACGCAAAATCGGAATCAACTGAAATTTTGGAAATAAGCTTTTTTCGTGGATATCTACTGAAAAATGTCATAAAAAGAGGATGCTAGGATCACGAAATCCTCCTTTAACAGTCCTCGAAGAAAAATTTATAAATCTAATGATATTTATTTAAAGTGAAAGTAGCTGGGAGGAAAGCCGACGATCATTTGAAAATTGTGACCTTTCGTATTAAAGGTATTCATTTTCCCCAAAAGACCTAAAAAATTAGGTCTGTTTGTTAGGAAAAAATGTGTATCTTCAACACGAAAGGTCAGAATTTTCAAATGGGTCAATTGGCGGTGTAGGATTTGTTATCGAAAAATGGGGTCAATCAGTGTGGGTTCCAATTAAATGGGGGGTCATGGGGGCCATTCAGTGTGAAAACACTAAACATTGAGTGTCATTGACCTTTAAAAAAATGTTAAATTTATTTAAAATGTTCGCAAAGTTCACAAACATTTACATATCGATTTGGTACTTGTAAATTTCTAATAAAAAGGTGGTTATTGGGTATAGAATTTGCCTCCAAAAGGGGATCTATTAACAGACACACATGACGCGTACCAATATAAGGGAGTGCGCCAGGTACAAATCGAACACGCACGCGATCGTAGGAAAAATATATTAAAATGAGTACAAACATGCCTAGTTTTGGTTCAGTGGTTCATGAGATATTTGAGATTTTGAGAAAATATCCCAATATCTTCAACTTCTTATGTTGAAATCTATATGCATAGCACGCAGAGCATTAATTAAGACGGCGGTGAAATCCACAGGGGGAACGTGTATTTTAAATAAAATAGCCCAATTATTGGCGACTCATAATTAATGATAAAATCAGACCCGTTACCACAAAACCCGGAACACAATTGAAGACCTACTGGGAGACAATGGTCTTTAAGTTTTGAGGTATTTTCTCAATACTAGGCTTGTTTGTACTCATCTTCATGCATTTTTCATGCTGATTCCAAATATGGTCATAAAAATGTACAATTCTGAAATTTTTGAATTTCTAAAAAATATTTGAAACCCGTCGTCTGTTTTTAGTTATGATATGCTCAACTTATGTCACTTTCCTAAAAGTTAAAGCAAAGCAAATTTCACTTGGGACTAATTGCAATTTATAATCTATTTAACCACAATGTATACTATGATATAAGGAATCCAGGGCCATCCTAATCTTGTTGAAAAACACACCAATGTATTCCTCTCAAGGTCAAAGGTCATTTAAAAGGGCATTTCCAATATATACATAGCCTACATTTTAAATTGATTTCGGCCACAAATTACACAGCAAAATAAGATCTCTTTCTCATTTTGACATATTCCGGGCCTTGCAGGATGCTACATCAAAATCTCAGAAAGTAAAATTTTGATGTTCCGGGTTTGGAAGCTACATCAAAATCTTAGAAAGTAAATTTTAACATATTTCGAGTTTTGCAGCTACATCAAAAAGTAAAATATTTACACATTCTAGGATTTGCAACTAGCTACATCAAAATATCTCAAAATAAAATTTTGACGTGTTCGGGTTTTGAGGTTACATCAAAATCTTAGCGACTAAAATTTTGTCATGTTCCACGTTTTGTAGGAATGGGTCAGAAATCATTTGCATATCGTGTGGGATTAGATGCACATGTTCAAGTTCAAGTCATGTTCATGTTCATTATCAAGTCAATCATCGCTGATAACCTTATCATGTTTATTATATGTCATTACTTTTCAATTGGTGTCAAAAAGTATAAAACACCCTGCAGTTCAGCTTCTAGTCACTTTCTACCTGGAACGAATTCAGTGGACAAGCCCGAAACGGTAAGACAATACTTCTTGTACATCTTTACTTCATTACTTCATTACTTCAATTATGCTGTGCGTGCTGGCCATTGGCCTCAACATAAATGGTCAAAGTTTTGAGATGTTTTTTCAAATTATCGTAAGAACTACTGAACGAATACTAGGCTTGTTTGTACTCATTTGAATGCATCATCATGCTGATTCCAATTATGGTCATGAAAATTTACAATTCTGAAATTTTTTAAATTAAAAACAAATTGAAACTTGTCATCTGCAGTCGAAACGGAAAGGCAATACAATACTTCTTGTATCTCCTTTACTATATTACTTTGTTACTTTAATGATCTGTGTGCTAGAGCCATAATAGGCTTCAACACAAAACATCAAAAGCTACCTCAATAGCCTTTGAGTCAATACTAAGCTTGCTTGTACTCATTGTAATGCATTTTTTCATGCTGATTCCAAATGTGGTCATGAAAATGTATAATTCTGGAATGTTTGAATTAAAAAAAAATGAAACTTGTCGTCTGCAGTGGGCACCCGCACGGAGAGAGTGAAAGTAAGAAAGGTTCTTTTTCAGATCCAAGTAATACTTCAATTCCTATATTAGAATCTTGATCTTGATCACTCAGTTGTGGTGTGTCTAGATGTTTAGTCTTGATGCTGATTCCAAACTTCCTTGTTGCCGTTTATTGATGAGTTGATCGTCGATTTTGTCCAGTTTGTACGTCCCCTCGTCTTTGTGCATGCAAACTACTTCTAATCCAGATTGCTACTTTCAGCCAATGAGTTGCTTTTTCTGCTTCGTGGTCTATGATCTGAGGCTCTTCCCACCCAATTACGTGATTTAGAGGTGCTACATACTCTGCGATGTTCGATTTGTGAATTTTTAATAAAAATTTTGGCAATAACTTTTTCAGTTTATGATTTGTGTTCTGCAAGCCTTGTGTAAAACTTCATTACTTTATTGTTATGTATCTACTATAGCTACCAATCACTGGTCGTTTAATCTTGATGAGGTGTCGAACGCAGACGACAATGTCAATTTTTGTTTAAACTGAACAATTTCAGAATGTAAATTTTCATGACCAAATTTAGAATTAGCATTGAAATGAGTACAAACAAGCCTAGTATTGGTTCAGTGATTCTTAAGATAGTTCTTGATATCTTGATAAAATATCATAAAGCTTGGACTTTTTCTGTTGAAGCATGCGCAGAGCATTAATATTCGATCTCCGCATTATAGAAAAGAGCGTGTCATATTAATGGTTTGGTAGTCTACGGGCCGGTTTCTCGAAGCATAGCTAGTGGCCAGGCTTCCTAAGCCAGCAGGCTTGAGCCCAATTAGTCCTATACCGGTGCTTACAATTTCACATTGTACATCACCTAGAGAGATAAATCGATAAAATGGATCCACTTGGTAGGGCTAGCCTTCTGGCTTAGGAAGCCTGACCACTAGCCAAGCTTCGATAAACCGACCCTACATGTTTTCGTCTTTGGTTCATAAGGTCACGTGTTGTCAGCGTTTCCATGGTACATTCCGAATTTGGTAAATGAATCTTAAAAGCACTCCGTCCTTCGGAGGTGACGTTAAACTGCCGATCCTGTGTACAAAGAGCCATATCTGTAGTAATGCAGCTCGCAGTCAGTGTCGAAAAGAGTAGGGCTTATTCATGACTTTCTCAATCCGCCCCGGTGCTGTTTAAATGTACTAATATTAACCAGATGTGTAGTTCAATTGTGCACTGTAAGGCTGTCGTCCTTGCGGAAGTGCACTGAGTCTCGCATCCGTAACAGCATGTGATGAAACGGCGCCGTACGAAAGTGTAATATGTACAATATGTGACTTAGATATGCACGTTGTGTGTTGGCGATGGCCGTATAGGCTATCTCAAGAACCACTGAACCAATACTGATTCATGCTGATTCCAAATAGGGTCATGAAAATGTACAATTCGTGTGATTATGACATTTAGCTGCAGAGTCGAATGCTTATTGAAAGCCTTTGATACTATAGATCATGATATCATTGTTAAACTTGAATTTTATAGAAATTATGTGAGATTATCTCAACATTTTTAAATGATAGATAATGATAATTATAATCAATGTATCGTTTTTATACATACTAGTCTACATGCCTAATTCAAACCTAAATGATATCATATGTGGTGTTAAATGTGGTAAGTTAATACAAGTAAAGACGCTTTATTAGCTCGATTAATATTTATCGAAAAGTTATACATGTCAGCGTGTGAAGAACTGTAATACTAAAGACAATAGATGGGTAATGATAATGAAGTGTAATTAAACATTAATATTAATATTTTAACTATCTGTCCGAGGGTGCCGAGTGCAGACGACAAGGTTCAATTTTATTTTTAGTTCAAATATTTCAGAATTGTAAATTTTAATGACCATATTTGGAATCAGCATGAAAAATGCATTAAAATGAGTTCAAACTAGGCTAGTATTGGTTCAGTGGATCTTAATATAGCTCCTGATATTTTGAGAAAATATTTCAAAACTTGTCATGCTTTATATAAATACTTTATGTTAAATCCTTTCCTAACACCTTCACTGAATTAGTGTCTTTCTTACAACGTTTCTGATTGGCGAATTATGCGATATGTTCATCTGAGTAACCAATCGCTATCCGGTTACGATACAATAGAAAAAGTTAACACAAGAGAACTACTACCTTTATACACGCCTGTGATTGGCGAATTATGCGATATGTTCATTCGAGTAACCAATCGCTATCCGGTTACGATGCAATACAAAAATGTTTAACCCACAAGAACTACTACCTCTCATACAGCGTCTGTGATTGGTTTAATTTATGCGATATATTAATCTGAGTGTCCAATCATAATACAGCTGCTAAATATTGAAACTCAATCCTCAGCTGTACATCTGATTCGTACCACGTTGCTGATTGGCTCAATAAACCACATGTAGCCTTCTTGTAGCCAATCATGTAATCTCTTTTATTGCGTACAGAACAAACAGGACCAATCATGAGAGTACTCATTCTTCTCGCCGTAGTGGCTGTAGCCATGGGAGCCAGGCTCCAAAAAGCAGCGGAGAGGGTTCCAGGATCCTACATCATCCGTCTTCAGGTACAGTATTGTGATTTTAATATGATATTCGTATGCGATGATGACAAATTTTAATTAAAAAAAGAGGATTTTCAGAAACGGGTTTTTTTTTCGTCGCCTTAGCGATTGCGTTAATTAAAGCCAACAAAAGTGCAAACACGATTTGGCAGTGTTGTCTTTGTTTTTTGTTTTGTAAGAATCCTTTGTGGTCCAAGTATGTTACATGTTCAGTAACGTAAATAAGATTGAAATAAAAATAAATAAATTGAATTAGAATAATTATTTAACTTCAACACTACTTAAATTTGATTGCTTACCGGAAGCACTTTCACTGTACCCGGTAAGCGATCATTAAAAGTACTGTTAAAATTAACAAATTCTTCTGATTTAGTAATATACCACTGCGTTTATTCAATTATATAAAAATAAACGATTTTTTTTTATATCTCCCATACAGGAAGGTGTGAATCAAGACAAGTTTATTTCTTCAGCGGGATTCTCTAAGCTGAATGCAGTCGTAAAATACAAATACAGTTCCATCAATGGCCTAGCCGTGAATATCCCTGACTTCCTTGTTGACAGGGTAAGTCTAAAACAGATGCAGGAATCTGAATCTCGATCTACACCCATAAATCGCAAACATGTAGGGCACTAGATCGGGCAATTGGTTATTGTAGTACGTGCGCAGAAACCTGAATCTCGATCTTCTCTCCTATTAAATCTTCATCATGTACTGAATCATGATGCAGTCATGTCTACAGTAGAATTCATCTCGACCTTTGCAGGACTTAACCGCATTAAAAGCTATTAAACCAAGATAACACTCATTGAAACAGCTCAACTGATTAAATCGGATCTTCTCTGGTTGTGCACAAGTGTCTGTTTTCATGTGCGATATCGCAATAAAGCTGGTATTATAGCTTCAGTTGGGTAACCGATTATAAAGGAAACGAAAGGAAACAATGGTATGTGTACCTTTGTTCACGAAATGAGACAATGGTCTGCTTTTTGTAAACCAGCATTCTTGAAAATGAGCAACATAATGATTGTTGACTTAACACGGTTTGGAAATAATTTCTTCATATTTTTGGTGTTATCTGTCGTTTACATATCCTTCCTAAAACACAAAAGTGCGACCCTCTCCAAACACCTAAATTAGCTAAAAATTTAGGACATGTTACAAAACTATATTGTCTAGAATTTTAGAAGAGTACTTTTAATATTGGCCGGTTATTTTTCACACAGCGACGTTAACTAGGCAATGTACTATTACCTATAACATTAACTAAAACACCAAAGTACGAATATTTCCAAACATCTAAATTAGCTAAAATTTAGGACATGTTAAAAACTATATTTTCTAGAACGTTAGAAGAGTACTTTTAATATTGGCCGGTTATTGTTCACACAGCGACGTTAACTAGTCTTATCCCCATACTTTTAACGTAGGGCTATTTATAGAGGTCACGCGTCAATGGGAATGAGCACTGTGTATTGTGTATAGGAAAACGGACAGTAACTGCAGTATGTACGGAATAAATCGCAAATATGTAGGGGACTAGGAAGGGAAATTGGTTATTGTAAAACAGATAAGCCTATAGTCTTTTTTACTTTAAGACGGCGTTATACCAGCAAACACCAAAATGTTTTTGAAACTTTATGCACGTGCGTTTTGGTTTTGATCAAAACGCTTTCTCTCTCTAACATTTAAATGTCGGATTATATCGTTATGAACACGGCAGAGTGCCGAATACCCAAAACTACATCAATATTTAAAAAATAGTGTCAAAATGTTTGGCAAACGTTTTTGCAAAACACTTTGTCAAAACTGAATTACATTGTGCTAAAATGTGTAATATCAATTTTTCAAAAATATTTTCTAAATGCTATGAAAATGTATTCTATTACCCCCACAAAAGTGGTATATTTGAGTGGTGTGGAGGTATCATATTAACTACTGTGTTGCAGTGTTATTGGTTGGGTAAAAACCAATAACTGGCATACCATTGACAAGCTTGGACTTTAAGCTTTAAGAAAAACAAGATTAATATTTAATTATGTAAATTTTATGCAAATTAGCTCATGAATAATTAATAAGCTCATAGCCAAATATAATGAAAAAAATATTTTGATTTACATTTTTGAAGTGTATGAGTACATTAATGTGGCATTTTTATGCAGTTTTAAATACACTTCCGTATTTCTACATATAATAAAAAGAAATCCGAGTTACTCTGGACTATATAAAGTTTATGGACATTTTTGGGCTAATTTTAGGGCAAAATTTGGCCTAAAAATGGTTAAAATATGCAGGTTTCCAACATTTTAAACCACTTTATGATGTGTTAATGGTAGTTATATTAGGAAAAAAGGTGTTTTGTGGATAGAGAATTGATAAATTATCAAAACTGTTCCAAAGATAAGACTTTATTTGTGTAAATAATTTTTTTACATGCATATTAAGCCATTTCGTGCCATATGGCACGAAATTGATAGGGGGTAATAATAGAATAGGGTACGTTTTCTGTAAAATGTTTTGTGTTTGCGGGATCTGTTATCGACGATGTAACAGTAAGCTGCCATATTTTCGTCCCAGACATCCCCGTAGGCGGTATATACTTCAAGTTTGTACAAAGTCATTAATATACTTAAGCTACCTCACTGCTCATTAACATTGACATTTGTCTTTTAATTTGACTCTATAGCTGCTTGCCCTTGATGGTGTCGCCTATGTTGAAGAAGATGGTATTGCCTACACCCAGGCAGTCGCCTCATGGGGTCTTGACCGTTCTGATCAGCGCAACCTCCCTCTTGATAACACCTACACTGCACCACGTAAGTAACAAAACTAATAAACCACCTTGGTTTTGAATACATAATCCTCTATAATCCTCTAGACGTTAAAGTAACAAAACAAATTTAATTTAATTTAAACAAACTCATTGCCAGTGTGCAAAGTTTCCATTTCCCATTCAACACTATTGGTTTCCTCAATAGTAATATTACTCATAACCTACCACATCAAGTCCCCAGGGTGTGGGTGGGTGAGGGTGTGTATGGGGGCACTTATTTCGCAGCTCCGTAAGGCCCCATTTTAACCGGTATGCTGTCAATTTCCAAAGACCTATCACTTCAAAACTCTAAAATGTATGATGTGTCTCTTCATCCGGGATCAGGTCAATAATGCATGGATATTTAAGGCAGTGGCATAGCCAGGTTTTTGAAGGGGGGGGGGGGGGGGACAAACTCGTGATTGTCCCGACAACTTAATATCGTCGCCGAGAGCTCTTACAAGTATCAAACATGTCATGACAGTGATATCGTTTTCCCCAACACCTCTTGAAAATTGGCAATCTATTCACCTCATTTCACATTTTGACTAAAGCAAAGGGATTTTATAACATGTGTGGCTTGGCTTCTATTTAGTATGACCATACACCTTTGTTTCCAATGGACATTTTATTGTGAAATGTCATTATACAAGGAATACATTTAAAAAAATTCACATAGCCCCCGAATGAAAAGTATTTAATTATCTTTGTAATCACTCAAAAAGCATTTTGTGTGAATTTTACATCCGAACTAGAGGCTATTAAATTTTTACGAGCCTTTTCATTTTACATGTAAAGCCTATGGGGGTGACGATTAGAAATGGACGCCAATATTGAAAAACCCTCATTTTGGGCCATTTTAGACACTAAAATGCCCCCAAAAAAGAATAGCCTCTAGTCCGGATGTAAAATTCACACACAATGCTACCTGAGTGAGTACAAACATAATTAAATAAATTTCATTCGGGGGCTATAGCAAAAACAAAAAATGTCCTATACCTTCATGGTTATGAAACAAAGGTGCATAGACTTGAGATTTGGATACCATTTCTAATGCTTCCTATGTCTTTTTGGAACGTCAGCGCTTCCAATCGCAAAGGATCGACCGATTTAGAATAGATTTCACTGACCATCTACAACATGTTTAAGGCACACTTACTTTAACAAAGTAATGTAGCATTGGAAATATACACTAGGATTCACAATATGTTAACACATTTTGATACCCATGACGCCCATTTTTGTACAATATTAACAACAAAGCAGTAATAGCGGTTTTTTTCTTAGAAAAAGGGGTTCTTGGCTGTCCTGTATGTAGAACCCTCAAGAGAAATGGTTCTTGAAAATTTAAAGAACCCCTAAATGGTTCTTTCTGCCCTTTCAAGAATCCTTTTCAGGTATAAAATGGTTCTTTCTAACCTTTTCAGAACCCATTTCTGTTTTTTGTAGAACCATGTAAGGTTCCACATACATGACAAGTCAAGAACCATGTTAGGTCCTACTTAAAAACGTTTTTTTCTAATAGTGCACAATGCTTGAGTTTTATATCCATTGATCGTTTAAAGTACAACTTATAAATTCTGCTTTTTTTTTGCTTTAAAAATAATGCTGTGTTGTTAATATTGACCTAAATTGTGCGACCGGGGTATCAAAATATGCATACATAAACCACCTCTATAATTATGTTAAAATATTGTGAATACGATTAATAGTTCAGAGGCTATCATAGCTATAGGCGTAAATGTAACGGCTGCGTTACTTTTTGACGAAATCTTGAGTTTTGACAAGTGTGCAATACCGTTGCTGTTCAAATCGTAAATTCTCAAGCTATATTTCTTTCATACCATATAGGTAGCGGCTCCGGAACAACTGTATACATCATCGATACTGGTCTCCGTCATTCCCATGTAGACTTCGGCGGTCGTGCAACTTACCACTGGGATTATCAATCAGGTGTAAGTATTGAGAGTAAAGCAGTATTCAGACTTTTTATTGCACGTACAATATTGTATGCAACATATCTACGTTGTTTAATCTATTGCCATTCTATTTCCAGTAATGTTTAAGTTCTAACGAATGTTTGATGACGTAAAATCGATAATATATTTCTACTAGATATTACATGTAACATATTATCGATTTTTCGTCATCAAACATTCGTTAGAACTTAAACATTACTGGAAATAGAATGGCAATAGATTAAACAACGTAGATATGTTGCATACAATATTGTACGTGCAATACTCGGAGTCTGTGGAGCGCTTTAAACAGCGAGCAAAAATCCCGCGTGGGTTTTGTGATTAAAGCCGTGTTATTCTTTGCCAAAATATTACGTAATATTAGTAACAACTGTCAAGGAGGTTTTCTGATCATTTTAAGCAGCAACAATGAGGTAAATTGCAAGAAAATCAGTTAGCCGCTTAAATGTGAAGCTCTATGGGGAATTGGCGAATAAAGCCCGGGGGGGTTCCTCGGTTTGAAAACTCTTAAATTTTACTATAATTAAAGGACTTCAGGCTTAGTATTCACAGGGTATTTTTAGGTACACAATTAGGCATACCAATCATGCAAAAAGTAGACATTTGAAAAGAATGAGGGCGTCAATGCGAGGAAATCACACATTATTGGTGTTTAAAAAACCCAGCAGCTACATAGCGCGTATTGAGTGACCTGGGGGAAAACCAGGCACTAGAAGACAATACATATGCTCAAGGTGAAATTCACGCCTATAACGGCCTATTCATGTTACTGTCTGACCATTTCCCTAAGAAATGAGGAATTGTAATGTGTGGCTTAACATGCTTAAGGTTCAAACTTAGTTTTAATATTATAAACTGACTTCCAAGAATAAAACAAACTTTGGTGGCAAAATGCACCCTGCTCAAAAAAAAGTTCAAATTCAAAATTTATCTTGTTAAAACCACACCAAAGTTAGTATCCTTAGCCAGTTTCTGTCAAACCTAACATATTATGTTTGTGATTGATCGAGCCACATGCAGTCTGGGTCCGAGATTCCGAGGGGGGGCACTCGAATATGAAAGTGACGTACCTGTACTTACCAGAGTACATGAATAGGGTTCTATCGGTTTTGTCGAGAAAGGGGGGGTCATTCAGTGGGTGTTCCAAGCAATTTTGCAGCTAAATGGCTACAAAATTTGTTCACAAATGTACAGATTTGGTGTAAAGCTGATGAAAAAAGGTGGTCATTGGGTGGCAGATTTGAAAAAAAGAGAGTTATTGGGTGTAAGCTGATGAAAAAGGGGTCATTGAGTAGCAGATTTGCCTCAAAAAGGGGGTCTATTGACACGCAATATATGGGGGTGCCCCCGGGCTGAAATTACACCAGGTATTCCTCTTTCGTAGTCACTATTCAAAAAGGGTTGGTTTGACATATCTGCGACTTTACGCTTCTCGTGTTAAAAACAAAAAAAAGATCAAAGGATGCATTTGGGCTCAACTGGGCCAAAGCAAGGTCAAAAATATTCCCATCCATATAAATGCCTGTAATAAATACCTACCTCTATACGGTTCGACAGAAGATGGATGAAAAGTGTTTACACCAAGAAGCTATACTAAGATCACAGACCCTTGGGGGTCGACAGACTATAAGATCGACAGACTCAGACTTATTCATTGCTAACCCCTCTGCACGGCAACATAATTTCACCCTAGCTCTTCGAATCGAAGTGTCACCCCACCCCACCACTGTAACATAAGTTTTTTCAAGAATTTTTGCTTCAAGTTACCCAGCAAACACAAAACGTTTTCGACATCATTCGCAAAAGGTTATAAAAGGTTGTCAGAAAACGTTTAAATGTCGGGTTATATAAAGGGTATATTAAGACTATAAAACGTTTTCATAACCTTACAAAACATTTTTTGATAATCTACTGCTCAGCAAACAAAAATGTTTTACAGAAAACGTTTAAATGTCGGGTTATATAAAGGGTATAAAAACGTTTTAATAACATTCCAAAAACATTCTTGAAAACTTGATACAAAACATTCTAAACAGAATGTTATTTTAGGTTGAAAAAATATTTTGCGAAAAATGTTTGCCCAAAATATTTTCAATAACGTTTTAAAAACGTTTTCATAACCTTTATATAACCCGACATTTAAATGTTATTAAACTGTTTTGAAAAAAACATTTTAAGAACATTTCTGTGTTTACTGGGTTCAAATATTTTAACATAATGTTATTTAAGTATTGACACAATATTTGGCTAAAATGTTTGCAAAAATAGTTTACAATAACATTTTTTGAAAACATTAAAAAATATTGTTGTGGTGTGTTTTCATACAAAACGTTTTAAAACGCTATCATGACCTATAACCCGACATTTTAATGTTTTTAAAACGTTTTTACCTAAACCAAAAGCCAAAATATAACTTATTTAAAACGTTTTTAAAACGTTTTTGTGTTTGCTGGGTAGTTGCTTGAGTATTCGAGTGCCTAAGAAGTGGCCTGGGCCCCGGAAGGGGGGGGGGGGCACTCACATGTTAAGGTGGTACGGGTATGTGCGGCGCTCAAGGGTCCCTTTTTTAGGCTCTCCGGCAGTTCCTTAAGCCCCACATTTGGATCTGCTCCAGTTCTTTGAGCCTCAAACTCTTACAATTGTAGCTCTTTAAGCTCAAATTTGGAAATAATTTAGAAATTTTAGCTGAACAGCCTATAATTTGGCCCTAATTTCAGTTCTTCAAGCCCCTATTTTGCCCGAAAATCAGTTCCAAAAGTACGGCGCTCCGCGCCGCACACCCCTACCAAAATTTAAGTTGAGTGCCCCCCCCCGGGGCCTGGGCACGTGCCCACTGGGTCCCGTGGTAAATCCGGCCCTGATAAGGAGTCTGCCCCTATTATATAGGTCTATACTAAAACTCTGACTCAAGAGTGTTGCTTATAGTTTACATACCAGCCTGCGATCTCCACTAGTCTACCAACAAGACTAATCAATCAGTCAATTAATTAATCAGAAATAATTGCAAATCGTTGGTACTTTCATACGGGCTTTCATACTTAATTACTACAGAATAATGGCGAAGATTGCAACGGACACGGAACTCACTGCGGTGGTACTACCAGTGGAACAACCTATGGTATTGCAGCCGGTTCTATGGTGAAAAGTGTTCGTGTGCTCAGCTGTTTTGGATCTGGTTCCTGGACTAATGTTATTGCTGGTATGTACTCTCATCCCTATACACGCCTTAGGCCAGAAACATTTCTTTGATTGTCCATAGATTCCTTCCAAGGGGTAATTAATTTTATTTAAAGGTCATAGCCAAAACACGTTTGTCTATTAAATTAGCATAACAACATAGCCCTCTACTGTATACCATTTCATTCATGTTTTAAAACAGTTTAGAGGTGTGAACAAACTGTTTTAAAAACTTTTACGGATGTCAAAAATTTTGGGAAAAAATTGGAATTTCCAAAATTATGATCTGTATTCTTTTACACAGTAAAACCAAAGAAAAACCAAAACAAACAAACAAAAACACCTTTTTACTGGATTTTTTAGATTAGGGTCAGTAGGATGAGGGCAATCAAACAATTTTTTTGCCTTAGTCTAGTCATGTTTAGGAGACTAGGAGATTGGGAAGCATAAAATTGATAATGTACCGACAGTATGACCGACTCAAAGTACAGATACGTTTTTAGGAAAAGGTTGCCTCCGAATAATTTCAACCGGTTCGGAGAACTGGTAAGCCAACAAACAATAATAGATACCTCTTATGCAAGCCATTTCTAATATACGAGTAGAAACCTGAGGAGGGTGAAAGTATATAAGGGCAACGTCGTATCACTTGGTCACAAACACTGTTCATATTCGGACATTATTATAGCGCATGATCCTTGTTTGTTAACTTTTCCACCGGATAGTCTGTTGCTAATCTAAGACGAAACCTACTTAGGAATCAGACATTAACGTCTGCACAGTATCTTTGTGGGACATGAGAGCACATCAGACATATCAAATTGCATTCTGAATACGAAAAATGTCCTTCTGATGTCAAATATTTTTTTGAGTTTTTGAAATGATTAAAATCTGATATCTAAACTTTCATATTTAACGGTCCTGGAAGTAAACTTAACAAATCTAATGATATGTACAGACTTGACAATTATATTGGAATATTTTATCGCAAAATTCGAAGACTGGTCTGGGGGGGGGGTGCATAAACTGCACGGGCTAAATATAAATTGGAGTGTGTCGGGAGACGGCGTAAAATAATTGTTTGAAAGAAAATGTGCTTTCCATGACTTTACATTGTGGTGGATTTAGGAGGCTGAATTTGAGCTTTGTAGGGGACACAATTTCGGACTTTGTGCCACATTGTTCTGTTGTTATCAAATTTATAGTGGTTTGAGGTGATATTTTCTAAACTTCGTCAGCAATTGCCATTCATCACAGCTGAAATACACTTGCAATGTACCAATTTTTGTTTATGCTGACCCCTTCCTGATCAGCTGGGATGAAAAGCCGACGACCAATAAAAAAATTGAAAATGTTGACCTTTCATATTGAAGATATATACATTTTTTTCCTAAAAAGACCTACATTTTCTGGGTGTTTTTTATCTTCAATACGAAAGGTAAACATTTTCAATTCAGTGATCGTCGGCTTTTCATCTTAGCTACATACACTTTAAGTACATATCATTAGATTTGTAATGTTTACTTCGAGGACTGTTAAATATCAAAAATATCAATTTTTAATAATTTGCTATAAAATGTGCATTATATCGCGAATTAAAAAAAAAAATCAAAATTATTTGATATCAATAGAAAGCAAAAGAAGGGCACCAGATTGACTGGGAGTACGTAAAAGTGTTAGAGAGGGAATCCAAGGACTTCCCTCGTAGGCTCTTGGAAGCAATCCATATTAGAACTAAAAGACCCAGACTGAAACGTGACAAAGTGTTAGACATCGACCCTGTCTGGAAAAACCTCCTGACTCCCTGGAACCAAGGGGGCGCCATAACATCTACCTGTTTGACGTCATCAACATCTGTGACGTCATCGGAGGTGCTCTAGTATACTACATCACTAGCAACAACAATCTTCAGAGCAATAACATCCGCTGAAGACGCGGTTGACCGATGAAAGCGCTCCGATGAGTGTACCAAATTTGAGTAGCGTAGAAGTATTATTTTGCTTTCTATTTACGTTTACCGCTACGTATGAATATACATCATTATATTTGATATCAGAAGGACATTCTTCGTATTCAGAATGCAATTCGATATGTCTGTTGTGCTCTCATGTCCCACAAAAGATGCTGTCCAAACGTTGCTAATAGAGCACTTAAGGCAGCCGAAAAAGCTGACGTCACACGCCTTTTCGCTGGTTTAGGTATACGATTTATTCTGGGTATATTCTCTATGGCCATGCGCTTTAAATTCTACCTTAGCTAAATCAGGAAGATGTTTTACGGTGATGATGCACAGATATCTCAAAGTCATTATGATCTAGTGCCGTATTTTTCTGGCATTAGGAGTAGACTGGGATAGATATTATGGAATCGTGACGTAATTTTCCTCGTCCTTCCCATAATTCAATGAACTTCTCTGTAAACCTGTTCTTTTCTTCATACGGACATACTTGCCTTATATCCGTAAGATTTCCAAACGGCGTGCCAAAATTGCTCGTCCTCTTCCCACAGGGCACATTATTATGTTATTCCATTTGACTTCCTTACACCCCTTATGGAAGACTTGACCTTAATCGTCCACAAAGGGACAATACATTTCAAATGAGGTTACATGAATTGGCGGCTCCATTTGAAATATGTGGGCGATAATCTTTATGTCACAACAGTAGGCCTAATAGCTCAATTGCAATATTTCCTAATTTGGAACACGTGGCCTATTCGATATCAAAATTCACATGTCCAATCATCATGTTCTATTAACTCCCAACATTCTAGGAGTTGACTCAGTCCGCGATGCTAGTGGAATGAGAGTTGGATCCATGTCTCTCGGTGGAGGTGCCACACAGTCTCTTGATGATGCTGTTGCGGCCGCTGTTACTGCAGGAGCTGTTATGTCCGTAGCTGCAGGAAACTCAAATGACAATGCTTGCAACTACTCACCAGCACGTGAACCATCGGTAAGTGCTCACTTTTATTCAGGCATTTAAAAAAAAATCAAAACATCTCAAAAATTGAATGCTGAATGTAGATATGTAAATTTACAATCCCGTGAGATAATTACCCAAGGGTTCGGCAGCTCGATCCGCACCCCTCGGTCACTCACATCAAATAATACTTCGTCTGTTCATGCGTCTAGCCACGATCTATGGTCTATAGCAATAGTAGCATATTTCATTTAAAGGTATTAAGACAAAATACGATTAAACAATTTAATAAACGTGCATGAATTTTATTCTATAATGACAGTAAACATAAGCGTAGTCAGTAATTTCTCGTTTTTTCTCGCTGATTAGACAAGAGTATTGTGGAGGACTAGTGGGATACCCGTGCTCTTTTTGGAACTTTTCGAAAAATAGATTTCATAAATTTTTCAAAGATACAATAGGGTTCCTTTCATGACTTCCTTTCCAAAAATGCATACTTTCATGTCTTTGTTACTTTAGTTAAAATCCTCCTGCCAAACGCGATCCTGCGTGCACACTTAATCCCTTTTGTTTCAGTCGTATGTTACGAAGTGGCTGGTCCCTAGTTCGATTCGCATCACCTTCTTGTTTACCACTAGATTTGCCTAGTTTCGACTTATATTCAACGTGTAAAAAATGGGTTTGATATATGAATTGTGTACTTTTTATTTTTATCATACTTCATCGATTATTATTATTGTTATATTGATTCAATTTTAGGCATATTCTCTTACCATGTGGATGACACTTTTAACGTCGGGTATGAAACATCCTTTAATAGGCCCACTCTAAATCGTTCTTTTAAAATTATTCAGGCTATTACTGTAGGAGCAACTGATAGTAATGATGCACGAGCATCATTCTCAAGCTACGGGTCTTGCACCGATCTCTTCGCCCCTGGAGTCAGCATCACCAGCGCATGGCATACCAGTGACACGGCCAGCAATACAATCAGTGGAACTTCAATGGCTTGCCCACACGTCTCAGGTAAAGTAACTTTATTTAATTAATTCGTTCATACTTTATTACTGACTTATTTATATATTTATTTCTGTTTTTATGGTTGGGTGTTTTGTGTGTATATTGGTGGATGAGGTGTGGGGTGTGTGCGTTTGTAAATGCCTCAAAACGAGGACCTACATATGGATACACACCATAAAACGAGGACACACCTCCAAACGAGGACGTCCTCGGTTTGAAACTATGACCAGGATAACGTAAATAGTGCAAATATGCATATAAGATAGGTCCCCCATAGGGGGTACAGGACGGGTCACAGTTGGATAGTAAGTTGTCTGGTGTGTTTGTGTGAGGTCCACGGTGTGTCGATTAAAAACGGGTTTGTAAGTCCTCGGTTAGATCTTAAATCGAGGTCCTCGTTTGCAATTTTGTGAAAAGTGGACTTTCTTCCCCAAATTTGAAGATTTTTTGACCTACGCTCGCGAATTCTTAAATGTTGGGACTTTTTGTATACTTTTACAAATTTTTGGGGGATGCACGTCGCACCCCTGAACCCCTGGCTGCGGCTCTGTGTGAGGGTGGGTGTGGGGTGGGGGGGGGTGTGTGTGTGTGGGTGTGTGTGGGGGGGGGGTGATGTGAGTGGGCGTTATGTTTAGTTTAATAATCAATCGATAAAAATCATTCCAATACGGATTCGTTTGATCTGTTATTATTTTAATTTTTAGTGTGATCAGCTGAAACTACCCTTAGCTCTGATTCAAGTCCTGAGAGAAGAAAAAATGAAAATGATTCCCTGGTGTATCTTTTAAGTTAGACCAATAAAAATATGTTTTGGGAAAATATAGGGTAAAATTGCACAATTGTGAGAGCTTCGCATGCACTAGCCAATCAAATATCAAAATTTCCTTTCATTTTGGGCTAAAATAGCTTAAACATGTTAAAATTGCCCCACTCCGCTTTAGGGGAAACAAAGAGGAAAGTAAAAGAGAAAGGATATAAAAGTAAAGGGAAGAAAAAGTAGAAGATAAAAGATAAAAGAGAAAAGAGAAGAGAAAAGGTAAAATTGAGCGTAACTGAGTCGAGTGAGAATGCAGTCATGTCTACAGTAGAATTCACCTCGACCTTTGCAGGACTTAAACCCCATTAAAAGCTATTAAACCAAGATAACACTCATTGAAAACAGCTCAATTGATTAAATCATATCTTCTCTGGTTAAATACACACCACATATGTTTCTGCTTTACACGTACAATGGAGCAATGGGCTGGGATTATAGTTTCAGTTGGGTGAACGATTATAAAGCGAGCGCTAGAGAACAATTCTGTGTGGTCTTTGTTTACGAAATGAGACAATACGTGCTTATTGTCAACCAGCGTTCTTGAAAATGAGAAGCATGGTAGTTTGCAGACTTAACACGGTTTGGAAATAATTTCTTCATATTTTTGGTGTTATCTGTCGTTTACATATCCTTCCTAAAACACCAAAGTACGCATATTTCCAAACATCTAAATTAGCTAAAAATTTAGGACATGTTACAAAACTATATTTTCTAGAATTTTAGAAGAGTACTTTTAATATTGGCCGGTTATTTTTCACACAGCGACGTTAACTAGGCAATGTACTATTACCTATAACATACACTAAAACACCAAAGTACGCATATTTCCAAACATCTAAATTAGCTAAAAATTTAGGACATGTTACAAAACTATATTTTCTAGAACTTTAGAAGAGTACTTTTAATATTGGCCGGTTATTTTTCACACAGCGACGTTAACTAGGCAAATCCCCATACTTTTAACGTAGGCTATTTTTAGAGGTCACGCGTCAATGGTAAGAGCACTGTGTATTGTGTATAGGAAAACGGACAGTGACTGCAGTATGGTTGGTCGAAAGTGATATCTCCACGTCGCCATTGGATTAAGACGATGTTGTTTGGCATATACCGCCTGGCCCACCATAAATGAACAATGAATGAAGTTGACGTAGAAATACATGTAATTTTGAAACGGTATTTTGCAAACTCTCCATTGTGTTCAAAAGAATAAACCGTAGATGATCTCTGCTTAATCCGTAAACACAATGGGGATATCTACAATGACAAGAGACCACAGCAAGGATATATAGTTATCCGTGTTCTATAAGCTGCATATCCTATCAACGACTGCTATACCTTGTTTTACAACTTTCAAAAGAAGTACCTGCATGTGCAACCATGACTGTTTCAAAATAGCCCGCCAAGAGTCATGCAGGTAACACCGAAGTCATGAATTGATTTGTTTTGAATAAGGAATACTACGGGAATCGGCGCCTTTTGTTAGAAGTCACACATGAGTGAAGTGGATAACCTCTATTAAAGGTTTACGTCACATCATCAAACACAATAACGGAAGTATAAGATCTAGCCTATCCCACAATTTATAAGATCTAGCACAATAATTAAAGTACAAATATCATTTTCATTTTAATGACGTAAACGACCCTTTGTTCCGTCCTTACTGCATACAAAAATTTCTAACTGCAATCGGATTTCCTATTTCAAAATTTCACCCACTGATTGCTTCTTTAAACTCTAATATCAACCCTTTACTTAACCCATGAAGACAAATTAGTTGAATTGAATTGAATTGAATTGAATTTTAGTTTGATAAAATTTTTACCCCGGCACCTTACCATAATTATTTTGATTGATTATATGAAAACCCACATACAATATTATATATTTTGCATCAATATGTTGTTTTGCACACAGCGCTGAGTTTAAGTGCCGTTGTATAATATCCAGACTCGACAGTATTGATAATAAGTAATAATTATAATAATGATAATTTTTAACATTTCAATAATCACAGGAGCATCCGCCCTACTCCTTGCCAGAGGTGTATCAGCCGGTGCCGTCCATGACACCATTGTAGCTGAGGCCACTTCAGGCGTAGTTACCAACCCAGGAAGAAACAGTCCAAACCTCCTTCTTTACGTCGAATAAAAAACAAATAGTAAGTAGACGTGTATGTATTTACCTGTTCTCTATAAAAAGTTATTCATCATCACATCACCACCACCGTTAACACTCACTACCAACGCCGTTAAAACCCATCATCATCACCATAAATACCCACCACCACGGTAACACTCACCACCGCCACCAGGTCCACCGCCACAATTAATCCTCACCACAACCACCACCACCACCATGTCCATAACCACAGATACCGATAACACTCACCACCGCCACCAGTAACACTCACCAGCACCACCACCTAGTCCATGAGCACTGCCATGAATAACACTGAGTTGGCGCAGCTATTGTTCCCTCGCCTTGCACCACTGAGCCCCTGGTTCAAACCCCAGCCGTGCCCAAGGACTGTATGTGCAGTTGGTGTATTCCGATCCATGCTCGCTCTCGCAGGTTTTCTCCGGGATCCCCGCCCAGCATATAAAGATCATGAATACGTTTTTTAAACGTTATTGTAAAACATTTTGCGAATAGTTTTTGCATCACGTTTTCAAAAATGTTTTATGAATGTTATCAAAACGTTTTTATACCCTTAAATACCCTTAACCCGACATTTAACCCCTTTCTGTGTTTGTTGGCGATTTACTCCTGCTTCCAAAACAGGTGATTAGTTTTTTGGTTATGAAATTTGGGGAGCTCCACAGAAAATGGGTGGACTCAATCTAAGTGCGGATAGGTTTGCGTCTGGTGCGGCAGCAACCGGCTTAGTTGATATGATCTGATTGTGATGATTCAGCAGTGGGAGCGAAATTACAGCGCTTTGAATCGCATTTTGCGTTATATAAATCCATTAAATGTATTATTTATTTTATTTAACACACATCAGCACTACATAGGTCAATCACCACCGCTAATACTAATTATTCTTTTCTTATTTTCAATTTATTTTCAGATTTGCGCGTGAGAACCAGACAACGATAAAATATTGCAACAACCTAAAAACAACTATAAATCTTTTCTGATTATAAACGAATTAAGACCGGAATTATTTTACATGATAAAGGAGCGCTATGCACTTTGTGTTTACCGTAATATCCCGAAATTCACCTGTTACACCTTACCAATTTTATTGTCATTCCTATAAGCTGAAAATAATTACGTAATATCGTTTTAAGATCAATACGTTTTACTATGACCACAATGCAGCTCGGCAGGAAATGCGACGATCTCCATAGTGACGATATTCATAGCCCGGATTCATAGAGGGTGACCGGCACGGCACATAAAACAACATGATAAGTACGATAAATCACGAATCATAGATAAATTGCATGTGTAGTATCCTCGTGTATTTGTCTATGAAAACCAACATGTCTGCCATAATTATTCGCACTCTAGGATCTTAAACATCCTCATCTGTCAGGACACAGTTCTTTAACCCCAATATGGTTGTACACTCATAGAGTGACCTTTACACACACTAGAATCTAAAACATGCTCATCTATGAGGACAAAGTTCTTTAACCCCAATATGGTTGCACACTCATAGAATGACTTTTACACACACTAGGATACACACTCCTAGGATAAAACATGCTCATCTATCAGGACACAGTTCTTTAACCTCAATATGTTTGTACGTTAATGACCTTAATTGTGTTAGGGTACAAAAAGTTATAGGCCCTACTCAGAGGTCAAAGTTTATCTATGATTTGTGGTGGTAAGTAAGGGCGTGGTCGGTTTCCTGCCGCGTCACTGACATCATTTTCGCCGCGGCAAGCAGAGGTTAAAAGTATATCGTATGTCATGTCACTGACATCATTTCCTGCCGCGGCAAGCAGAGGTCAAAAGTATATAGATGTTAATTTACTAACATCATTTTCCAGCAAGTTAGGAAGACTATCAATCAAATATTATGATCAAAAATAATTAAAACACATTGAAATCTACATAAATTATAGTCTGCTTCCATCGATTTATTTCAAGTTATTTTAACCCTCTCCATGCAAATGTCAATTAAAGACGACAAGTTTGTGTATAAATTCACTCTGACTAATATATTCACCCTGACTAACATACTCACCATGACTAACATAATCACCCTGACTAACATATTCACCCTGACTAACATATTCACCCTGACTTATTATTCACCCTGACTAATATAATCACCCTGACTAACATATTCACCCTGACTAACATATTCACCCTGACTTATTATTCACCCTGACTAATATATTCACCCTGACTAACATATTCACCCTGACTAACATATTCACCCTGACTTATTATTCACCCTGACTAATATATTCACCCACACTAATATTTGTATAAGGGAAATACCTGTACCAGTTCTTGACGTCTTTTTTTAGGGGAAGAAGTCAAGAACTGCTGCGTTTATTGACATCTGCTGCATTAAATTTTTAAAATTACCGGGTGAATGAATTTGGACATAATAAGATGAGAAATGGGCATCAGAATCCAAAAATTAAAAAAGCAGCGTATAGCTCATCTAATTCTACATCTTGGTAATTGTATTTGAATCGATTGTCTGCTTGCGAAGAAATGAGCGATTACATAACACATGGACCAATTCACTTCATTCCAAGTTTAAAAGAAAGATCATTCCCCACAATGCACACTATTGGTTAACATGTCAATGGACTTTATGTGATGTGATCAAACAAAATCAGTCGGAAATCGGAAATATTGATTTAGAGATATAGCCAAACACAGGAACTATTTCCTTTTGTTTCCTTTTGTTTTGAAATTTCTTTAATTGCTCATATCTTTGAAACTGGTTGTTCAATTTCAATGTGGTTTTCTGCAAAATGCAGCTTTGTAAATGTTTTTTACTATCCTATAAGAAACTGAAAATTTAATATTTCCGAGTTCCGACTGAATTTGCTTGATCGCATCACATTTATTGATTGGCGAAATCCTTCTAATTCTTCTCAAACAATCTGTTTTTGCAAAACATTATAATGGTTTTGTTCAAATCGGAAAATACTTCACGATATTAAAATGAAACTTGAGAAGATGCTCGGTACTTGAAAATATCTTTTTCGCTATTGTTAATATCGTTATGAATTCGGCAGATGGCCGAATCCAAATTCGGATTTTGGCTAAATTCATTTTACGCATGCATTATTTTTGAATTAGAGAACAAGGGATCTATCCTTTACCTATAGAGGACAGCATATCGATTTTTTAACGGTTATCGTCGTTGACCGCACTGCAATGCACCGTTAGCTAACCCTGTATGTCGCCCTCTTTTGATTACTTATTATGCTGTTATCATCTGATCTCCGTTAACAAATTGACATCATTGATCCCTTGTTCTCTAATTCAAATGTTATGCATGCGTAAAAATAATTTACCAAAAGCCGAATTTAATTTACCAAAAGCCATAAAGCTGGCTAAGAAATTTTCTTACACATTAATGTTTTTGGAATATTTGCAAGAAACGGTAATGCAAAATTTATATCTTTCTAGACTTCAACAAGATGTTGCATGATATAAGGGGCTGTCATTTTCTTCGGAAGCGGGGGAGTCATAGAATTTTTAACCCAAAAATAGGGAGGTTACAATTTTTTTATACCCAAAATAGGGGGGTTATAGAATTTTTAAGAGCTGGTGAAACAAAATTTGCGTACGTTGCGCGCGGATTCTTTTAACTTACGATCAAAATAAACGCACAATCTTTAGTTATATAATTCAAAGTTTTTGTGCGCTCTGCGCGCCTTCTTTAAACTTACGATCAGAATTTTAATGTGCACCGCTAACTTTCTTCTATAATGTTTTTGCGCGCTCCGCGCCTTTGTTCCGGTAATGAATAATTTGTCGTCAGTCTGTGTATGCGGAAGAGGGGAGGGCATACAATTTTTCGACCCGAGATAGGGGTGGGTCGTAAAAATTTAGCCCGCGATAGGGGGTCATAAAAAATTGACTCCGGTCACCGACCTTTCATGAACCCCCCCTCCCTCCGCCGAAGAAAATGACATTCCCCTAAATAAATTGTCATTCTTGGCTCAAATGTTCCTTGGAAAAGTTAAAATATAACATATTGCATAACATAAACATAAGCTGGAAAGCTTCCCATTGCAGAAATCAAAATGTTGCTTCAAATATTGTCGGGAATAATGAATGTAAAAGTTTAAAGTTTAAACAAATATGCTCTGACCGGTACTTAAGGTATTAAACAAAATATTGCACATCAGTATCAACATTTTGAAGGTGCAATCTCATCACTTTTAAATCATGTCTTTCTTGGTTTTTTGACAAATTTAACATAGGCCTATTGCGTAAAGAATTAAAGCTGTTAATTTTACAGCTAGTTTCTTATAATTCAACCACTATGTATCAATGTGAAGGCAAATCAAAAGTTATATTCAGGTTGCTCACCTTAATTGAAACCATGAATAACATAACACCCTCGGATTATAACATAGATACGAGATACACAAACTTTACGAAGGAGGGAGCGAGTATGAAAAAGTGCCTGTTGGTCAAACTTGGAATGAATTGCATTAATGCGCGCATTATGTAATCGTTAATTTCTTCGCAACCAGTCAACTGAATCAAATAAAATTTGAATATATGATGCACAATGTAATGGGCTATGTGCTGCTTTGTTGATCCCAATGCATTTTTCTCGACTTAAATATTATTAAAATTCATTCACCCGGTAATTTTTTCTGGGACACCCTGTATTCATGAAATTGGACCTCAATACTCCAAGAGTAAAGTTAATTGTTTTTCTTTCTTTTTTGTCAATGAAAATGAAGGTTTTGGCCATTCCTTGACTATTCATCAACCCTAGCTACTCCGGGTACATGGCGTTAGTCCGTAATGCCGCTAGTCCAACACTCCGCTAGTCCGACACGCCGCTAGTCCGAATCTGAAATGCACTGCACCAGTCCGACACGCCGCTAGTCCGAATTAAAAATACACTCTGCCAGTCCGACACGCCGCTAGTCCGAAAATGAAAACCACTGCGCTGGTCCGAACTTGAATTGGGGAAACACAGCGCTAGTCTGATATTCGGACTAGCGCGGTGTTTTTCAGATTTGGATGGGTGTCATTGACCTTTAACAGTTGCAACTTTAAAGCTAAAATGAATCCAAAAATGTTCAATTTATTTAAAATGCGCGCAAAGTTCACAAACATATTTATATTGATTTGGTACTTGTAAATTTCTAATAAAAAGGGGGTTATTGGGTATAGAGTTTGCTTCCACAGGCAGATGACGCGTACCAAAACAAGAATTCGTATATTCAAATTACTTCACCCGGTATTTTTTCTGGGACACCCCAGAAATCATGACCTCAATATTCCAAGAGTACAGTTAATTGTTGTTTTTTATTATTTTTTGTCAATGAAAGTGAAGGTTTTGGCTATTATTTGGTTATAATTATTCATTAACCATAGCTATTTTCCTGATACAATTCTCCCATCGAACAAAAAGTCATCTATTTGGTGGAAACACCGAAGCCATCGAAGCCTAGCCCTCAAGGAAGAACAGATGATTAATTGTGTTTTCAACTGATTGAGTGTCCAAGGTTAAAGAAAAATAAAACAAAAGCCATGACCAGACCAGAAACCACAGCCTCTGGCACGGGTGAAGATCTATGGCCCAGCAACCATCGCCCAAACATCTGTACCGGGGGTCAGCCAAGCCAGCATGGGCAAACAACAATCACACTCCAGGACACCGGCACCACCTGTCCGCCACGGCTAAAGCATCAGTACCGTGCCCTCGCAAACAAAGTTTGCACAGTATCTGTGGGAGATGAGAGCACATCAGACATATCGAATTGCATTCTGAATACGAATAATGTCCTTCTAATATCAAATGTGGTGCGATCAAGCAAAATCAGTCGGAACTCGGAAATATTAAATTTTCAGTTTCTTATAGGATAGTAAAAAGCATTTACAAAGCTTTGAGCAACCAGTTCCAAAGATATGGTCAATTAAAGAGTTTCCAAAGCAACAGGAAACAAAAGGAAATATTTCTTTTGTGTGGCTATATCTCAAAATCAATATTTCCGAGTTCCGACTGATTTTGCTTGATCGCATCACAAATAAGTTTGATTTTTTGAAATTCTAGATATTGTAACGCACAGAGGGTCTTAGCTAGGATGGAATTAATAAAGTAAAATGCTGCCACCACCACCTAACTTGGAATTCCCCGGACCGAACTAGGGCTACACAAATCAATGAAATGGACCCGTTTGAACACAATATATGTTCACCTGTCAACCTAACTCAAACACGTAAATGACTTATTTCCACACATAATATTAAATCTGACAAACATTTTAATAATATCAATCAATCAATCAATCAATCAATTTTATTTCATCCATTCATTATACAACAATATAATTATGATACAATGAGATACAATAAGGATGTATTTTATATACAATAATATAATGGAAAAAGCAACTATTTTTATGAAAAACGTCAATGAGATGGATGAGGACACTGCTAAACGCAGAGCGTGAGGTGCAGTGCCCTCGGCCTAAAGTTACAACATACAACATTTAACCAAAAAATAAAATACGCTCGGTACAATTTTCACTCAAAATCGTGCACTGAGTGCCTATGGACGAGATAGTGAAAGCAAGCAGTTATGGCCACAAGGCTGTCCATGCACTGGGCACACAATTTGGAGTGAAATGATACATAATTGGAAAATATAAAACTGATGGTAAACTAAATAATGTACCAAAAAATTAGGGTGCCGACATAAAGCTGACCTGATAGCAAGAAATGAGAGACCGTTTTAAAGTAGTAATGAAACATGAATGTAATTACGATTCACTTGGCAAATATTTTCCAAGGAGATGTTTTTTCATGTGTTGTTTAAAAACAGCTACCGAAGGTGCGCTTTTCAGGATTGGTGGTAAATTATTCCAAAGTAATGCACCTTGGATTCTGATGATGTTATATGCAAGGCACGTGTTGGTTTGCTCAATATGGATATCACCTGCATGACGAGTGTTGTAGTTATGCACATCACTGTTGATAGTAAAATAATTTTGATCAAGTAGGTCGTTAGGAAGGAGACAATGATAAAATTGATACATAAAAATTACAATTTGAAGAATGTACAAATCATGAATTTTTAATGTTTTAAGTGATGAAAAAGTGGGTCAGAATGTGCTAACCAGAGTGAGTTAGTGCAGGTTCTGACGAGCTTCTTTTGCAACAGGAGAACAGAGTCACGGTGTGAATTATTATTATCAGCCCAGATAATTGCACAATAGTTTAAGTAAGGATAAACCAACGAGTTGTATAAGGTTGGCAAGGATTCAATTGGAAGAACTTGCTTAACTTTTCTGATGATGCCATTATATTTAGAGATGATATTACAGACGTGAGTGGTGTGGGACTTCCAACTTAAATTATCATCAATTAGGATCCCTAAGAATTTAGTAGTATTAACTTGACCTAATTGTTTATTATCAATCTTAACTTTAATGTCAATGTTGGGATTCCGACTATATTTACTTTTTAAATATCATGTAATTAGTTTTATTTACATTTAATGACAGCTTGTTTAATTTAAACCAGTTAGAAATTATTTCAAGATCTTTATTTAGCAGGGTTTCAAGGGTATTAGGATTTTTATTGGTACAAATTATATTAGTATCATATGCGAAGAAAATAAATTTAAGCTTAGAGGAGCAGTTGGGCAAATCATTTATGTAAAGGAGGAAAAGTAAGGGACCGAGGATCGAACCCTGTGGAACTCCACAATGGATGGTATTAGTGGAGGAATGTTTCCCATTGAAGACAAATTGTTGTCTATCCTTTAAATAGTTTTTGATCCACAAATTGGAAGTTCCTCTAATGCCACAGTGGTAAAGTTTTTGAAGGAGAATGGAATGGTCAAGGGTGTCAAAAGCCTTGCTTAAATCAAGGAAGATACCTTCTGTGCATAGTTTATTGTCAATTGCAGTGGTTATGGTGTCATACAGGTTATTAATAGCCATGTAGGTGGAATGATTTTTGCGAAAGCCAAATTGGTTCGGACTGAGAATTTTGTGATCAGTAATGAAGTCAAGGATCCGGTTATAAATGATCTTCTCGAGCAGTTTAGAGATATATGGTAAAATAGAAATGGGACGATAATTGGTGAATTTATGTTTGTCACCAGATTTAAAAACCGGATTCACTTTGGCCGTTTTCAATTTTGATGGAACAATACCTGATGATAGGGAGCTATTAAAAATATGTATGATGACATCCAGAATTTCAGGGATAATCTACTTAAGAATGTTTGAACTTCCTGGGTAGAACAAGGTGAAAGAAAAAGGGAGTTTTACGGAATTTTACTTGCAAGAGATGGACCTATATTAGTAAAGAAATCATTAAAGTTTGCAGCAATTTTATCGGGATCTTTAATTACATTACCATCATCATCAGTAAAATAACTTGCATGTTTGGCGGTTTTATTCCTACCTAGAATATTATTGAGAGTTTGCCATGTCTTTTTCATGTTATTCTTATGAAGATTAAGCTGAAAACTAAAGTGATTTTTCTTGGATGCGCGAAGGAGGGAATTTAGTATATTGCGAAATTTTGTGTATTTAAGTTTATTTTCAGGATTAGGTTTAGCCAAGTATTGTTTATATAATTTATCTTTAGTGAAAATTGACTTAATTAGGCCAGGTGTTACCCAAGGTTTCTTAGGGGTCTGGCGCTTACTAACTTTAGATGTTTTTATCGGACAATGGGTATTCAGTAACTTTTTTAGTTTAGTATCAAAAATATTATAAGGTATTTCAGGGTTAGATTCGCTATGAACCTCATTCCAATTAGTTAAAAATATACCATTCTTTAGACCCTTGATATTATCAGGCTTCAATTGGCGCTTCTCAAATATTTGAGTGAAAGGATTCACATGGCTGCTGAGGTTTATATTTGATGTAATGGTAAAAATTGCAAAATGGTCAGCGATATCAACAACCAGGACCCCAGAATTGATCTTAACAGACATATCGTTGGTCAAAATATTGTCAAGAAGGGTTGCGCTATTTTCAGTAACCCGTGTAGGTCTATCAATGCAAGGAAAGAAATTATTAGAATATATTAGATTGACAAATTCAGACACTTTATTGTCAGAACCATGTTTAAGTAGATCAAGATTGTAATCACCTGCTACGTAACATATCTTGCCCTCTTTATTGATAATATCAAGGACTCTAGCAACATCAGAAAAGAAGCTATCCAAATTAACTGTGTCTGGGCGATAAACGACCCCAATGATTGAATTAGGAGTTCGCGGGCTATTGATTTCAATGAAGACTGAATCGCAATTATCACACTTGATGGTAAGATCATCTCTAATCGTGAACTCAATATTGTTATCAATAAAAAGAGAAGCCCCACCCCCTCTTTGACCAGTTCTATGACAATTAACAGAAGTGTAACCTTCCAAATCAATGAGATCTGCATCACAGTTAGATCTAAACCAGGTTTCAGTGAAGGCATAGATATTGAAATGATGATCAAATGTCAATAGATAATCAATTATATCATTGGCATGTTTGTTGAGACTACGGATGTTCATGTGAAACAGCGATAACTTAAATAGATTTGGGTTATGAACCCGATTAAGAGATAAGCTGTTATAATAGTTACAGTTACATTGCATTATGTGATCAATATTACAATCATCATCAGTTTCATTGGAGTGGGTATTGAGGGTACTATCAAAACGGAATGGGTCCAATTTTAAAGAGGATACAAAATCAGACATAGTGCAAACAATTAGGGACACTTAATCAATAGTATAAAAAAGACAAAAATGAGGAATGAGGATTTACTTAAATTACAACTTAAATGCAAATCAATAAGATTTGGATAGTACAAAATCCGGAGAGGTTAGATAGAGCTCTCCAAAAATCACACACAATAATTAAAAATATAAATAAATGGGAGTATAGAGTAAAGCAAAAATAATAGTACTGAAAATCTCAGAAACAATGAGAACATGAAAATTGGGTGAAACAAATTGCGCAATGCCAAAATGCAAAACCAAAATGACAAAGTAAGCCAAAAATGATTTGACCAACCAAAGGTCAAGCATGGAATAGAAAAATTACAGTAAATAAGTTACATCGAACCAGTCGGACAAGGTCAGATGAGTGCTAAATGAGGTAAATCATGAGCACATAAACAAGTGATCGACAAACGGACCAGTCTGATGGGTCGATGCACCAGAAACATAATAAATTAACCAAGTACAGCCTGTCTCAAAAAAAAATTTGCAAGTAAAAAGCGCCCTCTTTGGCAATTAGAAAATACCGTCGTTACATAATGCTTACATCAACGTCAAGGGCGTAGTCTTAGCTCTCAAATGCCGTTTGTTCTGTTCAATTTGCTTGATTTAATCTCGAAATATGCTTACTTAACAACGAAAGGGTGAAATCACAATCGTGCCACTTTTACTAGGAAAGAGGGCTGTACATGTAAATCAACGATAGCATCAATTTTGTATAGAGTTCCTTCGTGAAATCAAAAGAATGCACCAATTACACAACAATACAAAATTGTTTTTACTGTTTTTACTGTTTTATCATGATACAGGTATAATGATTCTCTTTTTCCACTTACGACAAATTAAAAGAGAAATATTTAACGTCTGCTGTAAAATTAAATATATGTCCATGTCAATGATTTTATCATAGTAAATACTGTTCTCTTTGTCACTCAAGACATGTTAAAAGACAAACAAATATTGCACACTTATAGGTTAATGAACTTAGACAAGTTCATAAAATTTGACAAATTAATGAAATTAGACAAAATAATGCACGCGCGCTGATGTTGATAATTGCGTTGCGTCTAATGCACGATCCCCGAAGGGGGGTGCATTAGACGCATCAACATCAGCTATCATTGATTTGCATGTACAGCCCTATTCCCTAGTAAAAGTGGCACAATTGTGATTTTACCCTTTCGTTGTTAACTAAACATATTTCGAGATTTTAAAAAGCAAATTGTACAGTACACACGGTATTTGAGAGCTATGACTGTGCCCTTGACGTTGATGTAAGCATCATGTCACAACGGTATTTTTTAATTGCCAAAGAGGGCGCTTTTCACTTGCACATTTTTTTTTGAGACAGGCTGTATAACAAAATAAAGGTAATCATGCATATCAGAATGAATAAACTATTAATGATGTAAACCAGATACAGAAAAGCAACATAATAAATATGATAGAGTAAAATATATAGTATGTACTGCAAAAGCACTTATAATATGGTAAGGGAATGGGAGAATGCAACATTGAACACCAATGGTTAAAAACGAATACTGAAGACTCCGAGGAGCAGCTGTTAAGTTAGCATATAGTAACAAGTTAACCAGTTTGGTGAACAATGTACAAATGTAGCAAAGTGATTCCACAGAGTGACAACGCTATGGTCACCTGTGCTTTTATTTAACTTAGAAACATGGGAAACAAAAACAACTTGGTAACATGTTGAAAATGCAGATAATAAAATACTGCTTAAACCCTGATGTTGATTGGCAATAGCATGAAAATCATAGATAGTATACAGTATAGTAATATAAATGCAACCAACTTTTCACCTGACAATATTCACAGTCACAATGGCTCAGTATTATCACCTCTTACTAATTAATGTTCATTTGGTAAGTGTTCATAACTTCATGTGAGTTTCAGACTTCACTTGGGGTGCACCGCTCAGTCCGACACGCCGCTAGTCCGACACGCCGCTAGTCCGACACGCCGCTAGTCCGAATCTGAAAAACACTTTTTCAGTCCGACACTCCGCTAGTCCGAATATGAAAAACACTGCGCTAGTCCGAAACTGAAAAACACTCCTCCAGTCCGACACTGCGCTAGTCCGAATAACATATTTTATGACAGATTATTAAAAATGGATATTTTTGAAATTCAATAGTCCTCGGAGTATGTACTTTAATTGCATGTATCTGGGATGAGAAGCCGATGATCAATTGGAAATTTTGACCTTTCATAATGAAGATATAGATTTTTTCCCCCAAAAGACCTATTTTTTTTCTTCAGGTTAACATCTTGACCCACCATGACAACACTTACAGGTGGTCCAAGGAACCAAAAATACTTTGACATATTCTCTTTTAAGGGAATTTTGTCAATGAGTATGGACATGGTGTAAATCAGTTCGGGGGCACTCGTATTCACGGTTCATACCACTAAATCCGCCTGTGAAGCGGTTTCCGGCAAAAGTTTATCACGGCTATAGTCCCAACTTTGCAAACAAATTGTGAAAAGTCGGTGCAATATTAAAAATTTTAGTGTTGAAAATCGTGTTTTAGTAGAACTTGTGAATGTGATCTCTACTAATTTGAAAAGAAAACGCCAAAATTTGAGTGATGTTTACGATGATGAGCGCATGAACAAGGAGCAATTCCATGCGTTTTCAGCGCGTCTTTATCTATTTAAAATGCACGTCACGCGAAGAAAAGAGGAGGGACATCAACAAGCGCATGCACGCCGCCAGGTTTTTCACTGTACGTGAATTTGCAAAGGATAGGCCTGCTTTTATTTCCAATTTAAGGCTAAAAGGAGGGTTGATAGGTCGATCCTTTTTTTTCATGGGCTCTAACTCTTTTTTTCAAAAAATTGTGTGTTTTTGGAGAGAATTTAAATGGAAATACTACTTATTTTTAATCAAATATGCATTTAATAAATTAAATGAGTGAATAACAAAGTGTCCAAATTTAAGGTTTCTTTTAGTGAAAAAGATAACAAAATACTTTTTAAGACCTAAAAAAAGCCGTTTTGTGTTATGTACCCTTGACGTGCCGAGTCACGCGACAGTATCATAATTCAGGGACATCCACTAGTCTCAACACCCAGTCGCAAACGATGCTTGTAATGTTGGTGACGTGAAAGGGTATACGACGTATTGTTGGTCGAAGCAGCCAAAAAAAAAGTAGTTCGCAGCATCTTGCGAATGGTAATGAGCTTTAGCAAAAATTGCATTGCTCAATTCATAGCGAACGTGTAGAAGAATTCAAATATCACAGATATACTTTTGTAGGTCCTGTGGTTCTTGAGTTATGTTGTAAAGAGGGCTGAAACAACTACACTTTTGTAAAACGTAATGTACATAACTCATTAACAACAATAAATTAAGCAAGTTTTCAAAGTATATGATTTGTAGAATGAACTTTTGGAAAACATGAAAGTGTTACGGTATATTTCAAAAATACATTGATTCAGATAATGAAAATCGATTTTTTGGCTGCTTCGACCAACGATACCTCGTATACCCTTAAGGCTTAAAAATTGTTATGTCTCAAAGCCGCCGCCCGCATTCGTTTTTCTTAACGCGTCCATGTCAGCTGAAACGGCAAATTATTTTTTTATTTCCCTTTTTTATATAGTTTTTTTGCCGTAAAATCATAAAATTCTGAGACAATTTTTGGAATAAAAAAGTTACTTAGTTCGATACTCGCACTAATTTGCTCATCCGGACGATCGTAAAAATCATCAAAATTCAGATTTTGGTACCTTTGTCATTGTCATAGATGTTCTAACATAGCCTGCGAGTGGTTCATCCGAAAGCTGTGTATTTAAGAAAAAAATACATTTTCAACGAATCTGTAATAGGCCTACTGACGGTATCTAAATTAGCTACATGTATTTGAATGGGGCTTCAACTTCGTCAGTTCTGCTGTTTTCTTCGATTTTTGCCAAATTTGTCATTTCAAAAATAGCAAATGACAATCTGAATGACTTATCCTTCACTTTTAAGCAATTTATAAACAATTTTAATTGTGCTGGGATCACCGGAAGGTTTAACACAATTGATATTTGTATTGTGTAAATCAACCGCAGTTTTATGCTGTGTACTTCTGAACATTCGAAAATGATATCTGAATTTAAAATTTAGTTTATATAAAAGTTTTTAGAAAATACAAATCTGAAAAACAAAAACTCATTTCGCATTCGTTTTTGAAACTGCCATGGGCTTTGAGACAAAACATGTTTTATCCTAATCAGGGTTGTTGCTAGCGCAAGTCGTCAAAACCGTAATAGTGGCGACATACGTGTAGCTTTTCACTATATAAAGGGACATTTTTACAAAGTGGGGACTTTTGTTAGTCCACAATTACGGTATGCCGAGAGAAGTGATAAAATGCCATTTTAAAGAGTGGAGGCTATAGGTAGGAGGTCCCCACGTATCTAGAGGGGGTGTAGGGTATGGAGGTGAGAGGTTTTTTTTTTAAAAGTGGGGACCCCAAAAATGACCCCATTATGTGGGTCAAAAGCACTAGTCCCCAGTTTTTGTGAGAGTATTTTGGTCTCTTACTTTTTAAGGAAGCATATATCGGGGGTAAGATGGCGTATGTCAAATAGAAATAGGGGGCGCTCTATCGACTAGTGGCATCAAAATAATCCTAGGGCCGTGATATTTTCTCTTTTAAATTTTGTGGTAATAGAATAGAAATAAATGGTGTAGCATTAGAGTCACGCGGTAGCTTGACCAGCAAGTTTTAAAAAAAACGACTGATAAAGAAGAATAAACAGATGCACCGCGAGACTATATTTACACGGAACAAAACGCTATTGTTCTATGATATTTTTCGCTGGGTACAAAATATATCTAAAACCATGCTAAATCGTATTTACTGTCCAAAGTGTCATATTTTAATAACTCTTTATTTCAAAAGTTACACGAATCTTACAGTCAATCCGATTGTTTGATAATAAACAAACATTCTTGCTTTATTTCACGCGGTATTTCATAGCCAAAATTAGTGGCAAATCATAGCTAATCATACTGATATCCACAATCTTTCGACACTGCTACAGCCATACATGGCTGTCACTGTCGCACTAATTTTTCAGATTCACTTTCAAATATACCCAGGCATTTTCCTGGATACCCTACATACAAATTCTGGACCCCATTCGCCAAAAAATCAAGTTTTTCACAATTCTTTTATTCTTTCCGGACCACAGCATATATTCATATTAATAAATACTCCACTTTCACACATCGTAATAACGGGACGTCCCCGTGGCGAAGTGGTTAAGCCCATGGACTTCTAATCCATTTATGAATTTTTGCTCAAGTTCGAAACTTCCCACCACTTTTTTTTAAATGTTTTATTAATCAATTTATTGTCGTAAATCAAGAATAACACCATTTCGAACATCCATTGCTATTGTGATATTATTATTTTTTCATCAAACAAACATGTTTGATTTTTTATTCACATTTAGGCCTAGGCCTTGGGCCTACTTTCACCATCCAGATGCTATCACCATGCCTGACTATCATTGCATCTTCGTCATTTAAAACACCGAAATTTATTTATTATTTATTATTTATTTATCAGTGGCTCTGTTCACAGCTCAGACTGAAATTATATTTGATATAAATATTATAAATGAAAATCACAAACCGCGAAAGATCGCCAACAACTGCCGCTGAATATTGATATCCAACTAGATTTCCCCACAGGGCTAAAGGGCAGGTTAAAATCACAAACCGCGAAAGATCGCCGACAACCGCCGCTTAATAGGGGTATCCAACTAGATTGCCCCGCAGGGCTAAAAAGAACCACAAACCGCGAAATTTGGATATCCAACCAGATTGCCCGCAGGCATATCGATTATATGGATATCCAACAAATTAAGACCACAAACCGCGAAAGATCGCCAACAACTGCCGCTCAATATTGATATCCAAGTAGATGCCCCGCAGGGCTATAAAGAACCACAAACCGCGAAATTTGGATATGGAACTATTGCCCCACAGGGCTTCAAAGAACCACAAACCACGAAATATGGATATCCAACAAGCTTAAACTACAAATTAGCTCCCGATAGAGAGCAGGACTTGATGAGGGAAATTAAAACCACAAAACACGAAAGATTACAAAGAACCACAAACCGCGAAAGACTAGATTACCCGCAGGCCTATCGATTATAAAGAATCACAAACCACGAAATACGGATATCCAACAAGCTTAGGCTATAAACTAGCTCCCGATAGAGGGCAGGGCTTGATGAGGGAAATTAAAACCACAAACCACGATATTCAACTATATTGCCCCGCTGGGCTACAAAGAGCCACAAACCCCGAAATTGGGATATCCAATTAGATTGCCCGCAGGCCTATCGATTGTTCGATTATAAAGAACCACAAACCGCGAAAGATCAACAACAACTGCCGCTTAATATTGATACCAACTAGATTGCCCTGCAGGGCTATAATAAAGAACCACAAACCGCGAAATTTGGATATGCAACTAGATTGCCCCACAGGGCTACAAAGATCCACAAACCACGAAATATGCTTAAACTATAAATTAGCTCCCGATAGAATGCAGGGCTTGATGAAAACCACAAACCACGAAAGATCGCCGACTACCGCCGCTTAATAGGAATATTCAACTAGGTTGCCCCGAAGGGCTACAAAGACCCACAAACCGCGAAATTCGGATAGCCAAGTAGATTGCCCCGCAGGGCTACAAAGAACCACCAACATTAAAACACGATTATCTGGGGCATTTAGACGCTTCCGTAGTATAGGCTTAAATATATGCGCATTTACCAGTTCCGACATGAAGTAGGCCTAAATCGGATTTACTCTATGTGTGTCTCTCTGGCATTGTCAACATTGGGTGTGTGTTGTTCATATTTACATATTATTTACATATTTACGTAGCCTTGAATAATTAAAGTATATTAAAATGTTTATTGATCATTGTGTACGCCTCTGAACATTACAGTCACGCGTGACGAGCAAGTTTTAAAAATAAACGACTGACAAAGTTTTGTTTAATTATTTATTGTCATGAATCAAGAATGGCAACTTCAAACATCCATTTTTCGTTTTATTCGTTTTATGGTGCACTTCATAACCTGACTTTCCAAGCAAATCAGTGTTTTTATTTTATTTCAACAGAATACAGCGTTTCCAACAAGATTACAAACAAGCCTACTTGTTATTCGTTTAATTCAATCATTAATCATGATATTATAAAACAAAACACAAATAGATATTGGCTTATCATGCAAGAACAAGACAATAACCGTTCAGGTCGTTCCAGAAAGCTTACAAATTAATATCGCATCTGCACATTAAAGATACATAACACTTCTGGAAATGTTTTAAATTGATGTAAATATGATAAAGTTTAAATCAGTACCTTTTACAAATGGGACCAAGTTTCAAAAAGTGAGCCGAGGTGGGTTTTTTTAAACTTGCTGATTTCTTTACGTTGTCAACGTTTTTTTGGTAGATTATTCTTTACACGCAAATATTGTATCCTCCGCAGTAAAAATGTTTAAATAATGCGCCTCACCCATTCACAGTGTCGACGCCCTATACGATAAATATAAATTTAATACTCCGTTGGTGAGCGACGGGCGAGTGGTATTTCACCGAACGACGGGCGAGTGGTATTTCACCGAACGCAAGAAAAGGAGTTCTATCTGATTGGCTAGCAATCGATCGCTTAGGTCGCTCAGTAGTCAACTACAAACTACAAAAGCAATGTATTCAATTCGATTGAAATCGATGTTCTATTATTGACGTAGATAAAGAGAGTGATAGTGTGTCAATAATGTACATTGTATTGCACCTGGATTTTACATGCATTCCTTTATATAATTAATTTCTCAAAGAGTTGAATATATCAAAATTTTAACTGTGGATTTCAAAATCTTTACATCAAAATTGCAGTTAAACATATCCACAGCAAAATACCGGTCCTCACTAATTAGTGTATTTAATTTCCAGTTAGTGTATTTAAAATAAAACCTGTGATTTACCTGACAACAAATAAAATTTTCTTGCAATAGAAATATCATATGGGATACTGATATGGTAGGCCGCAACCGCCACAACGTGGAGCTGCTACGCATAGCTGACTTTTTGCTCCGTGGAGCCAAATTGACCAACCATGTTAGAGTTTTTCATTACTCGGAGGTAAAACTGACCAATCAAGTAAGACTTACCGTACTCATTACGTGAAGCGAATTTATTCATTAAGAATTTGCCAGACGAGCTTCACGTAGTTGCAAGATATCCTCGGTCACGAAAGTTATGATTCAAAAAGTAGTTTATGAAAAGTACGAACCGACTTATTATTAAGATGGACATGCACTCATAAGAAACTCATACAGTATTGTACATAACTATATAGCCAGGCAGAGTGGTGGTAAACCATGCACACACTTCTGCGATCTGCAGTGTATCGCCGGGAGCTAATTTGTACAACTTGCGCGGCGTGGCCTGCGGAATTCGACCTTCAGCAAACCAGTTCGGATTTACTTTATATACTAGTAGTAGGCCATACATACTGTAGTTACTGTCCGTTTTCCTATTCACAATACTCAGTGCGCTCACCATTGACGCGTGACCTCTACAAATAGTGTATGTTTGAAGTATAGGCCATTGCCTAGTTGACGTCACTGTGTAAAAAATAACCGGCCAATATTTAAAGTATTCTCTGAAATTCTAGACAATATAGTTTTGTAACATGTCCTAAATTTTTAGCTAATTTAGGTGTTTGGAAATATTGGTACTTTTGTGTTTTAGCAAGGATATGTAAACGACAGATAACACCAAAAAATATGAAGAAATTATTTCTAAACCGTGTTAAGTCTGCAAACCATTATGCTTCTCATTTTCAAGAACGCTGGTTAGCAATAAGCAGACTATTGTCTCATTTCGTAAACAAAAGCTCACATAGTATTGTTACCTTGCGTTCGCTTTATAATCGTTCACCCAACTGAAACTATAATACCAGCTCATTGCTCATTGCACAGGTAAAACAGAAACAAGTGCAGTGTGTATATAACCAGAGAAGATCTGATGTAACATAGTTGAGCTGTTTTCAATGAGTGTTATCTTGGTTTAATAGCTTTTAATGGGGTTTAAGTCCTTCAAAGGTCGTGGTGAATTCTACTGTAGACATGACTGCATCATGATTATTTTAAAGTCAACAACATTCAACAATATGATCACCGTGATAGTATGACAGTATCAGTACCGTGTGTGTGATCCTGGCCTGACACAGTAGACAAACAAACAAACACGCCACACACATGACACATGCATGCAAGGTAACATTGACTATACACTAATCAAACAATGGTATTGATCCTGTACAACTGGTCGTGGTTTATTTACATTCGATTCATTTAAAATCCCCATAGTAAACATTAATTTTGGCCAAGAGTTTTCTCTCTCTGGAACGAGGATGCATCCACTGGCTCCGCGTAATGAAAAGATCTAACATGATTGGTCAATTTAGCTCCGCGAAGCGAAAAGTAAGCTACGCGTAGCAGCTCCACGTTGTGGCGGTTACGGCCAGCCATATAATGATCATGCGAAAATCGTAAAAACATAGAATAGAAACAGTGTGGCAGGTTCTGTGGGAATCTCAAATCGTATGCTTAGCCTGAGTCGCTCGGCCTATCTCGAACAAAATCACCATGCGTAAGCTGTTGAAAAACGTGAGGATTCATCGTACTATCACGGCAATTTTTTACACGAAGATATAGGGATGATGACGGTGTGCCATTAGGCGACGAAAACTACGGGAGGACGGACCTTTCAAGTAGGGTCTGGTCGGGTTTTTTTTTTATAGAAATGACCAAAAAATTACCAACATCTGTAAAATAATTTGCAATTTGAGAAAATCAACAAAAAAAAGTGTTCCTGAAATTTCCGAAATTTGATTCGGCAGTCATTTGTAAAATGTATTTCCCAATTTGTTCAAAACCTGGGTCGGTCGGGCCCGTAGATCAGGGTTTTCTTTTTGCGTTGCCTTATTTACGTTTTACTGCCTCTGATACATTATGTGAGTGTACAGGATAATGCATTGCCTTTATTTCTTAAATTTATTGTGATCATTGTTGGTGAGCCTTCACAGTGCAGATTTGCTGATGGAACAATCATCAAACTCTCAGTTTACAGGCAGGAAGTTCTCAAGGGTAGTAGGGACCGATTCATTATGCAATGATCATGCTAAAACGTAAAGTGAGATGCGAAGAATTTGGCGGGTGTTAATTCAAGTAATTTGTACTTTGTTCAACAAACTTATTGACCGCCCCTTGATCATGCGCTTCAGAGCCCACTCGCTGCTCACAAACACAATATACATTTTCAAGAAGACGATTATTAGGGACGTGATTAGTTTTTCACTTCTGTAGTTCACCTCTGGGTAGATCCCAAAAGTGTGAAGGTAGCAAAAATATATTCACCTTATCTCAAATGTGCTATTTGCAAATTTGAGTGTTGTTGGTTTCAAAACTGACATAGATACAACAACAGAGGGCGCATTTAATATATTATGTTATTGTTACAAGAGCGTATGGGAGCGTTTACCAAGGTGGTTGAACAATATTTAGTTTTCTGGGTTGATAGGATGACGACCAAATTTGATTCTTTAATCGGAGCAGCCAGCATATATATAGAAAGATATGGGGCCTACAATAATTGGCCAGGCGCGTTGTAAGTAGGTCGGCACCTGTAAGTGGGTTTCTGACCAAACTAACCTCAATTTGGCATACGAGGGACGGTCAATAATTTCACGCAACTATTATTTATTTCCGCTCATGCATGACTTTGATGTATGAAAAAGATAAAATTTCATCAAAAAAGCGCTAAGAATATGAATTATACCAAGTTTTCGGAACAGTATCAGTGTGAGTGAATTGCTATACTGAGTCTCATGGTAAAATTAAACAAACCTTTCGAAATTCAATTTCTTATTCAATCCAGAGCCTCTCTTTGGTGTGCTACTTTGATTACAAAAACATGACTTTTTGAAAACAAAGGGTCCATTAAGAAAGAAATGTTTGTTATTTCACCACTGGGACCTCCCTTTTTAATAATCAGTAGTTACTCATTCGAACCAGATACCATTTGTTATTTTTGGTCTTCGATTAATCTTGCTATTATGCAAAGAACAATGGGTGAAAAAACCCTGCTCAAAATCGGAGATATTCAACATGATTCCTTAACTTTAATAAAAATGGTATAGAAAAAAAAAGAGTATAGCATCAACCCTATGTTATCGGTCTACAAAGATGCAAAATCGCGCCAGATTATTCTCGAGAATTATTCTCGTGTTTATGCTAATGTCATTACATAATCAAGTATTCAAAATCGCTAATGCATATTTGTTTTGAAAGACAAAAGTACAAATTTGTATTTATCGTAAGTAATAGTCATCAAAGTCATACATGAGCGAGATACACCATAGTTTGGGGAACTTATTGATCGTCCCCACGTATAATTAATCTAAGTATAAACCACAGAATTAAAGAAGTTCCAATTTCAGCGTGCTTCGTGCGAATTTATTCCACTTTTGTACCATACGTCACCAGTTTAGTTTAGTTCGCGCGCATGTGTACCATAAACTGATTTTGTCATCATTAGGTGCTTCACTATTACTTCAAGAAATATTTTCCAACCCCAGTCCCCCAAAGTTAAAAAGAAATCTACGCCACTGACTGGCAGGGTGGCAAGTCAGTCCCCTACCCTGCTCAATCGACAGAAATGTTGTGATAAAATTGACGATTTACATCTTCCTTTTGGTCTATTTTAGACCCAAAATGCAGCCAATTTTGGAACATTTAGTATTAAAGTGCCAAATTGCCACGCGCTTTGTGCGCATTTATCTCGGCAAACCCATTCTGAGTGTGAGTATCTGCGAGACGCCCCGTTGAAAAAATGTTCCTTCTTTTTTTTCATCTCAAACTTGAACACGATCACGAATTTGAAAAGTTGTAATTCCATCCTTTCTATTATCTAACTCATGAGCTGGATCAAAATACCGGGACTAAATTAACCAATGGTAGTGGTAAAAGGCCTCTGCATTTTCATCGGGCACGGGCTTATTTTAAGTTTGCATGTCCCTCATGGTACACCGTAGTTCAGGGACCGTGCTTTTAAAAAACCCGCCAGATCGCAATCAGGCCATTGACCTGTGTAGTGGTCATACGTTGCTCGCTCAACCATAACAGCATGACTGTCCCTAATAGCTACTCATTAATAATGCGTTGCATCAGGTCATGGACTCTATTCAATAATTTTAATCCTTTCTTTGAGGTCAGAAAGATGAAAGGGAGACCTTGAAAAACAGATGCGTGGTTCTAGATAATATTTTATCACCCAAGCTGGTTATCTAGGATATTTCTAGGAGGCGACACTTATTAATTCATAACGCTCACATCTTTCTTCATCCAATGGACTTTGGAGAACTGCTGAGATAATAAGTGGATGTTACAATCTAATCGGCTACAATCGGCATAGTTGATGATATCTGATTCTGATAATTCACTAGTAGCAGCAAAATTACAGCGCTTTGTATCCTCTGGTGCGCTATATAAATCTTATATGGATTAATGTTATTTATTTATTTTATAAATATTTCTTTTAAACACAATCTAATGTGATGCTCACTACATGTAGAAGGCCTGGTCTGCAAACGTTCATTTCATAAATCTAGTAAAGATAAAGCTTCATGTTTAGTGTAATCAAATGAAATACCAAAGCTGGATATTATACAATCGTGATGCATTCCTTCTTGTTATGGACGACAAGTATTAACTTTGATATTATTATGGCAATATCCATTCCCTTCTCAATTGATTATGCTTTCTTTTCGAAAAATAAACCATGAGGCCTAGAGGCCATAATATAAACCTATATTCGGTATGCGGAAACCTTCCACGGTTAGGGCGGCGCTTGCACTCGCATATTCACTAAACTGCCGCCTCCTTCATTTGCCAACCTTTATCGAGGGGCGAGTTTGAGGTTTTATAGTCACTAGCGGGATACCCGCGCTTCGCGCGGGTCCCCGCTAGATGAGTAAATGGGAGCGTTCATGGTTCACTATAACAGGAAGAATTATAATCCCGTTATCCCATGTCCCGTACCATAAACCATGCCCCGTATAACCATGTAAACCACGTACCACAAACCATATAAACCACGTGTACGCAAGTTGACTATGCGCAACCTTGCGTTCGCGTCAAGTGGCGTGTACGCCGACTCGCTACCTGCGGCGCGATTTCCGCTAGACATTTGGACGCGTGGTTGGCATAGGCCGTAATCAAATTTGCCCGAAAAACTCACCTTTTTACTGATTTTAAGGTCAATTCTTGACCGTCTTCAACCAAATAAAGTTTAAACACGTTCCCGTATATTCCTCGATCTCCCGTGTGAATTTGGCGACATTTGGATAGAAACTGACAGAGCTTTTGCGTGGACACACCCACAAACATACAACATTCCCCTATTTATAGTAAGATACATGTAGGCCTACCATTTTTCACCCTTATGGCAGTCAACGTCAGCGCGTTGAAGCAGCTGTTAATTATTTGGCTGTGCCCAATTAAATGCTCACTGTACTGACATCACTACCACATCAGGATGAAAAATCGCATATCGCAAACCAGCCAAATTTGTCATAGGTTTGAATGCTAGTAGGAAAACCGTGAATATAGGGTCTCAAACTCTGAAACATCTGAGCAGAAACGTGTCCTTTTTACTGGTTTAAAGTGAGTCTGTAGCTGTCGCCATCTTTGGAATATAATACAACATTCTCTGGCCAAACATCGGGTTAAATGTAAGTAAATAGTTAAAATCGTCTAAATTCAATAATATCAAACAGCCACGGACATTAAGTCAAGGCTACATGAGAAGTTTGGTGTAGGTCACGCATTTCCTTGGTATAAAAAACAGCCAAAAGGATGTCCAAAATTCCCTCTTTTTATCACAACGCGATTTATTTCGAAACAGCATTTTCATAGGGCCTACGCTGGTTCTGTCAATTCTAGTTTAAAATCTGTTCGTCACATGCAGTCTGATGTGGTATCTATGTTATCATCAAAGTCTTGGGAACTAATGTGGACAGTTGTTTTGTTTAAAAAACGGATACTGTTTAAAATATCAGTATTTACGCGAGCGACATTTTTACTTTTTGAGAAATTAATGAATTTATCGAAAAACTTTTCGGAGAACGCTACTTTAAAGAACCCATCCCTTAAGTCTAAATAGCATGGCGCTAGTCCGAAATTGAAAACCACTGCGCTAGTCCGAAATTGTGAACCACTACGCTAGTCCGAATCTGTGAAACACTGCGCTAGTCCGAATATTCGGACTAGCGCAGTGTTTCTCTAGTCCGAAATTGAAAACCACTAGTCGCTAGTTCGAAATTGAAAACCACTGCGCTAGTCCGAAATGAGAACCACTGCGCTGGTCCGAATCTGAAACACGGCGCTGGTCCGAATATTCGGACTAGCGCAGTGTTTCACAGATTCGGACTAGCGCAGTGGTTTACAGATTCGGACTAGCGCAGTGGTTTTCAATTTCGGACTAGCGCATTGCTTTTCAGTTTCGGACTAGCGCTATGGTTTTCAGTTTCGGATTAGAGCCGTGTTTTTTAGAATCGGACTAGCGCTGTGGTTTTCAATTTCGGACAAGGACTTTGCTTTGCAGTTTCGGACTAGCGCTATGGTTTTCAGTTTCGGACTAGAGCCGTGTTTTCCAGATTCGGACTAGCGCAGTGTATTTCAGATTCGGACTAGTGGCGTGTCGGACTGAAAAAGTGCTTTTCAGATTCGGACTAGCGGCGTGTTTTTCCAAAATTTCTGTAAACCACGCCGCTAGTCCGAATTCTTGTTGGACTAGCGGCGTGGTTTTCATAATTAAATTTCGGACTAGCGGCGTGTCGGACTGTTGCAGTAGTTTTCATTTTCGGACTAGCGCATGCTTTTTTTCGGACTAGCGCCGTGCTTTTCATTTTCGAACTGACGCACCTTTAAGTATAGGGAATTTGTGTTGTCGGACTAGCGGCGTGTCGGACTAGCGGCGTGTCGGACTAGCGGTGTGTCGGACTAACGCCCTGTACCCCTTCACTTGACCTTACTCCTGGTTTAACTCCTGACATTACTCCTGGCTTTACACGTAGTTGTAGTCAACTTTACTCGGAGTCTTAGTCCTAGCTTTATGGCCTGTAATGTATCAAGAACATAATACCAGAATACAAATTACACACTCAAAAGATGACCCATCAGGACATGGTTAACACTTACAGCACTTGAAGATACACACATGGAATCTTACTCTTTGTAACATTATTTCCATACAATCGCTTTTCTTTAAAAGGTCGTTGAGCTTACCAGCAATTAATTTTCATACACATCCCAGGTCGTTATCTTGAATACACAACTAACATTATGAACTTTCCATGCAATGAATATTTATGAAAGGTCTGAACAGCATTATGCATGGTTTAATTGGTTTTACCAAAACAACATCAACATAAAACAATCTTTGGTCTATTTTCAACTATGAAGTCTTTTACTATAAGTACAAAACATACATTGCTACACCTGTAACATACCATTCATATGGCCTCATTATAATTATGCAGGGACTTGAACCAGCAGTTACACACATCCTTGGTTACACAATACACTGTTCCGTAGCAAGCAATACCATTGTAAGTCAAAATAAGACATATGCACAGGTACACTCCCTCATTTCAAATATATAGTTTTAGTTTCTCTATTGTTCAGAAACCAAAAATCAAGGGATTAAAATGTGGAGATGAACTGGTATGCAATCATAACACTATTGTACTGGGAGGACACAAGAGGGTATATCAAAAGTATAATGGCCTATAACCATACGTATATAATAGCCTATTGTGCTAACATTTTCATTATCGATATCGATCAACGCGGGCGACTTTTGCCGTAGGTGGCATATTTCCATGACACCATAAAATTACATCCGAGTTCCGAGATTCGTTTGATAAGTTATGCATAGACATCGTTGAGACATAAAGTATGGATATATACGAGACCTAGGCCTACGTGTAGAAATCATGTGCATATATTGAGGGGTGGGGGGGTGTTTTTGTTTATTTGTCTGAAATATAAACGATGCATGATGATGTAGATGATTTGATTATGAATTAGATTATTCCCCGGAAAGCACAACCCATACCTCTTACCTATGTTCCCTCCGCCACCTATATATAACCTCCTCCCTCCCCCCTCCCCACACTTGATATCGACTCTTCCCTATTATTCCACTCCACTCTTGAGCCCCCCTCTCCCCTCCTTCCCTTCCCACTTCCAATGCTCTCTCCCCTCTGTTTCTCTTTCTCCCTTACCCTTACCCCCTCCCCCCTCACACACACAACCCTACCCTCTTTCCCTGGCGATCTCTTCTATCTCTCTCTCTATTCTCCAATAAATAAAATGAATAAAAGTTAGTTTAAACCAGCTTTCTATGATATTGATCTTCCGTCATGCGACATGCACATAAATAGAGTTGTGCATAATAGTGTTTATATCAATGAAGTCATAATCTGTCAAGTGGCTATTGTAATGTCTGTGGAAATATTTCGATGGTCTATATATTTTCACAGTGAAATCAGCTTAGGCTAATTCGTAGTCTCAAGTCAATGCTTTCAAACTAAATCAATGCTTTCAAATGTAGACTGCTTTGTTCGACTTCTCTGCTCGTGAATATTGCACTGCGAAATTTAAACATTTCGTTTGTATACTTAGAGGAGGTAACTTCAAATCAAATAATTTTACGATCCACACCACTTATAAGAAACTGAAACCAAAACCGAAACTGACTGACACAAATGTTCGGTTTTAAACAAAAGGTAGAAACAATGAGTTCGATATCTTATGATTCAAGTGGTTAGGCAGGACAATAGGAAACCACGTGACCAAAACCAAAACCAAAACTAAAACTATATATTTGAAATGAGGCACTGTACTAGCACTAGTATAAACAATGGATCTAACTTAAAAACATGACAATGAAATGCACTCATAATTGCCATTCAGTCTTGTTCATAGACAACATGTGTAAAGTTATGAAATTCACAGAGCTTGGGTGTTAAGGGGGTACTACACCCCTGCCCAATTTGTTGCCTATTTTTGCATTTTTCTCAAAAATTATAGCGTATTGGTTACAAGTAACATATGCATATTATAGGGGCAAGGACTACAACTACTACACTGGAGATTTTATTTCAACACAGACAACAGTTGTGGAGTTACAGTCAAAAATGAGGGAAAAACAATATTTGATCAATAAATCAATAACTACTTGCCTTGAGTTGCTGAATTTTTCAGTGCAGTAGTTGTAGTCCTTGCCCCTATAATATACATATCTTACTTGTCACCAATGCGCTATAATTTTGAGAAAAATGCAAAAATAGGCACAAAATTGGCCAGGGTGTAGTACCCCTAAACCAATGTGCATTCAGAATTAAGGTGTTTTCATAATTATCCAAACTACAATCTTTAGCTGGCCAACATGACTTCTAAATTAATGCCCTACATACATTTATATCATATAAAGCAGTGATTAAAGATCATTCGTGCCATAAAGTACTCATGCCAACACAGCTAACCTGTCAAAATGCTTATCACCAAATTAAGGTAGCAGAATTTTGAAGCTTGGACACGCATGTTTATTTTACAAAATGACCAGTTGTACTGCAAAGCTTACAGGGGGAACGTGTATTTTAAATGAAAGAGCCAAATTATTGTCGACTCATAATCATTGATAAAATCAGGCCCGTTACCACAAAACCCGGAACATAACTGAAGACCTAAGTTTTGAACTTTTTTCTCAAAAATATTAAGAGCTATCTTAAGAACCACTGAACCAATACTAGGCTTGTTTGTACTCATGTAAATGCTTTTTTCATGCTGATTCCAAATATGGTCATGAAAATATCTGAAACCCGTCGTCTGTTTTTAATTATGAAACTCAACTTATGTCACTTTTCTAAAATTATTCCCCTTGCAAGATACATTTAAACAAAGAATAGTTGCCATAGTCCATCAGTCTGCACAAAAAGTAACTCAGCTGTTATAAATACGCCTGTAGCTTTAGAACTAATAATTGTTTTCACAATATTTCAACATAAAAAGAAGGATAATTTCTTTACGCGCATTCTGATACCCACTTTGTCCAGTTTTGTTCAGTATTAACAATACAGAAGTGTTTTGAAACAAAGATACCCGAATTTAAAAGTTGCAGCTATTTGTATTGATTTGAAGTAAAGCGCGAAGATAATGACGTGCTTTACGTGCTATACAGTGCTGGCATAATAACCATTGATCGCTGTCAACAGCAACTTTTAAATTCGGGTATTTTTCCTTTAAAAGCACTACTGCGTTGTTATGTTGGACGACATTTGACAAATGGGGTATCAAAATTCGCGTAAATAAATCATCCTTCTCTATGTTGAAATATTGTGAAAACAATTATTAGCTCTGAAGCTATAGGCGTATTTATAACAGCTGAGTTACTTTTTGTGCAGACTTTATTTTGTTATACATGTATTATCATCATCAGTCGGCTTTCTCCAACTGTTGCGATCTTGGGCAAGCGAAACAGTTTTGTTTTGCTGCAGCGTCCCTTCAGTATCTCCCAGGAGGTGCTGGACATACCGCAAGTACAGTACAGTGTGCGCGGCAGTCCTGGTTTCCTTCTCCCATACAGGTAACAAGGCAACAATGATATTACTTACACATTTGGTATAGACAGTGCTTAGGGGTTGTGTATAAATAATTGGAGTCAAAGGTCAAAAGGGCATTTCCAGTATAGGGCGAAATAAGTTTTAAAATGATTTCTGCCACAAATTACACAGCAAAATGAGATCTCTTTTTCGTACAGGGTGTCCCCCCAAAAGAGGCCCCTCATTGCGCCCTCGTTTTCGCCTATTTTTGAAAAGTTGATCAAATATATTTTGGTATGTAAAGAAACCTTTAATTGTTAGCTTTAATAAACCAAAACAATTATTTCAATCAGTTCACAACTTTTGAAGATATGCCCTTTTAAAGAAAAGTACCCGTTTTTCACTCTGTCCACGGATAGCAAACAGAGTGGTTGGGATGGGTCATGCTGTGGAGTGGCCTGCAAGATCACCAGACCTCACATTTCATTTCATTTCATTTTTCATTTCATTTTATTTGCCAGATAAAAAACATTAAACATACAGTAAAACACATACAATGATTGCACAATATTAAAAGTATATAACATTTTCAATTGACCAGCAATTAACCTCAGTTATTTTCATATAGGAGTTAATAAAAGGCAAGACTCCAGTCCATGATGAGGAATCCAAGACTCCATCGGTGTGCAAAAACAGGAGAACAAGACACAGAGCCTCTGGCAGGGATAGCCAAGAGTAACAAAAGTCTCTGCAAAAACAACACATCACTTGATTACTTCATTTGTGGCAAAATGCAAGTTCTTTGCAAACGTATTACTGCTGTATTCGCAAGTATCCGGCGCACAAGGTTTGTACGGAACGTAATTGATGCAATGAGGACTAGGGCTGAAACCTGTATTCGTCAAGGAGTCAACCAGGTAGAGGGCGGAGCAGCACAGTAAACTCACTTCAAAAGAACCAAAGACAAGCTAAACAAGCCTTTTCAGGGCTACCTTTTATTCCAAAAAGAGAAATGACTTATGTTGTCAATAAAAAGAAAGCAAGAAACAATAAACTAAAGAAACACAATAAAACAAAAAGGCATAAAATAATCGAGAAACACATAAGTAATTGCAAGTATAGCAAAAGAAGTCCCATCCCACATCAATTTCGCCCATATTAATGACACTTAACAAAATCTATAACTCATAAGCCCACCGGTAAAGCCCATTCTCTAAAATAAAGTTGTTATTTTATAAAGTTATCATCGAGGAATGTTTTATATTCATGCATGGTATATGCACTTTTCAATCTTTGAATTAGCCAAACATCCTCCGTGGACAGAGTGAAAAACGGATACATTTCTTTAAAAGAGCATATCTTCAAAAGTTATGAGCCGATTGAAATAATTGTTTCGGTTTATTAAAGATAACGGGTAAAGGCTTCTTTACATACCAACATATACTTGATCAACCTGTCTAAAATAGGAGAAAAAGAGGGCGCAATGAGGGGCCTCTGTTTTTTGGGACACCCTGTATATATTTTAAATAATGTGCATGTTGGTATTAATGCATGGATCGTTGTAAAGTAAATTACAAAGTAAAATTTTCACATGTTTCGACTGAGTTTTAGCTACACTCATATATCAAAAAGTAAATTTTTGACATGTTCAGGGTTTTTCAGGTATATTAAAATCTCAGAAAGTAAAACTTTGAAATTTCAAGGTTTGGAGGCTACATCAAAATCTTAGAAAGTAAGTTTTATCATATTTCGGGTTTTGCAGCTACATCAAAAAGTAAAATGTTTTCATATTCCAGGTTTTGCAACTAGCTACATCAAATTCTCAGAAAATGAAATGTTGACATGTTCCGTTTGGAGGCTACAGAAAAATCTTAGAAAGTAAAATTGTCCACGTTTTATCGGAATGGGTCAGAAATGGTCTGACCATCGCGTGGGATTGGATGCAGATGGTCAAGTTGAAGTTCAAGTCAACAATCGCTGATTACCTTATCATGTTTATTAGATACCATTACTTTTCAATTGTTGTCAAAAAGTATAAAACACCCTGCAGCTCAGCTTCTAGTCACTTTCTACCTGGAACGAATTCAGTGGACAAGCAAGCCCGAAACGGTAAGACAATATTTCTTGTACATCTTTACTTTATTACTTCATTACTTTGATGCTCTGCGTGCTAGCTATATGCTCCAACATAGAAAGTTTTGAGATATTTTTGTTTAAATATCACGAGCTACCTCAAGAGCCTCTGAGCCAATACTTAGCTTGTTTGTACTCATTGTAATGCATTTTTCATGCTGATTCCAAATATGGTCATGAAAATGTACAGTTCAGAAATTTTTGAAAAAAATTGAAACTTGTCGTCTGCAATGGACACCCGCGTTGAGAGAGTTAAAGTAAGAAAGGGTCTTGTTCAGGGACTCTTGATCACTTCACTATGTTGTGGTGTTTCTAGATATTTAGTCTTGATGATGACTTCCTTGTTGCCGTTTAGTGATGAGTTGATCGTAGAATTTGTCTAGTTTGTAAGTCCCCTCGTCTTTGTTCATGCAAACTACTTCTACTCCAAACTGCTTCAGGCAACAAGTTTTATTTGTCTGCTTCGTGGTCTAATTACGTATTATTGCGCTGCTACATGCTCTGCGATGTCCAATTTGTGAATTTCTGATGTTAAAGCTTTTGTTTGAGCCCTAGAAACTTTTGGCAGTAATTTTCTCAGTTTGTATTGTTATGTATCTACGAGGGTCATTCAAAAAGTTCTACCTCCATTGTCACATCTCTCTAGTGTCATGATGTTGAAATTACACATGCTTATACTCTTGAGTCTCGGCTACAAAATAAAAGTTACTTGGTGCAAATGTGAGTTTTGGTTCTTAAAATGTTTGAGTTAGAACAAATATAGATTTGGTACATCGGAAACGGTCTGAAAAGAAAGGTTAATTTTGATTAAAAAGGTTGCAAACATATATGTGGAAATCATACAGTTTTATTTCTGAAAATGATTAAATTGCTTTATTTTTTTTCAAATATTTTAATCAATAGCACAGTTTTACTGGGTATCATCTTTGCATAACAAAACCGATACATGTTAAGAATATCCTTCATATTGACACTTTCCCATAGGTTGTTGACTTCGATCGGGTGAGCACTTGTTGGTTCAAGTCGTATAAATTGGTTCATAAGTTAAAAATCTTTAAAGTCTAATGTACAATTTCTGTATTTTATTAGTATATACAAGTTTATTAACAAACTGTTCACCTTATTTCCACGTCAAGACGCATCCATTGCTTAAAATAAGAACGTAATTATTAAATGTGGTTAAGTCGAAATCTGGCAAATATAACTTACATTTTTAAATGATAGATAATCATATAATCAATGTATCATTTTCATGCGTACTAGTCTGCCTAATTCAGACCTACATTTTGTGTAAAATGTGATAAATTAATATGGGCTCGATTAATATGCTTATCAAAAAATATACATGTCAGCGTGTGAGTAACAATATTGCTATAGTACTAAAGACAATAAATGTGTAATATGAAGTGTACATATTAATATTTTAACTTTAACTATCTACGCCGGTGCCGAGACGACAAGTTTCAATTTTTTTTAATTAAAAATTTCTAAATTTTCATGGCCATATTTGGAATCAGTATGAAAAATTTATTAAAATAAGTGCAAACAAGCATAGTAGGCCTATTGGTTAAGTGATTCTTAAGATAGCTCTTGATATTTTGAGATATAATATATAAAGCTTAAAATAAATCATTTTGCCCACTTATTATTTCTTGTTAATTCTTGTTTTTTTTTATTAAGAATTTGTTTTATCGCAATTGTCAGACACATTATCGCTTACCCGTCAATTGAAAACTTTATTAATGCTTAAAATAAATCATTTTGCCCACTTATTATTTCTTGTTAATTCTTGTTTTTTTTATTAAGAATTTGTTTTATCGCAATTGTCAGACACATTATCGCTTACCCGTCACTTGAAAACTTTATTAATGCTTAAAATAAATCATTTTGCCCACTTATTATTTCTTGTTAATTCTTGTTTTTTTTATTAAGAATTTGTTTTATCGCAATTGTCAGACACATTATCGCCTATAACCGTCACTTAAAAACTTTATTAATGCTTAAAATAGTTTATTTCGACCACTTATTATTTCCTGTTAATTCTTGTTTTTTTATGATTGTTTTTGCAATTCATTAGTTAATAATAACTTATTTTTTTAGCTTTGAGTATATTGAACTTGTTGCGTAAAGAATACAAATCTAGCACAATTAGCATGACTATGGACAATAATTAGTTGCATTTTCAAGGTATCCTAACTCTCTCCACACGGGTGTTGATGCAGACGACATGTTTCAATTTAAAACAAAATCAGAATAGTGATATTTATGATCATTTTGAAATCAGCGTGAAAAATGCATTAAAATGAGTACAAACAAGCCTAGTATTGGTTCAGTGGTTCTTAAGATAGCTCTTGATATTTTGCGAAAATATCTCAGAAATTGAACGTTTATGTCGAAGCTTTATGGCTAGCACCCAGAGCCTTAACAAAATACATGAAATAAAGAGTATCTCGGTAATCAATCAATCAATCAATCAATCAATCAATCAATCAATCAATCAATCAGATTTATTTTATTTCCATCAAAAATTACAACAAAATACAATAATTATAAAAAGTACAACACGATGGAGGAGGTACAACGATAAGCGAAGCCTGTAAATGCTGCACCCCCTGTATAATTAAATTACACAAATTAAAACAGAACAAAAACAAAACGAGGATCTGTATAGCCAAAAAATGTAAACACAAATATAATGGATCAATCAATTTAAATATAATATTGTACTATAATCATGAGTATTTAACATTAACATATAGCAAATTACAAACACTGATATAAAGCATAAAAGCAATGATAAACAACTTTGAGTAATGGAATAATCGAATCACCATTTGTTCTGCATTATAATAGAAAGTTCTCTTTAATATTATACTGCTTTGCTGAAATGATCAGAAATATTTATACATAATTTTGTTTATTTGAAATAATCTTCTTTTTGACTCGGATTCCTCCTAACCCCTTCACTGAATTGTTGTCTTTCTTACACGTTTTTGATCGAACAATAACGTGATACATTCATCTACTACCTTTCATACAGAGTATCTGATTGGTAAATTATGCAATATATTAATCAGAGTGACCAATCATAATACAGCTTCTAAATACTAAAACTCAATCCTCAGCTGTACATCTGATTCGTACTACGTTGCTGATTGGCTAAATATATCATATGTAGCCTTCTTGTAGCCAATCAGGTTATCTCTTCTATTGTGTACAGAACAAACAGGACCAATCATGAGAGTACTCATTCTTCTCGCCGTAGTGGCTGTAGCCATGGGAGCCAGGTTCCAGAAAGCAGCGGAGAGGGTTCCAGGATCCTACATCATCCGTCTTCAGGTAGAGTGTTGTGATTTTAATATTATTTTTGTATGTGATGATGACAAATCGTAATTACAAAAAGAAGAGGATTTTAATGCTCTGCGTGCTAGCCATGCCCTTCAACGGAAAAAGTTTTGAAATATTTTCTCAAAATACCAAGAGCTATCTTAAGAACTACTGAACCTATACTAGGCTTGTTTGTACTCATTTTAATGCATTTTTCATGCTGATTCCAAATATGGTCATGGAAATTTAAATTTCTGACATTTTTGAATTTTAGTTTTTTTTTTAAATGTCGTCTGCAGTTGACATCCGCGTGAAGAGAGTTAAGAATGTTATAATATACTAAAGTTAAAGAGCGTAGTCCAATTTTTCATGACCGGTTTTCTATCTTAGATTGAAGCCTACCATTAAAACAATATATTTCCAAATGTTGAGTTGTATTGCTCCAGCGGTTTTGATATGAGTAGCAAAAACATGTATAACAATGCCCCATAGGATAGCCATATAATTCCGGAAGTTCCGGCGTGGTTACAAAAATATTTCGAATGTTAAATTTCACTGGAGTAATGTAATAAGATAAATATGAAATATCTCAGTTTTGATGACGAAAAATGGGGGGGGGATGGGGAGCCTATTTTAAGGTGTTTACGGTTCAGTGCTTTAAAACAAGAAAAGTCTGGCACCTAAATCATATAGTTTCACCTGATATTAGTGGCATTTAACTATGAGAGTTCTGACTATGAGAAAATTCCACCCGAAATTAGACATTTTCCCATTGAAACCCGTGTAATACATAATTAGTGGTATTTAACCTGTAGAGTATTTTGAAATGATATAATAATCCATAATAATAAACAAAATGTGGTTTTAGGCGACGAAAAAACACACTGTTTTACGGGCAGGCAGACCTTTCAAGTAGGGTCGGTCGGTCGGGCCCTTTTTTCTGGAGGCTAATAAAATTACTCTAAAATTTCATCAACATCGGGTTTTTTTTGCAAACATATTTTCTAAACATTTTCATCCAAAATGAATAAATTTAGGCCCCAAACGGTTGATTTTTAACAAATCTCCAAAATGCAATTGTTGTCTTTGTGAGAATCCTGGGGGGGGGGGGGGGGGTGCAAGTATTTTACATATTCAGTAACGATACCCAAGTTTAATAAGATTGAAATAAAAATAAAATAAATTAAATTAGAATAATTATTTAACTTGAACACTACTTAGATTTAATTGCTTACCGGAAGCGCTTTCACAGTACTAACTGTACCCGGTAAGCGATCATTCAGTATTGGTAAAGTTAACAAATTCTTCTAATTTAGTAATATACCACTACGTATATTCAATTATACATGTATGAAATAAATTGATTTTTTTTTTTTTATCTCCCATGCAGGAAGGTGTGAATCAAGACAAGTTTGTTTCTTCGGCGGGATTCTCTAAGCTGAATGCAGTCGTAAAATACAAATACAGTTCCATCAATGGCCTAGCTGTGAATATCCCTGACTTCCTTGTTGACAGGGTAAGAGCAAAACGATGCAGGAACTTTAACCTCGATCTACTCACCTAAATCTTTATTACATAATGAATACGGAGAAAATCGCAAATATGTAGGGCACTAGATCGGGAAATTGGTTACTGCAGTGCGTGCGCAGAAACCTGAATCTCGATCCACTCCCCTGTATCCCTATCACATAATGAATACGGAGTAAATCGCAAATAAGTAGGGCACTAGATCGGGAAATTGGTTACTGCAGTGCGTGCGCAGGAACCTGAATCTCGATCTACTCCCCTAAACCTTTATCATGTAATGAATACGGAATAAATCACAAATATGTAGGGTACTAGATCAGGAAATTGGTTATTGCAGTGCGTGCGCAGGAAACTGAATCTCGATCTACTCACCTATATCTTTATCATGTAATGAATACATAGTAAATCGCAAATATGTAGTGTACTAGATCAGGAAATTGGTTATTGCAGTGCATGCCCAGGAACCTGAATCTCGATCTACTCACCTATATCTTTATCATGTAATGAATACATAGTAAATCGCAAATATGTAGGGCACTAGATCGGGAAATTGGTTACTGCAGTGCGTGCGCAGAAACCTGAATCTCGATCCACTCACCCTATATCTTTACCAAGTAATGAATACGGAATAAATCGCAACTATGTGTTGCACTAGATCGGGAAATTGGTTATTGCAGTGCGTGCGCAGGAACCTGAATCTCGATCTACTCACCTATATCTTTATCATGTAATGAATACGGAATAAATCGCATATATGTAGTGTACTAGATCAGGAAATTGGTTATTGTAGTGCGTGCACAGGAACCTGAATCTCGATCTACTCCCCTAAATCTTTATCATGTAATAGATACGTTGTAAATCGCAAATATGTAGTGCACTAGATCGGGAAATTGGTTATTGCAGTGCGTGCGCAGGAAACTGAATCTCGATTTACTCACCTAAATCTTTATCATATAATGAGTACGGAATAAATCGCATATATGTAGTACACTAGAGCGGGAAATTGGTTGCAGTGCTTCCGCAGGTTGAATAGATACTTGGATTTCTGGGCAAAAATTATGTTATAACGTCAAATTAATGTCAGATTCGGATTTCTTGGGGTCGATTTACCCGAAAAAGTGTCTTTGTAAACGATTTTAGGTACTCTGGTTCAAAACTTATTTTTTTCAAGATGGCGCCGACCGGCCGCCATCTTGGATTTCTGGGTAAAAATGAGGTCGTAATGTCAAAGTAATGTCTGATTCGAAATCCTTGTGGTCGACTTATGCAAAAAAGTGTCTTTGTACACGATTTTAGGTCCTCTGGTTCAAAACGAAATTATTCAAGATGGTGCCGAATGTCACAACCATAAAAATACACTCTTCCAACGTGAATTGGGGTTGAAGTTGTTGAGCTGCAGCCACGATTTCTAGTAAATGATGTTGTTATGTCAGTGATTAGTTGTGACTTTCAAGGAGATATTCTATTATGTAATCATTTCTACCTCGAATACCCCCATTGTTTAAAACTACCTATCATAAGAACATCGCCCATGGTTCCAACTCTATTCAGTCACTTTTGTAACAGTTTAGACAAAAGTGGCCCAAGCGATTTTAAGACTAGGTTACATAATTGGCCATATCTTCACTTTTATACCGTCGATTTTATTGAAACAAAGCTTAGCTGGTGGCTAGAAATTATCTTAATAGAAATATAAATATCAAACCACAACATAAGCGACATACTTGTGTCATTCTATTTTCAAAATTGTACAAATGTTATTGTTACACCCTGTATAACTAGATTGCCCCGCAAATCTACAAAGAACCACAAACCGCGAAATGTGGATATTAAACAAGCTTACATAATCATTTATTTGCCAGTAAAAATCATCAACCGATAGAGGGCAGAACTTGAAGAATGAGGGAAATTTAAACGACAAACTGCGAAAGAACTCCAACAACCGCCGGTCAATAGGGATATCTAACTAGAATTGCCCACAGGGCTACAAAGAACCACAAACCGTGAAATTGGGATATCCAACAAATTAAAACCACAAACCGCGAAAGACCGACAACAACCACCGCTCAATAGGGATATCCAGCTGAATTGCCCGCAGGGCTACAAGAACCAGACACCGCGAAGTATTGTTATCACTATAAACCACAATGGCCTCATCCCAATGCCATAGTTCAATAATATCAATTTAACAATCATAGAGCAAAATTTGACCTAAAGTTTCAGAGTATGAGTTTGTGTACCCAAATTTTCAAAGGTCATTCAATGAATGTGCAACAGTATTGGGGTTAAAGAAATGTGCTCTGATAGATGAGCATGTTGTGGATCCCAATGTATAGCCCGCCAAGGTTGGTGTGCTAGTGAAGAGAACCAGCAAAATTTTGTTTTCCTAAAATATATATATATCTATTTTATTTTAACATGCAAAATCACCACAATGATTCTGTTGTCTGCACACTCCAGTTTTTTGGTGTTTCTACTTTTGTCATGACAATTTCATCTTATTTTTGGCAATATTTTCACTTTTGTTTCAATTTTGTTCATAAATGACTAAATAGAAACAACAAAAACTGAGATCAAGTAATACATTGCTAGGTTGCTGTGGCAACCCAGCACAAAAAGCTAAGTGCCATGCTGCGCTATACGGCCAACGCGTAACGCTATGCGCTAAATTGGTATTCACATAACATAGCAATGCACGCGGGTGTATGAGACAGACTTTTTTTGCCTTATACAAACTTATTAATATGCATAAGCTAGTACCTCATCAACAATGATATTTAACTTTTACTTTGACTCTACAGCTGCTTGCCCTTGATGGTGTCGAGTATGTTGAAGAAGATGGTATTGCCTACACTCAGGCAGTCACCTCTTGGGGTCTTGACCGTATTGATCAACGAACCGGTCGAGATAACTTCTATAATCCACCACGTAAGTAACAAAAAATAATAACATTATCAAAGGCAAAGAAACATGAGAGGATAAACTAATTTAAAAGTTTAAACAAACTCATTGCCAGTCTACAAAGTTTCAATTTCGCATCCAAAAAACACTCCCCAATAATAATGGTTCCCCCAATTCGCCGTGGAAAAGAGGCAATCTATTCACCTCATCTCCTCTATACTATGTCACATTTTAGCAAAGCAATGGGATTTTATGACATGTACGACTTTGCTTCTCTCTAGTGACATTGAATCGCTTCATGAGATGACCATAAACTTGACATTTTGATGCATTTTCCAATGCTTCCTTTGTCATTTTGGAACGTCAGTCTTTCCATCCGCAAAAAAAATCGCCGTGAGGGAATTCCACAATTGGCCGACTTAGAATAGATTTCCCATCTACACCATATAAGGCATGCTGACCTTAATCAAGACTTTACAAAAAGTAATGCAGCCGTTACAAGAATACACCTATAGACGAATCCAAGTAGCCAAGTCATGGTCAGGATTTGGTCGGACATCTTTGGGTAGCCGTTTGCACCAACCTGGTGTTTTGAGCGCCCCATTGTGCAAATAAAAGCACTCATCACCTGTGTATGTCTGCAATCATAGATTGAATACAATACCGCTTTTTTCAAAGATACTTATCGTACAGGTGTGAGTGATCAGAATGATATGGTTCAATGCATAGATACCGCGTGTAGTTAATCCGATTATTATGTCACTTCAACAGCTTACAGACCATGTAAGCTCATGTAAAAGATGTGTGTTTTGCCGAAGGGAACTGTAGGGCCTATTGTGTTGTAAACCAATCATCCTTTTGTCTACCTGTGTTTTCGCGGAAGGTATAAAACGGGTGATGGAATGCAGTTTAAAATTTCCGCCAAGGGCGAATCATTTCACATTTTGGGTGCATTGTAGCCGACGGCTACCCAACTAAAGGCTGCTAGTCAGGTGTAGGAGTGCGTGGATTTGGATTCGTCTATAGCTTCAGAACTATTAAATCACGAACTCTCAATCGACGATTATACTAATTCCAACGTACATTGTTTCTTTCATAACGTCCATAGGTAGCGGCTCCGGAGTAACTGTATACATCATTGATACTGGTCTCCGTCATTCCCACAACGACTTCGGTGGTCGTGCATCTTACCACTGGGATTATCAATCAGGTGTAAGTATTGACAGTAAAACAGCGAGCAAAATCCCGCGCGAGTTTTGTGATTATAGCACAGTCATAATGTATGATTTTAGGTCAAATTTTAATTTGGTTATTCTTTGCCAAAAATATTACGTAATATTAATAACAACTGTCAAGGAGGTTTTCTGATCATTTTAAACCGAGATAATGAGGTAAATTGAAAAAACAACAACAACAAAAAACAAAACAAAACAAAAACAAAAAAACAAAAAATCTATGCATTCAAATTCACATTGATTGGGCTAAAATAGTACAGGCCTAACAAAATTTGTGTGAACAATACGTGTAGTTGTCACTGGAAGTAGAAGCATTGAATAAGTCGCAGATACACATTAAGCAGTGAACTTCGGGTATATATATAAATGCGCTTTTATAAATGCGCACGTGACATCTACAAATCGCCATACCGTCCTCAACGATGTAAGGTACCCGGATGTACACAAACTCCACACGCAAAAGAAAAGGCGAAAATGACAGGTTGCAAGGAAAATTGCTCTTGCAAAATAGTGGCATTTATTGCAAAGGGCAAAATAATTTGACCCGAAACATAAACTCTTTATTTGGGTTTTCCATTACGGAAAAAAACCCGGAAAAGCTAGATATAGCAGATTTAAAAACTTATATTTCAATATTTCCGTGCTAATGGGCCTGGCAATCGGCCATATTGATGACGTAGCTGGCGATGATGTTATTTGATAATTTTTGCACGTGATAATAGGGAACTTAGGGGGGCTGTCATTTTCTACGGAAGGAATGTGTATGAATTATTTATTTGGGAGTCAAGGGAAATATCCCCCCGTAGTGCCGCCACTGAACATAACCCTGACCCTCTCGAACTAGTAGGCCAGATGTCCCCGCCCGACCCCCAACCCTTACTTACTCATTCGCTCGCTCACATTAAATTAAGTATCAAAATGGACAAAAAACACCTTCGGTAATCGGTACACCCTTTGACGTACAATTTAGAGTATGAACACGTAGATGACTGTACATGATCTAATCATCCCGGCTGGAAGATGTTGAGGAAGATCTATACTATACATCACGTTTATACGTTTTATGACAATTTGACGTACAATTCATATATGTGATGCATGGTTTATTCGGCCAGTATGGCAAGTTAGATCGTCATACACATTTATTGTCGTGGTATTATATATTGTAATTGTATACGTCAATTTTGTTCAGTTTGGTTCAAACGGCTTATAACGTTTTACTTTACACGGAAGGGGGGGGGGGCAAAAAACAATTAATTTATGATTGTAAAGTGGAGAGGGTGGGTTTTGCCTGGCCGAAAGGGGCAACAAATAATATTTATAAAATAATAAGTAAGTACATAAGTAAAAATAATAAATAAAACGAAATGATTTATCCATGATTTATCCTTGCAAACTAGCATTGAACCTCCAGCCAATGTTCCTTGCCAGTGCTTGCCACGAAACAAGGACATTACTATAAGAGGCCGGTCGAGTGCAGATCCGTCGGAACACCGTCGAAATAAATGCTAACCTCATTGTGACATCATCCAAGCAGCAAAGTTCATTTCCCATTGAAAAAGCGTTATCCGACGGATCTGCAGTCGACTATTCTGATAAAATAAGATGTGAACAAGATGTGAACAAGTCAGGCAATTAATTAATCAGAAATAATTGAAAATCGTTTGTACTTTCAAACTTATTACAGAACGGAGGCGAAGATTGCAACGGACACGGAACTCACTGCGGTGGTACTACCAGTGGAACAACCTATGGTGTTGCAGCCGGTACTATGGTGAAAAGTGTCCGTGTGCTCAGCTGTTTTGGATCTGGTTCCTGGACTAATGTTATTGCTGGTATGTATTCTCATCCTTATACACGGCTAAGGCCCTTCCAATAGGTAGCGTCGGTCGATCGGACTTTAAAAAAATAATTTTGAGGACAAACAGCTTTTTCTCTTTTACCTTAGCCAAGTCATGTTTAGGAGACTAGGAGGATGGGGAGTACAAAATTGAAAAAGTACCGACAGCATGACCGACTTTAAGTGCAGACACGTTTTTAGAAAAAGGTTGCCTCCGAATAATTTCAACCGGTTCGGAAAACTCGCAAGCCAACAAACAATAATATACACCACTTTTGCAAGCCATTCCTAGTATAGAAACCTCAGGAGGGTAAAAAGTATAAATGTGGCAGGGCAATATCGAATCACTTGGTCTCAAGCATTGTTCATATTCGGCCATTTAAAGCCATATTATAACATTTGCTGAGGAGGACGCCCTGAATATTTTTCAAAATTCTGTTTTGTACACGATTGTTATATGTACATTAGTAAACTAACATACCCTGCAAAAATCAAGACTTGAGGTGCTGTAGTTTTGTCAAAATCCGAGATTTCGAATAAAACGCAGGAACCGTCGTTTTATTATTACGATGGAAATATAGTAGTCGAACGTACGCGTACACGATGTGCATTACACAGTACGTACATGACGTGCTGGCAGTGGTGACATATCAAAAGAACCGACATGACTCAGTTCGAATGGGTGACTCGCATTGGCGACATATGCGCTGGTATTAAATAGCGATTTTCTTTGTACTGCCTCGTCTGTTTCGGCCCAAATTAAAAGAGGAAATGTCTGACAATGAAAACATTTTATACCAAAAAAAATACAATTCTATTTCTTATGGAGATATTATAATATGGCTTTAATAATTACGACCCATGGTCCTTATTTGTTAAGGTTTCCACCGGCTAGTCTGTGGCTAATCTAAGACCACCATTGGCCATGCCATTTAAACTCCACCCTAGCTAAATCAGGAAAAAGTGTTTTATGGTGATGATGCTCAGATATCTCAAGGTCACCGTCATATGATCTAGATTAATATAGAATGGTTTGTAACCTGTAGCTATATTTAGTAAGAGGGAATTGCGGACAATTTTAAACAAATTAATGTTTTTTACCTTCCGGTACTGCAACACGCGAAGTGCCAATATGACCTAACCGTTCTAAACCTTTAACATTTTCCCAATGAACTCTCATCCTCCTGCATTATGGCGCATCCCAGCAAACACAAAACGTTTTTGAAATTATTCGCAAAAGGTTAGAAATGGTTGCCAGAAAACGTTTGAAAATGTCGGGTTATATAATGGGTATAAAAAGGGTATAAAACGTTTTCACAACATTCGAAAACATTTTTGAAAACTTTTACAAAATATTTTAACAAAATGTTATTTAAAGGGTTGACAAAATATTTTGCAAAAAATGTTTGCAAAATCTATTTTATAATAACATTTTAAATGTTGTTGTAGTGTGTTTTCATGCAAAACGTTTTAAAACGTTTTCATGACCTTTCTAAATCCCGCCAATTAATGTTATTAAAATGTTTTTACCAAAACCGAAACCCACATAACCCGTTTAAAACATTCTTAAAACGGTTTGTGTTTGCTGGGTTATTATTGTCTACTCTCTATTCCAGAAAGGATTAGGAGTTAGCTATATTTCATTTTGGCAAAACAGGACAATATTATTTAATCCAAAAAACTAGTGCTGTATTTATTTTGGAATAGGGAGTAGACTGGGATATATGGATATATATTATGGAATCGTGACGTGATTTCATCAGCTGCAGTGGTAAATGCCGCCAATCTCAGTGCTTCCCACTTTTGAAATGTCACAACTGTAGGGCTAATAGCCCAATTGCAATATTCCCTAATTTAGAACACGTGGCCTATTCGATATTAACATTCACATGTCCGATCATCATTATATTTCTATTAACTCCCAACATTATAGGAGTTGACTCAGTCGCCGATGCTAGTGGAATGAGAGTTGGATCCATGTCTCTCGGTGGAGGTGCAACACAGTCTCTTGATGATGCCGTTGCGGCTGCTGTATCCGCAGGAGCTGTTATGTCAGTAGCAGGTGGAAACTCCAACGCCAATGCTTGCAACTACTCACCAGCACGTGAACCATCGGTGAGGGCTCGCTTTTTTTCTCTTTTCCCCGGACGTTTATTTATTTTTTTAATCAAAACATCTTAAAAGTAAAAAGTAAATGCTGAATGTAAATATAGGTGGTGCATTAGGCCCGGGAAAAATTCCCCTTAGAAATTGTCCATATGGGTAACGGTTCGGCAGCTGGAGCCACACCCCTCGTTCACAGCCCATCTGGATTTGTTGTCTAATAACATTATCAATAAGCGTAGTAAGCATTTTGTGCATTTGTTTTAAATTTCAAAGATACAATTGAATTGGGTATTTGGAATTCAATCAAATACCGGAACTTAGTTCTTGCAACTTTGCGACGTTGCGTCTGGAACCATCAGACTTCATCAGGCAACTGACCCACGTGATAGACGGCTAGGTATCGTCCCGATGGCCCGGTCCAATGCATGAGATAAGTTAAAGCGGAGTCCCCCTTTTCGTGGTCAGTGATGGTGACCCAAAACACACATATTGTACACGTAACACATTGTGTCAATACGGTCGTATTGGCACGGTAGATGCCGTGCTGGGATGGATATTCTGTATTACAGCATACATATGGTCACGGTGTATCCCGTTGTCAAAATACCACGTACTTTAGTACAGTAATAGCGCCCTCTTTTGGTCATAATTCACTTTAATATGTATTTTCAGCGTAGTGACCATACGTATGCTGTAATACAGAATTTCCATCCCAGCACGGCATCTACCATGCCAATACGGCCGTATTGACACAATGTATTACGTGTACATATGTGTGTATCGGGTGTGATGGTTGCTTAATGCGCTGACAAATGGCTTCTTTTGTGCCTCTGCTATGCTATTGTTCCTCCTGATCCAGAATAACGAGTTCCTTTTAATTGAGTGTCCAGTATCCTTTAAATGGAAGTAAACAGCGGAGTTTTGCGTTTCGTTGGTGCTTGGTCACCTATGTTGACCAATACGGTTTTTAACGCCTTACTGTTTGGTTTCACATTCACAAGTTTCCCGCGAAATTCCGTAGGATTTGAAGTGGTTCTTCACGCGTTCCGAGATTCTCGAAATATATGATATAGTAACACGGGTTCTGTTGGTTTGACCACTCGCGCCTCCGGTCCTTGGCTCCTTACTCTTGATGGCTTTGAGAAAGGCCCAGTTTGGATAACCACATTTATTAATTACGTGACAATCACGTGACTAGCCCAGCGGGTCAGTTGCCTGATGAAGTCTGGTGTTCAGACGCAACGTCGCAAAGTTGCAAAAAGCAAGTTCCAGTATTTGATTTAATTCCAAAACTCTGTTTGAAACTACTGGATGACTAAGAACAGTATTTGATTTAATTCCAAAACTCTGTTTGAAACAACTGGATGACTAAGAACAGTATTTGATTTAATTCCAAAACTCTGTTTGAAACTACTGGATGACTAAGAACAGTATTTGATTTAATTCCAAAACTCTGTTTGAAACTACTGGATGACTAAGAACAGTATTTGATTTAATTCCAAAACTCTGTTTGAAACAACTGGATGACTAAGATCATATTCTCTCATTTATACAATTGAATGCCTTTTACGACTTCGTTTCAAAAAATATTATGCTGTCATAATTATATTTGTCTTTGTTATTTTAAAGGTTATAGTTAAAATAAAGTTTAACGTTTCCCGCCAAATGGCACCTAAATACGATCCTGCGTGCACCCTTAAACCGTGTTTCTGCCGTATGCTGCAAAATGGCTGGTCCTGAGTTAGAATTGCACCACGTATTATTTTTTGCAGTATATTTTCCTTGTTTTAACTTTTTAGATTATATTTAACATATAACAAATAGGTATTATATAAAATTGTGTACTCTTTTTATCATCATATCGTCGGTCGCATCACATACTGGTCTATCTTGAAAAACACGCATTTCGAGAAAATCGCAATTGAAAATCTTCGTATGAATTTAACCTTTCTATAATTTAATTAGACTATGGATTTTCATGAAAGTGGTTTTAAATTAAAGCATATACTTAACAGATTTATTTAAGTGGAATCTTTAATTATATTTACGTATGCAATATTGCTTAAAACTACACTAAAGTTGTAGTTCTGTATGTGAAATAGTTAATTTCCCGATATCGTATTTAAAGTGCGTTTCATACTGGTCTATCTTGGGGGCTATCTCGATTTCGCGAACAATCATGACAAAGACGTGACTTTAGACGCATCACATACTGGTCTATCTCGAGATAGACCAGTATGTAATGCACTTTCAATACGATATCGGGAAATTAACGATTTCACATACAGAACTACAACTTAAAGTGTAGTTTTAAGCAATATTACATTCGTAAATATAATTAAAGATTCCACTTAAATAAATCTGTTAAGTATATGCTTTAATTTAAAACCACTTTCATGAAAATCCATAGTCTATTAAATTATAGAAAGGTAAACTTAATACGAATATTTTCAATTGCGATTTTCTAGAAATGCGTGTTTTTTCGAGATAGATCAGTATGTGAAAATACGTATTTTGAAAACATCATAGATAGTTTAAATTTAACATTTGTAACTAATTATCTAGGAAAAATTGAGGTCTGTAATTTGTTGTATTGGAAGAGCTCCGTAAAAAAGAACTATATACCAATTTTCTCAAAAAAGTCAAAAATTCAAGATAGACCAGTATGTGATGCACCCGACGATATAGTTCATCGATTATTATTACTCAAAATAGTGGTGCCATATTGTTTCAATTTATAATCTGAGACTGAATCAACTGACGTCATCTGCCAATCTAACTTAGAAATGATTTTTTGTTCGATATGTCGTGATGATTGTAATTTCTGAAGCGGTAAAACAGCGTGCCCCAACTATGGTTAGGCTTTTGCACCTTCTCAAAAGTTAACTTTTATTTATTTACCATGTTTACTTCAACTTTACGAACCAATCACGGGCTGTGGGGAGTTGACTGTCAGATATTGTTTATCTCTGGCTCGGTTCATATATTTTCTTGCCATGTGGATGGCACTTAGAATGTTCCGTATCAAACATCCTTTTAGTAGGCCTACTCATAATCTCTCTTTTTATATTATTCAGGCTATTACTGTAGGAGCTACTGATAGTAATGATGCACGAGCATCATTCTCCAACTACGGTCTTGCACAGATATCTTCGCCCCTGGAGTCAGCATCACTAGTGCATGGCATACCAGTGACACGGCCAGCAATACGATCAGCGGAACTTCAATGGCTTGCCCACACGTCTCAGGTAAAATCCCTATTTATTTCATTCATTTATACTTTATTACTGACTTATTTGTGACGTGTCATGTCAAAAGGAGACACTTTTGGGCAGGATCGTAAATGGAGAAATAACAAAAAAACTGCCCGGGGTCGAACTTTTCACAATTTGGGTTTGTTGCGAATTTGTGGTGTTTTAAATGTTTAAAATATTGTCTGAAAGTTTCAGACCGGAATATAACCGGCATCTTGTATTTTTGAAGACATTTTTCAAGGTAATTCCTACTCTCAACATTGTCAATAATATTTTTAAAGACCGATATCTCAATTTCCAATTTTATAATACCATAACTTACGATTTCAATATCTTTGCTCAGGAATGTCAGATTTCATTGGGTAAAACGACGTTGTGGAGCAAAATATCTCTTTATTTAAGATATGAAAAAACCTCAAAATTTATAACCTGCCCAAAAGTGTCTCCTTTTGACATGACACGTCACATTTATCTATTTATTTGTGTTTTTATGTTTGGGTGTTTTGTGTGTTCAAGGGTGGATGGGGGGGGGGCAGTTAAACAAATTATTTGAATACGGATTCGTTTGAGATTGATTTCATTTTCATTTTTAGTGTGATCAGCTGAAACTACCGTTAGCTCTGATTGAAGTCCTAAGAAAATGAAAAATAAAACATGATTCTGGTCCCGCTAGGAGCCCCGGATATTTGAAAACCATCAGGGCAGACACCTCCTATGTATGAACAAACAAATTGTTGTTTTAGCATCCGTGTTGGACACCCATACACTAACAATAATTACAATATTAGTGGGAAATCGTCAACGAATGGCTTCAATTAGACTTTCATTCATGGGCCAATAATTTTAGGTTGATAAACTTTTTACCCCGGAACTTTACTATATATATGCAAAACCACATACTTTGGAAAAGCATGTAAATTTACATATGCAATATTATATATTTGCAACAGTATGTGGTTTTTCACACAACGCGGGGCTTAATTGCCGTTCTATAATATCCTGACAGTATTCATAATAAGTAATTATAATAATGTTAACTTTCAACATTTCAATAATCACAGGAGCAGCCGCCCTACTCCTTCAAAGAGGTGTATCGGCCGGTAGTGTTCCTTCTACCATGGTAAATGAGGCCACTCCAAACGTAGTTGGCAACCCAGGAAGTGGCAGTCCAAATGAATTTCTTTACGTCCAATAAAAACAAATAGTAAGTCGATTTTTATGTATTTACCTGTACTCTATATTAGAAATCGCACAGCAAAAGTTTTACTTTCATTTGTTGTTATTCATCATCACACAACCACTACTAGGTCCATCACCACCGTCATCATTAACACTCACCACCACCACCACCACCACCACCACCACCACCACCACTCAGGTTCATCACCACCACCAACAAACACCACCACCACCACCACCACCACCGCCACCTCCTGCTTTCAAAACAGGTGATTAGTGATTAACTTCTCTTACCAAATTGAATTTGGGGAGCTGCACACATTATCTAAGTGCGGATAGGTTTGCTCCGGGCTCGGTTACATCCGGCCTAGTAAATGCGATCTGATTGTGATGATTCACCAGTGGCAACGAAATCACAGCCATTTGAATCCTCTGAAAAAATGCGCTATATAAATCCATAGATTTATTATTTATTTTATTTAACACTCACCAGCACCACACAGGTCAATCACCACCGCTAATACTAATTATTCTTTGCTTATTCTCATTTATTTTCAGATTTGCGCGTGAGAAACAGACAACGATAAAATATTGCAACAACCTAAAAACAACTTCAAATCTTTTCTGATTGTTAATGATTCAAAGCCATAATTATTTTACACGATAAAGGAGCGCTATTAATAACGCTTTGTGTTTACCGTAATATCCCTAAATTCACCTGTTACATCTTACCAATTTTATTGTCATTCCGAAAAGCTGCAAATAATTACGTAATATCGTTTAAAGATCAATACGTTTTACTATGACCACAATGCACCTCGGCAGGAAATGCGACGGTCTCCACAAGACGATACCCATAGAACTTGATAAGTACGACAGATCACAAAATCGAAGAATGAAAACCAACATGTCTGCCATAATTATTGACACTTAAGGATCTAAAACATGCTCATCTATGAGGACACAGTTCTTTAACCTCAACATATTTGGTCTTTATTGTGTCGGGGTACAAAACTCATACTCTGAGGTCAAATTTTATCTATGATAAGTGAATGGAGGTAAATGAACTATGCCACTGATATAATGAGACTATTTTGGCTCGTAGTGTATTGATAATTTCTGTCAGGGGGCGTGGTCGATTTCCTGCCGCGGCAAGTAGTTATATAGATGTTGAGTCACTGACATCATTTTCCAGCGAGTTAGGAAGACCATGAATCTGATATTATGATCGAAATAAATTAAAACACATTGAAATCTAGATATAGTCTGTTTCCATCGATTTATTTCAAGGTTCAAAGTTATTTTAACTCTCTCCATGCCGGTGTCAGCTGCAGACGATAAATTCCCATGTCCATATTTGGAATCAGCATGAAACATGCATTAAAATGAGTACAAACAAGAGTGGTATTAACCCTTTGCACGGATCCGCCATCTTGTTACCAAAACGAGGTCCTCCTTGCAAACGCTTACGCAAAAAGTGCATTTTTGTTTCTCGCACTTTTCTAGCAATTCGCTAGAAGGCTTTTGCAAAGCGTGCGCGGCAATTAAAACACGCGTTTGACAGGCGTACGCACACACAACACGCACTTTGCGGGTTGAATCTGGTCGACGCCGGTGCGCAAACATGTATTGGCCCAATTCCGGGGTCCAGTATTTGCACAGTTAAGGTGGTACTACACCCCCTGATAAATTGTGTGAATAATTTTGCATTTTCCTCAAAAAATAACTACACACTGGTAACAAAAGTTATGTATTTTATAGAGGCAAGGAAATTTCAGTGATTCAAGACAAGTGGTTCAATATAATCTTAAGAAATGAGGTACATTCTAGCGGTACCTCTTTTCTTATCATAAATAACGTACGTCTTGTCTTGAGTCACTGGATTCCTTGCTCCTATACATAACTGTTGTTACCAATGTGTTATCATTTTTTGAGAAAAATGCAAAAATAGTCACAAATTTATCAAGGGGTGTAGTACCACCTTAAGGACTACTTTTCGATGGATTGTCAAGAACTGGCCACTTTGACTATTGATTAAATATATACCCTTCTATAATCAAGAGATTGTCATGGTGGGTACAACTAAATAATCCCCTGTGTGTCTTAACCATCTCCAAACAGAATCTTTTCAAGGTTATCACCCTGACTTATTGTATCAGCCACAGAAAGAAATACCTGTGGCAGTTATTGACTCCTTGTTGATTTGAAGAAGACTAGAAAAATAATCAAGAACTGCTACGTTTATTGACATCTCTGCTGCATGGGATATTTGTGGAGGGATCAAACCATAAAAACAAATAAGTACAGTTAATTGTTTTTAAGTTTTTGTCAATGAAAGTGAAGGTTCGGCCATTCATTAAATATAGCTACTCCAAGTGGTATAATTGATGGTACAGTTCTACCATCGATCAAAAACACATCCATTTGTTGGAAACACTGAAGGTATAAACAGAAATACATGACCAGACCAGAATAAACAGCCCCAGGACTCCGAAAGACAAGACCCATGACCCAGCAACCATCGCCCAAAGGTTCGCCCGTGGGTCATCCAAATCACCATGGGTAAAAAGCAAGCACACTCTAGGCCAATCCGTCTATTCGAATACCATAGGTTCTAGCTAAGGAATCAGTATCGCGCCCTCGTAAACAAACAGAAACACGAACGTCAAGTCAGCAAAAGTCACATTTTCAATGAAACGATTATTTAACAGAAAACTATGATGGCAAAATAGATGTATTGCACAAAAACTTCGGCACCACGTGTAATTTGGTCCTATACAGGGTAGCCCAAAATGAACAGAACCCTCATTTTGCCCTCTTTTTACCTATTTCTGAAAATTTGATCAAATATATTTTGAAATGTAAAGAAACCTTTAATCGTTAGCTTTAATAAAGCAAAACAATTATATCAATCGGTTCATTACTTTTGAAGATATTTTCTTTTGAAGAATTATACCCGTTTTTCACTCTGTCCACGGATAGCAAATAGAGTGGTTGGGTTAAGTGGAGTGGCCTGCAAGATCACCAGACCTTACACCACTTGATTTCTTCCTTTGAGGCAAAACCCAAAGCGACGTCTATGAGCGTGGATCACCAGCTAGCCTCCGAGATCCAAATGTATTACTGCTGCACTCGCAAGTATCCGGCACACAAGGATGACACGCAACGAAATTGATGCAATGAGAACCAGGGTTGAAACATGTTTTCGCCAAGGAGGCAACCGGGAAGAGGGCAGAGCAAACAGTCCTTTTTCAGGGCTACCTTTTTATCCCAAGAAGAGAAATGACTTATGCTGTAAATGTAAAAAAAAGCAGAAGTAAAGTAAGTAAGAGACATAATAAAACAAAAAGGCATAAATAACCAAGATAACAAGTCCAACCCCACATTCATTTTACCCACAAATTAATGACACTTAACAAAACCAAATCCATAGTTATCATTGATAAATGTTTGTTATTCATGCATGGTACGTGTACTACATTTCAATCCTGAATAAGGCAAACCTCCTCAGCTCTGTGAGCATAGTAAAAAATGTCCACATTTCTTAAAAAAGAGCATATCTTCAAAAGTTGTGAGCCGATTGAATTTTTTTTCGGTTTATTAAAGGGCATATTTATTGCTCGGACAACATCATATCATTGGCAAGCTAATATTATGAGGACAATGAAAATGACTCATTTTTTGAGAAAATAAGTCGTTTAAAATTGATATTCCGCAAAAACCAACTGTAAACTGTTCGAGTTCCTTCGAACGAGACAGATTTGACATAGAAAAAACTGTGATGTCATGAAATGAAGTGTGCCAGGTTTGCGAGAATGGACTGTCAACACTCTCAATGCACAGAACGTATACTGTTTTTGTTATCAGAAAAAACTCTGAATCAAGTATTACAAAAAATAATGGTTTATACACATATTGCTAATATATTACAACTCATATGTATATCAACATGATGAGAAATATTTCGACTAAAAATATTTTAGATCAATATGTTACCGTAAGAGCATAGAATTAAGCGTGACACATCAATATTGTATTTATTATGCAAATAAAACAATTTCAATGGGACAGGTGCTAACCTTTTGTTGTCCATTTCCCAATTTATCGTGATGAAGGTCGCGCATTTATACATATGAATGAACATGTACTACTCGTTAACAAATAGTGTCCTCTTCATTTACTTACGTTTTGAACGGGGGGGGGGGGGGCCCCCCACGACCCAGCCTTTTACCAACACAATTTCTCTCTTTTCAGGAGAAATACGAATAAAAAATTGCAACGAGTATCAACTTGTAATGTAATAATCATTCTCTTCGAATGGAGTTAAACTTGTTTTGCAATAGATATGCCCTTTAAAGCTAAAGATTAAAGGTTTTTTAATTAGTAAAATATATTTGATCAACTTGTTTGAAATAGGAGAAAAACAGGGCGCAATGAGGGTTCTTTTTTGGGGGAGGGGGCACCTTGTAGCACTATCGGAGCCCAACCAAGCACAGATGATTTTTTTTTATCATACCCTGGTGATATAGTAAATTGTATTGACTTCCGTTTAAAAATTCCAAAGCACTCGAATATGAAAGTACCTGTACATCGCTGCATAAATTACTGCAAACTACAAGTGCCAGAGTCCGACACTATCGGGTCAATCGGCGGTGTATAATATTTGTCGAAAAAAGGATCAATTTGGGTTTCAAGAAAATAGGGGTCATTCAGTGTGGAAACACTAATAATTGGGTGTCACTGAACGTGGAAAATAATTTTATAAATAGCTTATTTAAACATGTAAGTGTGTTGCTGTCTTAAAAAAGCTAAAATTAATACAAAAATTTTAAATTTATTCAAAATGCGCGCGAAGTGCACCAAAATTTGCATATTGATTTGGTGTCAATTTCTAAAAAAAACCCGGGGGGTTATTAGGTATAAGCTGACGAAAAAAGGGGGTAATTGAGAATAGAGTTTGCCTCAAAAAGGGGGTCTATCGACAGACACATGACGCGTACCAATATGAGGGAGTTTTCCTAGTAAAACTCGAGCAAGCACGCGATCGTAGCAAAAACTGCAAATTGACATAATTATAATCTAATCTCTATGTGCCGCTTATCTAGTTTAGATTATTATTACAATTAAGTAAAACAACGCAAATGACGTAGATATTGATAAAAATTGCACAGTAATCGATGGGACTGGACGCACATGTTCAAGTTAAACTCCGGAGGTTGAAATCAACATGAACCCCTAGTGTGAGATGTTGTAAACCACACCCCCACTGTCGAAGATTTTTGAATTCTATCCAAATTTAAAAGTGTCAATTATTCTAGATCCAACCATTTTAATCCATAAAAAGTGGAAAAGATCTGTAGGATTTTGGAATTCAGAAATTCCCCCGAGAACTGCTAAAATTTAGTGCCGCTCCACCAAAACATTTGGGTGAAGCGGTTACTGGGATAATTTGAGCGGTTCTCGAACTACTGAGCCAAATTATTATAAACGTCATATAACGTTATAATTATTTGGTACCGATGTACAGCTACGAATCTCCTCTATTCAGTGATAAGTACAAACATTTTTCAAATCGTCACCCTCATAACCAAAGGGCCTATGTCATTATTACATGTTTCTCATATGCAATTTTGATTTCTGAGTAATAAACCCGTAATCAATCAAATTTCCAGCCGCATTCTTCATGAACTTTTGGAATATATCTCTTTTGATGTATTCCACAAGTTAATGAAGAATGCGGCTGAAAATTCGATTAGTTATGGGTTTATTACCCAGAAAATCAAAATTCCAAATGAGAAACATGTAATAATGAATTAGGCTCTTTGGTTATGCGGTGACGAAATATAGTCATTATGACGTCATAATGTGAGCGCACCCTAGCAAAAGTGAAAAATTCTGGCTTTGTTTTGTTTTTCTAGGAATATGTGATTTCCACCGAATTTTAGATATCAAATGAAATGAACTTTTCAAATTAACAAACAAGTAAAATGTCAATTTCTCTTGGAATCATTTTACAAGAGCGAAAATAAATTTTACTGTAAGTCTATGTAGAAACCTATTTTGGGCCGCATCAACCTCCATCTATTTTGAGCGTGTTTCTACAGGCGCACCGCTAAGTTACCGCTAAATGGATAACGCTATCTTACCGTTATCTTACCGTTTAACCTGCTGTTTCCACAGACAGGTTTTTGCCGTTGGCGTGTTCATACCGTTTAATCTGAATGACAAACATGTTTTAAAAGTGTATTTTGTACGGTAGTATGGCCAGAATATTGCATCGTAGGCCTAGAATTAATGCTAGAATGGATTGTTTAATGGTTGATTATTGCTAAATAATCACTTTTTTTTGTTATATTTTGCAAATCAAGAGGAAAGTTTTACATTTTACACAGTTAACATGTTGATTAACAGCCATTTTGTTTGATTTTGCTCAATAATCGGCAAGTTACCGCTTCGGTCTGTTTCCACAGAAAATCTACCCGCTTCGTCAACGGCAAAAACCTACTCCAACGAGGTTTCCGTTGGCGATGAAAAACGTTGCAAAAAAGGCGTTGGAGGCTGTTTCCACAGGAGTGATTAACGGTTCCATACCGTTTCCAAAGCGGTATTTGGCTCTGTAGAAACACGCTCTTTGATGGTCGATCCTACCTCCGGGTAAGGTGTTGGGGTCAATATTTTATCACTAAAATGAGCGCAAAGGATGGATCTATAGCCGAAAAGGTGCAACTGGAATTAATGCAGACAACAGGTTAATTGAATTTGTTTTAATGTCAGAATTGTACATTTTTTATGACCATATTTGGAATCATCATGAACAAGAACTGTCTTTAAAAAAAAGACAACACCATGGATGAAGATCATGTTTGATAATTTTGAATTGACAAGTACTTTGAATGCTAGTAATTTTTTTTTGCAATTAAGCATTGGTTCCGTCAAATATGAGACTCAGAAAACCCAAATCTATATAGTACAAACAATCACTATATTTATAAAGATATAGCAAACTTATATAGCGAAATATACCAAAATTAAGTGTAAATTAAGGTTAAACCGCTATCAGTAACTTATGAGATAGCTATTGATATTTTAAAATAATATCCCAAAAGTCTATAGAGTACCGAAGTGTGACGTCATAAAATTTTCTTTTTTGCATTTCAGCATTTTCATGACCATATTTCAGTAGAACATGATGTATTGAGTTGTATTGCTGCAGCGGTTTTGATATGAGTAGCAAACACGTGTATAACAATGTCCCACAGGATTGTCATATAATTCCGGACGTTCCGGTGTGGTTACCAGAAACCAATGTTTTTGCTGACACCATTTGAACGAAAAATATTTCGAATGTTAAATTTCACTGGAGTAATGTAATGAGAAAAATGTGAACTTTATTATTACCAATATCTCAGTTTTGATGAAGAAAAATGGGCGAGGCTGTCGATTGGGTCAAGGACCTTTATTTACCTATAAACTTGTACTCCCCTTTTTTATGTTCATGTCGTTGTGGAGTATTTTGAAATGATATAATTATCCAGAATAATAAACAAAATGTGCTTTTAGGCAACGAAAAAACACCATGTTTTACGGGTAGGCAGACCTTTCAAGTAAGGTCGGCCGGTTGGGCCCTTATTTCTGGAGGTGAAAATTATTCTAAATGTAATCAAAATCTTTTTTTTTTGCAAAAATATTTTCTAAACATCCAAAATTAATACATTTAGGCCCCTAAACGGGTCATTAAAAAAAATCATCTCCAAAACGCAATCGTTGTCTTTGTAACAATCCTAGGGTGGGGGTGGGGGGTGTTGGGGTACTACACCCTGGCAAATTTTGTACCTATTTTGCATTTTCCTCAAAATTTATTGCGCATTGGTGACAAGTAAGATATGTATATTATAGGGGCAAGGACTACAACTACTGCACTGAAAATTCAGCAACTCAAGGCAAGTAGTTATTGATTTATTGATCAAATAATGGTTTTCCCTCATTTTTGACTGTAACTCCACAACTGTTGTCTGTGCCGAAATAAAATTTCCAGTGCAGTAGTTGTAGTCCTTGCCCCTAAAATATACATATCTTGCTTATCACCAATGCTCTATAATTTTGAGAAAAATGCAAAAATAGGCACAAATTGGGCAGGGTGTAGTACTTTCTAATATAACATTTTCCAAAATGTTTTCTAAATGTTATGAAAACGTTGATACCCTTTATATAACCCGACATTTAAACGTTTTCTGTAAAACGTATTGTGTTAACGATAACGTAACTGTAAGCTGCCATATTCGTCACAGAAACCCATGTGGGCGTTATATATTTCACGTTTATATACAGTAGTTATTGATTTGTTGATCAAATAATGGTTTCCCCTCATTTTTGACTGTAACTCCACAACTGTTGTCTGTGCCGAAATAAAATTTCCAGTGCAGTAGTTGTAGTCCTTGCCCCTAAAATATACATATCTTGCTTATCACCAATGCTCTATAATTTTTGAGAAAAATGTAAAAATAGGCACAAAATTGGGCAGGGGTGTAGTACCATCTTAATATAACATTTTCCAAAATGTTTTCTAAATGTTATGAAAACGTTGATACCCTTTATATAACCCGACATTTAAACGTTTTCTGTAAAACGTATTGTGTTAACGACAACCATGACAACGTACCTGTAAGCTGCCATATTCGTCACAGAAATCCATGTGGGCGTTATATCTTCACGTTTATATAAACTTATTAATATGCATAAGCTACGTCACTAACATTGACATTTGTGTTTTACATTGACTCCATAGCTGCTTGCCCTTGATGGTATCGAATATGTTGAAGAAGATGGTATTGCCTACACCCAGGCAGTCACCTCTTGGGGTCTTGACCGTGTTGATCAACGAATGCTCCTACGAAAACTTCTACACTGCACCACGTAAGTAACAAAACTAATAACATATCAAAGGCAAAGAGACGTGAGAGGACAACTTAATAAACAGACTCATTGCCAGTGTGCAAAGTTTCTGTTCCCATTCAATAAACATTCTACTGGTTCCCCAATTCGCCGTAGAAGTAGTGATGTAAAACAATGTCTATGCTTGTGTGCAATCATAGATTGACTACAATATGCTCTTTGTGATGGTGTGAGCGAAACGTACACATGGAAATTTGTGAAATGTGAAATTTCTATAGAATTACGATCCAGGTCTTTATGTCTTTGATAATCAATGTGGTGCAATGCAGCGTTACAGCGTACGTCTAGTGCAGGGCAACATATTCAATAATTGTTTTCACCTATCGCTATGGTAATCAATCCTTTTACATCGCTTCTTCTACAGCAACTAGTGATATTACTCCAAAGTAACAATGCAAGCAGTGGCACAAGCTTGTGAATCTACCGACAAAAACACGATATCAACAACGTGAGCTCTTGCATCAAACATGTCACGACAGTGATAACCTCTTACCCTACTACCTCTTGAAAACTGGCAATCTATTCACCTCATTTCATCTAAACTAGGTCACATTTTGACAAAAGCAAATTGATTTTATAACATGTGCGACTTTGCTTCTATTTAGTATGACCATAGACTTGAGATTTTATAATGCTTCCTATGTCATTGTGAACGTCAGCGCTTCCTATCGCAAAGGATCGACCGATTTAGAATAGCATACTGCAGTTACTGTCCGTTTTCCTATACACAATACACAGTGCTCTCACCATTGACGCGCGACCTTTACAAATAGTGTATGTTAGAAGTATATTGCATTTGCCTAGTTAACATCACTGTGTGAAAAATAACCGGCCAATATTTAAACTATTCTCCAAACTTCTAGCAAATATATTTCTCTAACATGACCTAAAATTACACCTAGGTTAGATGTTCAGAAATAGTCGCACTTTCGTAGAATATGAGTGAGGGCAAAGCATAGCTAGCTCATACCTAGCCAACTCCCCGTGTTAATTGAATGGAGATTTGACCGAAAATATTGAGCTATATTGGTAACGGACCGCTCCGTTCTGAAGGATGCCACAAAAAAACGGTACAAGCTACATTTAAACTATTCTATGAAATTCTAGAAAATATAGTTTTGTAACATGCCCTAAATTTTTAGCTAATTTAGGTGTTTGGAAATAGTCGCACTTTTGTGTTTTAGGAAGGATATGTAAACGACAGATAACACCAAAAATATGAAGAAATTATTTCCAAACCGTGTTAAGTCAACAATCATTATGTTGCTCATTTTCAAGAATGCTGGTTAACAAAAAGCAGGCCATTGTCTCATTTCGTGAACAAAGGTCCACATACCATTGTTTCCTTGCGTTTCCTTTATAATCAGTTACCCAACTGAAGCTGTATTATGCACCTCATAGCGATACCGCACATATAAAACAGACACATGTGCACAACCAGAGAAGATCCGATTTAATCAGTTGAGCTGTTTCAATGAGTGTTATCTTGGTTTAATAGCTTTTAATGGGGTTTTTAAACAGTAGAATTCATCTCGACCTTTGCAGGACTTAAAAGTCCTGCAAAGGTCGAGATGAATTCTACTGTAGACATGACTGCATCATGGATTTCATTAACCATCTACAACAGGCACACTTACTTTAATAAAGTAATGTAGCATTGCAAATTACACACTATGATATGTGAGTGGACGCGGCGAATCAGCCGTAAACTCGGCAAATTGTATTCTGAGTTAAAGTGTAAAATGTATGTGAAGGTCGTATTCATAGGTGTATCAATTCGTTGCGACAAGTATCTTATCAAACGCTGTTTAAATCAATCAATAATACTACTGATGAAGAGGATAATAAGCTTCTACCTATTTCTATAGAATAGTTCTTGTCTTTGTTTGCTTTGGCTAAATCCTGTTGAAGTGGTAGATAACAAAGCATTGCATTTTGTCTAGGTATGTATAATCAACAATGAACAATGAGAGGATATTTCTGAACCTCGTTGACTTGGGGATGATTTGAAATGACCGCCAATTATGACTGTTGGATATTTATTACCAGAAATGTAGAAAAAGAGGCACATGTATATAGAACCGCTAAAAATACAATTTTGTTGAAGGAACAAAGTTCAACAAATCATAACATCAAATGATCAAAAAAGTCAAATGATATACCATTTTAAAGCTTATGGTATATATTTTCTAAACACGAAATAAAACAAAATTGACCAGGGGCCGACTTTACGGCTGATTCGCCGCGTCCAGTCACATATGATTCACAATATTTTAAGAAAGGTGGTTTCTGTACGCACATTTTGATACCCATATCGCCCAATTTTGTTCAATATTAACAACAAAGCAGTAATAGCGGTTTTACATGCCACACTCCAAGAAAAATGGCTCTTGGCTGTCCTGTATGTAGAACCCTTAAGGAAAAAGGGTTTTTTGAAAATTTAAAGAACCCCCAAATGGTCCTTTCTGATTTGATTTGATTCGATTTGATTTTATTCGGTACTCAGAAATTACAATGTTTACATATAAATAGACAATTAACAATAATACAAGATGCCCACATTTTTAAAAACAACACATTAAGATGATAAAACATTATAAAAACATTATAAAACAGCAGAGCACCAAGGATAGCCCAAAAAGCTTTTCAAAAGAAAAGCTTATTTCCATTGGGGTCCTAAAACATAATGAGGGGAGGGGGAATGCAAAAATGCAAAGAACACTAAAGACAGAAAAATATGAAACACCAACACAAAATAGTGCACATGAAGTGAGACCAGCTCACATTAATTAGCTTGACCAGCAAGGTGTTTTTTGACTAAAATTTTGAAAGTGTTGATTTTATTAACTTGCTTGATTCCCTTCGGCAAAGCGTTCCAATGATGAATAGTGGTGTTGTAGAATGTGTGACTAGCTTGACTAGCCAAATGGTCCTTTCTACCCTTTCTAGAACCCTTTTCAGGTATAAAATGGTTCTTTCTAACCTTTCCAGAACCTCCCCTTTTCTTAATTGTCACACAAAAATGTCTCTTGCTCCCCTTTTCTGTTCTTTGTAGAAACATTTAAGGTCCACATACATGACAGCTCAAGAACAATTTTAGGTTCTACTTAGAACCGTTTTTTCCCTAAGAGTGCACAATGCTAGCGTTTTATATCCATTGATCGTTGTAAGTATATAAAACTTTAAAATTCTGCGCTTTTAAAATAAAGATGTGTTGTTGATATTGAACGAAATTGTGCGCCCGGGGTATCAAATCAAAATATGCATACATAAACCACCTGTATAATCATTACGAGTGGGTTTTGGAAAGAACCTTCTGTTAAATCATGCCTATTCATCTAACTACTCAATTACAAATCTCTAAATCCCTTTCTTCTTGTATATTGATATTTTGAATAGTGTTTATCTTTCCCTAATAGATTATGATACTAAATGAACAATCAGCTTGAGCAGTTCGCACTACATCTCATAGGACAATAAAGCTAGCGCCCTGATTGATTCTTCCTGAATATCAATATGCTTCATTTACAGAGATCGGACACTAATCCCAACCATAACAAACCATGTAAACAATGATCACCTGGTCTATATTACAGGATTAGATTAGTAAACTATGATCTATTTGCAAGTATTATTTTGCTTCAGCAGGAAAGATGTGATACTAGTAGTCTAGTTGCCGGCGTCAGGTATACATAGAATGTTTTTTTTTAATGATGATGACATGGACGTACTGATCATTATGTATGATGCAAACTCATAGGTGTTGTGCGTTTGGCAATTTGGGAGGGGGTGGGGATTCAAAATGACCCCATAGGATTATACGGGGTCAAAATCTTTTGCCGTTTTCTTCAGAAAATGTGATTTATTTTTCACCATTTCACGACTTCCACAGGCAAACACCGAATAAATGCCCTACACAATGGGTATTTGTAAATTTAGTAACGTATCGAAACGTATGGAAATGGATGGAAAAGGATGGAAATGGATGGGAAAAGGATAGGAACGGATCGAAAAGGATGAAAATGGGTCGGAATGAATCAATATGTGACTCAAATATCTCGAAATGAGTACAATAAGAGCTAAAATTCGTCAAAATGTGTTTCATCCGTCGGTCAAAATGCTCAAATTCATAGTGTGGGCAGTTAAAGCCACCACAGCAGCATGAAACCACAGATACTATTATATTCCAATATCTGTGATGAAACATTGGCAGATCTCATTAGGTCAAGGCCATAATGTAATATTACTACATAATACAAATTTTCAACATAATTTGTGTAATTAAATGTTCATGGCATCATACATACACCAGTTGCAGGCTTTTCAAGGTAATTACTGAAATATAAATCTTTTAAAACCCTTTTTTGAAGTAGTTCATCAGCTATTATAAAGTACTATGAATAGAAAGTAACAATCCTGGAGAAGAACTGCATCATAAAAAAAGTTTGAAAATTGTCTTGATAAAAATTTTCCACAATTCATTCACCACATTGGTCTATAGATATCATATCTAAGTCATATTAAATCAAGAGGTGAATTATAAATAAAATACTGGAATAACTTACGAATTTTGCGAATTTTCATCCAATCTCATTGGACTTCATCTGGCAACTGCAAAGATGCTCCGGTATTGATCGTAATCGGAGACTGGTCACGTGTCAATCGGCAAGGAATATTGACATATAATTTTTTTTCACGAATCCATGGCCCTGAAGTGTATATGTGCTAGTGTCATTGGTTATTGTTAAAAGGCAATAAGGTGTGTAATTGCAATATACCCTCTGAATAGGAAAGACTCTATACATCGAACCATGGATGCTGGTGGTTCGCAATACTGTTAATATGGGGAAGGTATCTTCCAAAACCAGTTCGAAATGTTATGTTAAAATATTGTGAATACGATCAATAGTTCTGAAGCAAACCACCAAAATTCGTGATCTTTTAGCGTTGGAAAAGAAACCACGTGAATATAGGGTGCCCTCTCAAGAATAGGTTCTCTGTGCTATCATGGCTGAGCTGTAGGCTTATTTGTAACGGCTGCGTTAACTTTTGTGTACAATGCCGTTGCTGTTCAAATTTTACTAATTCCAACGTTTTTTGTTTCTATCATAATGTCCATATAGGTAGCGGCTCCGGAACAACTGTATACATCATTGATACTGGTCTCCGTCATTCCCATGTAGACTTCGGCGGTCGTGCATCTTATCATTTTGATTATCAATCAGGTGTAAGTATTGACAGTAAAGCAGTAAGAAAATCCCCTGCAAGTTTTGTGATTAAAGCCATAATGTATGATCAATTTTCTTATTCTTTGCAAAAGATATGACGTAATATTAGTAAAAACTGTCAAGGAGGGTTTCTGATCATTTTAAGACGCCACAATGAGGTAATTTGAGAGAAAATCAATTAGCTGCATAAATGTGAAGCTCTGTGGGGGAATTGGCGAATAAAACCGGAGGTCTTCGGTTTTAAAACTCTTTAATTTGACTGTATTTAAAGGATTTCAGGCTTAGTATTTTACAGGGTACTTAAGTACACCATCGGGCATAATAATCTTGCAAAAAGCAGAAATTTGAAAAGAATGAGTGTGTTCCATGTGAGGAAATCACTCATTATTGGTGTTTGAAAAAAACCCAAGCATATTCAACTGGAAGTGAAAGTCTAAATGACCAGTTGCAGTCCTACGTAGGGCGTATTGAATGGTGACAATGGTCTATACTTTGATCAGCTCGTAATCGGCGGGAATTGTTAGGCTTTTACCACTACGCCGAAAAAGTAGATCCACGTTAAGAGTGATATTGTTCATCTGGAAGATCTAAAATGTGCATGTTCAAGAAAGTAAACAAGTATAGGACTTGAATTAATAATTTGTGATTTTTCTGGCGAGGTGTCACAAGATAATTCTCTAAATAAAATTTATTGATATTAATCCGCGATGTTAAAATTCCCGCCGATTACGAGCTGATCAAAGTATAGGTTAACATCAGACCCTATAATATACGGGGTCATGGATTTTTGGAAAGAAAAATAGGGGTGGGGGGTCATAACATTTTAGATGCCCAAATGTTGGATGACCACAGATAGTGTGTTTATTTTATTCAAAAAGACTGATTTCAATACAATTTTAGCCTGTTTAGGGGTTAGGTATATCGGTGGTGGTGGGTCATAATTTTTTGCTGCCGAAATAGGAGGGGGGGGGTCGCAATTTTATTGACGCCGAATTTTTGTAAATGTGAGACCCCCCTTCCGAAGAAAATGATAGCCCCTAAAAGACAATCCATGTGACGAAGGTGAATTTCACACTTATTCATGTAACTGTCTGAGCATTTTCCTGTGAAATGAGGAATTGTGTGTGGCTTTAAAGTTCAGAATCAGTTTTAATATTGTAAACTGACCTTCAAGAATGGAACAAACTTCGGTGACAAAATGCACCCTGCTCAGAAAAGAGTTAAAGGTCATACAGGGGTCAATTTCTGTCAAATATAATATATATGTTTGCGATTGAGTTATATGCGGTCTGGGCCCGAGATTACACCAGGTATTCCTCTTCCGTGTGGGCCCTAGTCACCATTCACAATGCCTGTAATAAATACCTACCTCTAATATAGTTCGATAAAAGATGGATGGAAAGCTATACTAAGATCACAGAGCCTATTGGGTATGTGCTAAGATCGACAGGCTCAGATTTACTCGTTGCTAGCCCCTATAGTTTGATCAGCTCATAATCGGCGGGAATTGTTTGGCTTTCACCACTACGCTGAAAAGTAGACCCATGTTAAGCTAAAGAATGATATAGTTGACATATATGGTCTATATTGTGCGCCACGAAGAAACTATACAACGTATAGGACTTGGATGCTTCTGGGGAGATGTTGCAAGATAATCCTCGAAATAAAATAAATAGATATTAATCCGCGATGTTATAAGGCCCGCCGATTACGAGCTGTTCATGCTATATTCACGGCAACACAATTTCCCCTAGATCTTCGGATCGAAGTGTCACATCCACACCCTACCACTGCAACATAAGTCTAATTTCAAGAAGTTAGTTGCTTGAGTATTCTAGTGCCTAAGAAGTGGCCTGGACACGTGTCCACTAGGCCCTGTGGTAAATTCGGCCCTGATTAGGAGTCTATTATATAGACTACTAAAGCTCTGACTCGACTCTGACTCCTGATCAGGAGTCTGCCCCTATTATATTTATATAGTTCTGACTGGAGATTGTGGCTTGTTGTCTACATAATGTTGTCTACTCAAGTCTGCCAACAAGACTGATCAGTCATTCAATTAATTAATCAGAAAGAATTGAAATCGTTTGTGCTTTCATACTTATTTCCCGGACGTATTTACTACAGAACGGAGGCGAAGATTGCAACGGGCACGGAACTCACTGCGGCGGTACTACCAGTGGAATGACCTATGGTGTTGCAGCCGGTTCTATGGTGAAAAGTGTCCGTGTGCTCAGCTGTTTTGGTTCTGGTTCCTGGACTAATGTTATTGCTGGTATGTACTCTCATACACGGCGTAGGTCAGACAAATTCTTGGTATCCATAGATCCCTTCCAGGGGTAGGGGCGGTCAATTAGATTTTTTTAAAAGGTCATAGCCAAAACATATTTGCCTAATTAGCTTAACAAAATAGCCCAAATGTGTGTATTGGGATATTTCTCTACTCTATACCAATTCATTCATGTTTTTAAAACAGTTTAGTTTGCCTTATATCCGTATGTCAAAAAAGAGAATAGGTTTCTATATGCATGATATACTATTAAATTGAACAAGAATGCATGTGTGCTATGTGTTAAGATTCATCACCAGTGGCGGTGAATGCCAACAAATCTTGTGCTTCCCCGTCCTCCACCCAGTAAATAATAAGGTATGCTGCAAAAAATGTATGCGTCATTCTTTTTCTCAGCAACCCACTACCCCGGATTTTTTCGGGAATTTGACCGAAATCGTACATTATGGCTTTAAATTGCTGTGCAATACCTATCAGCCCTTCCAGGGAGGGGTGGGGTGGGGTTAAGATTGACAAAAGTCGTGCCAAATGTGCTTGCCCCTCTTCTCCCAGGGCTCATTATTAGGTTATTCCATTTGAATTCCATACATCCCCTATGGAAAACATGACTTTAATCTTCAACACAGGGAGTATACATTTCAAATGAGGTTACATAAATTGGTGGTTAGATTTTAAATCTACAAGTTCATGTCACAACTCTAGGCCTAATAGCACAATTGCAATATTTCCTAATTTGTAACACGTGGCCTATTCGATACTAACATTCCGAAAGTCCAATCATTATATATTTCTATTAACTCCCAACATTCTAGGAGTTGACTCAGTCGCCGACGCTAGTGGAATGAGAGTTGGATCTATGTCTCTCGAAGGAGGTGCGACGCAGTCTCTTGATGATGCCGTTACGGCCGCAGTTAATGCAGGAGCTGTTATGTCAGTAGCAGGAGGAAACTCCAACGCCGACGCTTGCAAGTACTCACCAGCACGTGCACCATTGGTGAGGGCTCACCTTTTTCCTTCGGGCATTTGTTTCTTTTTTTAATCAGAACATCCTAAAAGTCAAAAGTGAATACTGATGATGTAGATATAGGTGGTACATTAGACCCGTGAGAAAATTTTCCTTAGAAATTGCCCATACGGGTAATGGTTCGGCAGCTCCAGCCGCACATCCCGTTTTAAATACCGCCAGAAATGTTCACTCTGTGAATACGTCTAGCATATTTCTTTTAAATTTATTGTGGGAAAAAAGCATAAACTTGAATTTCATTCATTTATTATATAATAACATTAAGGGCTCAGTCACCCACCTTTGCACAGTATTTTTTGTGGGACCTGGGAGGACATCAGACACACCAAGTAGGCCAAACATTTTATTTTTTGAAATTAGTTTATGGCAAATTATTAAAATTAAAAACAGGGAAAATGTGACACAACATCCAATGGGGGAGTAGCACAACACATATAAACAAAGTTAATATGTTGGGGTGGGTTTGTAACCTTCTTTATATGTTTTGTGTTACTCCCCCATTGGATGTTGTGTCATATTTTCCCTGTTTTTACTTTTATCCATTGCTAGTGTGACACTGTTGTATCCTTTTGGATCCATCCTTTGGTCCCCCGCTGGTCAGTCGGAACAGATTTTCTCTGTTTTTATAAATTATTAAAAATTAAGATTTTTGACATTTTAACAGTCTTCGAAGTAAACTTATAATATGTATCTAGGAGGAAAAGCCGACCATCATAGGGAATTTTGACTCCGTATTGAAGATATCCATGAGGTTTCATAAAAGACCTAACAATTTTAGGTCTTAACAATGTTTAGTCACCATTTTTTACAAAATAATTTATCGGGTTTTTTTCGCCGATTTTTTTCGCTAAATATTATTAAGGACTAATGGGATGCCCGTACTTTTTTGAAACTTTTTCAAAAGTTCGTAATTTTCAAATTTTAAAGATGCAATTGAATTTCTTTTATGACTTCCATTCCAAAATATTATGCTGTCATACATTTATTTTTGTTACTTCAAATGTTAAAATGAACATATTATAGTTTAAACACGAATCGAAATGTCAAAAATGTCAAATGTTTAAACGACCCGTATCAAACATCCTTATAGTACTCTAAATCTTTCTTTTGAAATTATCCAGGCTATTACTGTAGGAGCAACTGATAGTAATGATGCTCGGGCATCGTTCTCCAAGTACGGGTCTTGCACCGATATCTTCGCCCCTGGAGTCAGCATCACCAGTGCATGGCATACCAGTGACACTGCCAGCAATACGATCAGCGGAACTTCGATGGCTTGCCCACACGTCTCAGGTAAAATAACTTTATTTATTTCATTCGTTCATACTTTATTACTGATGACTTATTTATCTATATTTATCTATTATTTGGGCTTTTTTATGGTTGGGTGTTTTGTGTGTATAATAAGGGGACTGTCATTTTCTTCGGAGGGGGGGGGGGGGGGGGGGTTCATGACTATACGGGGGGGGGGGCATAGAATTTTTAGACCAAATATAGGGGGTTTATAATTTTAACACCCATTTTGGTGGTCGACAATCAGTCGTGGGGGAAAGTCATATAAGACAATTTTAGGTTGATAAATATTTTACCCCGGCATCTTTCCATATTTTGCAAAAGTATCTTTGATTATATGCAAAAACTACATACTTTGGAAAAGCATATGAATTTGCATACGCAATATTATATATTTTGCAACAGTATGTGGTTTTTGCACACAGCGCTGGGTATAATTGCCGTTGTATAATATCCAGACAGTATTCATAATAAGTAATTATAATAATGAAAATTTTCAACATTTCAATAATCACAGGAGCATCCGCCCTACTCCTTCAAAGAGGTGTATCAGCCGGTGCCGTTCATGACACCATTGTAGCTGAGGCCACTTCAGGCGTAGTTACCAACCCAGGAAGAAACAGTCCAAACCTCATGCTCTACTGCCAATAAAAAGCAAATAGTAAGTCGACATGTATATATATTAGATACCGCACAGCAAAAACTTTTACTTTTACGGTAAAATATGAAGTTATTCATCATCATCACACCACCACCAAGTCCATCAAAACCACCACCATTGCCCCTCACCACCACCATTAACACTCACCACCACCACCATTAATAGTCAGGCTCACATCACACACTATAGGTGGCGCTATTCGTCCATAGGGAAGTGGAAAGTGCCTGTACGGTCCAAAAATGGCTTTACTGTGGGGCTCAATGGAAAAAATTACTAAAAATTAATTTTGACAACCAAAACCTAAGTGATGTTGACTTATGTTGGTACTGGCATAATAATGGATTCATAAGCTATCACATGTTCCACCAAGTGGACGCTCGTTAAAGCGCAAAAGCAATTTGTGTGCAAATCAAGACCATCCAAAACAGCTTTCTTACAGTAAAGAATAGGAGGTCATCTGGGGTCACATACAGTAGTGTACATTGTACATGTGCCTGCTGTCACAATTTCACACACAAAATTTTGGACAATTTGGTGACACTACTTTTGTCTGTAACTTCAAAAGTATATGCACTACAAACATGATTGACCCCTTATTGTTTAGGTAATTTGATTCTCTTTCAAATGAAAGAACTTTCAGCTAAAAATATTGAACTTCAAAATTTTATGAACATACCTACCATTAACACTCAACACCACCGTTAACACTCGCCACCACCATCAACACTCGCCACCACCATCATTAACACTCACCACCACCACCGTTAACACTCACCACCACCACCACCACCACCACCCCGTTCACACACCACCACCATTAACACTCACCACCACCACCGTCAACACTCACCACCACCACCGTTAATACTCACCACCACCACCACCACCGTTAATACCCACCACCACCACAATTAACACTCACCAACACAACCATTAACACTCACCAGCACATCCATTATCGCTCACCACCACCACCATAACACTAATCACCGCAATCAATAACACTCACCACCACCACCAAGGTCCATCACCACCGCCAGCAATAACACTGAGTTGGCGCTGCAGTTGTTCCCTCGCCTTGCAGCACCGAGTCCCGGGTTCAAACCCCGGCCGTGCCCAAGATTTGTATGTGCACGGCTTGGTTTATCCCGATCCATGCTCAGTCTCGCAGGTTTTCTCCGGGGTCCCCACCCAGCAAACACAAAAATGAATGTTCTTAAAATCTTTGAAAAAAATGCGCTATATAAATCCATATATTTATTATTTAGTTTATTTAACACTCACCAGCCGAACACCCATGTCCATCCACTATCCATTAATACTATTTCCTTATTCTCATTTTAATTTCAGATTTGCGTATGAGAATTAGACAACAACAGAATATTGCTAGAACCAGAGAACAACTTTGAATTGTTTCTGATTGTTAATGAATTATGGCCATAATTATTTTAAATGATAAAAGAGCGCTATTAATAACGCTTTGTGTTTAACGTAATATCTAAAATTCACCTGTTACGTCTTAATTGTCATTCCTATAAGCTGAAAATAATTACGTAATATCGTTTAAAGATCAATACGTTTTACTATGACCATAATGCAGCTCGGCAGGAAATGCGACGGTCTTCATAGGAACGATACACATACATGACATAGAGGGTGACCGGGATGCCAAGCAATGAAAACAACTTGATAAGTACGATATTTCTATGAAAACCAACATGTCTGCCATAATTATTGTCATTATACGATCTAAAACATGTTCATCTATCAGGACACAGTTCTTTAACCTCGATACGTCTGTACGTTCATCAAATTACCTTAATTGTGTCGGGTACAAAAACTCGTATTCTGAGGTTAAATAAATAAAAAAATTTTATCTATGATTTGTGAATGGTGGTTCTTGAATTATGCCACTGATATAATGAGACTATTTTGGGTCGTAGTGTCTGATAATGTCTGTCACGGGACTATTTTGGCGTGGCAAGCAGAGGTCAAAAGTATATAGTAAATTGAGACACTGACATCATTTCCTGCCGCAACAAACAGAGGTCAAAGTATATAGATGTCGAGTCACTGACATCAGTTTCCAGCAAATTAGGATGACCATAAATCAGATATTATGATCGAAATAAATCAAAATACGTTGAAATCTAGATAGTTTGTGTCCATCGATTTATTTCAAGTTTCAAAGTTATTTTAACTCTCTCCATTTGGGTGTCAGCTGCAGACCACACATTTTAAATTTGTTTAAATATTGGAATGACCATTGTTTGGAATCAGCATGAAACATGCATTAAAATGAGTACAAACAAGAGCAGTATTCACCATTTGCACGGATCCGCCACCTTGATACCAAAACGAGGTCCTCCTTGCAAACGCATTGGCAAAAAGTGCATTTTGATCCTCGCCCTTTTCTAGCAACTCGCCAGAAGGCTTTTGCAAAGCGTGCACGGCAATTAAAGCACACGTTTGACAGGAGTACGCAACACGCACTTTGCGGATAGAGTCTTGAGATGACCATGCGATCGGCGAATCGGTTCCTAAGATAGTTCTTGATATTCTCTTGAATAAAAATATCTCCAAACTTTTATTTTGAAGCTAACATGGCTAGCACGCAGAGTATTATTCAGTCGTCTGACCGCATCCGGGGCCACCGAGCCATTGTAGTACTGGGCCAATACTGGGCCAATAAAGTCCATTCTATTACCCCCCACGACCCATTATTCAAAATCGCGCATTGTGATTTGTTGAAACGCGTCACATGAAAGACCATTGATTAGCAATAAAGTGGCCAGGGCAACGAACTTTATGTTCTTCTCGCATCACAGCGCACAGCAAAGCACAATGCAGTATATTAGCGTTGTTACGCATTCTACGCAAAGCATTAAGCTTGGTTACGCGTTCTGCAATACTCGCTATCGCTTATACGCTTTGGCTATGCGTAGGCGCTCCACCTTGAGGTAAACAACTTGAAATATTTGGGCAAAAAATGTGATATTTTCTCTTTAAATCGCACTATTTTGTGGTAATAGAATAGAAATAAAGGGTGCAGCATTATCCTTTACACGCAAATAATGTGTCCTTGGCAGTAAAAACGTTTTAAAATTGTGACCGTTCACGGCGAATACGCCGTAAATTCCCCCCGGGCAATTTTGTTTTATTTTGTGTTTAAAAAATAAACATCATAAACTTAAAAATGGTATATCATTTGACTTCAAACGATATCCAGAAGCGGGGTTATGGTTTGTTAAACCTTGTTCCTTCAACAAAATTATAGCTTTTTTCGTTTCTACATGTGTCTCTTCTTCCACATTGCTGGCAATAAATATCAAACAGTCATAATTGGCGGTCATTTCAAATCATCCCCAAGTCAACGAGGTTTAAGAATTGTTAATTGTTGGTTATGCATACCTATACAAAATACAATGCCTGGTAACCCACCACTTGAAAAGGATTTAGCAAAAGCAAACAAAGACCAGAGCTATTAAAAGTTCTATAGCCATCTAAGGTAGAAGCTTGTTATCCACTTCAACAATAGGATTATTGATTAGTGTTTGACTATCAAAATGAGATAGATGAATACGACCTTCGTACACATTTTACACCGTAACTCAGAATACAATTTAGGGAAATCACCATGGGCAAAAATCAAGCACACTCTAGACCACCGCCCGTCCATTCAAATACCATGATAGGTCCCAGCTAGGAAATAATTATCACGCCCTAGCTCGCAAACAAACAGAAACATGAACAGTAGCGTAACTAGGGGGGGGGGGCAGAGGAGGGCAACATGCCCCGGGCGCCACCCTTAGGGGCGCCAAATTGACCAATTCAGCATCGATTCTGGGCCCTTCAAGCGATGAAAGTCAACATTTTCGCGCGCTTCGCGCGAATTGCAGTATAGACCGATATTCAACTTCTAGCTAACCAAAATAAAATTAATTAGTGATAGATTTTATTTGCCCAAAATTTCGCGCGCTCCGTGCGCAATTGTTTCAAGAATTGCCCGCGTCTAAGATATTCTCAGGGGGGTAGGGGCGCCAATTTTGTTTCTTGCCCCGGGCGCTACCAACCCTAGTTACGCCACTGAACATGAACGTCAAGTCAGTAAAAATCACTAATGAAACCATTATTTAACAGATTAATGGCTGAGTAGATGTTTTGCACAAAAACTTTTATTCGGCACCACGTCTTGTTTGGCCCTGTAGCACTATCGGAGCCCGGTCAAGCACCGATTACTCTTTTTTTTATCATACCCTGGTGATGTAGTAAATTGTATAAAGCATAATAATTAACATTTATATTGTGTTATCGTTTTTCATTTAAATAAAAAAACGAAAGCACTATGCAAATGTTCAGGGTACGATAGGAAGATCGATGCATACCGGTACCGATAGCGATCCAATAAGACGTCATGCATGAATCAACTTCATGGTTATAAAAGTGTGTTTCAACTGTTTAGTAAAAAGTCATGAGTTTTGGATGGATTTTTTTATTTATTTATAGGAAATGAACCAATTTAACAACTTTTTAGTAGCCCAAAAGTCGCCAAATCGCGGTGTTTTTTGTTTGTTTTGTTAGACGAATGCGAAACGTCGCCCAATTGAACTACCACGAACGTGGTAACCCTGCTAACTCGAGGTTCCAGTTGTTGGTCATGAAGGGAGCCTTGGGTCAAAGTTGGTTCTACTATGGGTCCTTTAATATTTTTAGCTTGACTTCCAAGCCAAGTTATAAAGGTTCAAAATTAATAACCCCCTGAAATTACAAAACATTCCTTCGCATGATCAATCAATCAATCAATCAATCAATCAATCAATCAATCAATCAATCAATCAATCAATCAATCAATCAATCACATTTATAGAGTGCCAAATGCGAGGAGCATGGCATGAAAATCAAAGGTTAGCAAAAGAAGTTGAGTGTTGAGTGCGAAGTTCAACAAATTGAGGTGCGGAAGAAGATGTAGACCGGAGGCGTCTGGAACCAGTATGTATTTAAAGCATGGCAGACATGTATCAGGAGTTTGCTGGCGGATGGATTTGAAAACCAGAACGAGGACTTTAAGTCAATACGTTGTCTGATGGGAATCCAATGCAAGTCGATGAAGTTGGAGGTGATGTGATCATATTTCGCTTTCTGGTAATAAGGCGAGTCGCGGTGCGTTGACTGTCCTGAAGACGATTTAGGAGAGAGCCATTTATACGAATAATTAGTATATTTTGTTGATTTGATAATTTTAACAACCTGTAAATAGAGGAAATAATTTCTATCCTACCAAAGTTCTCCCTTCTCAAAATCATTTTTTTGGTAAAAGATAATCACATTTTCGAAAAATGATGCTTTCAGAAAAAAGTTGCACTTTTCAACATCCTATACACGTAATGTACAAAAACGTTCTCGATATCAACGTGATCAATGTTTTTATTGATTTAATTGTTTGTTTGTTTTCATTAATTTTATGTGTCCGATAACTCAGTCACCCATGCCACTTATCTTGCAGTATAAAACAATGATTTATTGACATGAATTTTCCCATGAATATGATTTTCTTTGAAACTTTTATTCAACACGCGTGTTTCAAATATGGCAAATAGGAGGAAACATAAGGTTTGTAGTGTGGTGCATAGTTCGTTCGTTTAGTAGAAGAAGAATACTAAATACTAATGCGTCGTGACAAAATCTTTGGAACAAAGGTTTGAAAGTGTTTTAGGCATATCTGAAAGGTACTGAACAAATCTGGCTTTGGATGCCCTCTTCAAAGTGTCAGATATTTTTGGTAGGGGTCAATTAAGGGGGAGGGGGCAAAATTATAAATCACCCCAATTCTTTTAAAAAGTATACCATATTACTCGCCTGGTCATCAGAAATTTGAAAAAAGGTATAGTTTGCCCTATCTGAGACCGTTAGCTACGACGCTATGGGCCGAAATGTGTCAAAAAGTTCAACGCACGTTTGGCTGTGTGCAATTTTACAAATACGCTTAAGATTGACAAATTTCAATGATTTTGGTGTATAATTATATGTTTTCTGACATGACAATTCAACTGAACAGCTTAATAAATCAAAATGACCGCCTTGACCCTGAAAGTGCACAGGTCAGTTTACTGTGTGTTTGAATGCAAAATCTTATAATTGCCTCCTATAAGCTACCAGATTGTGATGTACCAATTAAACAAACATAGCTTTCAACACGCCTTTTCCAAATCTGTCTGACTCCTTCATCCACGGAATATCAGAGTTAAAATCTATACAAAGAGCCCATACGTTTTTGCGTGTGTGGAAGGCGGTGAGGTAAATTCCCCAATGTGGACCATTTCCGGGCCATTTCCCTACAACCACTCAATTTAATGCAATAAGTGGACAATGTCCATCTAAAAATGAACTTTTGTGGACAGATTAGCATGCAAAGGGGAAAAGGGGTCCCTTTTGTTACTTTTTCTTGTTTACTTTCCTTGATATTTTTACCCTGAAAAGTATACCGTTGTGCACCTTTTTGTTGAGGGATTCATCGCATCATCCACACCTCCCGCTTTTGGTGGATTTGGACCCTGCCCCATAAACGCTTACCTAATAACACACCTCCCCCGACAAAAATCTCAGCTTCGCCACTGCGCAGTGTTGGTCATATCATTATAATTATATATGTTTATCAGAGAAAATAGCCAATATCTATAGCCACGTAAAAGTGAAAAACGGTAAATATTGAAAAAATCGCAATCAAACATTATATTTAGTACACATGTCAATGGGAATAATAAAATGTAAAGCTCGCTAACACAATATAATACTGCTTCTAGCTAAACATAAATGGAATGAGGTCTATTTAATGTATCCATTATAGGCAAGAACATTTTTTTAAATAAATTTTGCATTTTTTATCCATCATCATTATTGTGCAATGTCTTTTTTTTTGCAATCCTGGAGAAAAATTGGAGTAGATTCTTCTGCGCTGGCACGTTGCCATTTTTTAGCGACAAAAGTCTAGCAAAATTTACCAGCTGTGTCTTATGATGTAGCGTAGACTTGACGCCTATCCTTCAGCACTGGTATGTCAACTCTGGTGGACTTACCAGACAGGGTGTTAACAGTATCCCTCCATTTCTTGCTGCTGCTGAGAGTTCTTCCTTCAAGTTGTTGTTATAGCCCCTTCTGGCTAGATAGATGTATGTATGTCTATCAAAAATTCAGCAATTAAATGAACAATCCTGCAAATGCAACTCTGCAACTCTGCAATACCATACTATACTATTATTGGAGACAGAATTAAAAAGACTAGTTTGCGTATGACGTGGTCAACCAGACCAAACATGCCGTTCTGCGCAAATCAGCAACCAATCACACGCCGTCTTTCACATCATTTGTCCAAGATGTTGATGGACGCCCCCTTCCACGATGGCCTTCCATGGCTCCCTGAAGAATCTGCTTCTCAACTCCACCATCCTTTCTTACAATGTGACCAAGGTAGCGCAATTTACTCTCAATGATGGACTTTCTGAAGTCGGTGCCAATCTTATTCAGGACCCAGATGTTTGTCTTCTTGTCTTTCCAAGATACTCCCAATAGCCTCCTATAGCATCACATCTCAAATGCATCAATCTTCTTCCTGTCATTCTTTGTCATTGCCCAGGATTCGCACCCGTATTAAGCAATTGAGAAGACTATTGCACGAAGTAACCTCTCAATGTGTGATCAGTGGAAAGTTACATTTAAATAGGAAAATAGGAATTTATTCTTTATGCAAATCACACATTATGGCTTCAATGTCTGATACCCATTTACCATGCGTAGCAAATATGTTGACTTCGTCGGGGGATAGGGTGCCTTTTTAACACGTACTGGGCGATAAGGGGTCTCTCTATGATGTCCGTGATATATCTTGGAGTAGGTGGCTTTTTATAATTAGACTACCTTAGAGTTTGGGACCTCTTATTATCTTATCTTATTATGAGACTACTGGGCGACGATAATGATCATGTCCGTGATATATGAACATTATAGCCATTTATCACAAAACTGACGTTTTCACCTATTAAAATAGCATGTCACAGACGAGGGTCCTAACTTATGACCCATGGCCACATACATACAAAGACACACAAATACAACATTTCGATGTACAGTTCTTGAGTTATAGGCATAAAGATTAAATGTCAATGTCGGATATAGGGCAAACTATACTTTTGCTCAATTATAATGAGGGGAATACATTGGGATGGGTTTTCCTCAGAATCGATAAATTTTGAAATTTAAGTCCTGCTTAAGGGGAAGCTGCAGTGGGATTTTTGTGAACTAAGGGTATTTTTGTTATTTTAGAGTTTGGGCTTTCATTTGCTTTTTATTTGAATCAAATCGGACATTTGGTTCGTAATCAAAGGGAACAAAGCGAATTGAATTTGTCCTATACTAATACACGTAATGTTTTTCTTATGTATTGTATTTTTTTCAATGGGCGATATTTAAGGAATTTCCGGATAAAAATTAGTTTCTGCATAATGTGATATGTTTATTGCATAAAAAGAGTGCTAATAATTAGTATAAATGTTATTGTTGACAGAAACATGATTTTATAATATTTGATATGCATAATTGCTGCCTAATTAACATATTAAGTATTTCTGGACTTAAAATGTAATTTTCTGCCAGATGTCGTTTCGCGTCATTTTTTACCTTGCGCGTCACTTTTCTTGGTAATGGTATATCTGTTTGAGCTTATATTTTAAAAACATCTGCTAACCATGGAAACAACCTGTTTTCGTAAATGTTCCCCAAAATGCGCAAATTTACCAATTTTAATGCACCGTAGCATAACCTTACAACCTTTTTTGAACATTCTGTAAATTTTTTACTAAGACCTAAATTAAAAAAACAAAAAAAACAAAGAAAGACCGAAAGAAATGTCGCGCAACGACATCATGTTAAAATCCAACATGGCCGCCGTTACCGTTATAACGACGATCATTTTTTGGTTGGGAATCAACATACACATTCCCACCAATTTACAAGTGCACATGTCAAATACTTTAGAATATCACTTTTTTCAGTGCAGCTTCCCCTTAAGCGGTCATTTTTATGCAAATTAGCATTTTTCTACATACCCTCTTTTGTTATTTTTGATATGTTGATTAGATGGTGATGTCTTTTAGAGATACTTACAACAAAAACATTGATGTTCCACTTTTGTCTGGCTCAAACGTAATTTGACTTGTCTATAAGAGCTACTGTGGCTCAAGAACCACGAATATCAGGTGGTGACATCATCTTGACGTTTTCATGTTTCCTCACATCAAGGATGATTTTTACCAAGAGACAATGTCAACAACTACCGTCCAATTTATGTTATTCCTGTTGTCATGAAAACTTTAGAACGCCTAATTCATAATCAGTTGTATGCCTTTTTAAGTGAACATAATTTGCTCTCTTCACATCAATCTGGATTCAGACCCAAACATTCCACACTTACCACTTTGATCAATGTTTTAAAAATTGTCCAGAACATTGATGCTGGCCATTTTGTTGGAGGGTCTTTATTGACCTGAAAATGTCATTCGATTCGGTCAATCATGCCATTCGTCTTCAAAGCTTACATCGTTTGGAATTATGGGTCTGGAGCTAGGTTGGTTTAAATCTTATCTTAGTGATAGAGAGCAGGCAACTAAGATTGGTGATACTATTTCAGGAATGCGTGGAATGCGGATTAAGTACGTAGGTTGTGAACTTGACATTCACAGGTGTACTAATAGAGGGTACAAAGATTATGTCATGAAAAGGATATTTATATTTGTTAACATTAACTTAGATTATTTTCAAAAATCTACATGTAACTTTTTTGGGACACCCGGTATGTAATGTAATGTAATGTAATGTAATGTAATGTAATGTAATGTAATGTAATGTAATGTAATGTAATGTAATGTAATGTAATGTAATATAATCATGCTTTTGGGTCTCTCCGTAGGCTATGTAATACTAATGTCTATAGGAATGGTTATGTAATATTAATGGTAATTTTATACATATTGTTGTAATGTTACATTGTTATTTGAATTACTTGTAAGTATTGTATCTAAATTTTGAATTAATTTTAATAGTGTCTATTTGAATGTATGTAGTATTTTAAAAAACTTTTTGAGTAAATTATGGAAATGTTGTATTGTATTGAAGTGTCGAGTGTCGATTGAGTGTCTCAAGTTAAAGAAGAAATAAAACAACCAAACAAACAAACAAAACATTGGGTGATTTCAGGTTGACGTTTTACGGTTTCATACTCCCGAAATGTCGGATTATTTTCAGCAAATTACAGCTCGATAGGAGCAACTTCCAATTTGACGTAACCTTTGACCTCGGATGACCTTTGTAGTTTCATACTCCCAAAGTGTCAGAGATCATTTTCCCCGAGTTGCAGACCGATCGGATTCGGAGAAACTTTGAATTTGACCTGACCTTTGACCTCAGATGACCTTTGCGATTTTGTACGCTCCAATTGTCGGGAATTGTTTTCTCCGAGTTACAGCCCGATCGGAGCAACTTTAAATTTGAGTTAACCTTTGACCTCGGATGACCTTTACGGTTTCATACTCCCCATGTGTCAGGGATCATTTTCTGCAAGTTACAGCCCGATTGGAGCAACTTAAAATTTGATCTGACCTTTGACCTCAGATGTCCTTTGCAAACTCATACTCTGGGGAAGTGCCGGGGATTGTTACCCCCAAGTTACAGCCCAATTGGAGCAACTTTAAATTTAACCTGACCTTTGACCTCGGATAACATGTGCAGTTTTATGCTCCCATATACCACCTGATATAATAAGCACAACAATAAACACAACAGTAACACGCGAGCATAGATACTTTTGTGGTATTATGCATGTCTTCGGTACTTCCGTTTATGAGAAATATGCATACGATAAGAACTCGCCAGTTTACGTCTACACCCAAGGCAAACATATTGATAACATACTATTATTATATACTTTATCATTAAATGCAAACAAGTGTACTAATGATTGTATTTGAGTTAGTTTTCAAAAATTTCATCATGTCGATAGTTTCCTGCTATGTTAAATGTTATTATAGTGCCAATCAGAGGAGGCTTAAAGGCATTCCTACAATACACTATGATTGGGACATTTGATCAATATAAACTAATCTTAAAGGCAAAGTCCCCATTGCCACACACACAAAATGGTAATTTTAAAACTGCAGCCAACGAGCTAATAGTTGAGACTTATAACTCATATTTGACTTTCTTACAGGAAACATTCATATTGTCCCACTGCATTAATTTTATTCATAAGTCTCGATGTTTTGAATGTTAAATAAAAGGATGAAAACACCAGATATTTGCATACAATCCCAATGCAAGGTATGGTCAACTGGGCACATGTATACAAAAGCCAGACATACCAAGGTCAGAAACCCCATTGGGTTATGGGAATGCCTTTAAACATCCTCTGAGTGCCAATTGTTAAGTGAGAAATAAGGATTTGGTAATTTAGCAAAACATACTAGGCTGAATTTATACTCCATCGCTGCGCGACGAGCGATTGCTTTCTAGCACGCTTTTTGTTAAGTTGCAAAAAGCGCGCTGGCTCATTAGTCAATCGATTGTCGCTCAGCGATGGAGTATAGACTCAGATTAACTATCAGTACAAGGCGAACATATTGAAACAGGCAGTATTATTCGCCATAGAAGTGATGATGTAACAGGATTAACTACCATAGCAATAGATTAAAAGAATTTTTGAATACATCGCCCTGCACTATACAGCAGATTACACTCAGTACCTGAACATGTCTGCAATCATAAACATCTACCAAAAAGTAATTACCCCCTTAATTCGTAGGCCGTATCACATACTGGCGTATTTGCAAAATACGCATTTCGAGAAAATCGAGTTTTGATTTTCATTTGCTGTATAATCAATATTAAATAAAATACGACCCTATGAGGAAAGGACTAATAACAATTTCGCCGTTCAAATGATAAATAAGTCGTGCATATACGTCACTATGTGATATAGTTGCGCAAATACGTCACTATGTGAAAAGGACAAAACAGCAATTTTACCGTGCAATGACAAAGTCGCGCAGATATGTCGCGCAAATACGTCACTATGTGAAACGGCAAATTCTTCAAATTGCAGATACGACAAACTGGGCTTGTGCAGTATAGGTGATCGGTAAATACGTCGTTATGTGATGCAGACATTTCAAGGTTTTGCAAATACGACATAATTAAATTAATTAATATCTTACTAATTAAGTCACCATGAGACATGGTATTTGGTGAATATAAAGAGTAGAACATAACAAACTAATGTACCACTTTTCCCAAAAATGTGAAAAATGTCGAATAGTCAGTATGTGATACGGCTGACGAGTTATGACATAATAACTCAAACTCTATGCATCAAAACTTTAAACTGAAATAGCAAAAGGAAACCCAGTCATGCCAGTTTTGTTTTGCCAATTATGATACCTCATTTGTCTTAATAGCCCAAATTGTGTGGCATGGTGACCCTTTGAACGAATATGATCTATACATCTTTGCATGCGCTTAATCTTTCACACAGACGTCATTGGTCAGCCAATGACGTAAATAATTGCACAGTAATCGATGGGACAGGATGCACATGTTCAAGTTAAACTCCAGAGGTTAAAATCAACATGAACCCCTCATGATGAGCTTTTCTCTTTGTAAACCACACCCCACTGTCAAAGATTTTTGAATTCCATCCAAATTCAACAGTTTCAATTATTCCAGATCCAGCCATTTGAATCCATAAAAAGTGGTATAAGTATGGAAGATTTTGGAATTCCAAACAATTGTCAAATATGTCTAATTCAACTAAAGTATGCACAAACAGTAACGCAGCTGTTATAAATACGCCCATAGCTTCAGAACTAATAATTGTTTCCACAATATTTCTACATAGAAAGAAGGATGATTTTTTTACCGGCATTGTGATACCCCATTTGTCAAATGTCGTTCAATATTAACAACACAGTAGTGCTTAAAAATACCCGAATTTAAAAGTTGCAGTTTACAGCCATCAATGGTTATTACGCAAGCATTGTGGCACGTAAAATCCTCCATTTATCCTCGCACTGAATGCAATTCAATACAAATAGCTGCAACTTTTAAATTCGGGTATTTATCTTTACAAATACTGCTGTGTTGCTAATATTAAACGAAATTGGACGAATGGGGTATCAAAATGCGCGTAAATAAATCATCCTTCTTCTATGTTGACATAATGTGAACACAATTATTAGTTCTGACGCTATAGGCGTATCTATAACAGCTGCGTTACTTTTGTGCAGTCTTTAGATTTGTTCAATTAAAAAAAATTTCAAATTTCAAATAGCCCTACTATAGGGCATTTTGACCGTAGCAATCCCTGAAAAAAACCCCGAAATACCCCGAGAACTGCTGAAATCCAGTGGCCGCTCACCCAAAAGATTTGGGTGAAGCGGTTATTGAGTTAATTTTAGCGGTTACTAAAACTTTTTGCACCACAGACTACGCATATTTTGGAGGTCATATACCGTTATATTTGGTACCCATGTACAGCTACGAATCTCCTCTATCCAGTGATAAGTACAAACATTCTCCAAATAATGTCACAATGACGTCATAATGTGAGCGCACTCTTGCAAAATTGACAAATTCTGGCTTTGTTTTGTACACAGCTAGAATTTCTCAATTTTGATTTTCTAGGAATATGTGATTGCCATCAAATTTTAGATATCAAATGAAATGACCTGTTCAAACAAACAAAAAAGTAAAAAGTCAATTTCTCTTGGAGTAATTTTACAAGTGCGAAATTAAAATTTTACTGTAGGCCTATGTAGAAACCTATTTTTGGCCTCACCAACCTCCCTCTATGGTAATTTTTGATGGTCGGTTCTACCTCCGGGTAAGGTGTTGGGGTAAATATTTTATCATTCTAAAATGAGCGCAAGGGATGGATCTATACAATTAGCTTAGGTCGTTTGGGCGTTAAGACGAGCATTTTCTTAATGACGGATGGAAAACCTTGGGGTGGGGAATGGGGTTGGTGCGCCCTTTCTGTATGGCTTATTTCTTTCTGGATTGCCCAAAATGTTCATCTGGAATTAACTCAGACGACAGGTTAAACTTTTGTCAGAATTGTACATTTCCTGACCATATTTGAAATAAGCATGAACAAGAACTGATTTAAAAAAGACCATGCCATACATGAAGACCATGTTTCATAATTTTGCATTGACTTGGAATGCTAGTAATTTTTTGTGTGGCACAACTAACCTGGTGGGAAATATCGGTATTTATTGGTAAACACCACCAATGACATACTACGAAATACTCAAGAATTTTCATGTTGAATTGAAGCTAAATAGAAAAATGTGTGCTAAATGGAAAGATGTTTACTCGTAGCCCAATCTCGTACATCATGCAACCAGTTTTGGTTTGTGGTTCGACATAATTGCAATTAAACTTTTGCGCCTCAGAAACCCAAATCTAGAACAATCATTATGTTTATAAAGATACAGTAAACTTTCCATGGTAGAGATTGGAACCAAGACAAATTATACCTTAATTAACCCTAGAACTACGACGGGGACTGATCCTCTAAGATTTTTTATCCGTCATAAAAAACGCACGTTACGCCCAAACGACCTAAGCTAATCTTAGATACATGCTTTGTGCTCATAGAATTTTACCCCAACACTTTACCCGGGGGTAGGACCGGGAAGGGGGCGGGGAGGTGGTTGTTGAGGCCCCAGTGATTTTGGTGATTGTCATTTCGCTCTTGTGAACTTATTTTAAGAGATACTGACTTTTACTTGTTAGTTGTGTCGACTTTTGTGTCGACTTTTTTTAGCCACAAATCAATTTTGCCTGTACTTTAGTACATAGCCAGATTTTTCCAAAACTGCATGGGCGCTCTCACATTATGACGTCATAGCGACATTATGTGGGGAATGTTTGTACTTTTGTTTGGTGTCACTGGATACCATAGCTATACATTAGTACCAAATATAACAGTATATGACGTTTATAATTGAAAATTGAGGGGTGGGGTTGCAACAACCCCCACTTCGTAGTTCGTGTTACAACATACGGCCCAGTAGTTCTAGGGCTAAGTGTAAATATAAGGTTAAACCGCTATGGGGATAAATACATTATAAAATAAGTACAAACAAGCCTAGTATTGGTTGAGTGGTTCATGAGATAGATCTTGATATTTTGAGAAAATATCTCAAAGCTTGGACTTCTTATGTTGAAGTCTATGGCTAGCACACAGAGCATTAATTAAGACGGCAGCAAAATCCACAGGGAACGTGTTTTTTAAATGGAATAGCCCAAATTATTGACGACTCATAGTTATTGATAAAATCAGACCCGTTACCACAAAACTCGGAACATAACTGCAGACCTACTTGGGAGATAATGGTCTTTAAGTTTTGAGGTATTTTCTCAAAATCTCAAGAGTTTTCTTAAGAACCACTGAACCAATACTAGGCTTGTTTGTACTCATTTTAATGCATTTTTCATGATGTATCCAAATATGGTCATGAAAATTTAAAATCCACGGGCGATTATACGGGAGTCGAAGGTCAAAGTTTTCCATCCCATTCTTGATACCGATGTATTCCTCTCATCATCAAGGATTCGCAAGTAGAGTTCTCATTGACATTATCCGGGTCTTGCATCAAAATCTTAAAAAGTAATATTTTCACATATTCCGAGTCTTCAACTACACCAAAATCTTGGAAAGTAAATTTTTGACATATTCCGGGATTAAGAGGTACACCAAAATCTTCCACGTTGTGTCGGAATGGGTCAGAAATGGTTTGCCTATCGTGTGGGATCGGATGCAGATGTTCAAGTGGAAGTCATGTTCATGTTCAAGTCAACAATCGCTGATAACCTTATCATGTTTATTAGATGTTATTACTTTTCAATTGGTGTCAAAAGTATAAAACACCCTGCAGCTCAGCTTCTAGTCACTTTCTGCCTGGAACGAATTCAGTGGACAAGCAAGCCCGAAACGGTAAGACAATACAATACTTCTTGTGTCTCCTTCATACTTCATCACTTCATCACTTCATCACTTCATCACTTCATCACTTCATCACTTCATCACTTCATCACTTCATCACTTCATCACTTCATTACTTCATTACTTTATTTTGCTCCGTGTGTTAGCCATATAGGCTTCAACATAAATGGTCAAAGTTTTGAGATTTTTTTAAATATCAAGAGCTATTTTAAGAACTACTGAACCAATACTTATTGTACTCATTTGAATACGTCATCATGCTGATTCCAATTATGGTCATGCAAATTTACAATTCTGAATTTTTTTAATTAAAAACAAATTGAAACATGTCACCTGCAGACGAAACGGTAAGGCAATACAATACTTCTTGTATCTCCTTTACTATATTGCTTTATTACTTTAATCATGGAAGTACTAGAGATGGAAGATGGTAAGACAGTTTCTGTTACGCAATGCAGGATAACTGACCCTTGCCGACAACGTAATTAATGAGTTTTCCATGCTGGTTTATGCCCTCGAGCACTGCTTTACTATAACGCGTTACCTCAAGAGCCTCGAGTCAATACTAGGCTTGCTTGTATACATTGTACTGCCCTTTTCAAGCTGATTCCAAATACGGTCATGAACATGTACAATTCTGAAATTTTTGAATAAAAAAGAAATTGAATCTTGTCGTCCGCGTGGAGAGATGCAAACTACTTCCAATCCCGATTGCTTCTTTCAGCCAACGAGTTGTTTTTTCTGCTTCGTGGTCTATGATCTGAGGCTCCTCCCACCCAATTACGTGATTTTGGGCTGCGATTTGTGAATTTTTGTTGTTGAAGGTTTTTGTTTGAGCCCTGATAAAACTTTTGACATTAACTGATTTGTGTTCTGCAAGCTTTGTGTAGAACTTCGTTACTTTATTTGTTATGTATCTAATGTAGCTGCCAATCACTGTTGGTTTAATATTGATGAGGCGCAGGTGTAAACTAACTTTCATCAATTCTCTCCACAAAATTATCACGATATTTAGAATTAGCATGAAAAACGCCTTAAAATGAGTACAAACAAGTCTAGTATTGGTTCGGTGATTCTTAAGGGAGTTCTTAATAAATCTAAAACCTAGACTTCTTCTGTTGAATTGATATGGCAACTGGCAGGCCCGTTCTATCTCGGTAACGGAGTAATCGAATCCCATTTTGTGTTCTGCATATGATGATAAAAAGGTTTTCTGAATCTTGTACTGTTTCCTGAAATGTTCAGAAATATAATTTTAATTACTGTCTTTCTTACAACGTTTCTGATTGGAGAATAATGAGATATGTTCATCTGAGTAACCAATCGCTATCCGGTTACGATGCAATACAAAACGTTAACCCATTAGAACTACTACATTTATACAGCGTCTCTCATTGGTGAATTATGACCCAGCAAACACAAAAACGTTTTAAAGAAGTTATATTTTGGGTCTTAGTTTAGGTAAAAACGTTTTAATAACATTAAAAAAAAAAGTTATATAAAGGTCATGAAATCGTTTTAAAACGTTTTGTATGAAAACACACTACAACAATATTTTTTATAATGTTTTCGAAATGTCATTGCAAACTATTTGTTGCAAACATTTTTGGCCAAATTTTTTGTCTACACTTAAATAACATTATGTTAAAATATTTGCACCCAGCAAACACAGAAATGTTCTTAAAATGTTTTTTACAAGACGTTTTAATAATATTTAAATTTCGGGTTATTTAGAGGTCGTGAAAACATTTTAAAAACCTTATTGTAAATATTTTGGGCAAACAATTTTTGCATAATATTTTTTCAACCCCAAAATAACATCCTGTTTAGAATGATTTGTACCAAGTTTTCAAAAATGTTTTTGGAATGTTATTAAAACGTTTTTATACCCTTTATATAACCCGACATGTTTCTGTAAAACATTTGTGTTTGCTGTGCAGTAAATTACCAAGAAATGTTTTTAATGTTATGAAAACGTTTTGTACCATTAATGTACCCTTTATATAACCCGACATTTAAACGTTTTCTGATTGGTGAATTATGCGATATGTTCATTCGAGTAACCAATTGTATTATTCTGAGTGACCAATCAAAATACAGCTTCTAAATATTGAAACTCACTCCTCAGCTATACATCTGATTCGTACCACGTTGCTGATTGACTCAATAAATCACATGTAGCCTTCTTGTAGCCAATCATGTAATCTCTTTAATTGAGTAACCAATCCTTATCCGGTTACGATACAATACAACAATTCTAACCCACAAGAACTACTATCTCTCATACAGCGTCTCTGATTGGTGAAGTATGTGATATATTAATCTGAGTATCCAATCAAAATACAGCTGCTAAATATTGAAACTCAATCCTCAGCTGTACATCTGATTCGTACTACGTTGCTGAATGGCTCAATATAATTATCATAATTAGCCTTCTTAAGTTATAGCCAATCATGTCATTTCTTTTATTGCGTACAGAACAAACAGGACCAATCATGAGAGTACTCATTCTTCTCGCCGTAGTGGCTGGGGGGGCTAAACCCCGCAAGGACAACACGACCCTTTGAAGAATTCACAAATTCAGAATCCAGCAATTCAGAATCAGAATCCACTTAATTCTTAGTATGGGACGTTTGCAACGCCCCGACTCAGGTGTCAATTTGTGGATAAAATAAAATATCTTTTTTTTTTCTGTATGGCCATTTTCCTGTCTCCCGGGGAATTGACTAGAAAACACTATATGAAGATTACTCAGATAATTTTTGAGGACAAAAATCATGAAATTGGTGGTGTACGGGAACTTTTATGGCCAATTTTTAGGCCAAAAAATATGATTTTTTTCGAAAACTTTTTTGACCGAAAATGTGAGGAAATGTCAACCCTTTCTCGCTTATCTTTCTCGCTTATTTCAGCTTCTTTTTGACATATGAGCTAGATATGACTTTAGTGTGTATATTCCTTGAAGTGATTGTTGTAAGTTTGCTTAGTTGTATAAAAGAAGTCATTTTCTGCATGGAGTCGTTTTGGCATTCGGCTTTGTTTACGTTTCAAAACCAACACTTCAGCAAGCTTGAATTTCCCGGCTCGCGCATGCGCCGTGCGTTTGTTACTAGTTAAGGAAAATGACTGTATACGCCCTCTAAACAAGACATAACTTCTCCCACACAGGGGGGGTCAAATAGAGTTGCCTGAATGGGTGACTCAATCTGGAACACATACCACAGTGTGGGAGATTAAGGTCAAGCCTTCAATAGTGGCTCAACTGGAAAAGCCCAAACCTCTTAATGCTCTATTATGATAATGATTTGGTTTTTGTTATCTCCCACGCAGGAAGGTGTAAATCAAGACAAGTTTATTTCTTCTGCTGCATTCTCTGAGCTGAATGCAGTCGTTAAATACAAATACAGTTCCATCAAATGGCCTAGCCGTGAATATCCCCGACTTCCTTGTCGAGAAGGTAAGTCAGACGCAGGAACCTCAATCTCTGTCTACTCCCCCTAAATCTTGAATACGGAATACATCGCAAATGTGTAGTGCACTAGATCAGGAAATTGGTTATTGCAGCGCGTGCGCAGGAACCTGAATCCAGGTCTACTCCCCTAAATCTTTATCATGTACCTGGTTTCCTCAAATAGTTTTAATGAAGTGCCACATGAAATAAAAGAAAACTGCAAAGCCCCACTCAATGGCTATGAAGCAGCCATTGCGGTTCTTTTTTAAATTTGAGGTGCAAATGACGCCATTTGGTGCAACATTTTGTACCGGTACTATTTTAGCCGTCGTTAGAGGACATATTTTGAGGGCAGAACGGCAGTCAGGAAGGGCATATTATTATGCCGTCGAATAATTTTACCTATATAGAATGTCAATAAAATACATCATCGATATCTCCAACCTGTGTGCATTATACTATGTATTCCTTTGCTAAATCGTAAATAAAAGAAAATTTATATCGCATGTCGAAAGGTTTATACTTGTGGAGGCACCAGGCCGCCATATTAGAGAGACACATAGTGTCGTTAGATCTCGTTTATCTGCTGGCACTTAAGGGGTCGAGCTGTATTGTCTCAAATATCTCCGAAATGGGAGAAAACTGCCATGTTTGCTGTGAAATTTTGCCTAGCAATATCTATCTCAGGTGCAAAATTTATGGTGCACATGAAAGAATGAAGTCTTTAGATTAATATTTTAGCAATCTTAATATTATTAGTTGATAGGAAATTCTTCAAATATGCCTGTACATATAACGACGCATAACAGCCCACGCAGTTTTTTTTTTCGAGCAGTCCGTGTTGGACGATGACCCTATATTTTTGCTGAGGTATTTACAGGACCTTGAAATAAGAATTATGATAGATATTTGCGACTTCGGAATGCAACGAAGGCATGTTTGAAGCTCGTCAATACACAAAATACTACCTGATTTTACACTCTCGTCGACCACTGTCGCTGGCGCATGTTATTTTGTTACTCTAAATTCAACAAAATTCCAATTTTTCAGGCAAAAAGACTTCTAGAGATACCATCCTACATGTCCATGTTCGATTTATGGTAATACAATTAACCAATTTTAAATATCAATTTGTTTAGATTCACGGAAGCCATATTTTGTACATTTTCGACAGTAACGAGTTAACGCCAATTTTGGTACAAATTTGTCAGTTATTTATCCGGTTAACTAACGAATACCAAGGTTCATAGGCGAGCTAATAGCGCTATGTTATTTAACTACTTTTACTTACGATTATTATCATGATTCCGTTTGAGAACAAATTAATATAATTCCTTATGGGTCTCCAACTTCCCCTGTCTTCAAGCTTCTTCACACGACTATAATTGAAGACCGAATTGAAAAGACTAGTTTGCGTATGACGTCCTGTCAACCAGACCAAAAATGCCGTACTGCGCAGGTCAGTAACCAATCACGTCTCGCCTTTGCCCTGACGTCAGACGCAAACTAGTCTTTTTAATTCGGTCTTCAATTATAGCCATGTTTTATGGAGTGTTGCCAGGCAAGTCAAAAGCAAATTGGGACAAATCGGCACTAAATATGGCCCGTAACTACATCAATATATCACCCAAATGTCCATGTTATTTAGGGTACAATGTTAATGTAAATAAATTGTAATATACAATTTTAAAACAGTGTTTAAAATGTTCTAAGGTGCGTATACGCGATTCTTTCTCCCGTTTGAGTTTTAATGTATATACCTATAATGTATTGACAATCAATTCATAAGAAGCCCAAAGTTAATACCAACACTGCAGCGCTGGAAACACGGTCAATTCTGTGAAAGGATTTGTCATGAAATTGTTCCGCTTGATTTATCAGGTCTATTAATGTGACAAAGGAACAGGTCTCTAGTTTGATTCCACAACCATTCAAACCGATCTCATGTTTTATTGTATCATCGTGTATTAAAACAGGAAGGCTATGTCATAAATGGACCGGAACAATATAACAATTACACTGTCACCTGTGTTGAAGGACGGTTTTAAGATACAGGGTGTTCCAGAATGATCTATACCGTGTTTGAAAACATTAATCAACATTGTATTTAATTTGAGTACGGTACGTGAAATACAATGGCATAAATGTCACCTACTTATTGTGTTACTTTCATTGCAAAAACTTCATTCGTTTTGGCGTGATATTGCATATTCTTAAAACTGGATGTTTTGCATGTGTAAAAATTGCATGTGTGTAATTTACAGCGCAAAGGCTTCATAAGCACAAGACATTGCTGCTTTATCACTATCGCGTAGGCCTACTTTGCAATTATGTGTAGAAATCATACAGTTGTCATAGGACATACACCAAATTTGGCACAGATGTAGAGCTTGAAACACTGAATAATTCTTGATATTGGATTAAGTGACCTTTTTCATGTGTTTTCAATATTACGAGGGCTCAGAGCAAGAACAAGCTATGTCCACAATTACATGTTACTCATTTCGGCAACAAATGGATGGTTAATTCTGCACTCCATAATAAATGCAAGTGACACCCTGTAGCTTAAGATGACAGCGAGACAGGTTTCTAGATCGATTCCACGACCAGTCATACCTATTACCTGTTTTATTGTTACCTTATGGAGGCCAGACTTTTATTTGAATGATAATGGCTCTGTCACGCCGTATTGAATACCCTCTGTACGGAATGTTACATCACAATTCAGTATAATTATTCAAGGTTGGTACGAGTGTCTGTCATCGACTTGACAACAGGCACACCCGGTACAAACATTTTGTAAATCGTGGAAAGTCGTATTTATGTAAAATGATTAAAAAATGATACTTTTAGGTGTTATTTTCTGTTTGGCAAATCATAAATGCGTACGTGTTTTGGTCAAAATGGCAATAATGTTATTTTTACCCCTACCCACCTGATATAGCTTTACACAACCCTTAAAGGAATTTAACAACTTTTTTAATGGTAAAAATTATGTTTACTTGATACAAACAGCATGAATAAAAAACAAACAGTGAAATTAGTTAAAAGTATTAAACTTCTTATTGACAGCGCCAAAAATATATCCATATCAATTTGCAAGAGCTCTTTAGCAAAAACATAGTTCATTGAATTTACAACCGTTTGACAAAACAGGCGAAAATAGTAACTTTGTTCACAAGATTTGCAATTTAAAGAGAATTGGTCATTGCTCATTAAAATGAGGCTAGTATATAGACAATATAAGTGGGCTCTTTCATTTAATGACATAAAATTTGAAAATTTGAAAAATATTGTAAGAAACACTTGAAGTTTTGACTTTTAAAACCTACATTTGGTCAATGCGTAGTTCTGAAGTCACACAAACTTGACTTTTCAAAAGAAACGTCGGCTCCGGGGTTCTGTCGGCAGACTGCAAAGAGAGTACAAGAAATCTTCCAAAGAAACTTTAAAAGATCCCACGCATTAATAAACTTCACTGCGTTAACTGTTTGGAATTAGCTCTATTTTTGTACAGGTATTATTATTAATTGACGTGCTCACTGATTCCTCCAGACTTTGCAGTTAGGATGAGGTCAATAATACTAATTCTGTTACCTATTTTGGACAATAATGGAGATCCAATGCCCTTTATCCTTTTCCCAAGGCTACATTGTGTGGAATCTATTTTAACCATATAATTCATGTGTTATCGACGATGTGACTGTAAGCTGATCCCAGACATCCATGTGGGCGTTATATCAGGGCCGTGACACTCGTTTGCAACCCCTGTATAAAAAGTGAAGTCACTTTACGGCAGTTTAATTGACACATTGACAGTTTCAATGACAGTTGCTAGGGAGTTTGGTACCGTACGTACTACTTCAATAGTAAAACAAGACTTATTCCTTATTTTGATTTGATTGACAGTTGGGAGTTTTTCGACAAAAGAAGACCCCCCCAAAAAAAAAAAAACACCAAAAAGCTTATTTAGCCAATTTATGGGAATCGGTTCAAATATTTTCCTATCATATTGAACTAACACCTCAGCGATTTGGTTTTTCAAAATGCAGGGTGTCCCAAAAAAAGAGGCCCCTCATTATTTCAATCGGCTCACAACTTTTGAAGATATGCCCTTTTGAATAAAAGTACCCGTTTTTCACTCTGTCCACGGATAGCAAACAGAGTGGTTGGGATGGCTCATGCTGTGGAGTGGCCTGCACGATCACCAGACCTCACACCAGTTGATTTGTTTCCTTTGTGGCAAAATCCAAGATCTTCGCAAACGTATTACTGAATGCATTCGCAAGTATCCGGCGCACAAGGATGGTACGTAACGCAATTGATGCAATGAGGATCAGGGCTGAAACCTGTATTCGCCAAGGAGGCAACTAGGTGGAGGGCAGAGCAGCACAGTTAACTCACTTCAAAAGAACTAAAGACAAACCAACTACAGCCTTTTAGGGCTACCTTTTATCCTAAAAAGAGAAATGACGTTGTAAATTAAAAAAAGAAAGCAAGAAACAACAAAGTAAGAAATTAAGAAACATTATAAAACAAAAAGGCATAAATAACCAAGAAAAAATAAGTAATTGCAAGTAAAGCAAAAGAAGTCCCATTCGGCACCCATTTTACCCACAAATTAATGACACTATTAACAAAATCCATTGCCCATCAACCCACCGGTAAAGCCCATTCCATAAAAAAAGTTATTTTATAAAGTTATTATTGAGGAATGTTTGATATTTATGCATGGTATGTATAGTATGTACAGTTAGTAGCGAAACCTTCTCCGTGGACAGAGTGAAAACGGGTACATTTCTTTAAAAGAGCATATTTTCAAAAGTATGAAGCCTATTGATATAATTGTTTTAGTTTATTACAGCTAACGACTCAAGGTTTCGTTACGTACCACAATATATTTGATCAACTTTTCAGAAATAGGAGAAAAAGAGGGCGCAACGCGGGGCCTCTGTTTTGGGACACCCTGTATGATAGTAATGGAAAGAAACGGCCAAATGTTTCGTAACTGACTTCATTTGCGCAAACGTGTGGCTTATCCTATAGTGTATTATTCCTCGAGAATCCTTGGTTATATACTTTGTGTTAATATAAACTTAATAATAATGCATAAGCTAGTTCCTCGTCAACATGGACACTGATTTTGTCTTTTACTTTGACTCTATAGCTGCTTGCCCTTGATGGTGTTGAGTATGTTGAAGAAGATGGTATTGCCTACACCCAGAGAGTCGCCGCCACTTGGGGTCTTGACCGTATTGATGAACGAAGCGGCATGGATGGCTTCTACAATCCATCAGGTAAGTAACACACCGTGTTGATCAACGAAACCTCTTGTTTGTTTGTTTGTTTGTTTTATTTCTTCTTTAACCTGGGACACTCAATCAGTTGAAAACACAATTAACCATCTGTTCTTTCTTGATAACACCTATAATGTACGTAAGTAACAAACCGTGTTGATCAACGACACCTCCCTTAGGCATGATACTTTAGGTATGATACTGTTGCAACACGTAAGTAATAAAAACTAATAATATAACAAAGGTACAAAGATAAGATAAATTAATTTAAACAAACTCATTACCAGTGTGCAAAGTTTCCATTTCGCATTCAATACAAACTATCAGTAATTTCATCAATAGTAATATTACTCATAAGCTACCACATCAGATCCCCGGGGTGTGGAGGTGTGTGTAGGGTGGGAGGGACTTCACACAAAATAATGACCATACGGGTATGTTCCCCCGGGAAGACCCCCTTTTTGGATTTTGCAGCTCCCAAAAGCATAGCACTTAGCTTTTTTTATCAAATGTGTTTCTTTCTCTCTTTTATTTTGGTTTAAAGCAATGCAGCCGTGAAAAGAATACACCTATAGGATTCACACTACATTATACTGCGCCGAAAAGTATGCTTTCAAAACTGAACCATATTTGGGTAAATTTGTCTTTTTAATAATCCGGTACATTATAACACCCCATTATATCCAATGTGACTTCAAGAAGCACTTGAAGTTAAAAGCATTTGATTAGACGAAGTTTTAAAAGTGACAAAATGGCCTATGCAAAACTCCACGGACAAGACATCTGGTTTGAGAGTGGTGAATGGCTAATTTGTGCTAATTCAAACGAAAGGAACAAAAGAAAACTGAAAAAAAAAGAGCTGACAAATAAAATGAAAGTTGTGAAAAGTACAGAGAAGTAAAACTGAAATATAAACTGCTTTAAATAAAGCTTTATTGAAGAAACTGTATCGTCTATTCAATTGCTAGTAACTTTACTTTTTGAGGTCACATTGGATTCAATGTGGTGTCATAATGTGCAAGACTAGATAGTGCATCTATTTTTTAAAACAAATTTGCCCCGATATGGTTCAGTTTTGAAATTGTGATTATTTTTCCAAGTGTAAGGATTCATTTTTGGCGCAGTATAGACAAAAAGGTAGTTTCTGTCATGGAGCTAGTAAATCCTAGAGGAGCAATATATTACGTAACGCATTGTTCCTTTGTGCCGATTTGATTTTCCGACAAGCTATTCATCGAAAGGTGCCTTTTGTTCATGACAAAAGACTTCCGCCATTAAATCGGTAACTGACCTGACAGCGCAGTACTGTCAATAAGTGATCAAACGAAAGTTCCTTGAAAGCGCCTACTTGTTCGAAAGGTACTTTGTGTTCTCATGAAGCCCACGTGCGTGATTGAGTTTGCCGAAAGCACAAAAGGCACACTTTAGCCGTCGATGTACAGCTCGTTATCACCCACCTGACTTTAGTGAGTGACGGAGTGATAAAGTGTAGGCCTATGAAAGAATACAGAGATATACAGAGAAAGGAAAAGAAAGAATGATAAATAAATGTAATAATTATTATATACTGCAAAAACAGTGTTTAAACACAATTTTGCCTTCACTTTGTAAACACGTTTAGAAGCTGAACATTGGTTAGTGATGGTGTTCAATTTCTAGACATCTGACATCCATATTCTAAAAAAAAACGTTTCTAAACACATTCTTGCCTTCACTTTCTAAACACTGTTTTTGCAGTGAATTTAGAAACTAAACACATAACAGCACTTGGCAGCCATTTGATAATATCAATGCCTTTATGCGTTACGTAATTGATACGCCCGGTCAGATGTATTTAACACCTGCCAAACACAAGTCACCCAACTTTGAAAACTGGACACTGAATGTACACTCTCATGAATATTGACTGGCAACATTTTCCAATATGTCAGCGCTCAAATCGGACACAATAGAACAATAAACCCTGCAGTGCGTTTGTTTCTGTACGCGCATTTTGATACCCATGTCGCCCACATTTTGTTCAATATTAACAACAAAACAGTAATGGCGGTATTACATGCCACAATACTTGCATTTTATATCGATTGATCTTTGTAAGTGCAAATTTGGTTCTACATACATGACAGCTCAAGAACCAGTTTAAGTTCTTCTTAGAACCCCCTTTTTTTAAAGTGCACAATGCTTGCGTTTTATATCCATTGATCGTTGTAAGTACATACAACTTTTAAATTCTGGTTTTTTTTAAAAATAATGCTGTGTTGTTAAGGCCCGGTCACACTATGACGAATAAGGGTGAACGGCAAGCGACGTTAAGCTGCGAATTGCAATTTTGAATTTACCGTAACTCATCGTGTGTTGCCGTTAGTTGTCGCTGACGAATCCGTTAGCGACCGCAGACGGCCGAAATTATTCGTCGCGTTCGTCGGCAAATTTTCAACATGTTGAAAATTTTATGACGGCAAAAGAAGTAATTGTGATTCCGTTCAGATTTCGTTGGAGACCGCAACCCTAATTTCTTTGACGTTTCCATACCGTGCGAAACCGTCTTTAGTCACATATCCAATGTGACTTCAAGAAGCACTTGAAGTTAAAAGCATTTGATTAGACGAAGTTTTAAAAGTGACAGAATGGCCTATGCAAAACTCCACGGACAAGACATCTGGTTTGAGAGTGGTGAATGGCTAATTTGTGCTAATTCAAACGAAAGGAACAAAAGAAAACTGAAAAAAAAGAGCTGACAAATAAAATGAAAGGTGTGAAAAGTACAGAGAAGTAAAACTGAAATATAAACTGCTTTAAATAAAGCTTTATTGAAGAAACTGTATCGTCTATTCAATTGCTAGTAACTTTACTTTTTGAGGTCACATTGGATTCAATGTGGTGTCATAATGTGCAAGACTAGATAGTGCATCTATTTTTTAAAACAAATTTGCCCCGATATGGTTCAGTTTTGAAATTGTGATTATTTTTCCAAGTGTAAGGATTCATTTTTGGCGCAGTATAGACAAAAAGGTAGTTTCTGCCATGGAGCTAGTAAATCCTAGAGGAGCAATATATTACGTAACGCATTGTTCCTTTGTGCCGATTTGATTTTCCGACAAGCTATTCATCGAAAGGTACCTTTTGTTCATGACAAAAGAGTTCCGCCATTAAATCGGTAACTGACCTGACAGCGCAGTACTGTCAATAAGTGATCAAACGAAAGTTCCTTGAAAGCGCCTACTTGTTCGAAAGGTACTTTGTGTTCTCATGAAGCCCACGTGCGTGATTGAGTTTGCCGAAAGCACAAAAGGCACACTTTAGCCGTCGATGTACAGCTCGTTATCACCCACCTGACTTTAGTGAGTGACGGAGTGATAAAGTGTAGGCCTATGAAAGAATACAGAGATATACAGAGAAAGGAAAAGAAAGAATGATAAATAAATGTAATAATTATTATATACTGCAAAAACAGTGTTTAAACACAATTTTGCCTTCACTTTGTAAACACGTTTAGAAGCTGAACATTGGTTAGTGATGGTGTTCAATTTCTAGACATCTGACATCCATATTCTAAAAAAAACGTTTCTAAACACATTCTTGCCTTCACTTTCTAAACACTGTTTTTGCAGTGAATTTAGAAACTAAACACATAACAGCACTTGGCAGCCATTTGATAATATCAATGCCTTTATGCGTTACGTAATTGATACGCCCGGTCAGATGTATTTAACACCTGCCAAACACAAGTCACCCAACTTTGAAAACTGGACACTGAATGTACACTCTCATGAATATTGACTGGCAACATTTTCCAATATGTCAGCGCTCAAATCGGACACAATAGAACAATAAACCCTGCAGTGCGTTTGTTTCTGTACGCGCATTTTGATACCCATGTCGCCCACATTTTGTTCAATATTAACAACAAAACAGTAATGGCGGTATTACATGCCACAATACTTGCATTTTATATCGATTGATCTTTGTAAGTGCAAATTTGGTTCTACATACATGACAGCTCAAGAACCAGTTTAAGTTCTTCTTAGAACCCCCCTTTTTTTTAAAGTGCACAATGCTTGCGTTTTATATCCATTGATCGTTGTAAGTACATACAACTTTTAAATTCTGTTTTTTTTTTTTAAATAATGCTGTGTTGTTAAGGCCCGGTCACACTATGACGAATAAGGGTGAACGGCAAGCGACGTTAAGCTGCGAATTGCAATTTTGAATTTACCGTAACTCATCGTGTGTTGCCGTTAGTTGTCGCTGACGAATCCGTTAGCGACCGCAGACGGCCGAAATTATTCGTCGCGTTCGTCGGCAAATTTTCAACATGTTGAAAATTTTATGACGGCAAAAGAAGTAATTGTGATTCCGTTCAGATTTCGTTGGAGACCGCAACCCTAATTTCTTTGACGTTTCCATACCGTGCGAAACCGTCTTTAGTCGTTTTGAGGTCGTCACAATTTCGTTGGTAGTCGTTGTCAACGACCATTGACGAAAAAACAACGGCAAGTGACGTCACATCTCGAACCCTGACGACACATTGCGGCAAATGACGAAATTGTAACGATCTTGGTGCGACAGTGACTTGCGAATTTTGTGCGGAGGGTGACGGATGTTGACTGTTGATGGCGGGTCATTTGCCAGTACCTGCGCTATGGAAACGGTGGTCTGCGATCGGTTACGATTTTTAAACGATGGTCCACGATTTTAAACTTTTTGTGCGATTTTTGACATTTTTTGACGTCAGTTCGATTTCAATAGACTGTCCACGATGCAATTTTGAAGTTCATAATAAAGAAATATCAATAATAATCAAAAATATAATATTTTTGATTATTATTGATATTGATATGTTATTATTATTGATATTGATGTTAATATTTTTGATTATTATTGATACTGATATTAATATTTGATTATTATTGATATGTGTAATATTTTTTGATATTAATATCTTTGATTATAATAATTGATATTTATGTTAATATTTTTGATTGTTATTGATAAGAATAGTTTTGATTATTATTGATATTGATTTTACTATTTTTGATTATTGGTCCTGTGGCAGAACTTGGGGGTACCTTTGTGTTACATAGTAAAAAAATGAAATGTTTCAAACGTTTTACCTACACGACTCATTTGAAGTGGTTTATCCTCCTGAGCATTTTGACACCGTTTTTATGGAAATCGGTTAAAAAATGAGAGAGTGCGGGCAAAAACAATCACAAAGTAGGTGGGATTTAAGCCCACCTCTTTTTTCCACATTTACAATCATTCGGAGCAAGTATTAGTCTTCTAAATGACCTTCTGTATTTATTTACTTGGTATAGATGTCTGGGAGTTCATTTAGACATTTTTTTACTAGATTCAAAATTTTAATGGGGGTTTTAGATCAAATTTACGATACGAATCCCTCCTCCTAATCCCCCTCCTCCTAATCCTCAACCACCCTTGGCACATTTCATGCCAAACGTCATAAGAAAATATTAAAAATTATTTTAAAACAGGTTAAAAACATGAATAATATAGAATAAATTTGACTCAATTTAAGACCTGATTGAATCTTCTAAGTGAAGGAATACTGAAAAGACAGTGTTTTGAAATCCAAGCTGCACATCAAAATGTAACAAAACCACCTTTTTGGGTACCCCAGTATATGACACAGGATCTATTACTGATAATTTTTAAAAATTATTATTGATATGTGTAATATTTTTGATTATTATTGATATTGATGTTAATATTTTGTTTATTATTGATATAGATATTAATAGTTTGGATTGTTATTGATATTGATTTTAATATTTTTGATTATTGTTGATATTGATGTTAATATTAATTTTTTGATTATTATTGATATTTTTGAGTGGATGACCAGAACGTTGTGAAGAGTGGGAACAACAAAATGGACTATACAATCCGCATGCTTTGATGTCGGCCGCTGAGTCACGTCATAAAAGAATATAAATAAATGTTGATATTTATACAGCACCTTTCACATGTATCAAAGCGCTTTACATTTATTCCGCTGTCATTAGAACATGTCAGCTGCCATACAATGCCTAAGGCATGCTCATACCTTTGGGCGGCGCTTAATGGACAATATTCCTAACAGCTACCCATTTCACCCCTGGGTAGAGAGAGGCAAGTGAGGTAAAGCGCCTTGCCCAAGTGCACAACACGATGGCACCGCCGGGGCTCGTACTCGCAACACTCCGATTGCGAGGTAGACCATGTACCGCTTCGCCACCGTGCCCGCATCATCACCGCCGCGATCCACCGTCAGCTGCCTTTCCTTGCCGCAAGCAAATCCGCTGCCAGCCGTCTGACCTCGTTGCTTGTTGTCATGCTCCGTCGAGACATCGTCACTCGCCGCCCAGACAACGTCCGGTTTTGGTCGATAGTCTCCGTTTCCTGCAGCAGCCTTTCGTCCCTTGCCGTCGTGTTGTCGCTGAAGGTCGTTCCCACTCGTCAGCGAATCTTGTTTGTCCTCTTTTTGTCGTCGCTTTGCCGTCAACATTTTGTGATTTTCACGTTCGTCACCTTTCGTTGGTTATCGTCCGTCATAGTGTGACCGGGCCTTAATATTGAACGAAATAGTGTGACCGGTGTATCAAAATATGCGTACATAAACCACCTCTATAATTATGTTAAAATATTGTGAAAACGATTAAAAGTTTTGAAGCTATCATGGCGGTAGACGTATATGTAACGGCTGCGTTACGTTCTTGTGAAGTCTTTAGTCTGGACAAGTGTACAATGCCGTTGCTGTTCAAACTCTCAAGCTACAATTACAATTCCAACGTACATTGTTTCTTTCATAACGTCCAAATAGGTGACGGAGCCGGAGTTACTGTATACATCATTGATACTGGTCTTCGTCATAGCCATGAGGACTTCGGCGGTCGTGCAGCTTACCACTGGGATTATCAACCAAGTGTAAGTATTGACAGTCAAACAGCGAGCAAATTCCCGCGCGAGTTTTGTGATTAAATATATGATTTCTACGCTGTCCCATCGACGCCAAAAAATAAATAAATCAAAATCAAAAAAAAATTTATACAAAAAAAACAATTATACAAAAAAAAAGTATTCCCCCCAGAAATTTATAGAAAATATGGCAAGGTAGGGTTTCTATCATTTCTAAGCAGCAATAATGAGGTAAATTGAAAGAAAACCAGTTAGCCGCTTAAATGTGAAGCTCTATGTAGGAATTAGCGATTTAAGCCGGTGGGGGAGGGGGTCATCGGTTTTAAAACTCTTAAATTTGACTGTAATTAAAGGATTTCAGGCTTAGTATTCACAGGGTATTTCTAAATTTCTACTTTTTTTGCATGATTGTTATGCCCAATTATTGTGTACTTAAAAGTACACAATTAGGCATAAAATTTGAAAAGAATGAGGGCGTCAATGCGAGGAAATCACACATTATTGGTGTTTAAAAAACAAGCAGTCCTACATAGCCCGTATTGAGTGACCTAGGGGGAAAACCAGACCCTAAAAGACAACACATGTGCTCAAGGTGAAATTAACACCAATTCGTGTTACTGTCTGACCATTTTGGTAGGCCTGAGCGATACATGGAAATTCGACGAGTAAATATTTGTTTGCATGGCATCTGAAAAGACTGCATTAAAATCGGTGAAATTGATCAAATTATATAGCCAAAAAAGTACTTTTTAGGGTTTGATGCTTCAAAATGGTATATTTTCTCTCATTATATGACATTTTTGTTGTAATAGTACCAAAATTCATACGCACGGCTTCAGTTTTAGTAAATATTCGCCCTACCATATTGTAACTTTTAGCTTCGAGGGCGTACTGCCATTTTAAGGTGTTTACGGTTCAGTGCGTTAAAACAAGAAAAGTCTCAGGTCAACCTATGTTGAGTTTTTGATCGTTTGGCATCTATATCATATAGTTTCACCTGATACCAGTGGCATTTAACTGTGATAGTTCTGAATATGAGAAAATTCCACCCGAAATTTGCTATTTTCCCATTGAAACCCGTGTAATACATAATTAGTGGTATTTGACCTTAAGAACCACTGACCAAATAATTAGTGGTATTTAACCTTTTCCTGAGAAATGAGGAATTGTAGTGTGTGGCTTAAAGGTTCAAACTTAGTTTTAATATCATAAACTGACTTCCAAGAATATAACAAACTTTGGTGGCAAAATGCAGCCCTGCTCAGAAAAGAGTTAAAGCTCATACAGAGGTCAAATTCAAATTGTTGAAATCACACCAGTTTATAGCCAGTTTCTGTCAAACCTAACGTATGTTTGAGATTGAGCTGCATTCATTCTGGGTCCGAGATTCCGGGGGGGGGGGTTACTCAAATATGAAAGTGAATAGGGTTCTATCGGTTTTGTCGAAAAAGGGGGTCATTCAGTGGGGTTCCAAGCAATTTTGCAGCTAAATGGCTACAAAAATGTAAAATTTGTTCACAAATGTACAGATTTGGTGTAAAGCTGATGAAAAAAGGTGGTCATTGGGTGGCAGGTTTGAAAAAAGAGAGTTATTGGGTTTAAGCTGATGAAAAAGGGGTCATTGGGTTGCAGATTTTCCCTCAAAAAGGGGGTCTATAATTGACACGCAATATATGGGGGAGCCCCTCGGGCCGAGATTACACCAGGTATTCCTGTACCGTAGTCACTATTCAAAAAGGTTTGGTTTGATATATCAGCGACTTAACGCTTCTCGTGTTAAAAACAAAAATAGATCAAAGGATGCATTTGGGCTCAACTGGGCCAAAGCAAGGTCAAAAATATTCCCATGTAAATGCCTGTAATAAATACCCACCTCTATACGGTTCGACAGAAGATGGATGAAAAGTGTTTACACCAAGAAGCTATACTAAGATCACAGACCCTTGGGGGTCGACAGACTATAAGATCGACAGACTCAAACTTATTCATTGCTAACCCCTCTGCAGGGCAACACAATTTCCCCCTAGCTCTTCGAATAGAAGTGTCACCCCACCCCACCACTGTAACATAAGTTTTTTCAAGAATTTTTGCTTCAAGTTAGTTGCTTGAGTATACTAGTGCCTAAGAAGTGGCCTGGGCACGTGCCCACAGGGTCCGGTGGTAAATCCGGCCCTGATCAGGAGTCTGCCCCTATTATATAGGTCTATACTAAAACTCTGACTCAAGAGTGTTGTTTATGGTTTACATACCAGCCTGTGGTCTCCACTAGTCTACCAACAAGACTAATCAGTCAGTCAATTAATTAATCAGAAATAATTGCAAATCGTTGTTACTTTCATACTTTATTACTACAGAATGGAGGCGAAGATTGCAACGGACACGGAACTCACTGCGGTGGTACTACCAGTGGAACAATCTATGGTGTTGCATCCGGTTCTATGGTGAAAAGTGTTCGTGTGCTCAGCTGTTTTGGATCTGGTTCCTGGACTAATGTTATTGCTGGTATGTACTATCATCCCTATACACGGCTTGGGCCAGAAAAAAACTTTGATTGTTCATAAATTCCTTCCAAGGGGTAATTAATTCTATTTGGTCGTAGGCAAACCACGTTTATCTAATTAGCCTAGCAAAATAGCCCAAATAGGTGTAAATTGGGATATTTCTCTACTGTATACCACTTCATTCATGTTTTAAAACAGTTTAGAAGTGTAAAAAAACTGTTTATAAAACTTTTAAGGATGTCAAACATTTTAGAAAAAAATCAACAAACGATAATATACGCCTCTTATGCAAGCAATTGCTAGTATAGAAACCTCAGGAGGGTGAAAGTAAGGTAAAATATTATTAGGCCATTTCATAATTATAACTAGGTTACAAAAGATTGTTTTCTGGAAGGAACTCATCAACAGAAGTATTTTGGTGGTTAAATGGTCAACATCGGTCAAAAACTTTTCGAATTATGAATTTTCCAAGTTTCCCATTCTGACCGGTCATTGGAACGAAATAAATTGACAAAGTCTAAAAATAGCAATGTGAGTAAAATTGGTATAAGCATATATTTACCTTTTTATATTTCTTTATTTTAATATAATATGCAAATATGAAACAAGCATATTGTGAAAGTATCAAAGGGGTTTCTTATGAAATGGCACTTTGCTAGTCAATAGCATTAGTATTTCTTCAAACCGAGGCACTGAAATCATGCTTTTAGAAAACATTTGCCAAAAATCATCCATAATGGCCGAAGTGGCACAAAATCAAAAGTCCAGGTGAACCTTTTTTCCACAAAAATATACACTACACATAAGAAAATACTAATGTACTACAAGGGATTTTCAACATAGGAATCCAAACAATCAAGTACCAACATGCACAGCTTTGTCCTGATATCACTTCTTGGGTTTTAACAAAATGTTTAACCTCTTTTGTGATTGGCAGCAGCATAAGTTATCTCTTTGATAGCTGATAATGCCCAGCCATTCAGCAAGTGGCTAATAACTGACCTTGATAGGCTTGAATGAATACTGTCATCTGCTACAAAACCATCACACTCTAGGACCACACCACTCTTCGCCATCACTGAAAGCCAAACTGGAGTCTAGGTGACTCTAAAAGTAGAGTCCAGCCACTCTGCGACTCTATGTCTAAAACGACTCTATATTGGGAGTCATTTGACTGCCTTGAAGAGTCATACATTTCTTGACTCCGCTGAAGAGTCTCTGTTGATGACTCTACACAGGAGTCATTTGACTCCAAATATAGAGTCATTTTAGACATAGAGTCGCGTAGTGGCTGGACTCTGCTCCTAGAGTAACACAGACTCCATTAATAGAGTCACCCTGACTCCATTACAGGGTCACTCCGACTGTCCGAAAAAAGACCAAATAATGATACACATAGATGTACATCAAGATAAAAATTCAACGTATAGATCTACCGGAATACACCAATCCGAGAAGCGTTTACTGTATTTGGCCCTCTATTGACGGCAACACAGATGTACCAGAGCGGGAGATTTAATTCGTAATTCAATACTCATGATTGTGTATTGAATATCACTGTTGTGTACAATTCCCGGGTACAATACTATATAGCACAAAATAAATAATGGATGGAACCCCCGACCTCGGGACACCGCAGTTTTACATCGGGGACACCGCAGTAATGGCGAAGTCGGATAGGTGTATAGGAGACTTTACTCTGAGTTTCACGCCATTGGCGATTGTCAGACGACACGATGGAGAAAATTTGGCTTGACCACCATCCCCTTGGAATGGGAGAATATACATTCCATGGTGTCAAGAGCCAAGCAATTTTAGAGTCTGACTCCCTTGAAGAGCCACAAATTTCTTGACTCCGTCGACGACTCTGAATGTAGAGTCAATTGACCCCACACGTAGAGTCAACTGACTCTCCTGTGATAATCAGGTGACTCCTTTGGAGAGTCAGTGCTAGTTTACTCCACTTACATACATTCTCCCAACCACATTTCCCTAACATAATATGAAATAAAAAAAAATAAGGAAATTCAATTAGGCAGAGGCGGGGCTCGAACCCACGCTGGACTGCGCCGCTATCACGTATACCATATGACCAGCGCCTTAGACCGCTCGACCACGAAGGACTTGATAGTGTCATCGTGAAAATTTAAGCATATAATATTAAATAAATCGCAACTTCATTACTACATCATATTTTGGAATTTTATCTGCTTAAAACATTAAGGTGTATTATAATAAAGCTACCATTATTTATAATGTTGAATTCTCAAGCACATAGAGACAATTAATACGAGGGTCCTATGAATAGGCCTACATACACAATACACAAAATCGATTTTGATATCGGCCACGTGCTCTGCTGTGCACGTGGTTTCCCGCAGCGGCGGAAGTTGTATTACGAAGTGCATCCGAACTCCATTTTGATGCAAATGCTTTTGACAAGGCATTGGATTGTTTCAGTTTGCATCCTAAATCCACATTAGACCCCTAATCTTATTTACGAAATCAAAAGATTAGATTATCATAACAACAAAATGGTAATCTTTTGTCGGGTCTAATGTGAAAATTACATACAAATATTACAGTTTTTACAGAATTACTTTTCACTTAATTCCAAAAAAAAAAAAAAAAGGCGTATATAAGATTGAAATATATTCTCTACCTTCTGTACTAGATCAATTGTGACGCAAGTTGTTATCAAAAATTGTTGTGATAGATGTACAGTTAATATTCATATATTCCATTACCTATCTGATGGTACAGTTTTTATACAGAAAATATTTATTTGAAAAACCTGCCACTCGGCTTTTTCCGGAAAGGTCACAGGGTCGCCGTGACCTGTGCAATAATTACCATTAAAATTGTTCTTATTCTAACATCAAGCGTTTCTAAAATGCAGTATGGCGAAATGTGATGTACTCTAGGACCTGGTCACTCCATATGCTACAGGGAGCACAGTACTTTAACAATGGAGTGAAAGACTCATTATTGATTAGGCGCGTATTTTAAAAGTACAGCTCCTGTGCGTGTATAGCAGCAAGTCAGTGCAGATGGTATAAATATAAGATAATGTTTAGGGTTGAGATCAGGTGAAAAATATAACAAATGAGCACGAAACTTTTATGTTCAGAGAGGTGTCTATTTAACATGATTCGAAAGGTGTTTGGAAATTCCAAAGGGAAGCTGGTGATTTAATTTTTAACTCGGGATCTACTTGTCCATTGTTATAACCTTTTTACAGAGGGTATGATAGAGGTAATAACGACAACTCTGCCAAATTACAGCTCAGTAGGTCAAGGTGTTCACCTGATCTTATTCATCAATATTTTGTGCCATTCTGAGCAGTGCTGCACTTGGCCACTGGCAATTAAGCGCACTGTGGCGATGGACCAATTTTGACTCACACTTACAGAAAAACCAAATAAGTTATGATGCTGTAATTTGCAGGATAGTTACAAAACATAGTTACAGACAAATTATGAAAAATAAAAGAATGAGCTCAATTTAGAAAGTGCACAGTTGAGCTCCCTGCATGTCTATGGGAGTGTTCTAATTGTTCATTGGTCATCCCTATTATAACGCATGAACCTTGTTTGTAAACCTTTCCACCGGAGAGTCTGTGGCTATTGGCCATGCGCTTTAAACTCCACCTTATCTAAATCAGGAGTATGTTTTACCATAGACTGGTTTTACGGTGATGATGCGCAGATATCTCAAAGTCACCGTCATACGATCTAGATTAAATATAGAATGTTTTGTAACATGTAGGTATATTTAGTAATCGGGAATTGCGGACAATTTAATCAAATTAGTTTTTTAGCTTCCAGTATTACAGCACATGAAGTGCATGACCTAACCAATTGAAACCTTTAACATTTCCTCAATGAACTCTCACCCTCTTCAATATGGCGCCTATACTCCCTATTCTAGAAAATCGCTAGTTAGAACTTTCCAAAATATTAGGATTTGGCTATATTTTATTTGGCAAAGCAGGATATATCATTAAAACGAAACAAAACAAACAAACAAAAAACAAAACAAGTGCAGTTGTATTTTTCAGGAATAGGGAGTAGACCTAGGATTCTTATTATGGAATCGTGACGTAATTTTACTCACCCGTCCCATAATTCAACGAACTTCTCTGGAAACCGGTTCTTTTATTATATGAATGGATATTCATATAGGTTTCTATATACTGAATAAACTATTAAAATGAACAAGAACGCATTTGAGCTTGATCATAAATTATTACACAAGCAACTACATGTAAGCCTAAACCACTATACTCTTTTGTGTTAAGATTCATCACTAGTGGCGGTTAATGCAAACAAATTTATCTAAAAGTTATCTAAAACAGTCTGTCATGTATACGTCATCCTTCTTCTCAATTATGCGGGTGCCTCAACCCACTGCCCCGGATTTTTGGGACATTTGAGCGATATCGTACATTATGGCTTCAATGAGCTGTGCAACCCTTACCGGAGTGTAAGATTTCCACGCGGCGAGCCAAAATTACTTTCGTCAGTCGCGTCCCCCTTTTTTTCCAAGAGCTAATTATTAGGTCATTCCATTTGAATTCCATACACCCCCTGTGGATGTCCTAACCCTAATCTTCCACACAGGGAGTATACATTTCAAATGAGGTCACTTAAATTGGCAGCTCCATTTGAAATGTCACAACTGTAGGCCTAATAGCCCAATTGCAATATTCACTAATTTGGAACACGTGGCCTATTCGATATTAACATTCACATGTCCGATCATCATATATTTCTATTAACTCCCAACATTCTAGGAGTTGACTCAGTCGCCGATGCTACTGGAATGAGAGTTGGATCCATGTCTCTCGGTGGAGGTGCCACACAGTCTCTTGATGATGCCGTTGCGGCCGCTGTTGCTGCAGGAGCTCCTATGTCAGTAGCAGGAGGAAACTCCAACGCCGACGCTTGCAACTACTCACCAGCACGTGAACCATCGGTGAGGGCTCACTTTTTTTTATCTTGTTTTTTTTAAATATTTTTTAGCAAAACATCTTAGTCAAAAGTCAAAAGTGAATGCTGATTAGAAATTGCCCATGTGAGTAATGGTTCGGCAACTCGAACCGCACATCCCGTCTTAGATACCACTAGAAATCATTTCTCACTCTGTGAATACGTCTAGCACCCCGGGGTATGAAATTGATATAGGTGTAGGGCTGGCGCTTTCGCAGTAAGGGACATTCGGTGAGAGCAAAATATCAACTAGATTAGCTGTGTTCGAAGACCACGAACACAGCCGTGTTGTGACCCCTTATTCACCTTTGACCCCAAAATACATGAAAACCCCATAGACATTGGCTAATGTCAATGCACGTGTCCACGTGGCATCACATTGCTATGCTTTTTGTGGCAGAAGGGGCATTTTGAAGGTATATCGTGAATCCTTACTGACCTTTGACCCCAAATGTGTGTACACCATATATACACTGTGTTATAACAATACATGTGTGCAAGTGACGTCACTGTCCTACGTAATTTGTGGAAGAAGATGCATTTTAAAGGTATTTCGTTTTATACCGGAAGTGACCCCTAAATGACATTTGACCCAAAATAAAATAATACCACATATAAACTGGGTAACCATAATCCATGTGTGAACATACCGTTACTGTGCTACGTTTTTCTTAGCTAATAGAAAATTTTGAAGGTATTTCGTTTTATACCGGAAGTGACCCCTTATTGACCTTTGACCCCAAATCTGTGTACACCCCATAGACACTGGGTAATAACAATGCACAATGCATATGTGCAAGTGGCGTCTCTGTCCTACATAATTTGTGGAAGAAGATGCATTTTAAAGATATTTCTTTTATACCGGAAGTGACCCCTTAATGAGCTTTGACCCCAAATAAAAAAATACCACATATACATTGGGTGACTGCAGATCATATGTGAATGTACCGTTACTGTCCCATGTTTTACTGAGCTAATAAAATTGTTGAAGGTTTTTCGTTTTATACCGGAAGTGACCCCTTAATGCCTTTGACCCCAAATCTGTGTACACCCCATAGACACTGAGTAATAACAATGCAATTGTGCAAGTGGCATCACTGTCCTACGTTATATGTGGTAGAAGATGCATTTTGAGCTGAAATTACCTTTTTGACCTCTTTGACCCCTACGTGACCTTTGACCCCTCGAGTTTTATGTGACATGTAGGGACATGGTCAATGGTGATTGTGACCAAGTTAGGTCAAAATCGATGTAAGCGTGTGAGTGCTAGAGCACATGTAATGGTTGACAGAAAGAACTAGACTTAGTTGTGGTCTAACCCACGAACACAGCCGTGTAGTGACCCCTAATGACCGTTGTCCCCGAAATATAGGAAAACGCCCGTAGACATTGGCTAATGTCAATCAATCAATCAATCAGTCTTTATTTCATTCAAAATACAACAATACAATAACAGCAAAACAACACATTTGAATGAGGAGATGCTCAGAAGGCCTGAACAAGCACCCCCTTAACCTTAGCCTAAGTTTCTTAATTTGTCTAATAAAATACAATTACATACATATAAACACCCCCACCCTCTTTCATACATTCATGTAGAACGAACTAAGCAGGAAAAAATGATGAATAAAGAACATGCAGAATATAAGTGTAAGACAAATTAGGATTTCATAACATATGCTCACGTATATCGCAAAAGAAAGCTGGCATTTTGTGAATATAGTATAAATGCTAAGAGATCAGTTAATTTTAATCGATTTTTTGTTTTAAAAGGAGAAAAATAAAAATAAGTAAATCAAAACTAAGAGGTATTAAGTGTACATTTCCATAAGGTTTGTTTTAATTTGGGATCTAAAGAGTTTTACTGATGTAGCCGTTTTGGCGCATCTGTCAATCGAATGCCATTTTCTTGGCCCGGCGGATCTTATTGTTTTGTTAGCAAACCCTGTTTATGTAAGACAGATCTTGTAATCTTCAGCGTTTCTTGTGTGATACCTGAGGTGATTCCTCTGCTCAACGAAATAACTATTGAAGGCCTTTGGTAACAGATTGGTATTATACTTGTACATGAAAGTGCTTAGTTCGAGATCATAACTATCATAAACATTAAGCAAATTGTAATTCTTGAAAAGGGGCTGAGTGATTTAAAAAGTGACTATTCGATATCATTCTAAGGTGTTTTTTTTTAAGGTTTGAAAATCTTTTCAAATATTTTTGACAAGTATTTCCCCATGCTACGATACCGTAGTTTATGTAAGGAAGTATTAAAGTACAATATAGTGAATACATTATTCGCTCGGGAACAAAATGTTTCAGTTGGTTTATTACACCAACACCTCTAGATGTCAATGCATGGGCAACACCTCTACATGTCAATGCATGGGTGCACGTGACACCACTTTGCTATGTTACTTGTGGCAGAAGGGGCATTTTGAAAGTTTTTCGTCTCAGACCGGAAGTGACCCCTTAATGACATTTGACCCCAAATAAAAAATACCACATATGAATTGGGTAACCACAATTCATGTGTAAACATACCGTTACTGTCCTATGTTTTTCTTTGCAAATAAAATTTTTTGAAGGTTTTACGTTTTATACCGGAAGTGACACCTTAATGACCTTTGACCCCAAATATGTGTACACCCATAGACACTGGGTAGTAACAATGCATGTGTGCAAGTGGCGTCACTGTCCTACATAATCTGTGGAAGAAGATGCATTTTAAAGGTATTTCGTTTTATACCAGAAGTGACCCCTTAATGAGATTTGACCCCAAATAAAAAAATACCACCTATACATTGGGTGACTGCAGATCATGTGTGAACATACCGTTACTGTCCCATGTTTTACTTAGCTAATAAATATTTTTGAAGGTATTTCGTTTTATACCGGAAGTGACCCCTTAATGACCTTTGACCCCAAATCTGTGTACACCCCATAGACACTGGGTAATAACAATGCATGTGTGCAAGTGGCGTCTCTGTCCCACATAATTTGTGGAAGAAGATGCATTTTTAAAAGTATTTCTTTTTATACCGGAAGTGACCCCTTAATGAGCTTTGACCCCAAATAAAAAAAGACCACATATATATTGGGTGACTGCAGATCATATGTGAACATACGGTTACTGTGTTATGTTTTACTTAGCTAATAAAAAATTTGTGAAGGTTTTTCGTTTTATACCGGAAGTGCTGTGTAACGGCTGTGTAAAGAAAGAAGAACCTGTAAGAAAAAAGACACAGTCGTAACTAACGTCACGTCTGTGTAAAAATATGAGGTCATTGGGTGAGAGACGGACCATTTTGATCTAAATTAGGGTGAGAAAATTACTTTTTTAAATAGGGTCTTTGAGTGAAAGCAAAAAGAGGCCTCGAAAATTATATCTTTAAATCTAAATAGTTTCAAATGGCTTGTTTTTTCCAAATAAGTAACAAAAAGACTCGTTGCTGCAAATACAAGGGTCTTTGGATGATATCTCTAAAGAAAAATAATGGGGTCTTTGGGTGATAGAGCATGTGCTCATAAAAATATGGGTCTTTGGGTGACAGCGATGCTGAAAAAGGGGGTCTTAACAGCCATACATACGCGTCACCTCATGAATTTTATGAATTTATTATATAATAGCATTAAGGGCTCAGTTACCTTTGCACAGTATTTTTGTGGGACCTGAGAGCACATCATACACCAAATTACGAGGAATATCCTTCCGATTTTGAAATTCGCGATATAATACCAATTTAAAGCCAAATTATTAAAAATTGTCATTTTTTTGACGTTAAAAGTCATCGAAGTATTAAAACTTATGATATGTATCTGGAAGGAAAGGCCGACCATGATATAAAAAATTTGACCTTTCGTTTTGAAGATATCCATGAAGTTTCATAAAAACCTTGATATTTTAGGTCTTAACAGGATTGAGGCTTAGTCACCATTTTTTACCGGGTTTTTTTCACCGATTTCTTTTTTAGGATCAACGACTGGTGGGATGTCCGTGCTTTTTTGAAACCTTTTCAAAAGTTCGTAATTTTCAAATGTCAAAGATACAATTGAATTCCTTTCATGGCTTTCTTTCCAAAAAATTATGCGGTCATACATTTGTCTTTGTTACTTTAAAAGTTACAATGGAAATAAAGTTTAAAATTTCCCGTCAAACTGTATTACCCAAACACGATCCCTTGTTTCTGCCGTATACTGCAAAAAGCGGCTGGTCTAGAGATTGAATTGCACTACGTCTTCTTTTTTACCACTAGATTAGCCTAGGTGTGACTTTTAAGATTATATTCAACTTGTAGCAAGTGAGTAAAACATAATATTATAGAAGTGACAACGTCAATGACTATATATCTCTTGAATGCATAATTAATGAGATATAGGTCAAACCAGTAGCTCGATGGTCAAACTATGTCAAAGGGTAAAAGCAAAATTAGGTAGGCCTAATATTTTCATAATGCTGCAATTGCAATGAAAATGGTCTCAAAGTATCCGCCTTGACAAAATAAAACATTAAATATATAGTACGACTCTTTGCCTTTGTCTTGAAAAGGTACCTAATTTATCGCCATTTTCTGCGAATCTTTTTCTTCGAATAAAGCATACCACATAAACCAACCTTCCTTTTACGCGCTACCGGTACTAACCAGAGGAGGCTTAAAGGCATTCCTACAATGCACTATGATTGGGAAATATGATCAATGTAACCTAATTTCAAAGGCAAAGGCCCCATTGCCACACACACAATGGTAATTTTAAAACTGCAGCCAACGAGCTAATAGTTGAGACTTATGACTGATAATTGATTTTCTTACAGGAAACATTTATATTGTCCCACTATATTAATTTTATTCATAAGTCTCAATGTTTTGAATGTTAAAGAATAGGATGAAAACGCCAGATATTTGCACACAATCCTAATTTAAGGTATGGTCAACTGTATCACATGTGTACAAGAGCCAGACATACCAAGGTCAGAAACCCCATTGGGTTATGGGAATGTCTTTAAACATCCTCTGGGTACTAACCAATCACGGGCTGTGCGGAGTTGATTGTTAGATTTCTTGCTCTGATTTTAGACATAATGCTCTTGCCATGTGGATGGTACTTTAATTGTTCAGTATCAAACATCCTTAAGTACTCTAAATCTTTCTTTTGATATAATTCAGGCTATTACTGTTGGAGCTACTGACCGTTACGATGCACGAGCATCATTCTCCAACTACGGGTCTTGTACCGATCTCTTCGCCCCTGGAGTCGATATCACCAGCGCATGGCATACCAGTGACACGGCCACCAATACGATCAGCGGAACTTCAATGGCTTGCCCACACGTCTCAGGTAAAATAACGTTATTTATTTCATTCGTTCATACTTTAATATTGACTTATTTATCCATTTATTTGTATTTTTATGGTTGGATGTTTTATGTGTATAAGGCCAGGGTGGACGAGTGGGGTGGGGCGGTGTGTGCGTATTAGACCAGGTTAAAACTGAGCTAAGTACCACTTGGAGAACAAGAAATTCTCATATGGTTTATCTGGACCAGTTTTGCATGGGGAACAAGAATTTGTTGGGTAAAAAGCCTGTAACCTGAGAACTTTTCCGTGAGGGCGCTTTTTTCAAAATGGCCGCCAAAATCCAATATATATGGTTAAATTGGTCATCTTAGGGCATATTTAACCAGATTTTGGATTTTTATTGATAGCAATTATGTACTACTAAGTCAGGCTATTAATATGAAGGTAACAGGAGGTCACAGCTGAGGGCGCTTTTTTCAAAATGGCCGCCAAAATCAATGAAAAGCATATATATGGTTGAATTAGTCCATTTAGGGGCATATTTAACCAGATTTTGGATTTTTATTGATAGCAATAATTTACTACTAAGTCAGGTTATTAATATAAAGGTAACAGGAGGTCCCAGCTGAGGGCGCTTTTTTCAAAATGGCCGCTAAAATCAATGAAAAGCATATATATTGTTAAATTAGTCATTCAAAAGTGGTATACTTCATCAGATTTTGGATGTTGTTATTGATAGCGGTAAAGCTATTACTAGGTCAGATTATTAATGTGAAGGTAATGTGAAGGTAATAAGGATGTCACAGGGGAGGGTGCTTAAATAGAAAAAAAAGTAATAGTTGTCTTTGACATTTTGAACTTATATTGAAGTACTTCAGGGTGGTAAAAGTAGATTCTGATTTAAAATGGCGGCAATGACGACTACCAGAATTGCCTTTATGTATTAAAAAGACCCCAAAAGCAACTTGTAAACTAGAATGCTGCAAAAGTCATGACAGTTATTTATCTTTGTTTTAATCCTCAGGATCACTGAAATCGCTATTTTCTTAAAATTCTTCATAGTTATTCTCTACCAATAGTTCTTGGATGTCCTCAGGCATCACCATTTCAACCCATTTAGGTTGCATGTTTTCGTTCCACCCATTGTCAACAATGTTTCCACCATCGTATACAGCGACATCTGCTGCTCTCCACTCTCTTGCAATGAAATTTACGCTAAGGATAACAAGCGCCAGCGCCTGCTTACATGGTGGTAGTAAGGATATCTGTAATCTTTTTATCTTGCCCAACTAATTGTCACCATTTATGATATTGCCAGAAGCTTGGACGAAAGAGGGCAGACAGAACTTATCTTGCTTGATTTTGAAAAAGCATTTGATAAGTTGTCCCATCATCGTTTGCTGATAAAAGCAGAGCATTATGGTATCAGAGGAACACACTTGGAGTGGATTTCGGACTTTTTCACAAATAGAACCCAACAAGTAGTGGTTGATGGTCAGTTCAACACTGAAGTGGAAGTGACTTCTGGTGTACCTAAGGCAGCCGGGCCGCTGTTGTTTGTCATATTTATTAATGACCTACTAGCCTGCATCAAGAACTCCTCGGTTCGACTCTTTGCAGATGACTGCATCTTGTATAAAAGAATTACATCACATGAGGACAGTCTGTGACTTCAAGTAAAAGACTTAGATAATCTGCAGGAGTGGGAGCAACAGTGGATGATGAAATTCCATCCATCAAAATGTCAAGTCATCCATATCACAAATAGGAGAAATCCCCTCCAGAGCTCATACCCAATTCATGGCCACACACTTGAGGAAGTCCAACTTGACCAAGTCCAGCGCAGGTGTGCTCGCTAGTCACCAGTGACTATGACAGGAGGAGCAATGTGTCTGCTATTCTACAAAACCTCCAGTGGCAATCTCTACAAGCCAGACGGAACAGAGCCGGGTACTCGCATCAGATATAACCTTGTGGACATCCAGTGGAACCAGTACCTTACCCAATCTGTGACAAACACCAGAGGCCATGATTCCAGATTCCAGCTTGAGCACTGCAACACTCAGGTCTACCTGCACTCTTTCTTCCAGAGAACAGCCAAGGACCGGAACCTTTTCAGACAGATCCAGCCATCTCGCCGTCCCTCAATGCTGTCAAGTCTGCATTGGGGCTCCGCAGCACTTATATTCCTCCACCGAGAGCTGCTTTTTATCGCACATCGCACTGTACATATTTTGCACTGCTTTTTTCGAAGCTGCGTTCCTGATCCTTTGTACATATGCGCAACTTGAAGTGTGCCTGTCATCATGCATTTGATGTTACACTTACCGTGTAAGAAGAAAAGAAGAAAAAGAAGATATCTTTGATCGAAAGAGAAAAAGGTTGCAGATATATCCTTACTACCACCATGTAAGCAGGCGCTGACGCTTCATATATCCTTAGCGCAAATTTCATTGCAAGAGAGTGGAGAGCAGCAGATGTCACTGTATACGATGGTGGAAACAACGTCCAAGAACTATTGGTAGAGAATGACTATGAAGATTTTTCAGAAAATAGCGATTTGAGTGATCCTGAGAATTAAAACAATGCGTCAGTGAAACCATGCACAAACCTAGTAATGCCTTACCGCTATCAATAACAACATCAAAAATCTGATGAAGTATACAACTTAAGTTACTAATTTAACAATATATGCTTTTCATTGATTTGGCGGCCATTTTGAAAAAAGCGCCCTCGGCTGTGACCTCCTGTTACCTTCATATTAATAACCAGACTTTGTAGTATATTATTGCTATCAATAAAATCCATAATCTGGTTAAATATGCCGTATAGTGACTAATTTAACCATGTATATGTTTTTTCATTGATTTTGGCGGCCATTTTGAAAAAAGCGCCCTCAGCTGGGACCTCCTGTTACATTCATATTAATAATTTGACTTAGTAGTACATTGTTGCCATCAATATCTGGTTAAATATGCCCATTAAGTGACTAATTTAACCATATATATGTTTTTCATTGATTTTGGCGGCCATTTTGAAAAAAGCGCCCTCCGCGTGACCTCCTGTTACCTTGATATTAATAACCTGACTTAGTATTACATTATTGCTATCAATAAAAATCCAAAATCTGGTTAAATATGCCCTAAAGTGACTAATTTAACCATATATATTGGATTTTGGCGGCCATTTTAAAAAAGCGCCCTCACGGAAAAGTTCTCAGGTTACAGGCTTTTTACCCAAGAAATTCTTGTTCCCCATGCAAAACTGGTCCAGATAAACCATATGAGAATTTCTTGTTCTCCAAGTGGTACTTAGCTCAGTTTTAACCTGGTCTATATTGGGTGAGTGGGTGCAGTTACCATTTCTTGCGTCCTTTTAAGTGTGTAGAAATGAGAAAATAATCTAAAACAAAGCATTATTAAATCAATGAATGTGTTTCAAACTGCTTTCATACGCGAAAAAACATTAAATGTCGGGTTATCATGAAAACGTTTAGAAACGTTTTGTATGAAAATTCACTACCACAACATTTTGAAAATGTTTTCAAACTGTTTTTGAAAAATACACATGTTTCTGAATGTTATGAAAACGTAACCCTCTATATAACCCGACATTTAAATGTTTTCTGACAACCTTTTCTAGATTTTTACGAATGATGTCGAAAACATTTTGTGTTTACTGGTGATCTATGTATAATCCGTAAACACAATGGGGATATCTACGAAGACAAGATGTCATAGCAATGACATAAGGTCACACCATCAAACGCAATAACTAAAGTATAAGCCCAATGCTAAAGAGAGTACAAATATCATATTTCATTTAATGACGTAAACCACCCTTTGTCCTGTCCTTACTGCATAGATAGCCAATACAAACACTTACTGCAACAGGAAGCCCCTGCTTTAACTATTTCAAAATTCAACCGACTGATTGCTTTCCATAGGCTTCTATCACTCCTTTACTTAACCAAGGAAGACAATATCAGTTCAATTCTATTGCCTGATTTGCGTTTTTTCCGGGGGGTCTTGGATTCTGGCCGGTTTCCCATACTTGATCCGTTTTAGCGAGACTAGCGCGGGAGACTAGTGCTAATATCGAGACTCTCACTAGGGTATCACATTCACTGTAGCCTCTTCTAGTCCCGCTAAGGATATAAAATTCACCCCTCATTGTCTCAAAAGGGGTATCAAATATTCTGAAATTCATGCCCACATTTCTTATTTTCTTATTTTTTTTATTAAAACAAACAAAATGTGACCTTTTTATTTTCGCATTTATACACTTGGTCATTATAGGAAGGACTTTCCCTGAACTTGCCGAAACTCACTAACTAGTCTCGTTAGGATGTATGTTCTTTATAGAATTCTGGTCCCGCTAGGGTATATGTTTACTTAAAATCAGTATCGGAAGAATATCTCTGTGCATGCAGGAACCCCAGATCAAGCATAGGTACAAAGAAAATATTTGAGACCCTCCTGGGGCAGTCACTTCCTACGTATGAATAAACGTATGCTTGTTTTAGCATCCGTTTTGGACACCCACACACATACCACGAACATAACGAATAATTACAATAATAGTGTGAATTGGATTCCATTAGTGGGCCAATTTTAGGTTGATAAAATTTTTACCCCGGTACCTTACCGTGTTTTGTAAATGTATTTTTTATTATATGCAAAACTATACATACATAAAAGCATGTTAATTTGCATATGCAATATTTTATCATTTTGCAACAGTATGTGGTTTTGCACACGGTGCTGGGTGTAATTGCCGTTGTGTAATATGCAGACAGTATTCATAATAAGTAATTATAATAACGATAATTTCTAACATTTCAATAATCACAGGAGCAGCCGCCCTACTCCTTCAAAGAGGTGTATCAGCCAGTGAAGTCCATGACACCGTTGTAGCTGAGGCCACTTCAGGCGTAGTTACCAACCCAGGAAGAAACAGTCCAAACCTCTTTCTTTTCGTCCAATAAATAGTAAGTAGACATATATGTATTTACTTGTATTAGATACCGTGCAGCAAAAACTTTTATGTGACGTTAAAATATGAGTGTATTCATCATTACACCACCAACAACGTTAACACTCACCACCACCACCACCACCGAGCCCAGGGACTCTCTGAAGTTGATGTTTCCACACGAGACTGGCTGCTCATCAGCAAACTTGAGATCTAAATCTCCCTCGTTAGCAGCATACGAAAGAAGAAGAAGATTCCTTATTAATAACAAGCATCGAAGCAGCGTCGACGGCCAATCCATAGATCTAACAAATTTGTCTCTGGTACCTAACCAAATGAAATTTGGGGAGCTGCACAGATAATTGGTTTAATTTAAGTGCGGATAGGTTTGCGTCGGGTTCGGCTATAACCGGCCTAGTTGATATGATCCCGGGGATATGATCTGATTGTGATGATTTACAGTGGCAGCGAAATTACAGCGCTTTGAATCGCTTTTTGCGTTCCATAAATCCATTAAATGTATCATTTATTTCATTTATATTAATACACACCAGCACCACACAGGTCAATCACCACCGCTACTACTAATACTCTTTGCTTATTCTCATTTCAATTTCAGATATGCGTATGAGAGCCAGACAACGATACAATATTGCAAGAAATTAAAAAGAACTTTAAATCTTTTCTGATTGCAAACGAATTAAGACCGGAATTATTTTACCTGATAAATGAGCGCTGTTAAATAACGCTTTGTGTTTACCGTAATATCCCGAAATTCACCTGTTATATCTTACCAATTTTATTGTCATTCCTATAAGCTGAAAATAATTACGTAACATCGTTTAACGATCATTACGTTTTACTATGACCATAATGCCGCTCGGCAGGATATACGTGACGATACTCATAGAGGGTGACCGACATGGCACGCAATAAAAACAACTTGATAAGCATGATAGATCACGAAATCATATATAGAATTGCATGTATACTATCCTTGCGTATAATTCTATGAAAACCAACATGTTCGCCATAATAATTCTCACTACAGGATGTAAAACATTCTCGTTCTTTAACTCCAATAGGATTGTACACATATAGAATGACCTTTACACACACTAGGACCCAAAACATGCTCATCTATCAGGACCAAGTTCTTTAATCCCAATATGGTTCCACACTCATAGAATGACCTTTACACGCACTAGGATACACAATCCTAGGATATAACATGTTTATCTATCAGGACACAGTTCTTTAACCTGTACGTTCATCAAATGACCTTAAGGTTACACGAAGAAACGTATAAAAAACGTATAAAAGACGTATAAAGTTGTTCTCTAAAACCGCGTTTTCTCAGCAATCAAATATCGCAGTGAGTCAAATGTTGGTGCATGGATGTATCTTTACATTATGTTTGTGTGTTTATAAAAAATTTTAGAATCCGTTTGAAAATCCTTCGTTTAAATCATTTTTACGCACCATGTTCACAAGATCAAAAACACGTTCCATGTTCGCTCCGTATAAAACCACGCCGAGTGATTGTTTTCTCCTTTTATGTATTGTACTACAAATCGATTAAAGAAATAATGTTGCCATGGGGAAGAACCAAATACAGTACCGATCAAATTTAAAAAGCCCGTTTTTGGGGAACATTTTCGAGAATCTTGTCTGAGAAAAAACTGTTTTGTGAAATTATCGATATCTTGATAACGGGGCGTTAATTTAGACATCTGAATACCTACATTATTTCTCAACATTCTGCCAATTGCTATCCCATTTGATTTTCACTCCAAATTGAAGCTAGTATTGCAAAAAACGAGGTTTTCCTCCATCAGTTCGTTCAAAATTTCAGCGCCGACATGCGTGTTTATTCTAAGAGCCATTGTGCGGACGCGATTGTAATCAAGTAATTACATCAAATTATAGTTACATATAAGAATAAGAAATTGCGTAAGCTGATTTATGGTCCAGTGGATAGAGCGTTGGACTGGGAATCTGTTATGAACAATTTTTGTGGGTTCGAGTCCCCATGTGGCTGAATTTTCTTTCCTTTTTCTCTCTTTTCTCATTTTTACTTCCTTTCTTTCCTCTTTTCTTTCTCTTTTCTTTTTTCATTTTTTTTCATTTCTTTCTTTCTATCTTCCTTTCTTTTCTTTCTTACTTTCTTTTTCGTTTTTTTCTCTCTCTCTCTTTCTTTCTCTTTTCACTATTTCTTTATTCTTTCTTGCTCCTTTCTTTTTAGTTTTATTTGATTGATTCGCTGACTGCAGTGAATCGTGATTGATTGTTTTCACTTTATATAATTCAGAAATTTGTAGGCCTGCTAAGTCTGTCTTTTTGAATATTCTTCCCAAATTCGATTTGCAAATAATTGCTTTTTGATATTGTTGTTGATGTTATTGTTGTACCCTATTACATTGTAATCAGGGGAATAGCAGCATTGATTTATTTCATCAAAGATATCAAGGCTATAAATTCAAAATCAACACATTTTCCAGGGCGTAGCTTGACGAAGTGCCCCAATCAATTTTTAAAATTTATAAAATCCTTATGAAAATTGCCGAAAATGGCTTGTACCCCTCCCCCGGCATCCGACCCGGCATGTCGCCCCTCATGTAACCCCCCGCCCGCCCCCGACTCACGAGCTCCTGGCACGAGCTAAGCCAAGTTTGATGTCTTGACCGTGGATCAATATTCTATTGTAAGTAGGCCTACGTCCCAGTACGCTTGTTCATTTTCTGCATGGCTGTTTCTGTTATGAACTTACGCCCTCTGAAATCAAGCGCATGAAAAACTCTCAGCTAACCTTAATTGTGTCAGGGTACAAAATGTATCCTCTGAGGTCAAAGTTTATCTATGATTTGTGATGGTGAGCGAGGGCTTGGTCGGTTTCCTGCCGCGTCACTGACATCATTTTTTGCCGCGGCAAGCAGAGGTCAAAAGTATATAGATTTTGAGTCATATCACTGACATCATTTTATGCCGCGGCAAGCAGAGGTTAAAAGTATATCGTATGTCAAGTCACTGACATCATTTCCTGCCGCTGCAAGCAAATGTCAAAAGTATATAGATGTTGAGTCATTGACATCATTTTTCCAGCGAGTTAGGAAGACCATCAATCAGATATTATGATCGAAATAAATTAAAACACATTGAAATCTAGATATAGTCTGTTTCCATCGACTTATTTCAAGTTTCGAAGTTATTTTTACTTTCCCCATGCGGGTGTCAGTTGAAGATGACAAATTTCGAAGTTTGTGTATATATTCACCCTGACTAATATATTCACCCTGACTAATTATTCACCCTGACTAACATATTCACCCTGACTAGTATATTCACCCTGACTAATATATTCACCCTGACTAATTATTCACCCTGACTAATATATTCACCCTGACTAGTATATTCACCCTGACTAATATATTCACCCTGACTAGTATATTCACCCTGATTAATATATTCACCCTGACTAATTATTCACCCTAACTAACATATTCACCCTGACTAGTATATTCACCCTGACTAATATATTCACCCTGACTAGTATATTCACCCTGATTAATATATTCACCCTGACTAATTATTCACCCTGACTAACATATTCACCCTGACTAGTATATTCACCCTGACTAATATATTCACCCTGACTAGTATATTCACCCTGACTAATATATTCACCCTGACTAGTATATTCACCCTGACTAATATATTCACCCTGACTAATATATTCACCCTGACTAACATATTCACCCTGACTAGTATATTCACCCTGACTAATATATTCACCCTGACTAGTATATTCACCCTGACTAATATATTCACCCTGACTAGTATATTCACCCTGAATAATATATTCACCCTGACTAATTATTCACCCTGACTAATTATTCACCCTGACTAACATATTCACCCTGACTAGTATATTCACCCTGATTAATATATTTACCCTGATTAATATATTCACCCTGACTAATTATTCACCCTGACTAACATATTCACCCTGACTAGTATATTCACCCTGACTAATATATTCACCCTGACTAATTATTCACCCTGACTAATATATTCACCCTGACTAGTATATTCACCCTGACTAATATATTCACCCTGACTAGTATATTCACCCTGACTAATATATTCACCCTGACTAGTATATTCACCCTGACTAGTATATTCACCCTGACTAATATATTCACCCTGACTAATGTATTCACCCTGACTAGTATATTCACCCTGACTAACATATTCACCCTGACTAACATATTCACCCTGACTAGTATATTCACCCTGACTAATATATTCACCCTGACTAATTATTCACCCTGACTAACATATTCACCCTGACTAGTATATTCACCCTGATTAATATATTCACCCTGACTAGTATATTCACCCTGACTAATATATTCACCCTGACTAATGTATTCACCCTGACTAGTATATTCACCCTGACTAACATATTCACCCTGACTAACATATTCACCCTGACTAGTATATTTACCCTGATTAATATATTCACCCTGACTAATTATTCACCCTGACTAACATATTCACCCTGACTAGTATATTCACCCTGACTAATATATTCACCCTGACTAATTATTCACCCTGACTAATATATTCACCCTGACTAGTATATTCACCCTGACTAATATATTCACCCTGACTAGTATATTCACCCTGACTAATATATTCACCCTGACTAGTATATTCACCCTGACTAGTATATTCACCCTGACTAATATATTCACCCTGACTAATGTATTCACCCTGACTAGTATATTCACCCTGACTAACATATTCACCCTGACTAACATATTCACCCTGACTAGTATATTCACCCTGACTAATATATTCACCCTGACTAATTATTCACCCTGACTAACATATTCACCCTGACTAGTATATTCACCCTGATTAATATATTCACCCTGACTAGTATATTCACCCTGACTAATATATTCACCCTGACTAATTATTCACCCTGACTAACATATTCACCCTGACTAGTATATTCACCCTGATTAATATATTCACCCTGACTAGTATATTCACCCTGACTAATATATTCACCCTGACTAGTATATTCACCCTGACTAATATATTCACCCTGACTAGTATATTCACCCTGATTAATATATTCACCCTGACTAATTATTCACCCTAACTAACATATTCACCCTGACTAGTATATTCACCCTGATTAATATATTCACCCTGACTAGTATATTCACCCTGACTAATATATTCACCCTGATTAGTATATTCACCCTGATTAATATATTCACCCTGACTAATTATTCACCCTGACTAACATATTCACCCTGACTAGTATATTCACCCTGACTAATATATTCACCCTGACTAATATATTCACCCTGACTAGTATATTCACCCTGACTAATATATTCACCCTGACTAGTATATTCACCCTGACTAATATATTCACCCTGACTAATTATTCACCCTGACTAATATATTCACCCTGACTAACATATTCACCCTGACTAATGTATTCACCCTGAATAATATATTCACCCTGACTAATATTTGTATGACGGAAATACCTGTACCAGTTCTTGACGTCTCGTTTAGAGGAAGAAGCCATGAAAGATAGTCGAGAACTGCTGCGTTAATATTGGCATCTGCTGCATGGGATATTAAAAATTACCGGGTAATTGAATTTGGACATAAGTTGGGAAATAGGTATCAGAATCAAAAATTAAAAAAGCAGGCTCATCTTATTCCTCATCTTATATGCTAATTGTATTTGAATCGATTGGCTGCTTGCGAAGAAATGAGCGATTACATAATGCATGGACCAATTCACTTCATTCCAAGTTTGAAAGAAAGATCATTCAACACAATGCACACTTTTGGTTAAGATGTCAATGGGTTTTATATTTTGTTTGGCGAAATGAAATCCTTCTCATTCTTCTCAAATAATATGTTTGTTGCAAAACATTAAATGGTTTTATTCAAATGTTAAAATACTGCACGATATTAAAAATGAAACTTGAGAAGATGCTCGATACTTGAAAATATCTTTTCCGTTAATGTTAAAGGGGCACTTCGTGATCCACAGCCTCATCCCCCACTTTTCTCAAAAAAGTTGAGATTTTTATATCACTGGAAACCTCTGGCTACATAATGTTTATGTACAAAATATTTCTTGCAGATTAATTCGTTTTGCAAAGATATCGTGAAATTTGAATTTCGTTCTGGTGCACCAGAACGAAATTACAACGCATTGTCTATGGAGCAGTGTAATACACATAATCATGTATAACTCGCAAACGCAATATCGGAATCAACTGAAATTTTGGAAATAGGCTTTTTTCGTGGATATGTACTGAAAAATGTCATAAAAAGAGGATGCTAGGATCACGAAACACTCCTTTAATATAATTATGGCACCTATAATCATAAGTATTGCATTAAACTGGCAAAAAAGTTATCTCAGACATTAATGTTTTTGGAATATTTGCAAGAAATGGTAATGCAATATGTAAACTGTGAATGTGGTCCAGGAAGGTGTTCCATGTCAGTGTATTTTACTGTTGTGTCACTTGGACAACTGCTTGGTTACTGACATGTGTTTAGAGTAGAGTATTGAAGTAATCCTGTGTGTAATTTTTGTTCATGTATACAGACGAATAATTGGAACCCAGCAAAAGAAATCTGTTGGACTGTGAATGTGGTCCAGGAAGGTGTTCCATGTCAGTGCATTTTGCTGTTGTGTCAGTTGGACAACTGTTTGGTTACTGACCAGTGTTTAGAGTAGAGTATTGAAGTAATCCTGTGTGCAATATTTGTTCATTTTTATGGAGAGGATTTTAAGATATGACCTTGTGAAAAATTATAAGTTTCTTTTTGAGGCCAGTTTATATCTTTCTAAACTTCAACATGATGTTGCATGCTAAAACACGTAAAGGTGTAAGCACTTGATCATGATCATTGTCATTCTTGGCTCAAATGTTCCTTGGAAAGTTAAAATATAACATATTACATAACATAAACATAAGCTGGAAATTCATTTACCATAGCTACTCTCCTTATAGACTTTTATGAGACAATTCTCCCATCGAACAAAAACTCATACGTTTGTCGGAAACACCGAAGCTAGACCATAAACCACAGCCTCCAACACAGCACGGGTGAAGACCTATGGCCCAGCAACCATCGCCCAAACATCTGCACCGGGGGTCAGCCAAGCCATCATGGGCAAAAAGCAACCACACTCCAGGCCACTGGCACAACCTTTTCACCCCAAACATCACGGTCAAAGCATCAGTACCGTGCCCTCGTCGGCAAAAGTCGCAATGACCATGTTGAAAACGAAATTATTATTTAAAGGGCTCGATAGCAACATTCGCACAGTATTTATTGTAGGAGATGAGAGCACATCAGACATTTTGAATTGCATTCTAAATACGAATAATGTCCTTCTGATATCAAATAAGTTTGATCTTTTGAAATTCTAGATAGCATACACATTTTATGGCAAATTATTAAAAATTGATATTTTTGACATTTAACAGTCCTTGAAGTAAAATTTATAAATCTAATGATATTTATTTGAAGTACTTGTAGCTGGGAAAAAAGCCGACTATCATTTGAAAATTGCGACCTTTTGTATAAAAGGTATGTACGAGCGTACATCCCCCATCTTCAAAAGCAAAGATTAAAATTTCCACATTGGTCAATCGGCGCTGTAGGATTTTTTGTCGAAAAAAGTGCGTCAATCAGTGTGGTTTCCAAGAAAATGGGGGTCAGTCAGTGTAAAAACACTAACAATTGGGTGTCATAGACCTTCAAAAGTTACAATTTTTAAGCTAAAATGAATACAAAAATGTTCCATTTATTTAAAATGCGCGCGCGCAAAGTTCAAATATTTACATATTGATTTAGTTCCTGTAAATTACTAATAAAAAGGGGGTTATTGGGCAGAGTTTGCTTCCAAATGGGGATGATGACGCGTACCAATATAAGAGAGTGTCCTCTGGTAAATATCGAACAAGCACGCAATCGTAGGAAAAATACATTAAAATGAGTACAAACAAGCCTAGTATTGGTTCAGTGGTTCATGAGATAGTTCTTGATATTTTGAGAAAATATCCCAAAACCTGGACTTCTTATGTTGAAGTCTATGGCTAGCACACAGAGCATTAAGACAGCAGTAAAATCCACAGGGGGAACGTGTTTTTTAAATGGAAGAGCCCAATTATTGACGACTCATAATTATTGATAAAATCGGGCCCGTTACCACAAAACTCGGAACACAACATGCTGATGCCAAATATGGTCATGAAAATGTACAATTCTGAAATTTTTTAATTTCTAAAAAATATTTGAAACCTGTCGTCTGTTTTTAATTACGATTCTCAACTTATGTCACTTTTTGAACTATTTTCTCAAAAATATTAAGAGCTATCTTAAGAACCACTGAACCAATACTAAGTTTGTTTGTACTCATCTAAATGCTTTTTTCATGCTAATTCCAAATATGGTCATGAAAATGTACAATTCTGAATTTTTTGAATTTCTTTAAAATATTTGATACCTGTCGTCTGTTTTTAATTACGATTCTCAACTTAAGTCACTTTTCTAAAAGTTAAAGCAAATCAATATTTCACTTGGGACTAATTGCAATATATAATTTATTTTACCACAATATACACCATGAGGTGTACAGGGCTGATTATACAGTGAGTCGAAGGTCAAAGTTGTCCCTCCCAATCTTGTTACCAATGTATTCCTTTCATCATAAGGATTCAGAAAAAGTAGAGTTCTCATTTACATTTATACAATGGCAAATGTCACATTTTGGGCTTCATATAGGCCAAAACGTTTTTGATAAAAATGTTCCCCTTGCAAGAAACATTTAAACAAAGAATAGTTGCCAGAGTCCATCTATTTTAGTAAGTTTTGACATATTTTGGGTTTTGCAGCTGCATCAAAAAGTAAAATGTTTACACATTCCAAGTTTTGCAACTAGCAACTTCAAAATCTCTTGAAATGAAATGTTGATATGTTCCGGGTTTGGAGGCTACAGAGGAATCTTAGAAAGTAAAATTTTCCACGTTGTGTCGGAATGGGTCACAAATGGTCTGACCATCGCGTGGGATTGGATGCAGATGGTCAAGTTGAAGTTCAAGTCAACAATCGCTGATTACCTTATCATGTTTATTAGATATCATTACTTTCAATTGTTGTCAAAAAGTATAAAACACCCTGCAGCTCAGCTTCTAGTCACTTTCTGCCTGGAACGAATTCAGTGGACAAGCCCGAAACGGTAAGGCAATACTTCTTGTATCTATTTACTTTATTACTTTGATGCTCTGCGTGATAGCCATAGGCTTCAACATAAAAAGTTAAAGTTTTGAGTTATATTTTTTTAAATATCATGAGCTACCTCAAGAGCCTCTGAGCCAATACTAAGCTTGTTTGTACTCATTGTAATGTACCTTTAATGCTGATTCCAAATATGGACATGAAAATGTACAGTTCAGAAATTTTTGAATTTTTGACTAAAATTGGAACTTATCGTCTGCAATGGACACCCGCGTGGAGAGAGTTAAAGTAAGAAAGGGTCTTGTTCAGGGACTCTTGATCACTTCACTATGTTGTGGTGTTTCTAGATATTTAGTCTTGATGCTGATTTCAAACTTTCTTGTTGCCGTTTATTGATGAGTTGATCGTAGATTTTGTCTAATTTGTAAGTCCCCTCGTCTTTGTTCATGCAAACTACTTCTATTCCAAATTGCTTCTTTCAGCCAGCAAGTTGTTTTATCTGCTTCGTGGTGTAATTACGTATTATTGTACTGCTACATGCTCTGCGATGTCCGATTTAAGAATTTCTGATGTTTGTGTAAAATGTGATAAATTAATATGGGGTCGGTCGATTAATATGGTTATAAAAAAACAAAACATGTCAGCGTGTGAATAGTACTAAAGACAATAAATGTGTAATATGAAGTGTACTTAAACATTAATATCTTAACTTAACTCTTTACGTCGGTGCCGAGACGACAAGTTTCAATTTTTTTTTAAATTAAATTTCATTATTATAAATTTTCATGGCCATATTTGGAATCAGGATGAAAAAAAACCATGCATAATAGGCCTATTGGTTCAGCGATTCTGAAGAAAGCTCTTGATATTTTGAGATATAAAATATCTCATAAATTTATATGTTGAAGCCTATGGCTAGCACACAGAGCAATAACTATATTAAATTTATTTATCACTTAAACATCCGAGACGGATTGTCAGACACATTATCGCATATCCGTCACTTAAAAACTTTGTTAATGCTTAAAATAATTCATTTTGACCACTTACTATTTCGTGTTAATTCTTGTTAATGAATGGGCCCGGGCCCAGGGTCCCCAAATTATTAGTTAATTCATTAGTTAATAATAACTTAATGTTTAGCATTGAGTATATTGAACGTATACAGAAAACAAATCTAGCGCAACTAGCATGACTATGGACAATAATTATTAGTTGCATTTTCAAGGTATCTTAACTCTCTCCACACGGGTGTTGATGCAGACGACATGTTTCAATTTAAAACAAAATCAGAATAGTGATATTTATGATCATTTTTGAAATCAGCGTGAAAAATGCATTAAAATGAGTACAAACAAGCCTAGTATTGGTTCAGTGGTTCTTAAGATAGCTCTTGATATTTTGCGAAAATATCTCAGAAATTGAACGTTTATGTCGAAGTCTTATGGCTAGCACCCAGAGCCTTAACAAAATACATGAAATAAAGAGTATCTCGGTAATCAATCAATCAATCAATCAATCAATCAGATTTATTTTATTTCCATCAAAAATTACAACAAAATACAATAATTATAAAAAGTACAACACGATGGAGGAGGTACAACGATAAGCGAAGCCTGTAAATGCTGCACCCTGTATAATTAAATTACACAAATTAAAACAGAACAAAAACAAAACGAGGATCTGTATAGCCAAAAAATTTAAACACAAATATAATGGATCAATCAATTTAAATATAATATTGTACTATAATCATGAGTATTTAACATTAACATATAGCAAATTACAAACACTGATATAAAGCATAAAAGCAATGATAAACAACTTTGAGTAATGGAATAATCGAATCACCATTTGTTCTGCATTATAATAGAAAGTTCTCTTTAATATTATACTGCTTTGCTGAAATGATCAGAAATATTTATACATAATTTTGTTTATTTGAAATAATCTTCTTTTTGACTCGGGATTCCCTCCTAACCCCTTCACTGAATTGCTGTCTTTCTTACACGTTTTTGATCGAACAATAACGTGATACATTCATCTACTACTTTTCATACAGAGTATCTGATTGGTGAATTATGCAATATATTAATCAGAGTGACCAATCATAATACAGCTTCTAAATACTAAAACTCATTCCTCAGCTGTACATCTGACTCGTACTACGTTGCTGATTGGCTCAAAATATCATATGTAGCCTTCTTGTAGCCAATCAGGTTATCTCTTCTATTGTGTACAGAACAAACAGGACCAATCATGAGAGTACTCATTCTTCTCGCCGTAGTGGCTGTAGCCATGGGAGCCAGGTTCCAGAAAGCAGCGGAGAGGGTTCCAGGATCCTACATCATCCGTCTTCAGGTAGAGTGTTGTGATTTTAATATTATTTTTGTATGTGATGATGACAAATCGTAATTACAAAAAGAAGAGGATTTGAATGCTCTGCGTGCTAGCCATGCCCTTCAACGGAAAAAGTTTAAGTTTTGAAATATTTTCTCAAAATACCAAGAGCTATCTTAAGAACTACTGAACCTATACTAGGCTTGTTTGTACTCATTTTAATGCATTTTTCATGCTGATTCCAAATATGGTCATGGAAATTTAAATTTCTGAAATTTTTGAATTTTAGTTTTTTTTTAAAATGTCGTCTGCAGTCGACATCCGCGTGAAGAGAGTTAAGAATGTTATAATATACTAAAGTTAAAGAGCGTAGTCCAATTTTTCATGACCGGTTTTCTATCTTAGATTGAAGCCTACCATTAAAACAATATATTTCCAAATGTTGAGTTGTATTGCTCCAGCGGTTTTGATATGAGTAGCAAAAACATGTATAACAATGCCCCATAGGATAGCCATATAATTCCGGAAGTTCCGGCGTGGTTACAAAAATATTTCGAATGTTAAATTTCACTGGAGTAATGTAATAAGATAAATATGAAATATCTCAGTTTTGATGACGAAAAATGGGGGGATGGGGAGCCTATTTTAAGGTGTTTACGGTTCAGTGCTTTAAAACAAGAAAAGTCTGGCACCTAAATCATATAGTTTCACCTGATATTAGTGGCATTTAACTATGAGAGTTCTGACTATGAGAAAATTCCACCCGAAATTAGACATTTTCCCATTGAAACCCGTGTAATACATAATTAGTGGTATTTAACCTGTAGAGTATTTTGAAATGATATAATAATCCATAATAATAAACAATATGTGGTTAAAAAAAAAAAAAAAACACACTGTTTTACGGGCAGGCAGACCTTTCAAGTAGGGTCAGTCGGTCGGGCCCTTTTTCTGGAGGCTAATAAAATTACTCTAAAATTTCATCAACATCGGGTTTTTTTGCAAACATATTTTCTAAACATTTTCATCCAAAATGAATAAATTTAGGCCCCAAACGGTTGATTTTAACAAATCTCCAAAATGCAATTGTTGTCTTTGTGAGAATCCTGGGGAGGTGCAAGTATTTTACATATTCAGTAACGATACCCAAGTTTAATAAGATTGAAATAAAATAAAATAAATTAAATTAGAATAATTATTTAACTTGAACACTACTTAGATTTAATTGCTTACCGGAAGCGCTTTCACAGTACTAACTGTACCCGGTAAGCGATCATTCAGTATTGGTAAAGTTAACAAATTCTTCTAATTTAGTAATATACCACTACGTATATTCAATTATACATGTATGAAATAAATTGATTTTTTTTTTTTTATCTCCCATGCAGGAAGGTGTGAATCAAGACAAGTTTGTTTCTTCGGCGGGATTCTCTAAGCTGAATGCAGTCGTAAAATACAAATACAGTTCCATCAATGGCCTAGCTGTGAATATCCCTGACTTCCTTGTTGACAGGGTAAGAGCAAAACGATGCAGGAACTTTAACCTCGATCTACTCACCTAAATCTTTATTACATAATGAATACGGAGAAAATCGCAAATATGTAGGGCACTAGATCGGGAAATTGGTTACTGCAGTGCGTGCGCAGAAACCTGAATCTCGATCCACTCCCCTATATCCCTATCACATAATGAATACGGAGTAAATCGCAAATAAGTAGGGCACTAGATCGGGAAATTGGTTACTGCAGTGCGTGCGCAGGAACCTGAATCTCGATCTACTCCCCTAAACCTTTATCATGTAATGAATACGGAATAAATCACAAATATGTAGGGTACTAGATCAGGAAATTGGTTATTGCAGTGCGTGCGCAGGAAACTGAATCTCGATCTACTCACCTATATCTTTATCATGTAATGAATACATAGTAAATCGCAAATATGTAGTGTACTAGATCAGGAAATTGGTTATTGCAGTGCATGCGCAGGAACCTGAATCTCGATCTACTCACCTATATCTTTATCATGTAATGAATACATAGTAAATCGCAAATATGTAGGGCACTAGATCGGGAAATTGGTTACTGCAGTGCGTGCGCAGAAACCTGAATCTCGATCCACTCCCCTATATCTTTACCAAGTAATGAATACGGAATAAATCGCAACTATGTGTTGCACTAGATCGGGAAATTGGTTATTGCAGTGCGTGCGCAGGAACCTGAATCTCGATCTACTCACCTATATCTTTATCATGTAATGAATACGGAATAAATCGCATATATGTAGTGTACTAGATCAGGAAATTGGTTATTGCAGTGCGTGCACAGGAACCTGAATCTCGATCTACTCCCCTAAATCTTTATCATGTAATAGATACGTTGTAAATCGCAAATATGTAGTGCACTAGATCGGGAAATTGGTTATTGCAGTGCGTGCGCAGAAAACTGAATCTCGATTTACTCACCTAAATCTTTATCATATAATGAGTACGGAATAAATCGCATATATGTAGTACACTAGAGCGGGAAATTGGTTGCAGTGCTTCCGCAGGTTGAATAGATACTTGGATTTCTGGGCAAAAATTATGTTATAACGTCAAATTAATGTCAGATTCGGATTTCTTGGGGTCGATTTACCCGAAAAAGTGTCTTTGTAAACGATTTTAGGTACTCTGGTTCAAAACTTATTTTTTCAAGATGGCGCCGGCGGCCGCCATCTTGGATTTCTGGGTAAAAATGAGGTCGTAATGTCAAAGTAATGTCTGATTCGAAATCCTTGTGGTCGACTTATGCAAAAAAGTGTCTTTGTACACGATTTTAGGTCCTCTGGTTCAAAACGAAATTATTCAAGATGGTGCCGAATGTCACAACCATAAAAATACACTCTTCCAACGTGAATTGGGGTTGAAGTTGTTGAGCTGCAGCCACGATTTCTAGTAAATGATGTTGTTATGTCAGTGATTAGTTGTGACTTTCAAGGAGATATTCTATTATGTAATCATTTCTACCTCGAATACCCCCATTGTTTAAAACTACCTATCATAAGAACATCGCCCATGGTTCCAACTCTATTCAGTCACTTTTGTAACAGTTTAGACAAAAGTGGCCCAAGCGATTTTAAGACTAGGTTACATAATTGGCCATATCTTCACTTTTATACCGTCGATTGTATTGAAACAAAGCTTAGCTGGTGGCTAGAAATTATCTTAATAGAAATATAAATATCAAACCACAACATAAGCGACATACTTGTGTCATTCTATTTTCAAAATTGTACAAATGTTATTGTTACACCCTGTATAACTAGATTGCCCCGCAGGGCTACAAAGAACCACAAACCGCGAAATGTGGATATTAAACAAGCTTACATAATCATTTATTTGCCAGTAAAAATCATCAACCGATAGAGGGCAGAACTTGAAGAATGAGGGAAATTTAAACGACAAACTGCGAAAGAACTCCAACAACCGCCGGTCAATAGGGATATCTAACTAGAATTGCCCACAGGGCTACAAAGAACCACAAACCGTGAAATTGGGATATCCAACAAATTAAAACCACAAACCGCGAAAGACCGACAACAACCACCGCTCAATAGGGATATCCAGCTGAATTGCCCGCAGGGCTACAAGAACCAGACACCGCGAAGTATTGTTATCACTATAAACCACAATGGCCTCATCCCAATGCCATAGTTCAATAATATCAATTTAACAATCATAGAGCAAAATTTGACCTAAAGTTTCAGAGTATGAGTTTGTGTACCCAAATTTTCAAAGGTCATTCAATGAATGTGCAACAGTATTGGGGTTAAAGAAATGTGCTCTGATAGATGAGCATGTTGTGGATCCTAATGTATAGCCCGCCAAGGTTGGTGTGCTAGTGAAGAGAACCAGCGAAATTTTGTTTTCCTAAAATATATATATATCTATTTTATTTTAACATGCAAAATCACCACAATGATTCTGTTGTCTGCACACTCCAGTTTTTTGGTGTTTCTACTTTTGTCATGACAATTTCATCTTATTTTTGGCAATATTTTCACTTTTGTTTCAATTTTGTTCATAAATGACTAAATAGAAACAACAAAAAACTGAGATCAAGTAATACATTGCTAGGTTGCTGTGGCAACCCAGCACAAAAAGCTAAGTGCCATGCTGCGCTATACGGCCAACGCGTAACGCTATGCGCTAAATTGGTATTCACATAACATAGCAATGCACGCGGGTGTATGAGACAGACTTTTTTTGCCTTATACAAACTTATTAATATGCATAAGCTAGTACCTCATCAACAATGATATTTAACTTTTACTTTGACTCTACAGCTGCTTGCCCTTGATGGTGTCGAGTATGTTGAAGAAGATGGTATTGCCTACACTCAGGCAGTCACCTCTTGGGGTCTTGACCGTATTGATCAACGAACCGGTCGAGATAACTTCTATAATCCACCACGTAAGTAACAAAAAATAATAACATTATCAAAGGCAAAGAAACATGAGAGGATAAACTAATTTAAAAGTTTAAACAAACTCATTGCCAGTCTACAAAGTTTCAATTTCGCATCCAAAAAACACTCCCCCAATAATAATGGTTCCCCCAATTCGCCGTGGAAAAGAGGCAATCTATTCACCTCATCTCCTCTATACTATGTCACATTTTAGCAAAGCAATGGGATTTTATGACATGTACGACTTTGCTTCTCTCTAGTGACATTGAATCGCTTCATGAGATGACCATAAACTTGACATTTTGATGCATTTTCCAATGCTTCCTTTGTCATTTTGGAACGTCAGTCTTTCCATCCGCAAAAAAAAATCGCCGTGAGGGAATTCCACAATTGGCCGACTTAGAATAGATTTCCATCTACACCATATAAGGCATGCTGACCTTAATCAAGACTTTACAAAAGTAATGCAGCCGTTACAAGAATACACCTATAGACGAATCCAAGTAGCCAAGTCATGGTCAGGATTTGGTCGGACATCTTTGGGTAGCCGTTTGCACCAACCTGGTGTTTTGAGCGCCCAATTGTGCAAATAAAAGCACTCATCACCTGTGTATGTCTGCAATCATAGATTGAATACAATACCGCTTTTTTCAAAGATACTTATCGTACAGGTGTGAGTGATCAGAATGATATGGTTCAATGCATAGATACCGCGTGTAGTTAATCCGATTATTATGTCACTTCAACAGCTTACAGACCATGTAAGCTCATGTAAAAGATGTGTGTTTTGCCGAAGGGAACTGTAGGGCCTATTGTGTTGTAAACCAATCATCCTTTTGTCTACCTGTGTTTTCGCGGAAGGTATATATAAAACGGGTGATGGAATGCAGTTTAAAATTTCCGCCAAGGGCGAATCATTTCACATTTTGGGTGCATTGTAGCCGACGGCTACCCAACTAAAGGCTGCTAGTCAGGTGTAGGAGTGCGTGGATTTGGATTCGTCTATAGCTTCAGAACTATTAAATCACGAACTCTCAATCGACGATTATACTAATTCCAACGTACATTGTTTCTTTCATAACGTCCATAGGTAGCGGCTCCGGAGTAACTGTATACATCATTGATACTGGTCTCCGTCATTCCCACAACGACTTCGGTGGTCGTGCATCTTACCACTGGGATTATCAATCAGGTGTAAGTATTGACAGTAAAACAGCGAGCAAAATCCCGCGCGAGTTTTGTGATTATAGCACAGTCATAATGTATGATTTTAGGTCAAATTTTAATTTGGTTATTCTTTGCCAAAAATATTACGTAATATTAATAACAACTGTCAAGGAGGTTTTCTGATCATTTTAAACCGAGATAATGAGGTAAATAGAAAAAACAACAACAACAAAAAACAAAACAAAAACAAAAAACAAAAAATCTATGCATTCAAATTCACATTGATTGGGCTAAAATAGTACAGGCCTAACAAAATTTGTGTGAACAATACGTGTAGTTGTCACTGGAAGTAGAAGCATTGAATAAGTCGCAGATACACATTAAGCAGTGAACTTCGGGTATATATATAAATGCGCTTTTATAAATGCGCACGTGACATCTACAAATCGCCATACCGTCCTCAACGATGTAAGGTACCCGGATGTACACAAACTCCACACGCAAAAGAAAAGGCGAAAATGACAGGTTGCAAGGAAAATTGCTCTTACAAAATAGTGGCATTTATTGCAAAGGGCAAAATAATTTGACCCGAAACATAAACTCTTTATTTGGGTTTTCCATTACGGAAAAAAACCCGGAAAAGCTAGATATAGCAGATTTAAAAACTTATATTTCAATATTTCCGTGCTAATGGGCCTGGCAATCAGCCATATTGATGACGTAGCTGGCGATGATGTTATTTGATAATTTTTGCACGTGATAATAGGGAACTTAGGGGGGGCTGTCATTTTCTACGGAAGGAATGTGTATGAATTATTTATTTGGGAGTCAAGGGAAATATCCCCCCGTAGTGCCGCCACTGAACATAACCATAGATGAACTCCTGGATGGGGCAGCTTTAATTAGCATGAGGCCGCATTGATATGTAAATAGCGTATTGTTATTTAAATTTGCGCCCAGACGTATTGAGGGCGACAGTCGTGTTACCCAGACGGAGAATGGCTGCAAATGCCGGGCATGTCAATTTGCTGAGTGAAGGCTGATAATCACCTTTCTGTATAGGTAATAAGCTAGTATATTTCGTGTACCAGTTGGTTATAACAAAAATTAGTATCATATTAAATATATTAAATGTATAAACTTTGAAAGTTACATGAATTTGAAGAGCAGAGCTTCGAAATCTAGCTAAGTCAGGTGATGTGAAATTCTGCTGCGTGAACCCCTCTGCGTGGTAGAATTATATTCATAAAACATTGAATTTAACAGATATCATGGGCAGCCAACCACGATTTATCAGCATTTAAAATATATGTTAATTAACAAAGATAAATAATAAAGAGTACAAATGGCAATTAACTAGTAAACAAGCCTGAAATCTTAAAATGTTGCCACGTGATTTCCCGAACACATGATATGTCACCATGTGACCACTATTCAGATTTACCGTAAATATTTGGAGTATGCTTGCACATCATGCACATACACTGTTCATTTCTTTATCTCCGTATAAAATCAATAATTCATGCTGGGAGCCAAGTAACATTGTCTGCTCAGCGCAGATTGGTATTTTATTTTACTTGAGAGCATAATAGAAATACATAAAACGAATCATGGCGCCATGATGGAAGGTCAGGTCGGGTATCAAAGGTTATTATAACTTAAATACTACTTGTATTTCCCACCTTGCCTCTGTCACATATTTCCTTCATATTATTGACAGCAAGTCCGAATTTTGACTTTGCTACTGCAAAATGTCATTTCATATAAAATTAGTAGACTTTCTTTGAAAAAACATATCACTGGTGCCTGATGGGAATACCCGTCCGCCATTTCATTAAACTGGATCGTTTTCGCCTGGTTTGCGCCCAGAGTATTGGGGCGTGCTATACTCTCATTGAACAGGCAAAGTTCGCAAAACTAACAACGTTGTTATTTGCCAAACTCAATTAACATGATCCAAGGGTCGAACATGAATTATTCATAACGAGCTATAACGGATCGATAACTGGCCTCACTTTCTAGCTAGTAAACCAGCTGAATTTTTCATAGATTTTGCGTTGCTAATAGAACAACCGTGAATTTAGTGTCACCCCCTTGACATAACCCTGACCCTCTCGAACTAGTAGGCCAGATGTCCCCGCCCGACCCCCAACCCTTACTTACTCATTCGCTCGCTCACATTAAATTAAGTATCAAAATGGACAAAAAACACCTTCGGTAATCGGTACACCCTTTGACGTACAATTTAGAGTATGAACACGTAGATGACTGTACATGATCTAATCATCCCGGCTGGAAGATGTTGAGGAAGATCTATACTATACATCACGTTTATACGTTTTATGACAATTTGACGTACAATTCATGTATGTGATGCATGGTTTATTCGGCCAGTATGGCAAGTTAGATCGTCATACACATTTATTGTCGTGGTATTATATATTGTAATTGTATACGTCAATTTTGTTCAGTTTGGTTCAAACGGCTTATAACGTTTTACTTTACACGGAAGGGGGGCAAAAACAATTAATTTATGATTGTAAAGTGGAGAGGGTGGGTTTTGCCTGGCCGAAAGGGGCAACAAATAATATTTATAAAATAATAAGTAAGTACATAAGTAAAAATAATAAATAAAACGAAATGATTTATCCATGATTTATCCTTGCAAACTAGCATTGAACCTCCAGCCAATGTTCCTTGCCAGTGCTTGCCACGAAACAAGGACATTACTATAAGAGGCCGGTCGAGTGCAGATCCGTCGGAACACCGTCGGAATAAATGCTAACCTCATTGTGACATCATCCAAGCAGCAAAGTTCATTTCCCATTGAAAAAGCGTTATCCGACGGATCTGCAGTCGACTATTCTGATAAAATAAGATGTGAACAAGATGTGAACAAGTCAGGCAATTAATTAATCAGAAATAATTGAAAATCGTTTGTACTTTCAAACTTATTACAGAACGGAGGCGAAGATTGCAACGGACACGGAACTCACTGCGGTGGTACTACCAGTGGAACAACCTATGGTGTTGCAGCCGGTACTATGGTGAAAAGTGTCCGTGTGCTCAGCTGTTTTGGATCTGGTTCCTGGACTAATGTTATTGCTGGTATGTATTCTCATCCTTATACACGGCTAAGGCCCTTCCAATAGGTAGCGTCGGTCGATCGGACTTTAAAAAAATAATTTTGAGGACAAACAGCTTTTTCTCTTTTACCTTAGCCAAGTCATGTTTAGGAGACTAGGAGGATGGGGAGTACAAAATTGAAAAAGTACCGACAGCATGACCGACTTTAAGTGCAGACACGTTTTTAGAAAAAGGTTGCCTCCGAATAATTTCAACCGGTTCGGAAAACTCGCAAGCCAACAAACAATAATATACACCACTTTTGCAAGCCATTCCTAGTATAGAAACCTCAGGAGGGTAAAAGTATAAATGTGGCAGGGCAATATCGAATCACTTGGTCTCAAGCATTGTTCATATTCGGCCATTTAAAGCCATATTATAACATTTGCTGAGGAGGACGCCCTGAATATTTTTCAAAATTCTGTTTTGTACACGATTGTTATATGTACATTAGTAAACTAACATACCCTGCAAAAATCAAGACTTGAGGTGCTGTAGTTTTGTCAAAATCCGAGATTTCGAATAAAACGCAGGAACCGTCGTTTTATTATTACGATGGAAATATAGTAGTCGAACGTACGCGTACACGATGTGCATTACACAGTACGTACATGACGTGCTGGCAGTGGTGACATATCAAAAGAACCGACATGACTCAGTTCGAATGGGTGACTCGCATTGGCGACATATGCGCTGGTATTAAATAGCGATTTTCTTTGTACTGCCTCGTCTGTTTCGGCCCAAATTAAAAGAGGAAATGTCTGACAATGAAAACATTTTATACCAAAAAAATACAATTCTATTTCTTATGGAGATATTATAATATGGCTTTAATAATTACGACCCATGGTCCTTATTTGTTAAGGTTTCCACCGGCTAGTCTGTGGCTAATCTAAGACCACCATTGGCCATGCCATTTAAACTCCACCCTAGCTAAATCAGGAAAAAGTGTTTTATGGTGATGATGCTCAGATATCTCAAGGTCACCGTCATATGATCTAGATTAATATAGAATGGTTTGTAACCTGTAGCTATATTTAGTAAGGGGGAATTGCGGACAATTTTAAACAAATTAATGTTTTTTACCTTCCGGTACTGCAACACGCGAAGTGCCAATATGACCTAACCGTTCTAAACCTTTAACATTTTCCCAATGAACTCTCATCCTCCTGCATTATGGCGCATCCCAGCAAACACAAAACGTTTTTGAAATTATTCGCAAAAGGTTAGAAATGGTTGCCAGAAAACGTTTGAAAATGTCGGGTTATATAATGGGTATAAAAAGGGTATAAAACGTTTTCACAACATTCGAAAACATTTTTGAAAACTTTTACAAAATATTTTAACAAAATGTTATTTAAAGGGTTGACAAAATATTTTGCAAAAAATGTTTGCAAAATCTATTTTATAATAACATTTTAAATGTTGTTGTAGTGTGTTTTCATGCAAAACGTTTTAAAACGTTTTCATGACCTTTATAAATCCCGCCAATTAATGTTATTAAAATGTTTTTACCAAAACCGAAACCCACATAACCCGTTTAAAACATTCTTAAAACGGTTTGTGTTTGCTGGGTTATTATTGTCTACTCTCTATTCCAGAAAGGATTAGGAGTTAGCTATATTTCATTTTGGCAAAACAGGACAATATTATTTAATCCAAAAAAACTAGTGCTGTATTTATTTTCGAATAGGGAGTAGACTGGGATATATGGATATATATTATGGAATCGTGACGTGATTTCATCAGCTGCAGTGGTAAATGCCGCCAATCTCAGTGCTTCCCACTTTTGAAATGTCACAACTGTAGGGCTAATAGCCCAATTGCAATATTCCTAATTTAGAACACGTGGCCTATTCGATATTAACATTCACATGTCCGATCATCATTATATTTCTATTAACTCCCAACATTATAGGAGTTGACTCAGTCGCCGATGCTAGTGGAATGAGAGTTGGATCCATGTCTCTCGGTGGAGGTGCAACACAGTCTCTTGATGATGCCGTTGCGGCTGCTGTATCCGCAGGAGCTGTTATGTCAGTAGCAGGTGGAAACTCCAACGCCAATGCTTGCAACTACTCACCAGCACGTGAACCATCGGTGAGGGCTCGCTTTTTTTCTCTTTTCCCCGGACGTTTATTTATTTTTTTAATCAAAACATCTTAAAAGTAAAAAGTAAATGCTGAATGTAAATATAGGTGGTGCATTAGGCCCGGAAAAATTCCCTTAGAATTGTCCATATGGGTAACGGTTCGGCAGCTGGAGCCACACCCCTCGTTCACAGCCCATCTGGATTTGTTGTCTAATAACATTATCAATAAGCGTAGTAAGCATTTTGTGCATTTGTTTTAAATTTCAAAGATACAATTGAATTGGGTATTTGGAATTCAATCAAATACCGGAACTTAGTTCTTGCAACTTTGCGACGTTGCGTCTGGAACCATCAGACTTCATCAGGCAACTGACCCACGTGATAGACGGCTAGGTATCGTCCCGATGGCCCGGTCCAATGCATGAGATAAGTTAAAGCGGAGTCCCCCTTTTCGTGGTCAGTGATGGTGACCCAAAACACACATATTGTACACGTAACACATTGTGTCAATACGGTCGTATTGGCACGGTAGATGCCGTGCTGGGATGGATATTCTGTATTACAGCATACATATGGTCACGGTGTATCCCGTTGTCAAAATACCACGTACTTTAGTACAGTAATAGCGCCCTCTTTTGGTCATAATTCACTTTAATATGTATTTTCAGCGTAGTGACCATACGTATGCTGTAATACAGAATTTCCATCCCAGCACGGCATCTACCATGCCAATACGGCCGTATTGACACAATGTATTACGTGTACATATGTGTGTATCGGGTGTGATGGTTGCTTAATGCGCTGACAAATGGCTTCTTTTGTGCCTCTGCTATGCCATTGTTCCTCCTGATCCAGAATAACGAGTTCCTTTTAATTGAGTGTCCAGTATCCTTTAAATGGAAGTAAACAGCGGAGTTTTGCGTTTCGTTGGTGCTTGGTCACCTATGTTGACCAATACGGTTTTTAACGCCTTACTGTTTGGTTTCACATTCACAAGTTTCCCGCGAAATTCCGTAGGATTTGAAGTGGTTCTTCACGCGTTCCGAGATTCTCGAAATATATGATATAGTAACACGGGTTCTGTTGGTTTGACCACTCGCGCCTCCGGTCCTTGGCTCCTTACTCTTGATGGCTTTGAGAAAGGCCCAGTTTGGATAACCACATTTATTAATTACGTGACAATCACGTGACTAGCCCAGCGGGTCAGTTGCCTGATGAAGTCTGGTGGTTCAGACGCAACGTCGCAAAGTTGCAAAAAGCAAGTTCCAGTATTTGATTTAATTCCAAAACTCTGTTTGAAACTACTGGATGACTAAGAACAGTATTTGATTTAATTCCAAAACTCTGTTTGAAACAACTGGATGACTAAGAACAGTATTTGATTTAATTCCAAAACTCTGTTTGAAACTACTGGATGACTAAGAACAGTATTTGATTTAATTCCAAAACTCTGTTTGAAACTACTGGATGACTAAGAACAGTATTTGATTTAATTCCAAAACTCTGTTTGAAACAACTGGATGACTAAGATCATATTCTCTCATTTATACAATTGAATGCCTTTTACGACTTCGTTTCAAAAAATATTATGCTGTCATAATTATATTTGTCTTTGTTATTTTAAAGGTTATAGTTAAAATAAAGTTTAACGTTTCCCGCCAAATGGCACCTAAATACGATCCTGCGTGCACCCTTAAACCGTGTTTCTGCCGTATGCTGCAAAATGGCTGGTCCTGAGTTAGAATTGCACCACGTATTATTTTTTGCAGTATATTTTCCTTGTTTTAACTTTTTAGATTATATTTAACATATAACAAATAGGTATTATATAAAATTGTGTACTCTTTTTATCATCATATCGTCGGTCGCATCACATACTGGTCTATCTTGAAAAACACGCATTTCGAGAAAATCGCAATTGAAAATCTTCGTATGAATTTAACCTTTCTATAATTTAATTAGACTATGGATTTTCATGAAAGTGGTTTTAAATTAAAGCATATACTTAACAGATTTATTTAAGTGGAATCTTTAATTATATTTACGTATGCAATATTGCTTAAAACTACACTAAAGTTGTAGTTCTGTATGTGAAATAGTTAATTTCCCGATATCGTATTTAAAGTGCGTTTCATACTGGTCTATCTTGGGGCTATCTCGATTTCGCGAACAATCATGACAAAGACGTGACTTTAGACGCATCACATACTGGTCTATCTCGAGATAGACCAGTATGTAATGCACTTTCAATACGATATCGGGAAATTAACGATTTCACATACAGAACTACAACTTAAAGTGTAGTTTTAAGCAATATTACATTCGTAAATATAATTAAAGATTCCACTTAAATAAATCTGTTAAGTATATGCTTTAATTTAAAACCACTTTCATGAAAATCCATAGTCTATTAAATTATAGAAAGGTAAACTTAATACGAATATTTTCAATTGCGATTTTCTAGAAATGCGTGTTTTTTCGAGATAGATCAGTATGTGAAAATACGTATTTTGAAAACATCATAGATAGTTTAAATTTAACATTTGTAACTAATTATCTAGGAAAAATTGAGGTCTGTAATTTGTTGTATTGGAAGAGCTCCGTAAAAAGAACTATATACCAATTTTCTCAAAAAGTCAAAAATTCAAGATAGACCAGTATGTGATGCACCCGACGATATAGTTCATCGATTATTATTACTCAAAATAGTGGTGCCATATTGTTTCAATTTATAATCTGAGACTGAATCAACTGACGTCATCTGCCAATCTAACTTAGAAATGATTTTTTGTTCGATATGTCGTGATGATTGTAATTTCTGAAGCGGTAAAACAGCGTGCCCCAACTATGGTTAGGCTTTTGCACCTTCTCAAAAGTTAACTTTTATTTATTTACCATGTTTACTTCAACTTTACGAACCAATCACGGGCTGTGGGGAGTTGACTGTCAGATATTGTTTATCTCTGGCTCGGTTCATATATTTTCTTGCCATGTGGATGGCACTTAGAATGTTCCGTATCAAACATCCTTTTAGTAGGCCTACTCATAATCTCTCTTTTTATATTATTCAGGCTATTACTGTAGGAGCTACTGATAGTAATGATGCACGAGCATCATTCTCCAACTACGGGTCTTGCACAGATATCTTCGCCCCTGGAGTCAGCATCACTAGTGCATGGCATACCAGTGACACGGCCAGCAATACGATCAGCGGAACTTCAATGGCTTGCCCACACGTCTCAGGTAAAATCCCTATTTATTTCATTCATTTATACTTTATTACTGACTTATTTGTGACGTGTCATGTCAAAAGGAGACACTTTTGGGCAGGATCGTAAATGGAGAAATAACAAAAAAACTGCCCGGGGTCGAACTTTTCACAATTTGGGTTTGTTGCGAATTTGTGGTGTTTTAAATGTTTAAAATATTGTCTGAAAGTTTCAGACCGGAATATAACCGGCATCTTGTATTTTTGAAGACATTTTTCAAGGTAATTCCTACTCTCAACATTGTCAATAATATTTTTAAAGGCCGATATCTCAATTTCCAATTTTATAATACCATAACTTACGATTTCAATATCTTTGCTCAGGAATGTCAGATTTCATTGGGTAAAACGACGTTGTGGAGCAAAATATCTCTATATTTAAGATATGAAAAAACCTCAAAATTTATAACCTGCCCAAAAGTGTCTCCTTTTGACATGACACGTCACATTTATCTATTTATTTGTGTTTTTATGTTTGGGTGTTTTGTGTGTTCAAGGGTGGATGGGAGGGGCGGGGGGCACAGTTAAACAAATTATTTGAATACGGATTCGTTTGAGATTGATTTCATTTTCATTTTTAGTGTGATCAGCTGAAACTACCGTTAGCTCTGATTGAAGTCCTAAGAAAATGAAAAATAAAACATGATTCCCGCTAGGAGCCCCGGATATTTGAAAACCATCAGGGCAGACACCTCCTATGTATGAACAAACAAATTGTTGTTTTAGCATCCGTGTTGGAAACCCATACACTAACAATAATTACAATATTAGTGGGAAATCGTCAACGAATGGCTTCAATTAGACTTTCATTCATGGGCCAATAATTTTAGGTTGATAAACTTTTTACCCCGGAACTTTACTATATATATGCAAAACCACATACTTTGGAAAAGCATGTAAATTTGCATATGCAATATTATATATTTGCAACAGTATGTGGTTTTTCACACAACGCGGGGCTTAATTGCCGTTCTATAATATCCTGACAGTATTCATAATAAGTAATTATAATAATGTTAACTTTCAACATTTCAATAATCACAGGAGCAGCCGCCCTACTCCTTCAAAGAGGTGTATCGGCCGGTAGTGTTCCTTCTACCATGGTAAATGAGGCCACTCCAAACGTAGTTGGCAACCCAGGAAGTGGCAGTCCAAATGAATTTCTTTACGTCCAATAAAAACAAATAGTAAGTCGATTTTTATGTATTTACCTGTACTCTATATTAGAAATCGCACAGCAAAAGTTTTACTTTCATTTGTTGTTATTCATCATCACACAACCACTACTAGGTCCATCACCACCGTCATCATTAACACTCACCACCACCACCACCGCCAACACCCACCACCACCACCGACAACGCCCACCACCACCACCACCACCACTCAGGTTCATCACCACCACCAACAAACACCACCACCACCACCACCACCGCCACCTCCTGCTTTCAAAACAGGTGATTAGTGATTAACTTCTCTTTGGGGAGCTGCACACATTATCTAAGTGCGGATAGGTTTGCTCCGGGCTCGGTTACATCCGGCCTAGTAAATGCGATCTGATTGTGATGATTCACCAGTGGCAACGAAATCACAGCCATTTGAATCCTCTGAAAAAATGCGCTATATAAATCCATAGATTTATTATTTATTTTATTTAACACTCACCAGCACCACACAGGTCAATCACCACCGCTAATACTAATTATTCTTTGCTTATTCTCATTTATTTTCAGATTTGCGCGTGAGAACCAGACGACGATAAAATATTGCAACAACCTAAAAACAACTTCAAATCTTTTCTGATTGTTAATGATTCAAAGCCATAATTATTTTACACGATAAAGGAGCGCTATTAATAACGCTTTGTGTTTACCGTAATATCCCTAAATTCACCTGTTACATCTTACCAATTTTATTGTCATTCCGAAAAGCTGCAAATAATTACGTAATATCGTTTAAAGATCAATACGTTTTACTATGACCACAATGCACCTCGGCAGGAAATGCGACGGTCTCCACAAGACGATACCCATAGAACTTGATAAGTACGACAGATCACAAAATCGAAGAATGAAAACCAACATGTCTGCCATAATTATTGACACTTAAGGATCTAAAACATGCTCATGTATGAGGACACAGTTCTTTAACCTCAACATATCTGGTCTTTATTGTGTCGGGGTACAAAACTCATACTCTGAGGTCAAATTTTATCTATGATAAGTGAATGGAGGTAAATGAACTATGCCACTGATATAATGAGACTATTTTGGCTCGTAGTGTATTGATAATTTCTGTCAGGGGGCGTGGTCGATTTCCTGCCGCGGCAAGTAGTTATATAGATGTTGAGTCACTGACATCATTTTCCATCGAGTTAGGAAGACCATGAATCTGATATTATGATCGAAATAAATTAAAACACATTGAAATCTAGATATAGTCTGTTTCCATCGATTTATTTCAAGGTTCAAAGTTATTTTAACTCTCTCCATGCCGGTGTCAGCTGCAGACGATAAATTCCCATGTCCATATTTGGAATCAGCATGAAACATGCATTAAAATGAGTACAAACAAGAGTGGTATTAACCCTTTGCACGGATCCGCCATCTTGTTACCAAAACGAGGTCCTCCTTGCAAACGCTTACGCAAAAAGTGCATTTTTGTTTCTCGCACTTTTCTAGCAATTCGCTAGAAGGCTTTTGCAAAGCGTGTGCGGCAATTAAAACACGCGTTTGACAGGCATACGCACACACAACACGCACTTTGCGGGTTGAATCTGGTCGACGCCGGTGCGCAAACATGTATTGGCCCAATTCCGGGGTCCAGTATTTGCACAGTTAAGGTGGTACTACACCCCTGATAAATTTTGTGAATAATTTTGCATTTTCCTCAAAAAATAACTACACACTGGTAACAAAAGTTATGTATTTTATAGAGGCAAGGAAATTTCAGTGATTCAAGACAAGTGGTTCAATATAATCTTAAGAAATGAGGTACATTCTAGCGGTACCTCTTTTCTTATCATAAATAACGTACGTCTTGTCTTGAGTCACTGAAATTCCAGTGTAGTAACTGGATTCCTTGCTCCTATACATAACTGTTGTTACCAATGTGTTATCATTTTTTGAGAAAAATGCAAAAATAGTCACAAATTTATCAAGGGGTGTAGTACCACCTTAAGGACTACTTTTCGATGGATTGTCAAGAACTGGCCACTTTGACTATTGATTAAATATATACCCCTTCTATAATCAAGAGATTGTCATGGTGGGTACAACTAAATAATCCCCTGTGTGTCTTAACCATCTCCAAACAGAATCTTTTCAAGGTTATCACCCTGACTTATAATTGTATCAGCCACAGAAAGAAATACCTGTGGCAGTTCTTGACTCCTTGTTGATTTGAAGAAGACTAGAAAAATAATCAAGAACTGCTACGTTTATTGACATCTCTGCTGTTACCGTAAGAGCATAGAATTAAGCGTGACACATCAATATTGTATTTATTATGCAAATAAAACAATTTCAATGGGACAGGTGCTAACCTTTTGTTGTCCATTTCCCAATTTATCGTGATGAAGGTCGCGCATTTATACATATGAATGAACATGTACTACTTGTTAACAAATAGTGTCCTCTTCATTTACTTACGTTTTGAACGGGGGGGGCCCATACGAGCCCGCATTTTACCAACACAATTTCTCTCTTTTCAGGAGAGATACGAATAAAAAAATTGCAACGAGTATCAACTTGTAATGTAATAATCATTCTCTTCGAATGGAGTTAAACTTGTTTTGCAATAGATATGCCCTTTAAAGCTAAAGATTAAAGGTTTTTTAATTAGTAAAATATATTTGATCAACTTGTTTGAAATAGGAGAAAAACAGGGCGCAATGAGGGTTCTTTTTTTTTTTTGGGGGGGGCACCTTGTAGCACTATCGGAGCCCAACCAAGCACAGATGATTTTTTTTATCATACCCTGGTGATATAGTAAATTGTATTGACTTCTGTTTAAAAATTCCAAAGCACTCGAATATGAAAGTACCTGTACATCGCTGCATAAATTACTGCAAACTACTAGTGCCGGAGTCCGACACTATCGGGTCAATCGGCGGTGTATAATATTTGTCGAAAAAAGGATCAATTTGGGTTTCAAGAAAATAGGGGTCATTCAGTGTGGAAACACTAATAATTGGGTGTCACTGAACGTGGAAAATAATTTTATAAATAGCTTATTTAAACATGTAAGTGTGTTGCTGTCTTAAAAAAGTTATACTCTAAAGCTAAAATTAATACAAAAATGTTAAATTTATTCAAAATGCACCAAAATTTGCATATTGATTTGGTGTCAATTTCTAAAAAAAAAACCGGGGGGTTATTAGGTGTAAGCTGACGAAAAAAGGGGGTAATTGAGAATAGAGTTTGCCTCAAAAAGGGGGTCTATTGACAGACACATGACGAGTACCAATATAAGGGAGTTTTCCTAGTAAAACTCGAGCAAGCACGCGATCGTAGCAAAAACTGCAAATTGACATAATTATAATCTAATCTCTATGTGCCGCTTATCTAGTTTAGATTATTATTACAATTAAGTAAAACAACGCAAACAGTGGACTTCGGTTGTATATATAAATGCGCATATATAAATGCGCACGTGATATTGATAAAAATTGCACAGTAATCGATGGGACTGGATGCACATGTTCAAGTTAAACTCCGGAGGTTGAAATCAACATGAACCCTCTCATGGTGAGATGTTCCCTTTGTAAACCACACCCCCCACTGTCGAAGATTTTTTGAATTCTGTCCAAATTTAAAAGTTTCAATTATTCTAGATCCAACCATTTTAATCCATAAAAAGTGGAAAAGATCTGTAGGATTTTGGAATTTGGAAATTCCCCCGAGAACTGCTAAAATTTAGTGCCGCTCCACCAAAACATTTGGGTGAAGCGGTTACTGGGATAATTTTAGCGGTTCTCGAACTACTGAGCCAAATTATTATAAACGTCATATAACGTTATATTTGGTACCGATGTACAGCTACGAATCTCCTCTATTCAGTGATAAGTACAAACATTCTTCAAATCGTCACCCTCATAACCAAAGGACCTATGTCATTATTACATGTTTCTCATATGCAATTTTTTTTCTCATATTGTTTTCTCATATACTCATTTTTTGAGAAAATAAGTCGTTTAAAATTGATATTCCGCAAAAACCAACTGTAAACTGTTCGAGTTCCTTCGAACGAGACAGATTTGACATAGAAAAACTTGATGTCATGAAATGAAGTGTGCCAGCTTTGCGAGAATGGACTGTCAACACTCTCAATGCACAGAACGTATACTGTTTTTGTTATCAGAAAAAACTCTGAATCAAGTATTACAAAAAATAATGGTTTATACACATATTGCTAATATATTACAACTCATATGTATATCAACATGATGAGAAATATTTCGACTAAAAATATTTTAGATCAATATGTTACCGTAAGAAAAAAGGGGGTAATTGAGAATAGAGTTTGCCTCAAAAAGGGGGTCTATTGACAGACACATGACGAGTACCAATATAAGGGAGTTTTCCTAGTAAAACTCGAGCAAGCACGCGATCGTAGCAAAACTGCAAATTGACATAATTATAATCTAATCTCTATGTGCCGCTTATCTAGTTTAGATTATTATTACAATTAAGTAAAACAACGCAAACAGTGGACTTCGGTTGTATATATAAATGCGCATATATAAATGCGCACGTGATATTGATAAAAATTGCACAGTAATCGATGGGACTGGATGCACATGTTCAAGTTAAACTCCGGAGGTTGAAATCAACATGAACCCTCTCATGGTGAGATGTTCCCTTTGTAAACCACACCCCCACTGTCGAAGATTTTTTGAATTCTGTCCAAATTTAAAAGTTTCAATTATTCTAGATCCAACCATTTTAATCCATAAAAAGTGGAAAAGATCTGTAGGATTTTGGAATTTGAAATTCCCCGAGAACTGCTAAAATTTAGTGCCGCTCCACCAAAACATTTGGGTGAAGCGGTTACTGGATAATTTTAGCGGTTCTCGAACTACTGAGCCAAATTATTATAAACGTCATATAACGTTATATTTGGTACCGATGTACAGCTACGAATCTCCTCTATTCAGTGATAAGTACAAACATTCTTCAAATCGTCACCCTCATAACCAAAGGACCTATGTCATTATTACATGTTTCTCATATGCAATTTTTTTCTCATATTGTTTTCTCATATACTCATTTTTTGAGAAAATAAGTCGTTTAAAATTGATATTCCGCAAAAACCAACTGTAAACTGTTCGAGTTCCTTCGAACGAGACAGATTTGACATAGAAAAAACTTGATGTCATGAAATGAAGTGTGCCAGCTTTGCGAGAATGGACTGTCAACACTCTCAATGCACAGAACGTATACTGTTTTTGTTATCAGAAAAAACTCTGAATCAAGTATTACAAAAAATAATGGTTTATACACATATTGCTAATATATTACAACTCATATGTATATCAACATGATGAGAAATATTTCGACTAAAAATATTTTAGATCAATATGTTACCGTAAGAGCATAGAATTAAGCGTGACACATCAATATTGTATTTATTATGCAAATAAAACAATTTCAATGGGACAGGTGCTAACCTTTTGTTGTCCATTTCCCAATTTATCGTGATGAAGGTCGCGCATTTATACATATGAATGAACATGTACTACTTGTTAACAAATAGTGTCCTCTTCATTTACTTACGTTTTGAACGGGGGGGACCATACGAGCCCGCATTTTACCAACACAATTTCTCTCTTTTCAGGAGAGATACGAATAAAAAAATTGCAACGAGTATCAACTTGTAATGTAATAATCATTCTCTTCGAATGGAGTTTAACTTGTTTTGCAATAGATATGCCCTTTAAAGCTAAAGATTAAAGGTTTTTTAATTAGTAAAATATATTTGATCAACTTGTTTGAGGGTTCTTTTTTTTTTTTTTGGGGGGGGCACCTTGTAGCACTATCGGAGCCCAACCAAGCACAGATGATTTTTTTTTATCATACCCTGGTGATATAGTAAATTGTATTGACTTCTGTTTAAAAATTCCAAAGCACTCGAATATGAAAGTACCTGTACATCGCTGCATAAATTACTGCAAACTACAAGTGCCGGAGTCCGACACTATCGGGTCAATCGGCGGTGTATAATATTTGTCGAAAAAAGGATCAATTTGGGTTTCAAGAAAATAGGGGTCATTCAGTGTGGAAACACTAATAATTGGGTGTCACTGAACGTGGAAAATAATTGTATAAATAGCTTATTTAAACATGTAAGTGTGTTGCTGTCTTAAAAAAGTTATACTCTAAAAGTTAAAAGCTAAAATTAATACAAAAATGTTACATTTATTCAAAATGCGCGCGTAGTGCACCAAAATTTGCATATTGATTTGGCGTCAATTTCTAAAAAAACCCCGGGGGGTTATTAGGTGTAAGCTGACGAAAAAAGGGGGTAATTGAGAATAGAGTTTGCCTCAAAAAGGGGGTCCATTGACGGACACATGACGCGTACCAATATAAGGGAGTTTTCCTAGTAAAACTCGAGCAAGCACGCGATCGTAGCAAAACTGCAAATTGACATAATTATAATCTAATCTCTATGTGCCGCTTATCTACTTTAGATTATTATTACAATTAAGTAAAACAACGCAAACAGTGGACTTCGGTTGTATATATAAATGCGCATATATAAATGCGCACGTGACATCTACAAGTCGCCATACCGTATTAAACGATATAAAGTACCCGGATGTACATAAACTCCCCGTGCAAAAGTATAGGGGAAAATGACAGGTCGCAAGGAAAATTGCTTTTGCAAAATAGTGGCATTGATTGCAAAGGGTAAAATAACTTGACCCGAAAGATAAACTCTTTATTAACGTTTTCCATCACGGAAAAAAAAATTAACTACGGAAAAGCTAGATATAGCTGATTTACAAACTTATATTTCATAATTTCCGTGCTAAATGGGCGTGCCAATTGGCCATATCTATGACGTAGTGCTGGTTTCATACTATCATGCTGCTTGCCGCCGACCGGCGTGACACACGCGCATTGTAGACAAACAGACACAATCAAGACTTGTGAATGGCTGATAAGTCATGCCTCTTGTCGCAACGGCATGAAAGTATGAAAGGGGACAAGGTCAGAACTGTGCAGGCGGCGGATGACATGATCGAGCCGGCAACTTGTGAAACCGCCCGGCCTCCAATATAGAGGGTATCATTACTACGTCACATAGGCTGTTTAGCTTATTCATGAAAGTGGCCTCTTGACATGATATAACAGTAACCTTTATGTCATTAGTGAGGCCCACTTACAATGTTCAACACAAAGTGAACAATGCTATAACTTGGAGGACAAACAAACGAACACCGCCAAATTCGACTGACGTGTGTACAACGTGGGAAGCTATGGGGAACTTGAAGACTCGCTCTCTGATCATGCATGTGTTTATGGTTCGGTTAGCGGTTACTTAGCAACTCTCGTTCCGCTTGGGTTTATTGCATACACTCTATAGTCGGTTAATTTTGTGGGGTTCATTATCGAACCCCAACGGTTTTAGCTTGTATTTATATTATTTATCAACATAGGCCTATTTGTTTGTGAGATCAAGCGTTTTAAAATTTCAAAATAATCTCATTCAATTACACGGTTGACGATGAAAATTTACTGAATTTAGAGAATGCAATGCGGCCACCACCTGGAACTGTGGTCGCAATTTCAGTGATTGACAGTGAGGTAACACGAACATGGCACTGGCCATCTGGTCACGTGCGCATTTAATTATGCGCATTTATATATACAACCGAAGTCCACTGGCAAATGACGTAGATATTGATAAAAATTGCACAGTAATCGATGGGACTGGATGCACATGTTCAAGTTAAACTCCGGAGGTTGAAATCAACATGAACCCCTCATGGTGAGATGTTCCCTTTGTAAACCACACCCCCACTGTCGAAGATTTTTGAATTCTGTCCAAATTTAAAAGTTTCAATTATTCTAGATCCAACCATTTTAATCCATAAAAAGTGGAAAAGATCTGTAGGATTTTGGAATTTGAAATTCCCCGAGAACTGCTAAAATTTAGTGCCGCTCCACCAAAACATTTGGGTGAAGCGGTTACTGGGATAATTTTAGCGGTTCTCGAACTACTGAGCCAAATTATTATAAACGTCATATAACGTTATATTTGGTACCGATGTACAGCTACGAATCTCCTCTATTCAGTGATAAGTACAAACATTCTTCAAATCGTCACCCTTATAACCAAAGGGCCTATGTCATTATTACATGTTTCTCATATGCAATTTTGATTTCTGAGTAATAAACCCGTAATCAATCAAATTTCCAGCCGCATTCTTCATGAACTTGTGGAATATATCTCTTTTGATGTATTCCACAAGTTAATGAAGAATGCGGCTGAAAATTCGATTAGTTATGGGTTTATTACCCAGAAAATCAAAATTCCAAATGAGAAACATGTAATAATGAATTAGGCTCTTTGGTTATGCGGTGACGAAATATAGTCACTATGACGTCATAATGTGAGCGCACCCTAGCAAAAGTGAAAAATTCTGGCTTTGTTTTGTTTTTCTAGGAATATGTGATTTCCACCGAATTTTAGATATCAAATGAAATGAACTTTTCAAATTAACAAACAAGTAAAATGTCAATTTCTCTTGGAATAATTTTACAAGAGCGAAAATAAATTTTACTGTAAGTCTGTGTAGAAACCTATTTTGGG